>NC_056519.1:20708032-20811288 GCF_014905685.2 Nematolebias whitei | reverse complement strand
CACACACACACACACACACACACACACACACACACACACACACACACTGCAGCCACCTCCACTTCAGTCCATTTTCTCAGCGCCATGAATTATGAAAAAGGGGAAATGGAACATCAAACACACTCTGCTTGCACTCAAAGGTTTACACACCTCGTCCACAGACACAACTAAAACGCTACACACGTGTCCCCAGGTAGGTGGACATGTATGCAACACGCTCACAGCATTTCCATTCACTCAGTTCATTATTGCTGAATGTTAGAACATGTTTCACCGCTTAGCTCTCCGAGAAGAAGTCATTCAGAATCAAAAAGTCTAATGAAACTTAATTGCAGTGACTTTAATTGGGGTATGATGACATCCAAGGCACTGCCGAGCAAGCAGAAGCTGCACATCTTTAGTAGATGTTCAGCTAAGGATCAACACAGAATCAAAAGAATCTAATGTACTTTAATAAACTCCAAAACTTTCCACACAGAGTATAAACAGTCATGGTAAAACCAAAATACGCACATCTACAGTAATAGGTCTTAAAAGTTCACCCTAAAGTCAAAAACCCAGGAGCATCAGCTCAGACTCCACAGGCCTAAAGGAGCAGGCTAAAGATTAAAGTTCATGGAGAAAAGTTAATTTGTAAAATAACACAACAGCATGTTTTAGTAGGCCTATATAAATAATATATATAAACAATAAATCAATTCATCGCACGATAAATGAAAATGATCAACCTCATTTTAATTTATCGGCTTTATCGTTTCTTCATGTCTCTCTTTCTACTGAAGACACTGGATGACAAAAGGTTCAACTCCGGTGCTCTTCACTGACCCCTCCCTTTCATTTCTCTTTAAAATCCATTTTAACCATCCAAAATTGTGTTTTTGGATCGTTAAAACAACTAAGCTACGAGCTAAGCTAACAGGCCGACCTCGGGGAAAAAACCTCCGTCTTGGCGAAGCTCCAAAATTCATGGTTGAAACCTGGGCCTTTGTGTATAAAATTCAGTATAAAAGAAGACTTGTGGAACAATTAATTTGGACAGATGTTTACCCAGAATGCACAGTTTGGTTTGGAGAAAAGTCAACCCTGAAGTTTGATCAAAAACACCTCATATCCTGAACATGCTCAATAATCCAGGTAGAAAAATCCCAAAAAGTTAAATCTGGCTTTCTGGTCCAGAGGACCAGATTGAACTTTTTTGGAAAAACACCTCATATTAACTGTTACGCATGGCGGTAGAGGAATAGTGGTTTGGGTTTGATTTGTAGCTTGACAGCTGGCAGTCAATGAGTCGAACATGAACTGAACTACAGTGCCTTGCGAAAGTATTCGTCCCCCTTGAACTTTTCAACCTTTTGCCACATTTCAGGATTCAAACATAAATATATAAAATTTAAATTTTTTGTGAAGACACAATCGTGAAGTGGAATGAAATTTATTGGATGTGTCAAACTTGTTTAACAAATAAAAAACTGAAAAGTGGGGCGTGCAATATTATTCGGCCCCCTTGCGTTAATACTTTGTAGCGCCGCCTTTTGCTGCAGTTCCAGCTTCAAGTCTCTTGGGGTTTGTCTCTATCAGTTTTGAACATGGAGAGACTGAAATTTTTGCCCATTCTTTCTTGCAAAACAGCTGGAGCTCAGTGAGGTTGGATGGAGAGCGTTTGTGAACAGCAGTCTTCAGCTCTTTCCACAGATTCTCGATTGGATTTAGGTCTGGACTTTGACTTGGCCATTCCAACACCTGGGTACGTTTATTTGTGAACCATTCCATTGTAGATGTGTCTTTATGTTTTGGATCATTGTCTTGTTGGAAGATAAATCTCCGTCCCAGTCTCAGGTCTCTTGCAGACTCTAACAGGTTTTCTTCCAGAATGGTCCTGTATTTGGCCCCATCCATCTTTCCATCAATTCTGACCATCTTCCCTGTCCCTGCTGATGAAAAGCAGGCCCAAACCATGATGCTGCCGCCACCATGTTTGACAGTGGGGATGGTGTGTTCAGGGTGATAAGCTGTGTTGCTTTTACACCAAACATATCGTTTTGCATTGGGGCCAAACAGTTGGATTTTGGTTTCATCTGACCAGAGCACCTTCTTCCACATGTTTGGTGTCTCCCAGGTGCTTGTGACAAACTTTAAACAACACTTTTTATGGATATCTTTGAGAAATGGCTTTCTTCTTGCCACTCTTCCATAAAGGCCAGATTTGTGCAGTGTACGACTGATTGTTGTCCTATGGACAGACTCTCCCACCTCTGCTGTAGATCTCTGCAGTTCATCCAGAGTGATCATGGGCCTCTTGGCTGCATCTCTGATCAGTCTTCTCCTTGTTCCAGATGAAAGTTTAGAGGGACGGCCGGGTCTTTGTAGATTTGCAGTGGTCTGATACTCCTTCCATTTCAATATGATTGCTTGCACAGTGCTCCTTGGGATGTTTAAAGCTTGGGAAATCTTTTTGTATCCAAATCCAGCTTTAAACTTCTCCACAACAGTATCTCGGACCTGCCTGGTGTGTTCCTTGGTCTTCATGATGCTCTCTGTGCTTTGAACAGAACCCTGAGACTATCACAGAGCAGGTGCATTTATACGGAGACTTGATTACACACAGGTGGGTTCTATTTATCATCATCAGTCATTTGGGACAACATTGGATCATTCATAGATCCTCACTGAACTTCTGGAGTGAGTTTGCTGCACTGAAAGTAAAGGGGCCCAATAATATTGCATGCCCCACTTTTCAGTTTTTTATTTGTTAAAAAAGTTTGACACATCCAATAAATTTCATTCCACTTCATGATTGTGTCCCACTTGTTGTTGATTCTTCACAAAAAAATAAAATTTTATTTCTTTATATTTGAAGCCTGAAATGTGGCAAAAGTTTGAAAAGTTCAAGGGGGGCGAATACTTTCGCAAGGCACTGTATAAACCAATGTATCCAAGAGTCAAATCAAAATCAGAATCAGAATAAGCTTTATTGTCATTGCACCAAGATACAATAAGAACATGTACGTACAGCCGTCCGAAAGATGGACGGAGTGCATAAAGCTGCTGCTAATTAGCACGACCCTCTTGTTCTTATTCAGAATAATATTTTTGCTTAGATGAGAAAACGGAAAACATGAGGAGAGAAGATATTAAAAAAAAGATCTCTCACACCATGTTCTAGACAGGGCACGATCTGAGGCATCAAAAAACCTACCACAGCAAAGCAACATAAATAAACATGATACCTATTGGCAAACATATAATGTGAGGCTATTTGTGTTCAGAAGCTCGACCCAAGCTGGGCCGTGTGATTAAACATCGACCCCAAACACAGCAGCAAATCTGCAACAAAACGGGGGAATAAAATAAGTAAAATCAAGGCTTTGCAATGGTCCAGTCATAGTCCAGACCTCAACCTGATTGAAACGCTTTAATGAGACCTTAGGAGAGCTGTGCCGAAACAAAGTCTGTAACCCTCTACAGTCTACACTAAAGAGTCAGTATTTAATGATCTGTATTTAACCAGACAAATCCTATAAAGTTAGAGCGGCCAGGCTGAGATGGTTTGGACATGTCAAGAGGGACAGTGGGTATATTGGTAGAAGGATATTAGAAATGCAGCTGCCAGGAAAAAGACAAAGAGGAGATTTGGACGCAGTTAGAGAGGACATAGAGGTAGCTGGAGTGAGGACAGAGTGACATGGAGGAGGATGATTCACTGTGGAGATCCTTGAAGAGAGAAAAGCCAAAAGAAGAAGATTTAACCAGACAAATCCCACTGAGATCACAGATTTCTTCTGCAAGGGAGGCCTGTGCCTGAAGGCAGACTAACTTGCATTTGTTGGACTGTGGGAAGAAACTGGAGTACCTAAGGAGAACATGCCAACCCCACACAGAAAGACCCTAAGCTCAAGCAGGGGTTGAACCCAGGACCTTCTTGTTGTGAGGCAATACGGCTAACCACTAAGCCCTAGTGCTGCCGACAACTTATAACAACAACAAACAAAAAAGGGAGCCAAAATTCTTCCCACAGCCATGTGGTAGACTGATCAAGACATAAGACAAATTTAAAGAGTTATTGCTGCTTTACTGGGTTCTAAACGCTACAGGATACATAAAGTGTTTGTTGTACTTATCTAATTTTAAGGTCTGGTATGAACAATGTGACACATTCTCACATGCAAAATCCTAAAACTACAAGGTCTATCGATTTTTTTTGATACGTCTATAATTCACAATGTTTAGATCTTCCTTTTTTAAAATAAATGTAAAGACTTAAAGACATAAAAGTGAATCATAAATACCCTACACACACTAAAATAAAGCCACAATTGTGTTCGAAATGAAGTGCAAATCCTGCTGCTTATTCCTCAACTAAATATTCAGAGATTTGTTCTTGAAATTTAAACTCGACTGTGTATTTGGTACACAGCGCTCATTAGCAGGGTTTGTTTTTGCACTGCTGTTCCCAGGGTTGACCTGTCAGTCAAACAGCGTCGTCTCTGCAGGCTTGCTGGAACTTCAGAGACAGTCGAGCGTTTCAGGGACGAAAATCATCGGAAACAATAATTACGACTTTTGTTTGGTGGAGAATAATGCCAAGATCTGCTATTTTAAAACAATGAAGTAAAAAAAAAAAGGTAGCAGACACGGTTATACGAGTCTGTATTTTTTCTAACAAATGACAATGTGTGATTTCATTCAATGTTACAAAACTCTGAATGTAAAGTTCTGTAAATGTACAAATGCTATTTTAGGTCCATTAAATTCCCTTTAACTGTAACAAACCATTGAGTTTTAAGTTGTTGGTTTTTTTTTGCAACTTCTGTCACACTTGCATTTATTAAATTATAGTATCTGCAAATATTTAAATGTTCCAGTTAGAGCATACTGATGGAAGATCACCGACATACAGAGTAAATTGTAATGGTCCGAGGTTAGCTACTTGTGGAACACCATTTAGAAAACTTTTTAGGGGATGATTTCATATATGTATTCAATTTATTATTTAAATAATATAGTGTTATTATTATTATTAGGTTTGATTTTATCACACATAATTTTGTTAGATTTTTCTTTATAGAACTTTGATACAGTCTATAAAGTGTTATCAGTAAAATTGACGATGTTTTACATCTAGCTTCCGTTCCCCGTCTTAAACATATCAGAATTTCACATATTTGCTCAATGTCTCCTATATGGTTGCTTTGAAATTCCTTAAATCACAAATGAACAGTTGATTTATACTTAAATATTAGCTCATCAATTTGAACAGATTATTTCTTGAAAAGTGAAACAAAAACGTTTGGAACCAAAAAGAACAAGACACTTTTTAATATATATATATATATATAAATAAATGTGAAGAAACTATAAAGCCGATAAATGAAAAAGAGGTTGATAATTTTCATTTATCATGCGATTGATTGATTTATTATTTATCGCGACAGACCCTATGCCAGTAATAAAAACATAAAATATGGTGAGGTGAATACTTTTTATAGGCCCTGTAGTAAAAAATGAATATACCAAAACGTGTAAATGAGCATAACATTGGCCCTTTAAGAATAAAAGCATGGGTGATGCACTTCTGTTAACATGAAAATGTCAGATTACTGCTTAAAAAGCCATCAAATTTCTTCAATTGCTGCAGAAGCTTTATGCCTCCTTAAACTGACCCTTTCAGCCCTTCTCAGCATTTTACCCTTTCAAAACATTCTATTAAACTCACTGAGTCAGAGCAGGAGTTTTTAGGTTGATCCACTACAGAGCTACTTAAAAATATATTCTTTTAAGTGAGGGTGATTATTTGGTTGGTAAAAAAGCTTTCAGGTGTAATTTTGTCGAGTATTAATGGGCTCTTTCTGGTCTCCAAAAGTCAAGACAGCAGGATTTGGGTCAGCATTGATCACTGGGATTGAAACAGATGGGAACACAGCGTCCAGGTGGAAACGAGCCAGACTTATGCCTAGTGACAGACAGCTTTTTGGCCGTGCGAGTGTGAACCCACGCACAAACTCCTGCAGGCCTCGTGCCGCTGCAGGCCTGGCAGAGACGTAAAACAAAGCTGAAGCGCGACGGGCTCCCGACGCCACGGTGCCATGGTCGGCGCAAAGACAGAGCAGGTGGCAGGACCCGGCGAGGACCACAGGCGTATTTGAGACATAGTGATCAACAAAAGATCCGACAGGAGCACTCACATAAACACACACTTTACAACGGTGCAGCGTGAAGACAGACAGAACGAGCCAGCTGTCAGGGCACACAACACTGAGCACGCCCACGTCGGAGAGTGTCGAGCGATTTCTTCCTCTGTTTTTATTTATAGGCACACACTCAAAGACACACAAAGGAAATTCTGAAAGTGACACAAATGATTTGATCAAATATGATGGCTAATACTCTTAGGCATGGGCCTGTGATCGGAAAGTCACAGGTTCAACTCCCGGTACCGTCAACATCAAAATGTGGGTGGAAAAGGTGGAAAACCCACACCTCCCTCCACCCTCATTCACCCCACTCTGGGCCCCCGAGCAAGGCCCTTAACCCCCACCATCTTCTCCCTAAACAGGTCTCTCTTGAAAATGAGTTCTCATGGCTCAATGAGACTACCTGTATAAATAAATGGTAAATGAAAAAAAAAAAAAACTGGTTACCCCACAAAATATGAAAAGTAGGGACAAAAAGAGAGTTCCCTTGGTAAACAAAATGGTAATGATCTGATGTATGCAGGTTTAAAACCACTGCTCAAAAGAACTAGGGGTTGAACGACTACATATTTTTTAAAGTCCACTTCAACTTGATAAAAGTCGAGTCGAAATCAACTAGTTGATGACGTCATAGGAACTCAAGACGCTATTCACAAATAAAAAAGGAATTTATTATTTACAAAAAAAAAAGAACAACAAAATATTGGAGCGTATATTTACCATTTATCATACTGTAAATAAGTCACAGGAAAACCAAAAGTATTATTAAGCTGCAAAAGTTAGTTTTATTTTATTTATTCCACTAAATAAAATAAACCATTGCGGCCGCGGTCCACTGGCGGTGGTGCTTCCTCCTGTTTTCATTTTATTTAGTAGACTAAATAAAATAAAAATAAAAAACTATCCACCACTGCAGAC
The DNA here is from genome assembly GCF_014905685.2 of Nematolebias whitei. Lineage (NCBI taxonomy): Eukaryota > Metazoa > Chordata > Actinopteri > Cyprinodontiformes > Rivulidae > Nematolebias > Nematolebias whitei. The sequence continues at coordinate 20,804,179 of NC_056519.1, read as the reverse complement.
GGTGGACAGTGGTGGATTCTGCAGCGGTGGAGGATTCACCAGTGGAGAATCCACAGCCACACTCGCCGGTGGAGAATCCATACCAATACCAATTTATTTATGGAGCACTTAAAACAGAAACAAAGCCAACCAAAGTGATGTACGATAGAAACAAACAAGCACAGCGGACAGGAAAACATAAAATAAACATATAGATACAAATAGCAGTGGATAATAACTAAATGGCCAACACTGTCGACTACAGACAGGATCAAAACAAATCACGCTGGCACGGAAATAAAAGTGAATTTTCAGGCGAGACTTAAAGACTTTGAGTGTGGGAACCTGTCTGACACGCAGTGGCAACTCATTCCACAGTCTTGGACCTGCAACAGAGAAAGCCCCGTCACCTCTGAGCTTGCAACGGGTTTCTGGAACTGAAAAATCCACTACCACGAACAAGTGGTGGATTCCACCACCGCCGGTGTGCACCGTGCACCACCGCCGGTGGAGAATCCACCACCTCACAGAATCCACCACCACCGTGGAGGTGGTGCACACGTGTTTTTATTTTTATTTTATTTAGTGGATTAAATAAAAAAATTTAAAACAGCGGGGCGGACGGTGGTGGAATCTACCACAGGCGGTTGAACCAGAAGAGTCATCTTTAGTGAAATACTTCCACACTGTTGATGAATTTCTACTTGTTTGGTGATACTTTGCCTGCTCCTCACCTTCCATCTGCTTGGAAGAATCTGTTTTGTAGCGAGCGCCCGGCACTGATCACGTGACACAATCACTGATTGCAACTAGTCGACGTGACATTTAAAAGCTCGCGACATGTCCTAGAATCGACTAGTTGATTTGTCTATTCAACAACTAAGTAGAACCAAAATACATTTTAATTCATAATACCGTTATTGTCATTGTAACATTTACAACTAAATGAACAGTTTCCTAACAATGTCAAAGATATGTAAAGGATCAAATGTGAGACAGGACAAGACATTTTTAGGAGTTGTTGCACAAACATTTGCACTGTAGGAGCTGTGTGGCATTTAATGCCCTGATGGCCGTGGGATAAAAGCCGTTTTTTAGTCCTAGTTTGGTTTAATGCCCAAAAATTAAACTTCTGTTCATGTTCACTGTTCTGCAGAAACTTAATCCAGTGAAAATGTTCCATGTTGTATTACAGTAGAGCAATAACATAATCCTACCCTAATGAAGCTCAGATTGCTCTGATTCCAGAAACCATAAACACAGTTTGAAAGAACAAGATATTGGATAAGTCTTCAATGTCATTTCTATAAGTTGATAATCAAATGCTAATGCTAAGAATAACTTTGGGAATGCAACATTACAACAAAATAGCAAATACATTTAGAAGGGTAGGAAAAGACTGTATAGCATTTATGGTCAATAAACAGTAATTTACCTCAAGTTTTACCAAATCAGTTGTCTGTTTGTTGCAAAACCAAATATATTTAGTATTTTCATGTTGAAATTATAGCAACCTCTCCAGCTCCCTCTCGGTTTTTTTTTGCCCTGCAACCTCCTCCTTTCAGCAGCCCATCTGTGACCAACACTTCTTGTTTTTAACGCTTCTCTACTTCTCACATTTCGCATATACACAGCCCACTTCACAAACGGCACCCGCAGTCCCCGACCAATCAACACGCTGCTTTAAACACTGATAAATACATTCCCTAAGTCGACTTTCACACCTTCCCAGGGCTTCAGTCTCCATCTTATTCTTATCGCAGGTGTCTGAGCACAAGTGTTTGTGTATCTGTGTGTGAGACAGCCCGTTTCATTCTGGCAAACCGCGACAGGTCTTAAGATGATATCAGATGCAGGCTGCTGGCCTGCCTCCAGATGAATATGAACACCCCCACTGGAGGATGAGTCTAGACGGCTCTGCCAGAGTGCATGAGGAGGGAAGGGCGCCGGACGACTTTGAGACCCGGCTGACACCAACAAGCTGCTGTTTCATTAATCATCCTCTGAAGGATGCTGCATTCAGGGGTATTCTGTTGGACAGGCGCAACTCGAAGGGACCTCAACGTGAAAGCACGGCCTCAAGCCTGCTCGTGTGTGAGAAGAATCAAAACTTCATAATGGAATATTCCAGTCAAAGATGTGAGCTTAAACGGTTTCTTCAAATACGTTTGCAGTTTATATATTGACATAACTTGAATCGATGTAATTCAATGGGATTATTGACCCAAAACAATAAGAAAGGTGCAGACATGTCTACTGCAAAGCTCCATCTGTACCCTCTATAAGTCTCAGTCAAGTCATACGTCTGGCTAACAGTACTGCTTCTGAGTAATACAATTACAGTGAAATGCTATGTTTTAGAAATCTATAATTTGTTTGAGCATTTAGAGCATAAACATGGAAAACATTGATACTGAGCAGAGGAAGAAGCTTGAAAAGTATCCATGGATTTTATTCATCAGCGATAAAAAAAGGTTTACTGTAGAAATGAAATGGTGTGAACAAAAACCAACCACATCCTCCAAAAAAAAAAATAGAAAAATGAAAATAAAATTACAAACAGTTGTTTGTTTTTAAGTTTGCAGGCCAGCAGCTGCAATAGGGGTGTCTAAAGGTGGCCCGCGGGCCATTTGTGGCCCTCGGAGTGATTCTGTGCAGTCCATAACTACAATTTTGGAATAGTATCATTTTGGTTCATAGTCTTAAGAGGTTGATGCAAATGTAGATGATCTGCTAATTTAATGGTGATTCTTCTTTTTTTTTTATAACATATTATGATATATATAATTATATATTTTTAGTAGAGATGCATGATAATGGATTTTTGGCTGATACCCAATATGCCAATATGTTAAAACTTATTTGGCCGATAACCGATACCAATACCGATGATTTTTTTTTCCCTAGACCCACTGACAGAGACTACATAGCTTTCTCTGCTGTATAATTAAAATACTACATTATTCTGCATGGTCTTTGTCAATTTGGCTGATACCAAATGCAGATGCCAAAAAGGGGGCTGAAAATAATGTAACGATTCAACCTGGATTATGTTTATTGTCAAATTTATTCATGACATTTACTCTATAACACAACAACACTCGAAGAGTGCAGATTTGTAAATTTTCACAAACCTAAACTCAACCTGTTCATAAGCAACAAGTGAAAAGTGCATAAGTGCATTAATAGATACTTTACAGTTTCTTAAATTTAAAATTAACTTAAAACAGAAGCCCAATACGTGGTTATACAATCTTAATGATCATCTCAAATCTCTGTCATTGGGTTGTCATACAAAAACAATGCCTTATATATACTGTATATATACTGTATATATATATATATATATATATATATATATATATATATACACATATATACATACACATATACATTATACATATATATAGTATATATACATACACATATACATTATACATATACACACACACACACACACATATATATATATATATATATATATATGTGTGTGTGTGTATATGTATATATATATATAAACAGCACCTTTTATATAGGTGAGTTATTTTAATGGCAAGGCCGATGTCCGATATTTAACTTTATCGCTAATATTGGCCAATACCGATACCATGCCGATAATATTGTGCATCTCTAATTTTTTAGGTTTAACAGAAAAACAGATGAGAAAAAAATCTCAAAGTGTGCAATATAAGATACAATACTAATTCAGCAAAGTTAAGTCCAGTCCTCTGGACGGTTTCTTTTGTTGTTGTTGTTGTTGAAAAGATTTAAGAAGATTGAAGAAAAGATTTGTTGACATTTTTTATCTGGATTATTGAGCATGAACTTTGATAGAATACTAATATTTAGCTTTTATTTATTTATTTATTTATTCATTCATTCATTCATTCATGTCAATTTCATGGTACAGAAAATCACCAATCTTTAATGACTTTCATCAAAAAGTAGACTTTTGGACAATCATTCACAAAACTTGTTTAAATACAACAAATATTTACAAATGTTCCATATCCCTTCCATTTCTTAATGATTTCACAAAACTTCTCGGTCTGTTAAGGTCCTTTGAAAACATTTTGGGGGTGAATATTTATGCACTTATTTAATTTTACATATTTTTATTTAGGTGTATTACTCTGTAAAAATTTAATAGAACTTTGACATCGAATTAAGCTTTATTTTTTCTTCAGAAAAGCCTTTTTTCTTTTCTTTTTTTTTGTCATGACTGATTTATTAGCGCAATAAAAACATACACTGTTCAAAGGAGTGAATACTTGTTTACACTTTTTTAAAACCTAAAAAAAACTAGAAATGGAGAAATGGAAATGCCGAATAATAATCTAGACATTCAGGCAGTAACATTCTGCTTTACACATTGATGAACCCTTTGCTTGAGTTTGACTCATATTTTAATGTTTCTATTATAATTGAACACAAAGGGGAGTGGTGACGCAGAGGGTAGATAAGGTGGGCATGTGATCGGAAGATCACCACTTCAATTCCCCAAACTGACAATGGGAAAGGTGAAACACCCACACCTGCCTCCACACTCATTCGCCCCACTCTGGGCCCTTGAGCAAGGCCCTTAACCCCCACAATCTGCTCCCCCACGCACCCTAGATAGCAGCTCTCTGCTCCAGACAGAGGGCTGTGGTAGCTCGGTGGTCTGTGGTTGAGTAAAGAAGGGCATCGAGCGTAAAAACAATTGCCAAGTCTTCGTGTGAGTTACTTCGCTGTGACGACTCCTGAAGAAGGGAGCAGCCAAAAGAAGAAGAATTATAATTGGACACAAACTCCTGAGATGCCGCGCTCATGACTGCTGACTTCAGTTTGGAAACATAGAAAGATAAAAGCAGTAAGAAATATTTTACTGACAAACAAGTCGGCCTTTAAGTGTGTGTGATGTGGGAGTTGCAGGAAACTGGTCATTACGACGTAAAGCAAAGCTGTAAAACTGTGTGGACTAGGGAAAGTCTGAAACGAGAGCCCCTACAGACTTATTTTATGTTCTGCTGTGGGTGTGTGTATGTGTGGTTTCAAGTTAGCGTGTGCTAACATGTGCTCATGCATGCACGTGTGACATATTGAGGACATTTAAATGCAGCGAGAGTAACGACCCGAGTGGTGAAGGGTGAAAAAAGGGGGGAGAAGTGGCAGTAGCACGCTAGGCCTCATTTACCTTGTGATATTCAAAGTGTGTCCATACGTCGCACTTCAGCACACACACTCTGTGTGTGTGTTTACATGTAAGTGTTTTGTACGGCAAACTGTACAACCTAAAAACTCAATGAGGGAGAGACTCATGGATCATCCATCAAGTTTCTACAGGAGGAAGAAAAGACCTCCCTTCCTTTCGTGTCTCCCTCCTTTGATTTAATACCCCCCATCCTCCTCCTCTTCTCCGCTTTCCCCTCATTTAATAACAGCGCAAGAGATCAGCTCCATTAGCCCAGACCTCCTCACACATGCAAATGAAGCCGGCGTTATGGAGGCATGCGTCACGCATTACTGATGCAACCCTACCCGACCTGTCACGGCTCGCAGCCGAATAAACTCTGAATGTGTGCGCTTGTGAGAGGAGGAGGGAGGGGTCACGTGTGTTACAACAGTTAGTTAAATTGAGATGCATTAGGGTTTTGATTGGAGCAACGGATATGGTGCTGACATGCAGGGAGTCGAGAGCGAGGCCATTACCGCTCGGCTGGAAGATAAGATGGTGCAAAGGGAACATGGAAGGAGGACAAAGGTTCCAGGAGAATAGGAGAAAAGGGGAAATTAGAAGAGACAAGTAGGGCGAGATGGAGGACAGTCAGCTCAGCAGATGATGATTACTTCATCAAATGTCTTTGTTTTTATTTCTGATAAACATGGTTGATGTTGTCCGTTTGTTCTGTGGTTTTGTTGGTCCCGTATGGAGTTTCAAGACGAATGTATTAACAGTTTTTGATTGTTCCAGTGACAGTAAGGTTATCTAGCAGGATTTAGGTCAAGTTTTCATGACCGAAGTTGAGAAAAGCAACTTGACTGAAATTATATGTGTGCAATTTTCTCAAGTTTGTGAGTTGACTGTTTTATCGCAATATAACCAAGCCATTTTTATTTCATCGTCTTAAAATGTGTATTATAGCAATCTTGGTTGCTATGGTGGCACACAGAAGGTGCAACGGCTTCTCATGCTCATGGGATTAAGCCTTATTTTGATTCCTATGAGGGTGTTTTAGGCACTGGGTCAGTGCTGGATTCATGGATCAGGTACAGCTCAACCGAGCTGATGGCCATCAGACAGAGTTCAGTTGAGTTCTGAAATCCGCACTCGGCGGACAGCAGCTCCTGAGGACAACAGAATGGTGCAGCAGAGTGCGAGGAGCAACGGTCAAGAGGAAGAGGAGAAGCAGGGGACACATTGGCCCAGCTAATGGCTAGAAAACCACTGATTCCTACTCTCTTTCTGGCCAATGTCTGCTCACTGGATAACAAAGTGGACTTGTTACATCTGAGGATGAGTGTTTCTACAGAGATGAAGAACTGTGCTGTTCTTTGCCTAATGGAAACCTGGTCTAACAACAACATGCCAGACTCAGCCTTCCAGATCAACGGACTTCAGTTACTCTGACTGGATCGTGACCATCGGTCGAGAAAAACACAGGGGAGGACTCTGTGTGATCGTGAATGAAGGAAGCTGTGGAGAGCTGGACTTGGAGCTCTGTCCTGAGGAGCTATCGCTGTGTGGTGGGGAGCGTTCTCTGCACCTGCATCACCTTGTGGCAAGGCAGAGGGAAGCTGCAACTGTGGGGAGCAGCCTTCCTGCCACTTCGGACATCTACACATCACAATGTAGGGGAAAGGTGCTCCACATCATGAAAGACTCCACTCATCCTGCACACAGTCTGTCCCCCCCCCCCCCCCCCAAAAAAAAAAAGCAGGTGGCTGAGAAGCATTCAGAGCAGCTGTCAGATGGCTGAACTTAAGTGCACTTAAATCAGCCTCATCTTACATTGTTTACTTTATTTATTTACAAGCGCACGCATACACGCATGCACACAGCCTATACGTGTGTGTATATGTATATATATTTATACTATTTTGTATTTATTTATTTGTTAATTGTTAGGTTTCTTGATCTGGGACCTGTCCAAATTTCGTACCATAAACATGCAAATGTGAGCTGGTATGACAGGAAAAAAAATCCTTGAATTCTTGTTTTTTTTTTTGTTTTTTTTTTTTACAAAATCACATATCTTAAGACCTTTGTTGTCACATCAGGAGATCCCTATAATGCAACAATATGTGTTTTTGTGAGATTGGACTTGTTCAGTGGTAAGTAAGTGCTATGTGTTGTCATCATCGTATGTTCCCATACAATGCCAAAATTAGATCTCTGCATTTAACCCATCACACCTGGGATACATTCAGGTGGAGCAGTGGGCAGCTACGTAAGCGCCTGGAAGCAATTAGGGATTGGGTGTCTTGCTCAGAGACACCACGACATGTGGGAATGGTTGGGAATTGAACCTGGGACTTTGGGGTCCAGAGTCGGCTGCCCTGCCGGTGTCACCAGGCCTGACTGTACATATTCTGCATCAAATGCTGGAGTAAGATCGTTGCACTGCTGTACACTAAAGCTTGAGTCCTGAGGTTTGAGTCTGGACTGTGAGTCATGACGCCGCCCGTCACTCACACTGAACCTGCAAATGTGGCTCATCATCAAACCTGTCCAGTTTCTACTTATCTTGAGAAAAATATTTGAGGGTCTAACCACCTAAACATATTACCGTGTTATCTCAAAGAAGATTTGTTTTCTTGAGATAATGAACCGCTTCAAAACCAGCTTTGTAATCACAACTTAAGATTAATAAGATTATGTTAATATGGCTTCTGTCAGCTTTTTTACCTCGCTCATCAGTTTACATTCATTTATGCTAACCCCCCAAAATAACTGTCAAACTAATAGTCTTTTTTGATAATTTAACAATTCTTATTTTTTAAGCTAAATTGGTGTTTAAAATTAAAATCAGTTGGAAGAAACAGCATTCCATGGAATATGACACTGGCACATTTAAATCTAAATTATGGTCTGGTTTTAGTTTAGACTGAAAACAAATATTGTACAAATCTAGTTTGACTCGTGTATTTCCAGGTTGTTGTTGTTTTTTATGTGTGGCCACAGTAGCTCATTTTAAGACTAATGGTATCATAAAATAGTGGCATTGGTGTCTCTGATTTTCACCTTTTTATTTAGGTCCAACAAAATGCTTTAAATCCAAGGTATTTTACTTTTTTGGCATTTAAGACCAAACTGAACACACAGCATGTTCTGCTGTCTGACTGCAATTAAAGCCAACACACTGGTGTCAACAGAGGTTTATTAAAATGCAGTTGTTGCATATTAGAGGTAATCAGCTTCATTATGCAAACAGTTGAAGGTACTGATTCTCCTCGTGGCTCTAAATATCTAATTTTAGTCAGCAACATAAATAAATAGGTAAGTATGATGAATAAATATGAATAACATACGGTTCAATGTGTTTTATAATTTCACATTTACTGTATATTTTCTATATTTTTCTCTAGGAACCTTCATTTTCAAATACTACACTTACAGATTAGACTTCAGTTAAATAAATGAGTTGACGTGATAGAACCAGCTACCTGCGTTAAAGCTAGCTTGAATAGACCTAATTTTCTCTTCAAGACAATATATAGTATTGTTGACTAAAACATTATATCAACTGTTTGAACCTCAGTTTGGAGACAAGGACGTAACTTCTGACTGGACCAAAGAACTAAGAGCTAGTCCGAGTTGGACCAAGACCAAAGTAGATTCACGCAGTTAAAACAGCTCCAATCTCTAAAATGTCATGCCAATGCTATTTTCAAAACATTTATAGTACTTTCAATTTCATATCAAATAAATGTTTTGTTAAAAATATTTAGATATTCCTGAAGAAAATACCACAGGTTGAACCAGAAATGCTACAGCTAGCTATAGCTGCCACTGCCAAGTAGCTGAGAATCATGCTTCGCGCATGCTCAGACCATTAACACATTTCACGAGATGTGGTTGTGGCAGCCATTTTGAATTAAAACGGTCAAGAAAGGCAGAATACATTCCTTCCAGGAATGCTATGCTTATAAATCTAATGCGGTCACTTGCGAATAAAACCTGTAAAATCCATATTTAAGTCTCTTTAACTCTTCCTGAATTGGGTGAAATAATGAACTTATCTTGAATCGTGAAAAAGTTACCAGAGATAGTCCATTTCAATTTAAACCCCATGCGGTCATAGTCCTCCGACTACCTGCCATCATGACTTCATGAATAAAAACAACCTTTTCTAACAGTTCTGACAGTGTTGGAATATATCTACATGGCTACTTCACTCCGTTGATTAAAGGTTTGAGTGGATGCATCATCGGAGTGACGCAGACGTAGCGGCATAAGAGCTCGAGCAAGAAAAAGGAAATGGATGCAAAAAAAAAAAAATGGTTGAATTGAAAGAAATGCTTTCCTTTGATTGCAGGTCTGTTTTCTTTGTAAATGTGTTTGGAAACTCACCACTCTGTGCCACCTTTTCAGCCTTGACAGATGTGCAACACAACGGAGCTGAAATGATGTTTTGTCAAAACTGGAAGTGATTAAGGCTCTTATTTTACTTTATTCCTGGTCAAAGCTTTCATTGGTGAGCTCAATACGAAGACCTTGCTTTTGTCCACTTGAGAGCTAAAATCGTTCGTGTCCTCGTTCACCCTCTAGTTCTTTCCAAACTACAGACTGGATGAATAAACTTTGCTTCCCTGAACAATCAGTCAAGGCAATCGGTTGGATGTTACTTAGCGCCAAGGCCGCAGTGACAAGAAGTCTCATGAAAGGCCATCATATCCGATCTAATGCTGCCCGTATGAATGTGGACTGATAAAGTAAGCCAGGGAATAAATCAATATCATGAATGCCTGTTCATCAGATTGGGGTTGGGGGCTTAGACAGTTAAATGTCAAACACTAATCTCTTTAATAGACTGATATTACATTTTAATCCCAGCCTTATTCCTTCACTCTTTTCCTTAAGGCTGTCTGCTAATGTCTGTCAAGGAGAGAGGGCAGGAGTATGGTAAATATGGACATAATGATCAAAACAGAGTGGTGATTGGGTGAAAGAGCAGAACGGTAGAAGAAAAGTAGTGAAAGGTGAGAAATGTTTGGGTTTTTATGGCGTCACGCTGCCATTTCAGGTCTGAATTTACAGCGCCAGGGTGATTGACTGCAAGAGACGAAGAGGCAATAAAGTGATGTCGATGAGAAGTGAGGACAAATTGATATGATCACAACATGTCACATTAAAGACAGGCCTGCCATCCATCAACATGATAAAAGGCATCCTTCATTCTCACACTAACCCCACTGCCATTGATCTCAATGCTTCACTTAGCCAGCCACTAAGCATTTATGATAACTATCATTATGCAGTTATGAGAATGGCGATGATCTGTCATAGCTGTGCAGTCCACACTGAAAAGATAACCCTTGCTAATTTGTTGCACTGACGAGCTCGAATCACGGAGGGAAATTGGGTAGAAAAGCGAATAATTTCTCTCAATTATGTCATAAAATAATATGACGCTGATGGAAAAAGAAAGTGGGTGGGGACGATTAGGGGAGACTCAACGCTTCTTTTCCTCTGAAACAATGTGTTTTTCTTGTTTGCAATTGATGCCCTGAGGGAGAAACACTACAAAAGAGGAGAGGAAAAGTAACATTGATGATAACACCAAACGTGCTTTTAAATCACCCATGAGCAAATCAGTAAATCAATATCAATTAGGCTGTGAAAGAACCCAAATGGACAACTGGCTTTGCTTTAACTAATGAAGTCTGTGGAGAATCCAATCAGTCCTGGTCCCACTGCACCATGAGCACCACTGTCAATCCTACTTATTACCACCAAGACAGTATTAAAATACATAGACTAATACAACACATGACACACTCACTGATGCACTGATAAAACTGCAATTTGTCTGAAATGTCCTGGAAAAATAATATTGGGCAAAAAGACTCATTGATCTTCAGTGAGCAAGTTATTTGTATGCATCTAATTTTGTTAAAGACATCCATACAGGCATAATGTAGTTATTAAAAGAGCAGAGAAAAAAGATAAAAACTTTTCAAGACTTTCCACTAAAGAAACCATGGTAAGACTTTGAGTCTATTGGTTTGTTTCGTTTATTCCTGGAAGTCAGAAACTTCAAGTTTCAACTACATAGAAGTTGGAATGAGGACAGGGAAAACCAGAGGCCCCTGACCAACCAGATCTCAGAATCTAATATGGATCCATGAAAAGTGCAGTACTTTACAATCTTGTATAACAGATATGTTGCTGTAGTGTTTTAATGTATAAATGCAGAAAAATAGTTATTGGCTTGTATTGCTAATAAACGGTTGCTTGTGTACTAAGCACAGTAATAACCAAATTGTACAGATTTGCCAATTTGTAACAGGAAAACAGTGAAGTTGGGTGTGACATCAAATCCAAGTCAGACTTCTGAGGTAAACTATTATTATTTTTCTTCTTCTTTTGGCTGCTCCCTTCCTCAGGGGTCACCACAGTGAACTAACTCACACGAAGACTTCAATGGTTTTTACATTGGATGCCCTTCCTGATACAACCACAGACCACAGAGCTACCACAGCCCTCTGTGTGGAGCAGGGAGCTGTCATCTATGGTGCCCAGGGGAGCAGATGGTAGGGTTAAGGGCCCAAAGTGGGGAGAATGGGTCTCGAGATGGTGTAGAGGGAGGGCAGCCGACTCGGGGCCCAAAATTTCCTGGTTCGATCCCCAGTCATTGCACATCTTGTGGTGTCTCTGAGCAGCACACCCTATCCACAAATGCTCTCTGGGCGCTTTCAATAGCTGCCCACTGCACCACCTGGTGGTAGATGGGTTAAATGCAGAGAGCCAATTTCATTATTGTATGGGAACATACAATGATTACAATGCATAACACATTATTTTATTATTATTATTATGAGGGTAGAGACAAGTGTGGGTGTTGCACCTTTTCCATCTACATTTTGATGTTGTCGGTCTGGGGAGTCACACCGGCAACCTTCCAATCACAGGTCCACCTTCTCTAACCTCTGCGCCACCACTCCCAGAATAACCAAAAATAATATTTGACATCTAATGCTCATTGAATAAAGGAACGCTTTCCAAAATGCCATTGGAACACTGTTCCGATTATTTGTGAAAATGTCAAAATAATAACAATAACAAAGAAATCAGACAGTACTACGCATTTTTAAAAAACAGTTTCTGGTTGTAAACTTGTTTCATTTTTGGAACATGTTTGAGCCCCCCAGGGGTGTGCGATTAATGCACTTCCTTGATGACCATGCTTATTTTTTTATAGACAATCTTGTGCCAAACAATGATACTGCTGGATGTATCACATATCAAATAAAAATATATTTTCACTGACAGACAAAAAAAAAAAAAAAAGAGTTCAGTCTCATTTTGCTGTATCCTTAAAGAGACTAAAACTGATGATAGCAATGTGAAATACACAGGTCATTCTTGAGTTCAAATGCCAGGTTAGCCTCCATTTTTGCCACAACAGAGCTCAGAGTAATGACAATAGCAGTGACACACAAACGTTAAGAGCCGGATAAATAAATAAATATACCCAAGTCAACTACAGAAATATGATGTGTGAACATAGGTATATTAGTGTTATAAAATGTGCACATTTAAAATATGGATGTGTTTAAGTGTTGTTGAGTGCAAACCAAACCAAACAGAAAATATTCAAGTTAAATACATAGGAACTGTGAAGTTTTACAGAAGACTGTACTGCTACAATGATTCGGATATAGCTTTTACAGAGTAAGACTCAAACTAAAAGTGCGCGTGTGCACACAAACACACACACACACACACACACACACACACACACACACAGACACACCATCTTTGGCAGGCAGCATGCAGCGAGGCTCCTCAGGGTTGCCATATCATTTTAAACATCCATCAGCTCAGCAGAGATATCATATTAGCTGCTCATCTGCATACGGCACAGACAGAATGACAAACGAGAGGGGGGGAGAGAGGGAGCTCACCTCCTTCCCTTCATTGCATCTCCTACCCTGCGCTCCATTCCTTCGCTCCTCTCTCTGCTCTCTCTGTCTCCTTATCCCTCCCTTCTAACCTCCTAAATTGGATCACCACTGCCAGCAGAGCGTGTATAAAAGTGTGTGCGCTCGTTGTTGCAGTGTAATCACATCTTTTAAATGGAAAAAGGGGATGAATCTCAGGAGGAACGATGACCACTGGGCCCAAGTACGCCTCCTCACCCGCCGCCCAGCTTCCATTCTTTGTATTTCAGCGTACTCCATCACATTTGCTTTCACTGAGCAATCTAAGACTTCTTAAACATTTTATATCAATCTTCAAAAAAAAAATTTACTCCACAACTTTTTGGACTTCTTCTGTAGTTGAAAAACTTTCCCCGTGGTAGCTTTTCTTTTAGAGATTATCATATTTTTAACCTGCAGTACTCCACAGAACACTGTCGACAAAAACATGATTTTTTTTGTTGTTGTTTTTGCCAGTAACCCCAAAAAGACATTACCATTAGCTTTTATATACGAGTGCTGTAAACTAATGAGAATATTTATAACAGTGTTGGTCTATGCAGTGTAAACTCAATAAACCACATAACATCCCCCCAAACACTTGCTAGGTAGACATATTTTATTATGTGGGCACGTAATTCAATTTTTACAAAAGTATACAAACACTGGAACCTCCTGCTAAACAGAGTCTAATGGTAATGTGTTCCAATACTTGAGAAAAATCTAGTTTAAAACCAATAAAGCAATGACAAATGAAGTAATCGCAGCCTTTCCTTATTTCACAAAATGTACAATCTCTTGTTTCTTTGTCCAGAACTTTATTAACTTACTCCTAAGCTTCATTGCTCCACAGTTGAATTCTGCTCCAAAATACAGGATTTGCACAAATTACACGGCACTGAGACGGTAAATGAGCCTTAAATTTCCTGTTGTCTTTCAAGGCTATTTTTCCCCCCTGTTTGAGCTCATTCCAGCTATAAATGACCCATGAGTCATTATTGTTAAGCTTAGTTTCTCAAAATAGCCAAACAGTTGATTCAAAGGCATTATTACATGCTTTTCAAAAACTCACAATGGTTCAAATTGCCACTCGTGTTAAGCTGTTTCTCCCAAAATTATGTATTTTTGGCAGTGGAAGCCATAGATCATGGTTGTATTTTTTAGAAACTGTTTGTTTTTAAAGTGTTTATTCTAGCATTTAATGTATTTAGAGTACTTAACCAGCACAAGGTGGACAGCTAAGATACAACAAAACAAAGTAAAGTTTAAATTAAAGTTTGCTTTAACAGTGTTGGAACTTGTTACAGGTCTTATCTAAACTGTCCGCTTCAATGAAAAAATCATTCTTTTGAGTAATTTTACCTCCTTCAATGTCTTGTTTTGACCTTTAGAAGTTATACATAAAAAAGTACCTTTAGTTTATATATATTTTTTCCTTTACTTGTCTGGGCAAAGAAATTTAAAAAATGTGTATTTTGATATCCAAAAAGTTTTTCTTCTACCCAAACTGCTTTCCTAAACCTAACCAAGTAGACTTTATGTCTAAACAAACAAGCTGTGCAGTATTTCACCTACCATTATAAAAGCAGGGTGCCCCGCCCTTTCAACAGAATTGACCACCCCGCTTACAGATCCCCCCACCACCACCACAAATACACACACACACACACACACACACACACACAACTAACGGCACTGATGTAACGTTAAGCTAGCGGCCCATAATACAGACGCGCTAGCTAAAAACCTACAGAGGTAGCGCTATGTTTCCCTCATGCTGAGCCGTCTCCACCGTCCTCCCCCCACCTGACAAAAATTGCAGAAGATACGAGCGCCCTGCCAAGGCAAGTAAACTAGGGGAAACACTGCTCTGTAATATACAGTAAAGACCTGCAAACAAGGCAACCCAAGACTGTCAAACTTTGATTTTATGTTTCAACTTCTAAAACGTCCCATTTTCTCTATAGGTGATCCAGGACACTGTTTAACTTTCCACTCCATGGTTAGGCCAATGTGTTGCATCACCTTTACCAGTCTCTGGTCTCATCTCTGCCATCAGTATGAAACTGTATACCAGTGTGTTCAATGATGGGGTCCAGCTGAGCCTAAAGTGGTGCTTTGGCAAGGTTTCAGTGGGCTTTGCACAAACAGGCAAAAACTTTACAGAAACATTTATTGACTATCAGTCTAAACTTACACTAGTTGTGTTTACTGATGTTCCAGTTCCAGGACACCAATAAACCAAGAGGACTTAATAAATCAGCAGCAAGAAATTCTTTCAGAGGCCTACTAGTGGCCCCCATTCACTTCTGAGAGCTACATACCAGCAATCCCAAAGTCTAAAGAGAGTTTAAAACTGAGGGAAATATGCTAATGCAAAGGAGAAGAAATATGACATGGCCCAAGCCTGTTCCGTCTTTCCTTCATCTCGAGTAAGAGTATGGAATAACAGAGCAAAGACGGATAAAAACACTTGGTGCTCTTCACCCTGCTTAATGTCAAAGATATAAAAACAGTTCAGAGTGGAAAGGCGATATCACAGAAAACTAGAACGCCGCACGGGAACACTGGTACACAAAAACCGTGACAAAGGCTCAGAATGCTGCAACATAACAGGGTTTGGGGGGGTGCTGAGAGTTTCAGAAAAAGAGAGATGAATGCAGTGGTATCCTCAGATCTGAAGGCAAATCCCCCTTGGTGTTAGTTCTGCTCGAGCGGCTGGCACTGACACATGAATATTTCATACTGTTGATGTTTAAATCCCATCATTTGCGATGTGGCGTGCATGGAGATCCATTGAAATCAGGAAGAAAGAAGGCATGCATGTGTGTGCGTGAGAGAAACACAGAGCATGTTGATCTATAATGCATAGTTTCAGTAAGTTCACTTGTGATATACTCTATTGCATCTGTATTTCAGTATGGTGAAAGAAGCGGACGTGCGTGCACGTTGGAGCACTTGAGCACCTCGAGGCGCAGATTACCCTGTGTTAGCTCATCCATATGCAACTCAGGCCCTGAAGTATAACAATACAGTAGCTGCTTACTGTACGTGCCTGTGTAACACACACGTGCATACTGAACGTTCACCACTCAGGTCAAAAACCAACATGATGCCAAGGCAGTCATCAGTTTGGGAAAAAAAAAGCCCTGTATAATCAACAATCAAACTACAGTGTTTCCTCTAGTTTATTTGGATTGGCAGGGAGCTCTCAACTTTCGTGATTTTTGTCGGGGCAGGGGGATGTATACAGACACAACCTGTCTGTGTTGCATAGATAATTAGGTAGTGCGTCTATATTGCGGCACTGCTAGCTTAGCGTGTGGGTGGGTGGGTGGGGGGGGGGGGGTAGGCAGGGCGCTCAGTTTTGTTGACAGGGCGGGGCACCCTGCTTGTATAATTGTAGGGGAAACACTGAACAAGGTAAAATTACAAAACCTTTGACCGATGAATGAACAAATCTGGTGGCTCCAAAATACGTGTTTTTGAGAAATTTTCTTTCTTATCTAATTAAATATTTCCTCATTTGATTCCTCCAGGTCAACTTGAATCATTGAGGGTCAGTTTTGGGGTAGAATGGTAAATGGACTGTACTTGTATAGTACTTTTCTATCTGATCAAGGTACTCAAAGTGCTTTACACTACAATCTATGCCCTCATTTACCCATTCATTCAGCACTCTACTAGATCTCTACAAAGAATAATCAGTGCTTTAGATCACATTCATACACTGATGGGACACACATCAGAGTGAGTGGTTCAGTGTTTTGCCCAGGGGCACTTCGGCATGTGGCTGGTGGAATCGAACCCCCAACTTGCTTTGGGGGAAGACTGCTCTAGCCACTCTGCCACAGCCGCCACAGAAGGTAAAGGCATCAGCAAATTGATGAACCAATTGGTTTACTGAATTAAATAGGTGGCCCTAAATCTTCAAACCATTACAGAAAAAAAGATTACACAACCACAAGAGAGCCATTCAAACCAAAACCTTTAAAAGCTGATAAGAAAAAGAAATGCATTTCATCCTTTGATGCCAATATTAAAATATAATTATCCTATGTTGAGAAACGATAGAGGTGAAGCCATTTTCAGTCTAGTCTTAAGTAGTTTATAATCTGTTAGCTCATGCAGCATGTTATGAATGACTCTCAGCTACCATCTTATCAAGTTTTTCTCAACATCTTTAAGATGGGCAGAGTTGTAACCATTTTTAAACTGTTTACGGTCCATATGCTATGACAGCCTTCTTGAATAGCATCAACTCTAAATGTTAAGCAATTATATACTTGTATGTGCATACAATGGATATTTTGACAGTTGAATTCAAATATATCCCACAGTTCATAACATACCGAGATACTGGGATACAGACAGAAAAGTTTTATATGTGGATGGGGTAGACTAAAATCTGGAAGTAGTTGTTTCGGTGGACATAATGTTACTCAAAACCAGTTATTTAGCTTTTTTCTTAAAGTTTGCCTTTGTGTCTTTAGGGTAATAATATGCATAAACAACGTCATTACTTTCATGTTTTTGTTTATTGAAATAAATAACTAGATTTGGCGCTTATTAAAATGGGAGTTTCAGGGAAACTAAATGTACAAGTCAGCATGTGCTTGTTACTGCAACTTTCAAAACTTTTAATAACCTTTTTTTTTCTTGCAAAACAATGTCAACAAAGGTATTTTATTGTAAGTTCAAGATGTTGATTTAACACAGATTTGTATGTCTTGTTTGTGTTCTTTTAGTTGATTTTCTTGCAGTTTTCCAACTTGATTTGATTTCACTAGAAGACTTTGATCTTAACCATTCATTTACCGTGCCATTTGCTTCCGACTGTAATAATTTAAAATGGCAAACAGTGGTCTTCACAAGTTCTCCTCTGTCATGATCAAACCCAAACACTTTATTTATGCCTTCCAAAAGCACAGTTCCCCAGCTAATAGAGTGTACTCAGAAATGACTAATCAAATCGAAGCTACCTGGATAATTAATTTATTGTTGTGTTCTTCCCAAATTGCAACAGGGAAGGCCAGAAACCTTGTGTAGTACCGCCAGAGGGGAAGTAAACAATTAGAGACTCTGTGACTAATGAATTATGTGATTAACGAGTGTGTCAGAGGTAAATCTGTACAAGAATGACGCACACGTGTGAGCATACGAACGGTAAGTGAAATATTCTGCACCTCTTCCAAATTCCTTTCCTACTCCATCCTCTGACCGTAGCATCCTCGCCCTGCATGGTTAAGTGAAACAGCTGGCATACCCACTCACAGATTGAGACCGATAGCATCTTGTAGCGTGTGTACATCTGGTAGCATGTAGAGAAGCGTGAATCGTGTGTGTGTGAGAGAGAGAGATAAGGCTGAGCTGGTTTGTGTTACAGTCGGGGATAAAGAAGGAGATTGGCGGAGGAAAGATAGCAGTGCTCCATGGAGGGACGCCACGACTGTCGTCTAATGTGAAGAAAAAAGCTTCGAGAATTGTGTCACTTTTCAACTGTTATACACAAAACCCAATGGACCAAAGTCCCATCTGGGGAGACGATAATGACAAACATAGTGGGAACATTAGGATTAGATGAGAGCGCGGGTTTTCATAAATATGCATCAAATGTCCAAAGTGGAGGTTTTAACTGAAAGACGCAGTAGAATGGTGATGGATAGAAAGAGACAAGTTGTGTTTGGCTTTGTGGATGTGTGTGTGTGCTACAGTCCCACAGTGGCGTAATGACCCCCCAAGGGACCAGGACCAGGGGCAAAGTCTCCCCCTTGTCAACTGTGCGGAAGGAGGAGGAAGAGTGATGCCGGTGAAAGAGAAGACGGCGGTGGCGACAGCTGCCAGCTCCTCAGGAAGGTAATTGGTTGGCTGAGTGAATATATAGAGAGTACCACACACACACATACAAGCATGCACCTACGGCTGCCCGCACACTTAACCCAACGCCCAAAAGTGACAGCGAGACGGTCAGCAGCCACATTCCACCTGGCACAAGTCACTTTCTAACACCCAGAGGGGTCTTGTGGGCAGCAGCAAGCAGGGCTTCCATGTGGACACAAGGGGTGAGGAGGGGGTGAGGTGGTCTTATTCGGCACTGACACCTCCAGTCACATCGCAGTAAACAAGCCACTGGGCCCACCACTCTTGAAAGCCACGAGCATGAGTGACAGCTCCAAATCACACATGACAGCTTGACTGGCAGGTCGGTATGGGCAGCAGGAGGTGGGGAAATATGAAAAAAAATAAGCTGTAATGTTATCCAGACGGGGGGGGGGGGGGGGGGGGGAGTGATTTCAAGGAGATGAGGGTGTGCGGCGTGGCTGCGGCAAGAAAATACAGCTATACACTGAAATCATCAGGGGGCTTTTAGTCTTATTTTCTTACGTTGTGAGCAGAGTTTAACAAAAAACAATCACATATTGCATCCTTTGTCTTAGCTACACATATATGAGATATACAAAAGCAAAATGTTTAAATATACCTCTTGGTCATTAAGATTATTTAAAAGCCTAGAGACTTTTGGAGACTTTTGGACAACAATCATCTTTTGTTGAGAAATGACACTCGGAGTTTGTGTTGTGAATAACTTTCAACTACCAAATGTAACTTTAAAATATGATAAACTGACTGAATTATAATGGTTTTTGTGTGTTTGTTCATAAGCTGTTGCAGCCAGCTTGAATTGTGGTGACTTCAAAATTGTATTACTTGTACAATTACATTGTTTTATTCAAATCTGTTAAGTGAATTATGAGATATTTTACTAACAGACAAACAGGGTTACTTCAACAAATAATGTTCATGTTTGAAAGAAAGATTTTGTGCAATGTCTAACAATCAAATTGTGTTACGGATGATTTTCAGCTACAAAAACACTATATTTTAATACAATATCTGAAAATTTGACTTTTTTGGGGGGGGGGGGGTATTTTGGAAAAGTTTAATTAAAATTCATACAGAAACTCAAACAGAAAACGTTGATTTCAAAAAGTTAATTGCAAAAATTTTAGTAAAATCTGTTAGTGCTCAGAGTATGAGTGGACGATCAGTCTTAGCTACTACCACACACAATTTTAGATCAATAATTAGCAAATTGACTGAGTTGTGGGCATTTTAGTGGTTTTTAAGGCCAATTTAAATTGGGTTAACTCCAAAAGTGAATTGGTTGTAAATGTACATCTAATAATTACTTTTTAACGTTTCATTAAAATGTAATCAGTGGTTCAAAAAATAATTTGGTAACAGACACGCACACATAAAGAAATGGACTAAATTATATTTGTTCAGTTTCTTCTTTTGGCAGCAGGTCATAAAAATCAAATATTCAACATAGTCTTGTCCAATTTTTTTGAGAAGCGAACAAAACATTCTGTATGTTTGATTTATAAGAGGGCAAAATAACATGCAGAAGCTTTAACTAGACCTGCCGGTGATAAGCGAGACGCTGGGAGTCACATCGGCCTGATGAAAGTGTGAAAACCTTCCATCATCATCAGAGACAGAAGCTTGTTTTCAAACAGGATTGTCATTAAAAACATTGTTTCACATTTCAAAATGCAGGACTGTTGCCCAAGGTATGAGACATCATGTTATTCTCGTTTCTTTGGTTTCCAATGGGATCCAGAGGTTTTAGAACAATAAATGAAAGAACACTGTTCTCTGACGTTATTTACCCAAAAGAACAACACTCAATGGCAGGAGAAGATGTTTAACTAGTATTTTATGCTTGCAAGGTCAGATTTCAGGACCTGTAACATACATAACAACATACTGTATTTTTCAGACTATAAGGCACACTTAAGATCTTTAATTTTCTCAAAAATCGACAGTGAGCCTTAGAATCCAGTGCACCTTATCCAGCATCAACGTGTGGCATGGAGGCTGCACAGCTGCAGAAAGAAAAGCCTTGCAGAGAGTGGTGAAGGCTTCACAGAAGTCTGTTGGAGTCAGCCTCCCCACCTTCACAGACATTTACACCTCTAGATGCAGGAAGAGTGCCACCTGCATCATGAAGAACCCCACTCACCCAGCACACACACTTTTTGCCCCACTCTCCTCGGGAAGGAGTTTAAGAAACATTAAGTGTAGAACCACTAGACTGAGAAACAGCTTCTACCCTGAAGTTGGTAGACTCATGAATCTCTAACCAGGATAATCATTGAAAAATCACATGTTGCTGCTGATCTGTTTCATGTTGCTGCTGATCTGTTTCATGTTGCTGTATTCATGCTCATCCAGACTCATGGTCGTGCTGCTGTTCCGCGTATTGTTTTTATGCTATTAGTGCTTAGTGTATTTTAGTTGATGTTTTTCTTAGTTCATATCTTAGATCTTATTACTGTTTTTCTTTTCCATTTTATTGTTGGATGTAACTGGGACCCTGTTTATAATCTTGTTCCACTACATGTACCACATGTGGTGCGAACGACAATAAAGAAACTCTGACTTATGTATAAATTCTGGTTGTGCTTACTGACCTCAAACCAATTTTATGTGGTACAACTGAACAATGCTGAGTTATTGTGAATGAGTTGAATAAAGTTTGACTTATATGACAGCTTTTTTTCACTTAATGCGCCTTATGATCTGGTGCGCCTCCTTAAAGTCCGAAAACACATAAATACATAACATACATAAACATTTATAGATGAATACTCATGAAAATCAGTCATAGAACAAAGCCACGAGCCGCGTTACCTGCTCACTTTTATACTCCTCTCAGCTCAGCTGAGTTCACAGAGTTCAGGCGGTGTCTTTGAAACCACCTGCAGCCTTCTTACAGAGCACTTTCCGTTAACCCAAAGGTTCATGGGCAGAGATAAGATAGTGTCTTGGAAGATGGTTTTGCCTTTTTTTCGGCTTCTTGTTCTCATGGCAGAGGGGAAGAATGTTCTATAGCCATAATAATATAAACATCCGTAACCTTTGACTAAAAATTCCCTGACAACGGTGAAGTCTTAAAAACTTTGTGTTGGGATGACTGTCTGCTGCTACCACACCTAATCTTAGTTCAAACTATAGCTATTTTTGTTGCTAAGAACACTCAGCAGTGGCAGCCATCTTGAATCAGTTTGGCTCCAAAAGTTAATCAGTTGTAGACGCATTTTAAATGACTACTTTGAGAGTTTAATTCAAATAGGTTAAGTGTTTCATGAGCTATTTTGCTAACACAACTAACACACAGACGCACTGTCTGCCTTTAGGCTGTGAGTGACAAACAGAAGACTAAAAACTGATTTAAAAATATTAATAAAGACAAATGCCAATTTAGTTTAAGGGTATATTGGCAACAAATGTTAACACTTTATGCTGATTTTGGTGCAGTGTTTTTTTTTGAGCCATGAGAACTCATTTTCAAGAGAGACCTGTTTAGGGAGCAGATGGTGGGGGTTAAGGACCTTGCTCATGGGCCCAGAGTAGCTTAATTTTGACTATAATACCACTTTGTCCCAATAAACATTCA
This sequence comes from Nematolebias whitei, assembly GCF_014905685.2. NCBI lineage: Eukaryota > Metazoa > Chordata > Actinopteri > Cyprinodontiformes > Rivulidae > Nematolebias > Nematolebias whitei. The sequence continues at coordinate 20,781,612 of NC_056519.1, read as the reverse complement.
TTTATTGCTTCATCAGTAAAGTCATGTCATGTGTTTGTTGATTCTTATTTCATGTCTTGGCTTTGCCTGCGTTGCTTTGTTAAAAGCAAAACCTTTAAAAAGAACCCCTGTAGGTGGTCTTATTGAGTGTAACTGTTCATTGTTTATCTGTGTAAAAGCATCAATTCAATACAGTAAAGTAGAGTAAGGTTCTATTATGATTGAAGTGCTTTGCAACATCGTCTTTAAGATTTTGTACATGGCAAAGTCCAGTTATAGGAGCTGAAACATTTTTGAAAATGCAGAATAGCATTTGAAATGAGTTAAAGATTACTGACACAATTATGCTAATTATATGTTGATGTGTTGATATATGCTGCCCTACAGTGTAGATGACAAAGCATGACTACAGTCAAACTTTTTGTATCAAAGCAACGAAAAAAAGAAAGATTCTTTGTAAAGTGCAATTGATGGCAAAGATAAGAAGAGTCAAGTCACATTTATTTATATAGCACATTTAAAACAGTAACTGTTATCAAAGTGCTTACCAGAAAAGATCGCAGCATCAAATATTAATAACAACGCAAGAGGTCAAATGAGACAGGAAAAGAGGCCAGAAGCTGTGATAAAGGGGTTAAAACTCAAGAAGAGGACAGCAGAGGAAAAAAAAAATGCAATATATTTTTAATCTAGCGGATGTAATCAGATTATGCGTCTGCCAGGAGCGACGTATTTCATAAGGAATAACCAGTTTTCGGGGAGGGAAGGGGAAGTGGAGAAGCGTTGGAGATGGGCACTTTGGCTGGCCGATCTACATCGACACTGACAGATTCTAATAAATGCGCTGGGAGGCACCCGGAGAAACACAATGCCGTGTAATCATTTTATCATGACAAACCGGCATTCCAATGCTGTCCCATGTGAGCCGAGCTGGAGGAAAATTGAATTAACTTTGAATTGCCCATGCTTGGGGAATGGGGAAGAGGAAAACCGCAGTACTTGTGGGGGAGAGGAATAAGGATAGACAAAGAGTAAATACACGAAGGACCAGAGGAGAGGGGTATCTGGTGTGCTTTGGTTTTGGCAGGGTTCCTGGTTTCTCTGGTCTCTGATGGTTTCAGAGAGGAGTTCTGGTTTCAGCAGCTGTTAGCTCAAAACACTAACTCAGAGATCTGATACTGATGAACTCAAGATCTGCAGGCCTTCAGAGTATAGAAAACGCATTACATGCTGATTAAATAAGAAGAAAACATTCTGGAGAATCCAAGTACGGTGATCGTTAGCCACACATCTGCTAACACATGTTTACCCACACTAGTGGTTCAGCTACAAGCTACACTTAGTCCCTTTATGACAAAGAATAATAAGGTTTTAGGGAAGATTGGCACTTTTGTAACCAAAGGGGCCAAAGTTATCTTAGTGGTTAAGGCAAATTATTGCCTTCAGCTGCCACCAGAATTACTTTGGAGCTCTACTTTTAAGGCAACTTGTCACATTTTATCCATGAACTCAAGTTCCGTTAAATATCTGACAAGCAATCCTACAATTGTAGCTTTCCAAGAGACTTCAATGATTCTTTTTTAGTATTAGTATCCAAGGCACAAGTGTATAATTCAATGGTGCAACATGCAGCTTAACAGTCTCCCACAAAACAAACGGATTAAAACTTGGACCAAAGCTGTGTCTCTTCCACTGCTTCTAAAAGCTTTAGCTTGTTTTTATTATGCAATTTTAATTTGGGGAAAAAAGAAAAGCTGCGGGGAGTCGGTTCACTCCAACAGGTAGACAGATAAAATAAATTGTTTTCAGAATAATTCAGTCAGATCCTCATTGGCACGTTCGGCTTTGTAACACAGATGCTGCACTGCACTTACAGAACATCATCTAACCATTGTGTTTCTAATGTCTTATTGTATTATTTTTATATTTCAAATGCATAAGCGTAAATCTTTTTTTTTATTATTTATAACTTATAGCTTTAACAGAGTCCTGTAGCTTTGAAAAGATAAATTTTATTTTTTTTATTTTTTTTCAAGGAATGTAAATATGGAAGAATATTAAAACTAAACAGAATAACTTTCGGTGTATTTTTGTATAGGGGCAGCTGTGGATGAGTGGTTAGAGCAGTCGCCCTACAATAGGAGTGTTGGGGGTTCGATTCCACCAGCAGTCACATGCTGAAGTGTCCCTGGGCAAAACACTGAACCCTCATTGCCTCCGATGTGTGTCCCATCGTTGTATGAATGTGATAAAGTATTGATTAATCTTTGTAAAAGATCTTGTAGAGTGCTGTATGAATGGGTTAATGAGGACACGGATTGTAATGTAAAGCACTTTAAGTATCTTAATAAGATAGAAAGGTGCTATATAAGTGCAGTCCATTTACCATTTATTCTAGTAGTAAAAGCCTTACTCATCTGACTGGACCAAAGAGCTTGGACCCAAAAAGTAAGATCTGACATTTGACCCTCATCTGATCTGATTTCTAAGGTTTTGTCTGGACTGGCTGTATGCAGAGATGATAGTTTCAGCAACTGTTAGCTCAAAACACTTAGATCTGATACTGATTAACTTAAGTGCTGCAAGATTTTGGTGTGTAGAAAATGCATTGCACACTAGTTGAATAGAATCAAAGTGATCATTAGCTGCACATCTGGACTGAATGGATTGTGGTAAATTTGGAAAACCTTCAGCGTGAAGGCAATCATGGCACGATTTCAGTCTTACATACTTCAATATGTCCTATGTGCCCACTCTGGCATTATTATCTCGGACGCTAGAAGGTCACAACACTACCATCAAAGGTATCAAGCTAAGTTGTTTTTATGACCTTGAAACAGTCACAACTGTTGCCTAGGCATGAAAGCAGCTCTTTGCATCCAGCTCTTGACAGCCAAGCCATGCTGATGCATACAGACCCCATGCCGTGGGTCCACTCCCATTAAACTCCATGTACAAGTGTCCATAGACATTAATACACTACCACCGCAAAGACAAACACTGTCAACCTCGCTAAAGAAAATGTATTCATGCTCAAATCTTTTCACAACCTATCTTGTGTAACATGGAAACCACTATGGTTTTAAAGCACATCGGAAGACCTTGCCAAGGCCTTGCAACCAATCAAGGGTATCTTTTGCATCATAGCACTATCATCATCCAGAGTAAAGTAGACCTAAACCCCAAAATTTGGTTTATTTTAGAGCTAGTTGTAGTTTTGGGAGAAATTGCTTTGAGCATCACAAAATGTACTGCTGAATTTAGTTGTAAAAAATATTGTGCTAGCTCACTCTCAAGTATCAAGTGGCGTTTGAATGAAATCTTCTATCTGAAAGTAATATTAATTTAGTAGGTAATAATTCATCATGTAGTCCTAAAGTTTGGGTCTTTTGACCTCATTCTTCGCCGAGTTAATTTAAATTTAGAACTTCCTATCTGGAAGTTCAGTGATAATATCCCCTTTGGATTTGTTTCTCTCTCTCTCTCTCTGGAGGTATTTGTTTCTCTCGAGGGCATAGCAGGAGGATATCACACCGACAGAAGGAGAACAGAATCAGCCCCGCTGTGGCCTGTGACTTCAGATTAGGGACTGTCAGGGTTTCGGGGTCGCTACGGATACGGCCCAGATGCTGCAGCTCTGCAGCAGTGTGTCACTGTGGAAACGAGAAGTGCTGACTGCTGAGAGATAAAGGGTTTTATTCTTCCTCCTGCTGAACACAAGCCGTCAGAAAAAGGGAAAATGCACAAACTCATAGACAATATTTTGTTCCTAGAAACCTCACGCCCCCACTCAGTATTTTTCCTCTCCTTCTGCTGTCACTCAGTCACTCTTTAATCATTAATATCACAGCTCTGACCCAGGCCAATGAGGATGAGGGAAGGATTTGCATAATTAGGCCCACTCGGTGGACAAGTCTCACTCCAGACCTGATGAGAGCGTCTCTAGTGGGTATGCTCAATTTCGCATGTAGGAGAACGCATACAGTTAGATAACAGGAGGGCTAAGAGGAAGGCAAAGCTGCCATGTTGGATCATTATTTTAAAAATTAGCATTGTTTTTTTGTTCTTTAAAGTTGTAATAACTACTGATATTATTACATTTCAACAGGACTCTTTTCTATACAAGAGCTTCCTCTCTTTGCTGATTATGTTTAATAAAGTCACATTAGAATTTGTCCACAGTGTGACAAAAAGGCAAAAAAATAAATACAAATACATACATACATAAAAATACAAGGAAGCGCAATAGAAAGGAAAAAAAGATGCATTATGCATTAAATGAATGTAGTTATCCATTTTTCGTAACTTGATAGTACAGTATTTGAATCCATATAAAACATTATCAACACCATTATGTTGTCAAAAGAAAAAAAATGAAAAGAAGTGATGCAAAAATTCTCTTCATTCTGCACAAGACTATTTTTTTAGTAACTTTCACAGCTGGGGGTTATGAGGCACATAAAATTGATTTGTAAAGTTCAAAACCACATAAAGTCTACATAATTAATGAGTCGTGATGAAGAATACACACAAACTGCATAAAAAAGTTATGCAAAGAAAAAAAAAAAACTGCCTGGCTCAAAAAAACAACAATCTGTTACGTGCTGGTTTTACGTTCTGTATCGTTTAGTCTTCTGTGGGCCTCCAGGACTTCCCTGGTTTTTGTGTGTTACTTCCCCCTGCCCTTCTTTCCCATGTGAGATTTGGAATAAAGACTCATTCACAGTTAGAAAGAAAACATCTCCTGTCTTTAATATAAGTGGAAAACAGTTACTGAAGTGCCAGGTAGGCCTGTCGCGATAAACAATAAATCAATTAATCGCATGATAAATGAAAATTATCGACCTCATTTTCATTTATAGGCTTTATCGTTTCTTCGTGTCTCTTTCTACTGAAGACACTGGATGACAAAAAGCTCAACTCTGGTGTTCTTCGCTGACCCCGCCCTTTCTCTTTTCTCTTTAAAATCTGTTTTAATTGTCCAAAATCACGTTTTTGGATCATTAAAGGCAGCTAAGCTGAGAAGCTAAGCTAAGAGCTAAGCTAACAGGCTAACCTAGGGAAAAAACCTCCGTCTTGTGGAAGCTCCAAAATTCACGGTTGAAACCCGTGCCTTCGTGTAAAAAAGTTGTTTTTCTCTGCAAAAAAGAAGCTGAAAACTTGTTTACTGATTTTTTATTAAAAGATTTGTGTGGAAAAATGCTATGCTAAATTATTAAATTATTATTAAATTATTAAATTAATTAAATTAAATAACTGAGCATGCATCAGGATGCTATGCTAAAGAGCTCAAACCACACCGAGCATCTGCCATTTTGAGAACCAAAGAGAGACAGCTCATGTCACATCAAGGGGCCTCCCTCCCATTTTTCTTAAAGAGACATGCTGCTCGCTCCCTCACTATCCATCCTTTGGTTCAGTCTTATACTGCCGTCCGGTGGTCAAAAAAGGTACTACATGCAAAATAAATTAAACATTTCTTTTTAAATTTGACATTAATACTAATCATTGTCAAATTTCAATCAATATTATTGTTTATCGCTATAATTTCTGAGACAGTTGCCCAGCAAAATTTGTTATCGTGACAGGCCTAGTGCCAGTACGTAACACAACCAATGTTCATTTTATTTTATTACATCTTGTGGTAAAAATGACCAAAGAAGCCAAACTAAATCCCTATCCAGATGTCTTATCCCAGCCTATTCTGTCATATTAATATCAGAAATACCACATTGGGAATACATTTTGGGGGAGTTATGGGGCAAACCAAAAATAATTGACTGTAATTATTGCTCAACTTCTCTGCTACTAAATTGATTGCGCAAAACTTTTTTGTGGGCAAAAACTAGTGTTGGCCGCAAACAGAGCTTAGTTTGTCTAACAAGCCAGTTGCATAAAACTTTCCTGCTCTTCAGTCATCCATGTAAATACAATTAATATAGCCCTATGTGAAGATTTGGAAAGAAAGAGTTGTTTTGACTGCAGGTGAGGAATTTAATGGACTGAAAAGAACCAAAGCACAGTACTAGGGGGTTAAAACCTTCATTGCAATTGTGACAGAAATAAATGAGATCTAAAGCTCCTGGATTGATTGCTGGTGGTCAGTCAAGGTAAAAACAATGTTGTAAAAAGAGGTTCAAAACTGAAGCAAATTCCCTTAACGATTAGCTGTAGTATAGATTTATTTTCGTACGTCGCACTCTCAGTTTTCTGGGAAAACAGCAGTGTCTTGTTATGAAGTAATGGCTTTAATCAGAGCAGAGCTAAAGTCCCAAACGTGGCCTCGTGACTCCATCATCACTATTTGGTTTTTGCCATGGAAACAGTAGAGGCATCCCAAAAACCCTCCCACTTTGTGACTGCATGATCTAAAAGTAGAAAAAACTCAGCTCTGTGATGTTAAGAGAGGAATTTAGGGGCTGCATATGTTGAAAACAAGTGTGTGTTGATAGATCAGAGTCAGATCAGACATCTTGTTTTATTTCAAACTCGTACAGCTTTTGTGCTACGAAGACAAAAGGGACGGCTTAGAAAGCAGAGCTAAGTGAATGATCCAAATAAAAAACTTTGTACAAGACTGGTGAGCCAAGGTTATATCTGTCAAGGACAGTTTCCAACAAAGTTGCTTTTTCAAGCAGGAGAATCTAAAAAGTCCCCACAACGAAAACAGTGTTTGGAAAGTCCAGAAAGCAAAGGTGATTTACGGCAAGATATAAAGAGGACTTACAAGAGTCCTTTAGTCCATCTGTGCTGTCTAGCTCTTTGTTACAGGTTTTAGCAACAACTTTTTCATCATAAATGTATCTGAATTGTACAACCAGGGTTAAATACTCCACTGTCCATGCTCTGCTCTCAACAGTTCAAGAGCTATAATTGACCTGTGATAACCCCAGTGCTTCATGGTTTATTCCCCTTGGCTTGAAAATAGTCATGAATAAGCTCCAAGGGAAAAGCATTCAAGGGTTTATATACAAAAAGAAAGGCCTGACCAGAACATGGGGTTGTCTTTCACAAGGTTGGAAACATCAGCATGTAGATTTAAAGCTGCTGTTAGAGCAAGGATGGTATGTTTAACAGAAAACTGTAGATTTATGATGCTGCCAGACCAGACTGAACGGACATGAACATTCGAGCTTCAGCACCTGCCATGGCATGGCTGTTTTAACACAGACAGAGTCGGCACGTTGTGTACTTTCAGTTATAACACTTTATCCAAGAGTGGCAGTCGACCAAAGCTGACAAATCGAAAGTAGGGCCTCAGAAATCACTTTTAATAGGATGATTATAAGACCCAAACAACATTCAACTAAATGTTTGATGCTAATTGTTGTAGATTGTGTCTGATTTAGGAATCATGCACAGAAAAGTTGCAGAAATTTTGTGTTAATTAGGGAGATCTTTATTGAGTATTTGAAAATGGAAAAATCCATCCATCCATTATCTTTTACCCGCTTCTATCTTTTCGGGTCGCAGGGGTCACTGGTGCCCATGTTCAGCCATCATTGTGCGAGAGGCAGGGTACACATTGGACAGGTTGCAAGTCCATCACAGAATATGGAAAATGTCACCAAATAATTGTATCTACAACAAGTATTTGAGCTTCACAGAATGGTTCCTGTGCAGACACGAGTTACAGCATTTACACTATATTTAATTTATTAAATGTTACACATAACCACAGTTAGTGCTTGTCCAAAACTAGTCTAAACTCATGTCTACAAAAAAAAATCTGGACTACAACAAGAATCTACAGTCTCTGTGTGCCTTACATCTAAGTTCCCCTACGATGGTCTTGGTTCCCTGCTTCAACACACCTGAATGAAATAATTAAATTACCTACTCAGAATGTCATCAAGTTTAGCTGAAGCCAGTCAATGACTCATTCGAGTCAGGTGTATTGAACCAAGGAAACATCTAAACCATGCAGGATAGAACGCTATGTGGATGAGACTTGGAGAACTCTGCCTTACATGACCTACAAAACATTTGCCAAGAAAAGTCATGCCATCATGTGAGCTCTAAGGCCATCAAAGCTCCTTTTGTTTACTGCACAGCACAAAAAATTAACTCCAGCAGAACATAGTTTGTTTTCATGAATACCACCAGTCTAGGAGGAATTCCACTGTTTTAACTGTCAAAACATTAGCATTTTGGTCTATTTGTCAAGCATTTCTTAAGGTTACTTTCTCACATATTACAACACTTGGAAAAAATAGTAACACTGGGATCTCATCAATCGTATTTATATGCACTGTGAGGCACTACAGAGGTCCAACCACAAAAACTCTACTGGAAAACAATAAAATAACCAAAGGAGCATTCACCTTAATACCAATATGCTTTTAGAGATCCGTTTGTGAAATTAAATATAAATGCCCAATAAAAGTACAGGATTGATGGATCAGTTAGAGAAATTATTAATGAGGATCTTAAATTGGTTTACGACTGGTTTGTCTTTTTATTATTGCTAGTCTTCTTCTCTACCCTCTCCATTCCAACAAGCTTTCATCTCTTGGTGGGCTTCTGGGCGACCCATCTAACACACATTTGCATACATCTGCATATTTCCTATTAGACTCTACTTGTTGCCTTTTCATGGCGAACTCAGATACCGTGATGATCAACCTTAACAGTAACACTTGTCTATCTGTGCCTCGTTCTTCCCACCTTTTCTCTACGTAATATTGTTTTTCAACGTAATACCCTTTTGATCCTTTGTTTCCAGGCTCTCTGAGAGTCTTTCGTTGCAGTGATGAGAAAGCAATCCAGAGGTCTGATCCTGAGACAAAAGGAGAAGCTCCCAGTTAGATCAGCAGCGTGAACTATGGGAAACCATCTGGGACCAATAACAGATCCTGGCTTGAGAGAACAAGACAACAAGAATGAAGAAATGAATTCAGCACACAATGACCACAACTGAACCAGACTAATTACATTAATATGTGATCAACTATTCAATTAGGCCCACTGAGCAGCTGAGCTCAAGAGGTATGGATACATACAAATGAGATGAGTGAGCATAAACGAAGAATAAAGGCTAAAGCTAGAGATAAGGTCTGGTAAAATGTCTTATTATAGAACACATAATGTATTTTTACTTATAGTATATGTTATCTATGGCATTTAAGTGCATTTCGTGCAATAAAAAAGGTCAGTTTAACAGCAAACACCCTCACCATACCTTAATGTTCCCTAGAAATACACTTTTCAGTAAGCACAGTTCACAGATTGATCCTGCTTGTTGCTGCAATCTGCATCAACTTACTGTTAGAAAAAAACTTAGCTAGAGAAAATGACAGCATCTGTTAACAATGGGAGTCAGTGGAGCTCAAACATTATTTAAATGACACTTGGAAATCTGCCAAAGTACGGCGTGACACACACATTGTCCAAAAATTGTGTAACAAGTTATTTCACCTGAATGAAGCCTGTACTTTTATTTGGAGTCTATATTTAATTTAAATGGCAGGTAAGCTTTATAGAGTTCCTTTCGTTTTTATCACCTGCCAAGCTCCCATAAACTGAGCAAGTAGACTACAAGTGGATTTTGTGCACTGCAGAAGAATGCCAAAAATAACTGGAAAATAATTTTATTTGGCATTTTAGTGGATCAAGACTTTTAAAGTTATAGTATTTGTTGCACGACCACTGTTTTTTTTTTCCTTTTCTTAAAAACTCATTTTAGTTTCCTAAAACTTAACCAGAAAATTGTTTCCCTAAACACAACTGTAAAGCCAGTTAAAATGATTGTGGATGCGCAAAATACAGTAACACAAGCTTATCATTGCAATGAGTGCAATATTAATATTGGGAACGATTAAGAAAAACAGGCTAATACATTTACTAACACATTCATGTGCTGCAAGCTAACAATATATTTGATCATTTGCACCAGATTCTCTCTGGCCTTGATGCCCACTCCTGGTTTAGATGATTATTATGGCAGGAAAGAAAGTGAAGGGTGAGGAAAATCATAATTTTAAATACTATTGAACAACACAAGCTTCCCTAAACCATGTTAATAAATTATTGCAAACTTCTTGTTGAATGCACCTCTGTCTTCTCTCTAGATGCCTTCTGAAAACCTACTCTCATGCTAACATTTTGAGAACAATATTTGCAATAGTTGCAGCTGGCAATGTATCCGAGACATTTGATTTTTACTTCATAAATACCACAGCCTTTAATAAAACACCACTTTGTGACACAATGGTGCATTAGCATGAAAAGTGGAGGGCTGTAAAAACCGCAACTGCTCCATGGCGGCTGAACGATGCAGCTTAGCCCAATGACCTTACCCAAGCAACAATAAAGAAAAATAGGCTTTAAGTGTTCTTAAGATCTTAGCAGAGAGGCTAACAAATCATATTTAGCTGTAGCTTGGGCACAGAGAGGAACATAAACACAACAGAAACCGAATGCCCACTTGTTATTCTTTATGTTCAAGCTAGCATTAGCATTGCAGCATAGCCAGCAGCTACAAGACATTGGAAAACTGCCTTCAGAACTAAGGAATTGTTGCATTGTTTAAAAGTCAATTGTTGATTTTTGCTATTTTGGACATTTTAATTCAGATAAATATTCTAGTTGCAGGATTTTTGTTGATGTTTTTTTAGACAGATAAATGAAATGATAAAGTTTAGCCATCCATTTAGATTAAAGCAAAGTAGCAACTAATCTACACAAACTAGGCTTACTCTGGAGAACAATTAGTCACATTTTACAAATAAAACATAAATGTGAAAGCTATTAGCTTTCTTTAAAAGGATGAGTCCTGTGCTTTCAAAAAGAAAGCACTCTAAAGATGCTGCCATTTGCAAAAAGACATCAGCATTCACCTTTCTCTTGCTGCCTAATTTTCTGGGGGGCGCTAATCAAGCGCTTGTCTCCGTTCATGAATTTAAAGGGAAACCTCAAGCATTTAAATGTGCATTTAATTGCGTTGGTTCTGGAAGCATCGTTAAGTAACAGCTGAGAAATACATTTCTTAATGCGACTTAGTGATGCCCGGCAAATCAAAGACCATCAAGCGAATTAATGAGGGTGAGCGGTGAGCGCATTAAGAGTAGAGACGAAGCGCAGCGACAAACAAATACACATCGTTCAACTAGACAGCGGGGACAGAGGGATAGAGTGAAAAATGTAATAAATAGACGTGCCTGTCAATAGGCATAGTACGCTATCCATTCCAGCACAATGCTCTCCACTTTAATGGTGTAAATACACACAAGCACACACCGTTTCTTCTGCTGTTTTTAAAAGCCAGACTGATGCTTCTTCAACAGCATTCCTTTGCTGCTGAATAGAACTGCAAAAGCTTTTAAAGAAGAGAAGAGGAGTGGAAGTGACGATGGAGGATGAAGCAGAGGAAAAGAAAGGGTTAAGAAGTAGAAATGTGAGACCTTCCTGGTTATTAAAAGTGATTATTAAAAGCGAGTGCAGTGTTCCTGTCTTTAAGTACTCTTTCAATTATCAACTGTGTCGTCACTTTCAGTTTGTGTGCAACTGCCAATACAGTCTCTCAACAAACACACTTTCACTGATGGCCTTCTTTTCTTTTCTTCTTAGCCCAGAAAAAAAAAACACACACACACTGGTATTCAGCCATAATAGTTGCAGAACAGGTGAAGGAACAGGTCAGCGCTAAGAGTCATTGTATAAAACTCAATGTTTTGAGACTGTCTGAGAGCTCTTTAGCATAAACTGACTTCCAGAGACGAAGAAAAGAAGTTCATGACCACATCAAAACTCTGAAATCAGTGTGGCGCATTTCGACTTGACTGAGCTAGCCTCTGGGGGGAGCTGTAGGTGTAACAATGGTGGCCAACAGCTCTCAGGTCAGACCCAATTTGGAGCATTTTTCTCAACTGTCAAGTGCCTGTCAAGTTCCAGCAATAAAGCAGAAGAGATAAGGAGAGAGATTCGAGATAGCTGGGATTGAGCTGAGGAGCAGAAAGCTTTTAGGATGTTATCCAACCTCTCTGTTTGCAGCTCCAAATGTTCCTAGGCCTCTGATGAGACAGGCTCTTCTGACAGATTACCAGCACAAATGCTGCTCAGGGGAGAGCTGGCATGGAAACCAATCCAAACACACCACTGTCAAATATAAAACTGTGTGTGCGAGGCGGTGCATGAGCGATGAAGATGGTATACAATGCCTGATTGGTATTTTTGCCTAAACAGATGAAAGTGGCGGAGATACTTTGAAACTTGATCTTCTCATTACTTAAACAGGAAGTACAAATCCAGACCAATAGTGAAAAATAGAATCCTGTTTACATATTCTTGTCTGTGGGCATGTTATTCAGTCTGCCACTTAGCTGACAATATTTGTCAGTGTTTCCCCTAGAGTTGTCATTACTAACCCGAACCCAGAGCCTGGCTTCGCCCGACCCAGATCAGGTCTGGTCCAGGCCATAATAATGTGCTTAATGTGCAGGCCGGGTCGGTGTTGGGCTTTTGGTTGCGTCAGCAGACACGCACGGCGGACAATCCAATTATATGGCAACATGATTTGCCATATAATTGGATGCCTGCCACCGCGCGCTGACCAGCTTTGAAACAGGTAAAAAGTTCAGTTAAGCTTCAGATGAACTACTGCCAGTGATCCATCTGCCCAAATGGACGTTTGTTCAGCCGCTGCACTCAGTGGACGCCCTCAGCCAACGACCCAAACAGGTGAGATCCCAAAATATCTGACATGTCAGAGCAGGGTCCGTGTCTGGATAATGCAGAATTCAGACAGAAGTATTTAATGTGCTTTGATGGCCATGAAAGGACAAACACGCCCTCAGCAGAGATCTTCTGCCCTCTTTACACAGCTGCGTGCGTCCACCAATTGTTAATAACTAAATAAGCAGTCAAAGCTTAATTTAAAATGTCGGGGGGTTTTCAGGTTCGGACCTGTAATTAATGTTAATTCTCCCCCAACAAAAATCACAGAAGAGATGAGCGCCCAGCCAAGGCAAGTAATGAAGGGGGAAACACTGTCTTACAATGATCATTTCAACGCTTTCCATTTTCTTGCAACAAAAACTTATCTTCAACACGTTACAGTTTTGTAGCATAATTTAAAAGTTTTGACAAAACTGCCGTAGAAACGACGCAAAACAAGTATGATGAACAAGGATGTTTTTAAGACGGTTGGTTTTGTTCTAGGATTTGACTTTAGTTTGTTTCCAATGGGCTGCTTCCTCCTGGGGTCAACAAATTGATTGAACTCACGAGTCCCTTCCTGATATAACTTTGCCTCCAACCTGAAGCCCCAGAACTACAAGACTGTGTAACCAACCGCCAAGCTATCTCTGCCCCTACCAGAATGAATTTATCAAGACCAATTGCTTCTTATCCATGTGTGGATGCAATAAGACAATGTGCAAGATTTTAGTTTTGATATCATTCTTCGACCCTCTTTTGGATCCTTCTGGGACATGTTTCTGTCTGCCGCCTGAACGTTAGCAGAGAGAGAAAGAATGTTGGACTGACAGTGAGCAGTGCTTTTTGACCATGACCCTGCACGTTTCTGCTCTGGAGATTGTGTGCGAGGCACTGGGGCGTGCTGACGAACATCCCACGGGACTCCTGTCCAATTACAACTCAAAATGAGCCAAAGGAACGTAGAGATTGGGCTGGGTGCACAAAGGTGCTGATGGGAGGAGGCAGGGGGGCTGCCAAATGGAAAGTAAAGGATTGAGGATATGAGTCACACTTGAAATTAATGGGGCAGGGTGGAGCGGGACTCCTGCTGATGACTTTTACTCCACCCTCAGGCATCCATTAAGGGCCAAAAGGTTCCAAGATAAAGCTCAGACATGCTTCCCCAGATTGCAGCTCTGCCACGGAGCTAAGTCGGTACAACCACTGTTTTGTAGCAGGTGGTTAACTGTGCATGACGTTATTACAGGAATTCAGACACCCCTGATACTCGGTCCAGCTCATGATCACATAACTACGCTTGGAATTTCAGGCTACAATCCAAATCTCATTCTAACCTACGTCGCATATAAAATGGTAAACGGAACAATTTTGGTGAAGATTTTAATAGACGCTGGTGCTCAGAGACCCTTCATTTAAAATGTCATATTTGGACGACTCTGCTCCGAGAGCTATTAAGCAGAAATGTCTTCGTCTAAAAAAAAAAAAAAAAAAAAAAAAAAAGCTCTTCTGTGTGTGATTGCCATTTAATAGCCGGCCATACGTTCATGCTTCAGTTTCGCTTTAATGTTGCGGTGCATGAGGGGACTGTCAGCGAGTGAGGGGAGAGACCCTAAGGCCTGAAAACATCTCATCCAAATTACTGTCATCTTCCAAAGCACTGCATCGAGGGGATGAGATGAAATGTTGTCATTATGTTGCTGTGGTGGAGCTCATTGCCTTCACATTCAGCATGTACAGAGATATGACACAGTAAGGATAACGTCATACAAGCAATAATGGATTACAGCAATAAGCCTACTTCAATATTTAATCTATCATAATTAAATAAATAAAAATATTTTACCAACTATGTTTGTAATGTTCATAAACTGGTTAGGATGTGCAAAGAGAACAAAGATAAAAAGCCAGAACTTTTAATAAGAGGTGCAGACAGAAACAGAGACTAACATTTTATGTTTTTTGTTTTTTTTCCCCTGTTCGTATATGTCTATTACAGCTATTATTAATACGACTATTCAGCTAAATTGCTCAGGGGCCACAGTTACTGAAAGCCAAGAGCTCAGGGGCCAGACATCCAGCAGTTATTGTCACTAAGTAAGTTTGTTTTATGATTTAAAATCTAGTTTTATTTAAAAATGAACCCATTTGTGGGCCAAACTGAGCTCACCTGTGGGCCTGATTTGGCCCCTGGGCCACCAGTTGAAAAGCCCTGGTATACGTTGTACAATGCACTGCTACCAAAAGTCATAAATTGAGCTGCATATTTTCATGTTTGTATTTATATGGGTTTTTACTAAATCAAAAACTGTGATGGAAATGTATTTGGAGGGACAGTAATTATGCACTGGTAACCCTAATGAGGTATAATGGCATAGTTTGTTTCCCAATAATAAAAGTATATTTTTTGACACGTGAAGCTAATTTAAATTCAAAGAGGAAGTGGTAAGACAAGATATTAGTTGCAATCTAAAAATAACTCATTATCAGATAAATGTTCTCAATGACAAAGTGGCACAAATGAGTGATCTTGTGCTTTTCTGTCAAACAAAACAAGGCGTGAATAAAAAGCAGAAACAGAGGAATATGTTGAAAGTTTTATTTTTTTTATTTTTTAACTGTATTTTTTTTTTTTTTTTTTGGCCAGGAGTCACTTGTGCTTTTTATTAATCTGTATAGTCACATCAGTGGCCTGTTAAGAAGGTGTAACCACGGCAACAGCCACCAGATTATATCGAATAGAAATGCACAAAAGGTGTGAATATGCTTTGTTTAAAACGGTGCTAATGTGGTTTCACTATTGAAGCAAAGAGGGGAGAAGAAAATGAAGTCAGAGAAGCAAAGAAGCATTGAAAATTAAAATCCACTATTCATATAATTAGACTAAAAATTATGAGGAAAGCAAACTGTACTTGTTTAAAATTTCAATTTAAATTGGTATAAATCGGTGTCACAAAAAATCTACACATTACTGGTTGAAGTTCAAATTTTAATTGTTTTTAATACGCACGCAACATGCTTTCATTCAAGTATATATTAAAGTTTCACTATAATTTGTGTGCTAAAGTTTTTATGTTGTACAGTTATGAATGGATTATTGGGAACTGCCTAGAAAGGCAGCACCTATTATTATCCACCTGACAAGGGATTCTTAACTTTATATCTTAATCTTCCGTTAACTTTAATGCGGCCCGAACCGCAATACATATCTCCACAAATGTACATCAAAACAACTGGCTCAGCACTGTGATGTGTGGTACTACTTTAATTGGTGTTTCAAATTACCATGGTGATGTAATTTGCAAACAAAGATGCCACTTTTATTAGTTATTTTTCATAGACTCTGGTTATAAAATCCAATATCCAAGATGACCACCTGAATATAAAAGGAAAAATACTGTAAATCAGCCATTTTTAGAACTATTAAGCTGAAATTTGGTGTGGTAGCAGCTAGAAATGCGCGATATATATGGTACACGGTAGAAACAATAGACATTTAGCCTATACCAGCTAACCGCAGTAACGCTGTGTCTGATATAAAATCAGTGTTGTCAGATTTAATCGTTACTTTTTTTGAGTTGAAAACTGTGTGTAAGCGGTGTTAAAGTCCTTTATTCGAGAGCAAAGTAGCAAAGCTACAAGCTAACTAGGGCGGGCTTGCCGTACTCGTATTCGGACACTGCGCAAAATGCTGTGGTACGTCGAAAGGTTTTTTTGTTTTGGTTTGGGTTTTTTTTTGCCACAAGTTCATTGGTCAGCTTTAGAGAGTGCATTTCTGCTAAAAAAAAAAAAAAGGGTTAAACCTGCTCTCCTATCGGTGAAAAGAACACTGTGTTGTGTGATTTTGCTGCGAGACCCTCTGGTCAAAGCCACAGAGGAAACTGGTCGCCATTTTGTGTCAGCTCTCCTTAAAGCAGAAGGAGACGGTATTATTGAATTTTATGCCATATCACACATCCCTAGCAGCAGCGGAGACCAATGCCTAATAAATTAAAATAAAGATGGTTGCCAAAGCTACATTTAAATGGCTTTAACTCAGCAATGTTTACACATAGAGCTACAATTTGGCATGATTATAGCTGAGAACCTTCCCCATCACATACTGAATCCAAATCAAAAATCCAAGATGGCCACCATAGCTTAAAAGACAAATGACTAACTCATTGATATTTTGCCATTTTGAGCTGATATTTGGTTTGGTGGTAGCTGAGCGCGAACCTGAACACACAGTACTGTCAAATCAAAAATATAAAATGGCCGCCACATGTCAGTCCCCATCAAAGTTTCTCCAGGAACTATCTAGTTTAGACATATTGCTCTAGTCAAACTTTCTAAATGTTTGTAAAATAAAGCGTGTTCTGGTCTTCGTAACAAGCTAAATATTGTGACATTGCAAGATAGAACACAGCTGTGTGTGCTTAAGTGGCATACAAGGAGATTCCAGTTTAAAATCTCATGACTTTGAATTAAGAGCCAGGGGAGACTTGAAATCAAAGAAGTATTAACCCATGGTCTGCTGTTTAAAAGTTTATTTTTATTCTTAAAGATAGATTCACCTCACTTCTTAGAAGCAATCATTAGGGTCTTTCAAGTATTTAAGCCCATTTGCTCCAGATAAAACAAAACCTATTTGTTTCTACTTCCATGAATTGATTTTCTCTGTTTCACAGACAGTTTGAGAAAATCTGTAATAACCCAGAAGGAAGGGGCAAGGCTCTTTCTGAGTCATCCGACTGTAAGCAGAACATTAACAATCAAATACCATTCTCACTGCTGCATTAAAAACACACTTTACTAACCCCTTGCAACCTTTACAAATCCACCCTTATCCATATTTTGGGAGCCCAAGAGCCAAATCCATGCAGGTCAAGCTGTGCGCTTACAATGTGGCTCCTCGTTTGGTGCAGTAAAATCACTGCTCTTACCCTAGAAATACACCTGTCAGATAATAGAAGAACATTTTACAATAAAATAAAGCAACACAATACAGATGTAAGAGTAAATGTGAGGATTTTAAACATTTTGAATTGAGACTATATATGTTCAGGTTCACTTTAAAAGCTACCATTTGTGAGATTTTTAGTTTTGTAATAATTGTAAGTAGTTTTGTAATAAAATGTTTTGAGGAAAGGGTAAAACCTGCTCTGTTCATACAGTATTTTAGGGTAAAAAAAAAAAACACCTCAAAGACATTTAATGACCACCAATGGTATTTTTGGTTCATTTGCCAGTCAGATGGTTAGCACCACCCAAAAGGTCCCAACATAGCCAGGACATTTTACTTCCTTTTCTGAGCTACAAATGTTTGAATCACTTTGAGCTTTTTAGAAGTCAAAAATATTTTTGCAAGACTAAAATTTTCAGGGATGAAGTGCATAATGGTTCATAAAGTGCAGAGAAAAGCAGAAGCCCGACAAAACACTTGACTCTTAAAACTGTAATATGTTTCAAGGTATGTTGCACTTCTTTCCCCTAAGAAGTAAATGAAATGATGTGCCAAGTACAAAAAATGATGGAGCTTTTCAAAGTTACATTCGTTTTTTATTTTTTAACTATGTTTGTCCAGGCTGTCAAACAAAACATATCACTGTTTGGGCTTGAAATTATTAGCTACATACTTTTTCAATAGGGATAAAAACAATGTTAAAAAGAGTGCTTATACTGTTTCGTTTGGCAAAAATCGACTCATCAGAGCTCTAAAAACCTGCAACACAAACACTGCTGGGAGAACTATTACACTCTTGATTAGCATAAACACAGGTTGGAGTGAAGTCAAAAACCACAACACATTATGATGAAGTTGGGGAAGTTGAGGTAATGCTGGTAACACATTTATGAGCCTGATTGTATGTAGTTCAACAGATGGTGGCCAAACTCGTAAAAAATCTATGACCAACAAGCATTAACATGGCCCTCTTTGAATTCTGAATCATTAAAAATAGATTTTAACAAATTAGGGATGCACTATATTGAAATTTTGGCCGATACCTGATATGGCAATATGTTAAAACTTATTTGGCCGATAACCTATACCAATATTTTTATATACTTTTCTTTGTCAGAACATAGCCCTCTTATTTAGGCTTATTTGCTACAAAAACTTGTGTAACAGCTGTAAGAGCTGGTGACATATATTCGGTAACAGCCATATGCATAGAACTTGAACTTATATTAAATGAAAAGTGTTTAATATTATTTATTAGCATTAGTCACCTGTGATGCTGTCTCACTTGTGGAGACTTGTTCCAGGTTCCTAGCTGCAGTGTGGGATTCTCTGCACTCCTGTGCATGAAGGACAGACTTTTTAAGTTCATTGTTTTTGTCTATCCATTGTGCCGTAAGACTTAATCATGCTAATGCGGCTAACATGACGTCCAAATGTCTGTGGTAAAACTCTAGTGCTATCGGCTATTAGCTTCTCAATGACGCTGGAAATGACGGCTTGTAACTCGGGTAAGGCTATGTCGGAAAAATATCTCTGACTGGGGACGATGTAGAAAGGCTCAACGTAGTCCAAAAATTTTCGGAATCCGATATCTTCAACAGAAACAAAACTTCCACGCCACCGACATTTTGACTTCTTCCTCTCTGCCGTGATCAGATCAGGTAGGTGCACGTGACGTCATCATGTTGTGCTGGCGCTGCAGGCATCCTTGTCACTGGGTTGTCATAAAAATAAAAATAAAAAACAGCGCCTTTTATATCGGTGAGTTATTTTGATGGAATGGTCGATGTCCCATATTTAACTTTATCACTAATATTAGCCGATACCGATATCATGCCTATAATAATGTGCATCCCTAGAACAAATAAAACAAGCAGGTCGGGGATAGTGACAGCTTAAGCCGTTTTCTCAAATATCCCCCTGGGATTAATGGTCAATGGATGTTAAATCAACATAGTGCCTTTCTGTCTTATCAAGATACTCAAAGTGTTTTACACTACAATGTGCCCTCATTTACCCATTCATACAGCACTATTTATACAAAAACTAATCAGTGCTTTATAACATCCATACACCGATGGGACACACATCAGAGGCAATGAGGGGTGCAATGTCTTGCCCAGGGACACTTCAGCATGTGACTGCTGGTGGAATCGGACCCCCAACTCTTGCATTGGAGGAGGACTGCTCTAACCACTCAGCCACAGCCGCCCCAATATTAAATTAATAAAGTATCTATCTGTATGTCTGTCTATCTATGCAAAATTCCCCACTTTTCTCCAGGTACCTCCATTCCCAAGCCAACTATGAGGTAGAAGTCCTGAGTCACTAAGATCTCCTCCTGGTGGAACATGTCAAAAATTCCTCTTGTAAAAGAAACTTTTACCAGAAGTCCAAACCACCTAAAACATGTTCCTTTAATGCGTAGGAGCAGCAACTTTAAATTGAGCTTCACTTAAGCAGTGGAGCAGCAGAGCATCTGTATCACTTCAGACCCGCAGATTAGCCTCAGCCCTATTCTAGCCCCCCACTCCCCCAACTTGGTACACTAACTTATTCCCAAGCTGGTGGTCGAAATTAAACTTTTTCCAGTAGAGGACCACAACCTCAGACTTGGAAGAGGCTCATCTGCATCTCTGTTGCTTTACACTTCTGCTCCAGTGCATACTGAAGATCCTTGTTTGATGAGGCCAACAGAATCACAGCAGTAACACAATCTGAAGTCTGACAGAACAATTTGACCATCTACAGATAGAAACTGGAACTTTTTATTGAAGTATTAATAGTACTATAGATTAGGGTCTATGTGAAGAGATAAAACAAATTTAAAAAATATGTTCTGTTTCTGAAGGTGGAGGGATGAGAATCATACCTTCAACACAAAGTATGATTTCTAGTTTAGAGATGGTTCAGAAGGCTTTATTCACAAACTAAAGCAAGCCAAAGTTGAAATGAATTAATACAAGAAAAGATGTGAGAAAATATCAAAATAATAGCAATAATTAGAGCCCAACTG
The DNA here is from genome assembly GCF_014905685.2 of Nematolebias whitei. Taxonomy (NCBI): domain Eukaryota; kingdom Metazoa; phylum Chordata; class Actinopteri; order Cyprinodontiformes; family Rivulidae; genus Nematolebias; species Nematolebias whitei. The sequence goes on along the minus strand of NC_056519.1, from coordinate 20,761,018 downwards.
ATATGGAAATTTTAGATATCGCAGATACCGATATAGGGAAGGTGAGGCAACCGATATAATAAGCGTTGTCCACCTCCAAGAATCTAAGGGTGCATTCACACCAGCCCTGTTTAGTCCGCTTTAATCGAACTCTAGCCCGTTTGCCTAGGAAGTCCGGTTCGTTTGGGGAAGTGTGAACGCGCCATCGAACTCTGTCACGGAACAAAAAGGCGAACTCTGGCCTGGACTAAAACCTAGGTCTCGGTCCGGTAGAAGAAAACTCCAGTGCGGTTCGAGTACAGTGTGAATGCAAACAGACCGGACCCCGCTCCACAAGCAAGAAGTGGAGTAGAGCGCAGTGCAAACAAACACACATTTCTCTTACCTCATATGAAGCCGTCAGCTGCCTTGTGTGAAAAACAATATTCTCCATGGTCTTCTGCCTCATCTTCCGCTCATACTGAGTCCATTTTTGAAAAATGACAAAATATAACTCCGAAAACCTGATGCCAGTCCGTTTTTGTTTTTATTTGCAGAAGAAGAAGAAGAAGAAGTGTCTTCTTCAGAGGTTTTTGTGTTGTTTCTTTCAGAAGTTCTTGGTGCAACGCCACCACAGGTGAGTGGGGGAACAGGTTGGTTCAACAGGTTGGTTCGACTCCACAGTGCAGTGTGAATGCAAACGCAACAGCTCATATATAAACAAAATGTTATGAATATTGGTCCCCAACCAAACCGAGTCTACCGGACTATCTGGTGTGAAAACAACCTAAGAAAACAGTGAGTGGAGCGAGACTTGTTTATTTAGTGCAGCTGTTCACAACCATGAAGCTAAGCTAATCAGATGCATGCTATACCTAGACCCACACTAAGTTTACAAGTGGCGCACTGGTCATAAAAACAGTCTTCCTAACATGCGTTCTTATTTTCTATCTTACACTATTCACCATAAAGTTATCACGTGTGTAAAATAAATGTAAATTAAACAAAAATTGTCTAAACAGTCAGTCATGTATGGTGAAGGTCTAATTAGTATTGACTGCAGCAACGTTTTTTTTTCTTTGCAGAGAAGTTAAGATTCCAGACAATCAATGCATTTCATTGAGGACGACAAAGATAACGTTAGCTAGCTAACTGGAGAGGCATGTAGCTAATAACAAGCGGGTTGGAAGATTGAGAATAATTTATTATTGTTGATTTGTTTTACAGATCAGTTACAATAAACTTACTACTCTCTGTTCAGCAAAATATGCTACACAGTATTGCTCGCTGCTTTGTCTGTGCTGAATGTGAAAGTAAAACTCAAGTGAATGGCCACGACTTGAAAGTAGTCTTCATGCACCCTCTGTTGGATACATTGTACAATTACGCCTTTTGCAAGGATGGACACGTTTGTTCCCAATGTTGAGATTGGTACATAATGGGACAATTATCACCAATACTGATAGGTCCTCAAAGGTCTATATCAGCCCAAATTACCAGCCTTACCGATATATTGGTTGGGCTCTAATAATAACCATTTGATACCTTTATTATAACCAGGAATTTCAAACTGGCAGCACAGTAGCAAGAAGATGAATGCTCTAATGTCAAGGTCTCATTTACGGCCTGTAGTCTCAAAGCTTTTAGTTTAGTATTATTGCAATTAACACTTTTTTTTTGTTTGTTTGTGTTTTTTTTTAGGAATCAAACATGGTAGCTGGACATTTTGGTGATGAGAAGTCAACCAAAACGTAGACGAGACTTAAGGTGGATTTTTCTTTGTTTAAAGATTAAACTCTAGATATTAATACAAATTCATTGGAATTGAGTCCAGAGACTCATAGGGAAATTATTTCTTGAGATTATTCAAACACAAAACAGGATTATTTTTTATTTTTTCACATTTATTTTCAGTTGCCCCCTGCTGGCTTTGAGCAAGAATGCAGGTAAAAGACTACACAGAGTCAATGGTGCTACCTCATCCCCACCTCATTTAGGCTGACCCCAGATCAAGTCTTGAATATCAGGGACTGAGAAGATCATTAAAATGCTACGACTGCTGTGCAGAACATCAACAACCTTGATTAGTGTTCAAGAAACTAATGCTAAATTTACTCATAAAAGGAAGCAGAACCCGCACACAGAATTAAGAGCTCTGGAATGAATCAGCTCTAGTTGTTATGTCATGAAATAGTCCTGCTATAAAGACTACACCCTGCAACATTTTTCTAATTTAACGCCATGTGTGCCTGTTGTAAGTGTCGTCTATTTATTGCAGCACACTGCATTTGATTCGTAGAGTGCAAAAAAAGTATTTTCTTATTTATGTTCTGGTTTATCTAAGCTTTCAAAATCAAACCTGAGGACAGTTTTTCTTCAGCCTTGTCTCACAGTTCTCTCTATCTGGACCTAAACAACAAGACATTTTGTAATAAAAGAGGAGAGCAAATAATCATCTGTCTTTAATATGATTGGATAATTGTTTAGTAACAAGCTCAGACAAATGTGGCAGCTGATGCACCATCATAAACCTTTTTGCTGTTGATTAAAGACACCTGTTGACCCTCTGGAGTTGTTCAACTCAACTTTCTGCTCACTTGTGACCAGACTGTTTCTTAAAAGGCAGTTCTGTTGCTTTTACCTCCCTCTTTAATTTGTTCTGTTTTCAATTCCTTTATTCCACACGCCCACCCGTTTTTTGGCAACACACCAGGGTTTCAGTTTGCATGGCAACACACGCAATATGACACTTCCATAACCCAAGAAGTGAGAGAGGGGAGAAATGACAGAACAGACCCCCCACCCTGCTTAGTTCATTAGCTCTCATCCTTCCCTCTCCCTTCAGTGTAAGCTCTTATATAAACACAGATATTTTCTGGAATGAAGCTGCTAACGGTCTGTTATTCTGCTTGTTTTAAATGTAACCTATTCCTCACCAAACTCCATTCAGGAAACAAACTTAACCTTTCTCTCTAGTGAGCCAAACTACCTCGTAGGTCTCAAACTTCTCTTATCACGATGATGTCACTTTTAAAAATCCACGTGTAATTATCAGTCACTGGCAAAGTCAATAAGAATACTGCGCATGGCATATGCAGGGCTTAATTTGAGCCAGATTCTGCCAGAACAGGACTTGGGAACTCTCTTATTTTGACAGGGTGCGTTCCGGCAACTGTTAGCTTGGATCCGGCAACTCTCAGACTTACTAATAATGTTATGAACAAATTTGACTGTCTTGAATGAATAAAACATATTTTGGATATGTAAACTGAAAGTAATTACATAAACACTCATTTTAAACACAACAGACGACACAACACGACTTCTTAAAATCACATACGATCATCTGCCTCTTCAAGTGAAGCATATCCGCCTCTACCCTTAAAAAAATCTCCGACCCGAAAAGAGTGGTGGGGGTGAGTGCCTGGAGGTTTCACGTGTGGAGTCGGACAGTGAAGTGAGCGGAGAAGAGTCGGCTAGGAATCGTCGAGTAACGGGGAGGAGGGATGCAAGTGTTTACAAATGTAGGTAAACATAGATGTTTAACAACCTGTTAAAATACACCAAAAGGCAGGAAATTACATCTATTTTATTTAAAATTTTCTGGGGGAGGACCCCCAGACCCCATCCCTCAAGCTGGACCACCCGCTATTTGCGTTCCGGCATTGATCGGCTTACGAATTAAGTTCTGGGCACATTATGCACTCGTTGACAAACTATAACACAGCGAACTATAGCAATGAACTGGACGAGCAAAGATCTTGTAAAATTGTTGAATTTGATTTGTGACCTTGACCTTGGAGCTGGGGTGATGAAAAGTGTGTGGCATCCTGTCAAGTGATGATGCATATGTGTAAGAAGTTTCATAAAATTATCTTGGGCGGACCAGAAGTTATGGCTCAGACAAGAAAATAAATGTACGTAGACACAGACGGACAGATGGATGGAGACTATACGGTTATATACCCTTCTTTCAACAGGCGTATAAAAAGTAATTAAGTGATTAACACTTAAAGTCAGCCCCAATCAAGATGGCTATCACAGCTAATTGACCTTGGCTGGAACTCGGCCAATTGCACAGATAGATATTCGCTGTGGTAGTAGCCGAGACTCATTTTAAACACAGATCTCACAACACTAATATCTAATGCTGTCCCTACTTATCTTTAGATCGTAGATTGAAACGGCAGCGAGCAATCTGCACTATTTCAATAAATGCTGGGCCTTTTGAGAATTGTTTAGAGCGTGAGTTTACTCGTTCAGAATGTAAGAAAATAGGAAGTAAATTGAGTAAGTAGGCTACATGTGGAGTAATGATTTCCTGTACAGATTGCCTCCAGTGATGCACAGCTTCAATCTGACCTAATGGTGTGACCCTCACACATAAAAAATAGACAAACTCACCATGATTTTATTCTACTATTTGTTTTATTCACTTCCAGCATCCATCAAACATACAAAGAGATTAAGTCCTTTTTTAATTTTATTTTATCTCCCCCCCTCCCTCGTTTCACCAGGAAAAGCGTCAGGATTCTTTCTTTCCTCCACTGACTCTCTCACTCCTCTCAGAAATCTACGCGGGGACGAAGATGGGAGAAATCGGCAGCTGATCGCGAACTGCGGGTAAAAAGGTGGAAGTATGTCGTGCGTTTCACACCACCTGTGTCTTCCAGCAGAACGAAGGGTCACAGGGGGAAACGCTGCTTCATGACTCGAGCAGCAGCACGCTCGAGAAGAAGACGATAAAGTAAAGCACTAAAACACAGCCAGAGGGAATGATTAGCGTGTGTGTGTGTGTGTGTGTGTGTGTACAGAGGTGGAAGAGGGAATGCCACGCTTCAGGTGGTGCATTATTAAACAGATTTGTCATGGTGGGCCAGTGGAGTTAACTGTGTGTGTGTGGGGTGTGTGTGTGTGTACAGGCAGGTAGTTGAGACGCATCAGTCGGAGTTCAAATGAAATAAAAGAGGAAACAACTTAAGAGAATGACAGAAAAGAGAGAAGGTCCAGAAAACGTGTTTGAGACCACGTTAATGGGACTTTTTCTTCTAAACGTTTTACAACGAGGCACGAAATGAAGAGACGAACAAACAAAACAAAACTGAAAAAAACTTAGCCAAGAAAAATAATCTGACGATTTCAAGATGCGCATTTAGCCATTTCTATTTTTTAATAAAAAAAATAATAATAATCCAAACATTTTAATATACATTTTGTAACATTTTTAGACTTTACAAACATCTACTGTAAATTTACAAAAAATAAATACATTTAAAAGATAATTTACACACTGGCCGGGGCTTTATTCTCGTTAAATTAGTCTGTGTCCACAAACGAAAAGCAAGAAACAACTTTTGAACTTCCAGTTCCTCATCTCGGTTTCAAATCTTCCTCAATAAACATGATGTTATAAAATCTTATGGTCTGTACTTTAATAATACCTTTATATTTTGATAATATCATTTTTTGTGTGTGTATTTATCAGTCACTGCTGCAGTTTCCATCTTTCATAAACGACATTAAAAAGCATTCTGCATATTTGAGAAATATATATTTATATTTCTTTAGATTATACATCGACATGTTTCCTTCAAGATTATTTCAACTGATCATCCTGAGCCTGAACAGAACCACTCGCATGTCAACGTAAAGAGTCGAGCCTCGCAACAGGAGCAAAACTTTTAACGAAAACCAACGCCACGCGTGTCCCCGTCGGGTTAGAAATCCCTGCGGCAGCTGCTCGCTCGGATGATACCGTTGGATGTGTCAAAAATAAATAAATATTTCAAACGAGAAGCTTGTGGCGGCGCCATGACAGGCGACAAAACTTGTTTTAGTCAAAAATAACATTAAAGAGGCGCACCATGTCCTCTGTGAGCGTGAAGCCCGCGGTGGGTCTAATCTTTACTTTTAGACGGAATCAAACAAGTCGAAGGCAGAAGCAGGATGCACATAGAACAAAGAGTCAGTGCACAACTCTCATGCACACAACGTAACCTGTGAACACTTTTTTTTTTCTGAAGCTGAAAGGGATTGAGCTCCAAAAGCAGAACAATGGCCGCTCGTTCATCGTTGAAGAGGAAAAAATATATGTATTTGTGTTTGAATGTGTCTTCTTGTTAAAGTACTATTTAAAAAAAAAAAACAGAAAATGAGTGTTTGGACCAAAAACTACTCCCGTAAAGATTCAAACTAAAGAATTAGTTTCCTAAATGTCAACGATTTCCTGCTCTGGAGTGTAATAAGAGTGTTTACTTTCCTCGTGGCTAAACTGATTGAGAACAAACGCTCATTTGCAGCCGGTCCACCCAGGGGTCGCTAAGTCTTATTAAAAATATCAATTTTTTCTAAAATTTTCTTATTTATAGAAAAAAAATACAGTAAATCAAACCTAAGTGAGGGTTATGGTTTATTTCTAAAAAGTGAATCAGTAAGAAGTAGTTGAAATGCCCTCAAAGAAAGTGAATATTTGTACTTTTCCAATAAAACGCGAGCGGTAATGAACGTCTTCCTCTTTTCCTGCTCTCTTCATCAAATCCCAACTCTCTCGGCTTCTGAAGTCTCCTTTTCAGTCATCTGTCCTCCGTCTCTTGTGTTTCACGACGCACGCTTGTCTCAGCTGTGTAATTATCTCTTCCTTGATTCCAAAGAGTTCAGAGGAACTCAGTCCTCCCTTTCTTTTTCCGTCTGCCCGCCCCGTCCGCCTCCGTCACTCACACTCTGAATGCTGTATTGTTCTTCGCTCCTACAAAGCTTTGATTGACAGCTGTGGGAAGCGGAGAGAGAGTTGTGAGCCCGCCTTTTTTCTCCCCCCCCATGAGCGTTGCGATCATGTGGGAATTTTAGGCAAAAGAAAAACGTCCAAACTAAGATTCTGGTTTAATCTCATAACATTTTAGTGATTTTATACTAAAGTTGACTTTTTGCACATAGATCAACCACAGGCAACGAAGATTCACCGCTTCATCGTTTGAGGAGATTCCTTTGTGCGAAAAGCGCCAAAAAATAGCTCAATGGGACGTCAAGTGACTGAGTTGGCGTCGCCATTCATCATGCGTCAAATCAGCCTGGAGCAGACAGGAGCAGAACGCTGCCCTCATCTCACCGGGGCAGAATAACTACGATTACACCAAGACAAAAGCAGAAGTTCGTCATATTTCAAAGGATTCTGATGAGTCAGAGTAGGGATGTTACAGTAAAAAATACTCGTCTCCTCCCTCGTTCAAAGAAACGAAAAGGTAAAGATAGCTGCAACTGTCGCTTTGTTTTAAATAAGAGGAAATCTGATTGGTGGAAAAGTCTGACACACACTCACACACACATACAGAGGGGATCTGAAGACTCAAACAGTGGTCTCGCTAATTAGGCAGATGGAATTGGGCCTCTGGTCCAGGTCCGGCAGGACATTAAGCCAGACATAATGCAAGAGGACAACTCTTTAAGTGGATTATTAAAAACCAACACAAAGAGGTCAAAGGTGAATCTGTCCACTGTCCATACGTCCCTTTCCGTCCCTGCCGACTAGCCTCGGAGTGTGCTGCAGGACGGAGGGATGATGGTGATCCTGATCTGGGGGTTGAGGGGGAGACTGGTGACGACAGCGGAGGATTCTTTCCTAAACTTAACCTTAGACTCGGCCGACCTGTTCGTAAAATGAACGCCTGCTGTTTGTCCTGCCTTGTTGTTTTGTTTTTCTTCACGCACATGGGTGACATAGAACAGAGGAGCCGGCACGCTCCGATCACGACCAGACCTCATGCATTTCTCTAATATCACAATCGAATGAGATAATTGTGCTAATTTGTATTTCGTGCTGAATGACGCCTCTCCGTTCACTCCATTTTAATCTTCAGGCAAAATCAAATATTTAGGTTTGATAAGTAAAAACTGAGTAAAAATAAGATTCAGCTGTTCCATAGGGACTTAAAGTGTGCGTGTGATGGAGGTGAGTCTCATTAGAGCTTCCTCATAATCAGACGGCTGAGCAGTGGGCGCGAGAGCTTCTTCACGAGTTTTCTTTTTCTGTGACATTGACCTCGAGAGAGCGACGGATTGACGGTGAGCTGCTCTTTATTAAAGCGCGTCGTCTTTGGAGAGGGACAGCTGCCTCTAATCTGAGAGAAAGAGGAAATAAAAGGTTTAATAAAGTGAAGATAAACACTCCTGTCCCCTCTTGCTCTCCTCCATCGCTTCCTTCCTTGAAAGCTTCTGAGACGGCAGAGAATCCTTCAAACTCTCGGAGTCTTGCAAAGAAATCTTAATTAATATTTGAACTTTAAGCCCCCCAGCGGCTCCCGCGCTGACTTTTGCTTTCCCTCCCCACCTGTTGAACAAACATGGCCGCACCGAGACCAATATGCAATTATTAATCAGTTATCTGTGCGGTGGGGGGTGAAAGTAATCTGGAGATCTGTCCCTGTTAGGTTACGGCAAGTCCCCAATGAGTTTATTCATGAATGTGTGCCTTGTTTCTGAATGGTCATCAGTGACTGTTTGGGCATGACAGTTTACCCCCCCACCCCAAAAAAAATCCCAGTTTTCGTCCATCAGCAGCTCTTTAAAATATGCCCGCTCTTCTCATTTTCTATTTTGGATTAGTGGATAATGATGGCAGGATGGAGGGCAGCGAGGGACGGGGTATAAAAAAAATGATAAAAGAGCAGAGAGGAAGCATTAAAAGAATAATCTGAGGGTCTTGAGGGTGCCGCCCCCCCCCCCCCCCCTTCCGCCAACTCTAAAATAGAATTTGCGATAGTCCCTGCCGGGAGTGTGTCGAGGGAATAATGACTTATTTATCAAACGGCTGAAATATTCAGGGACAGTGAGTGTGAGTGTGGAGGGGGGTGGAGGGGCGAGGGGGCTCTTTAAATTCATGGGCTTTTTCTGCTGAGATGCTTAATGACAGCAAATGTATTCAGACTGATCCGCAGGTCTCAGATATGTCCTGCCTATGAGTTTAATAGCTGTTTGACAAAGAGGAGGAGGAGGGAAGTGAAGCTGGAGATGTTTGACCTTTGACCTCACGGGGAGGGTTAAAGGATCCCATCAGCTTCTGGAGTTTCAGGGGAAAAAAGGCAGATCTGGAGAAAAATACTGTTTTCCAAAAATCAAGAAGGAAATGTTTCAGAATAAATTCCTGGACTTTTTTTTTTCAGCTCAACATTTCTGATGAAGTGCAGGGGAGGTGGGGGGTGGGGGGGTGGAATGTGTGTGAGCAGATTGTTGTGGGGGGATTCTGGGTGTTGGTGAGACTTCTCGGCTGAAATGAAAGGAGGTTCGGAGATGATCGGGGTGAGAAAGCAGCAGCAGAACGCGCAGGGTTAATGAGATGCACGCGGGCACGACGAGCTCGCACGCGCCGCACTCATGACTGATGGAAGGAGGAAGCGCACAAAGTCAGAAGACAGCGCAAAGCGCGCGTAATTACGCACCGCTGCGCCACATATCTACACTTAAAAGCAGGCTGAAGCCTCCTGCCCCCCACCCCCCACTTCTGTCCCACCCTTATTTTGCTCCAACACTGTCACTCCCCCCCCCCCCCCCCACTGGTTCAAACAGAAACCTTACCTTAACACGTTCCAGCTTTTCAGAGGGTCCAGGTCTGAAATTATAGAAACCATGGTCGACTGGCAGGACTGGGGGGGGCAGCACAGGGAGAGGGTGCAGCGGAACAAAAAGATCGACAGGGGGGGAAAAAGTGGCACAAAGGCTGTAAACTCCTTTTGCGATTGACAACAGCTTTCGACTCAGACGCAAGCTCGTCCTGGTTGCTCAGCGGCTGATGAGGCGCTGTCACAGCTCTTCCTCCTCTCCTTCTCCCCCCACCCACCCTCTCTCTCTCCTCTTTCTCTCTCACTCCTGCGAGCGCTCTCTCCGCCCCCCTCTTCGACCAGCGCTCAGCAGAAGAGTGTCGGAGCTTCCTCCGCTCAGTCTGTCAGAACCAGGCAGCTGCTGCGGTGAACGCAGCGGGTGTTCATCTGGACGCACCGCTGACCCGCGGGTTGATTGAAAATGGAGCATTCTATCACCTTCTGATCGGTGTGCAACACAAACATACCCACATTCAGGTGTTACTTTCATACATTAGGCTTTTAATACATTAGGGAATGATGTATTTCATGTAGACAAATGAAAAATGGCTGTTATGATGATATAACTTGAATTAATGTAAAAAAAAATAATGGTTGTCAACGTCAAATATCCAGTTTTAAACACAGGGCGCGACGGGAGGATATCTAGATTAAGCTTGTTTACAAAATATGCAAAAGTATTTTTTTTTATAAACAATCTTAATCCAGAGATCCTACATATTTAAGAAAAACTGATACTTGAGGTCAGACGGTGAAAGAAATACTTTGAGGACCTTTTCAATTCCAGCACCACGTGGAAGAAGCTGAGTCAGAGTCAGGGGGCCTCGGAGGCTTTCTAGAACCAGGGCTGAGGTGGCGGCAGGACTAAAAGGGTGGAAGAGGTACGCCCTGAGTTCCTCAAGGCTCTGGGTGTTGCAGGGCTGTTTTAGTCATGTGGACATCAGGGGCAGTGCCACTGGATTATGAAAATGGGGTGGTGGTTCCTCGTTTCAACTACCACCCACTTCGAATCAGCCATTAATGGTCGTTATTAGTTGTTATCATCCTCATAGGCTGCCTTCAGAGTGTCCCTCCTTTATCTCCTAGCGGGCTCAGTAGGTTGTTATCACAGAATTATAAAGTTAGGGTTAGAGTTAGGGTTAGGTCATATCCTCTCTTAAATGAGTTATTTTTAGATACCAAATTCAAGCCTTATGACTGTTAAATCTGGAATTCATTTCAAGGAAATCCTTGATACCCGGCTTAAAAGTAGTACGCAAATTGTAAGTAAAGGTTTTAAATAAAGCTAACAAAAAAAGCTTCTGGTTATAGATGTGGCCAAAGCTGCATATTATCAATGATAACAACTGTAGGGACACATCAATCTTTAAACCTATTAGGAGGTACAGGAAGGACAGTCTGAAGGCAACCTATGGGAATGATAACTAATAACGGCCATTTAATGGACTGATAACATTTGAAGCGGCTGCAACTACAGGGTCCATTCAGCTACCTAGTAAGATATTCAGGGGCATGGTCAATGGTTGAACCTTGATTCAGGAGGAACAATCAGGTGCCATTCTGGTTGTGGAACACTGGACCAGCTCGTCACCCTCACTGGGTGCTCAAGGGAGCATGGGAGTTAGCCCAACCAGTCTATGTGTGTGTGGACTTGGAGAAGGAACTGTAACTTGTTCCCTGAAGTATGCTATGGGAGTGCTTCATTGAGTATGGAATTGTGGGTTTCTATGGTGTTCAATGCATGCCCAACTGGGAGTAGACTGGGTAAAACCAAGGACATGGAGACGCTGTGTCTCTTGGCTGGCCTGAACTCCTTGGAAACCCCCTGAAAGAGGTGTCAGGGACACCCTGCTCAAGATGCTGCCCCTGTAACCCAACAAGCAGTGAATAGATCAGAATCAGAATCAGAATCAGTTTATTATTGCCATGTCAATGAACGAGGTTCACAAACTAGGAATTTGCTTCGACATAAGTTGCGAATAGTAATAAAGTAAAATAAAGTAAAAATGAAAACATTACATAAGACATAAGACCTGTGTACACCCACAAATAAAGTAAAAATGAAAACATAACATAAAACATGTGTACACCCATACAATAGAAATCAATAAAAAAAACTTAGAAAACAGTACAGATGGAGTATTCAATTATAATACAGATGTAATGTGACCAAAGCAGAAATTATGAGGTAGCATTATGAGTGTTCAGGAGTCCAACAGCAGAGGGGAAGAAACTGTTCTTATGGCGGGTTGATGGATGAATGGTCAGACAGATAGATGCAGAAGTCCTTTCCATAAGAATAAGATAATCAAAGTTCAAAACTCTGGCATAAATGGAGGCAGGTGATGTGCATACTTTCAAGGAATGCTTGAACTTTGTAAGTTTGACGTCTCTTTTTAAAATGAAAGAACTGACTAATCTATTTTAGTTGTATTTGGCACTGAGTTTGTTATTCGTTTAGCTAACAAGTCATCCAAATACTGTAGATGTGGGTTTTTTTTCATCGCAAACAAAAACACTGCAAAACATCTCAGCACTCCCCCTTTTTTAGCACTGGCTTCCTGTCTGACACCACCACATCCTGTTGATAACTGTTTTTTTTTTTCTTCTCTGCTCCCCTTGACGTGGCAGCAGACGCATCATTTTTAACGAAAGAATGACAAGGCAACAGCCAAGACCCACCTATTCTGAGCTCCTATCTACTCGTCAATGGGAGGGGGGGAGGGGGGGGAACAGATGAGGCCTTATGGAAAAACAGAAGAAGTGTCAGAGCTGTGTCTGTTTCAGATAATTGTCTGGAATGACAGAACAGAGTGCGTCTGGAAGTCACAGCCACTGCGGTTACAGCGCAGGCAGTCAGTTAACGGTCAGGTTGTGACAAGAAAACAGCAGCCGGTTCAAATTTGGACACAGCTTGATATGCTCTGCAGTCAGATGATCGAGATAAGGTTCATCGCAAGTAATTCCCAAAGCAAGAACGCAAATTTACATTGAAAAAAGAGAATTTGACCTGATTGTTAGTTATACTGTGCGTTGTTACAGACCAGCTCTCAGCATCAGCAGCCGTACTGCACAGATTTAAAATAGACTCGATTGGACATCTGCTTCACAGAAGAAGAGGTGGAGAATAGGGATAGCTGACAGCATCTCTCGCTCCTTTCCTCGGTCTCTAATTCAGTTTCTTGTGCTGATCCAGGAAAGTATGCTTGTGTAAATGTGCACATGCACACCAGAGAGATCAAACAGAGTTCAGCTCTCATTTGTATAATCATAAATGTTTTTTGCATTAATCACAACGGCAGCACACTCACATAGTGGGCAAACCAGTTTATCACCCTCAAACAGGTTGGCTCACTATGTGAATGTGCTGCTCGTGGGACTGAGTTTGTTGTGGCTCCTCGGACTGATGAAGTCCTTTGGATGAAAGATGAAACGTTTCAACAACAAAAAAGAAACCGTCCAGAGGATCTGACTTAACTTTGCTGGATTTTTTAACCGGGATTATTAAGCATAAACTTTGATGTTTTGAACCAAGATGTTACACAACCTTAGCACTTGTACTGTGTGATGGTATTGACTCTCAGCTACTACCACACCAAGTTTAAGCTTAATATGGGAAAAAATGATTGAGATATAACTATTTTTGTATTTTCTCATGTTGAGTGGTTTTGGCCATCCGAAGAAATGTGCTTTTAAATTGTCAGTCAGTTGTAGATCCATCCAATGATTACTTTCTGAAAGTTTCATTAAAGCATGTTCAGTAATTGTTGAATATTAGTAACTATATTTTTTGTGGAAGGCAGCACGGTGGACCAGTTGGTAGAGCTGCTGCCTCTCAGCGAGCAGGTCACCAGTTTATCCTGGCCAGGGGACCTTTCTGGGTGGAGTTTGCATGTTCTCTCAATGCATGTGTGGGTTTTCTTTGGGTTCTTCAGTTTCCTCCCACAAAAGCATGCGTGTTAGGCTAATTGGTAACTCTAAATTGTCCCTAGGTGTGAGTGAGAAAGTGAATGGTTGTTTGTCTCTATGTGTCCCTGTGATGGACTGGAGACCTGTCCAGGGTGTCCCCCACCTCTCACACAGTGATAGCTGGATTTGGGCACCAGTGACCTCCTCAACTCAAAAAGGAAGAAGTGGGTAAATATAATGGATGGATGGATAGACGGACGGAGGGAAGTGGATCAGGACAAGGCTTATCCCTGAGACATTTAGCGATGGGTGCAGAGGAAGTTTGGGGTACCAAAGACACTTTTTGAGACCTGTCCTGGAATAACCAAAGAACGAGCAGTATCTTCATCCTTGGCACAAAGTCAAGCTAGATCCTGGTGCAAATTTGGCTTCGCCAATGCTTTTCCTTGTCTCCGGTCTTTGTTTTAGTATTTATGGACAAGCTCTTAGAAACTTCGAGTCTTATTTTTGGCTTTTGAAAATGAGGTGGTTCTGTTAGCATCTTTAAAGTCTAACTTTGTTTTAACTATGAACTGGCTGGGATAAGAGTCACATCCTTCAAGTCTGAGGCCATGGCTCTTAACTGGAAAGAAGTGGAATGCTCGTTCTGGGTCAGGGATGAGTCTTTGCCTTAAGTGGACATGCTTGAGTTCCACTTGACCAAGTCTCTGCAAGTCTTGTTCTCCTCAGAGTGAAAAAAAAGATAGACAGATGGGGGCCTCGTCTGATGTAATGAGGGTGTTGGGCTGTTCTGTCAGAGTAAAGCAGCAAGTGAGCTGAAATTCAAAACTCTCAATTTAGGTTTCCCTCTATGTTCCAACCTTTACCTGTGACGTTAAGATATGGATCATGATGATAAGAACAAGATTCCAGATACAAGCAGCAGAAATAGGCTTCTAGGGTATCTGGGTTAGCTTTAAGGATTGAAGTTGAGCAGCTAATGTTTTGCATCAAAAGAAGTCACCTGAGGTGGTTTAGGCATCTAAATAGAATATTTTGATATTTTCTTTTGGTGGCTTTTTTTATTTAATTTGAGACCCCTGTGCAGACCCAGAACTCATTGGACAGATAATCCCCTTTGGTTTGGGAATGCCTTGAGATTCCCCAGGAGGAGCTGGAGAGTGTCACTAAGGGAAAGAGTGTCTGGGTTTTCCTCCTGGACCTGTTATTTCAACCAGCTGACCACTGATAAGCAATAGGAAATGGATCAATGGGGAAAAAAAGGGTTTTATTCTGATGACAAACATCATACGTGAAGATGAAGAGTTGGAATTAGACGAATTTTAGAATAAATTTAAAGTTTGAAATGAAAATGTTCAACCTCACATTCATTTCAAAAGACTGATAATTATTATAAATGGAAGGTAAAACACTCTTCAAGTGGAACTAGAAGCTGAAGTGATTATTAACATTGACCTGAATAGTAAGAAAGAAACACAAATAAAACCAATCACCAGAATGAGAATCTTTTGATAGAAAATATAACTGGACTAAACAAAAAACATTTATGTTGAAGGACATAACAATTTTACAGTGAATGAATCTGTCATAATAGATATTAAAAAAACATGTTCACTAAAAGATTGTAAACATTTACCAAATTCAAGACTGGTTTTTAAATAAACTATTCACAGAAATAGACCTGGTTAAGTGCATCGCCATAAAAAGTTACAAACACATAGTTCTAAGTTTGATTATGATTCATGCTGAAAAGGTTATGGATGGCAAAGGCAGTCTAAAAAAACATGCACTTACCCTAAAAGTAATTCAATATAAACACTTGCATTATCAATTTTAAAACAAACTCTTCACATATTTTATTCTGTATCAGTTATTTGCTTTTGTTTTCATTAACTTTGTATGGTAGAAGTAAACTGGGAGGCTAAAAATGAAATGCACAGTAAGGCTGATTGGTTGTTCTAAGAAGCAGGTGTCAGTTTGTAACTCAACTATCAAAGAAAATGTGCATAAGCTAGATATTTATTTATGTATAATGGTTAGAGCGGTGTGAAAGCCACCATGTTCTCATTGTTCATCTTTCTTCTCATGTTCTCATGTTCATCTTTCTTTGTTGAAATCAGGTCTCTCTTGTAATTGAGTCCTCGGGGCTCAATGTGATTTACCTGTCTAAATAAAGGTTGAATGAATGTTGTTGTCCCCCGTATAAGAGACAAGAGGGAAATTGGAAAATACCCTTTGTCTGTTCGTCTTGTGAACTTAATAACTTTGAAAATAAGTGAGGTGCTGACTTGTAAATTGACCACCCCTATAATTTAAGCAAACTATGTTTTCTAATGTTCACTTTGCTTAAAAGTAAAGTTTCCTCAAATGATTGGGGAGGCTGAAGTGGTGAAGCCACCATCGGCCACCCCGTGGCTCCACCATTGTCCCTGGTGGAGGACAAACATAGCTCCTTCCACTCACCAAGAACTGTCACTCTGCCCTGCCTTGGACAAGAAATATATATCGCAGGAGTAACATGACAGACACCCCCGCGATAGGTGAAAATCTGCAACGTAGGGGCGTTATATTTATTTTAGTATTTATATATATATTTTTAAAAATGTATGGGTACTCACCAGTAAAGATACTACAACTTGAAGGATGAGTTCATCTTCAGAATTATTTGCGACTTTCCTGCAAGTTCTGAGCTTAATAGATAGATCGTTACTTCTGACTTCGCATTGCAAAACTATTTTTACCACATCAGTTTCTCCACTGCTGTTTGCTCCCTGAAAGCAGCAGCCGGGAGCACTGTTGGCTTCTGGGCCATGTAGTTCTTTTGACTTGTGTTAAAGTGTAGGCTTATTGAAAGAAAACTACAAAATGGTAGCCCGTCCAATTTTTTTGTTTGTTTTTGTTTGTTGTCCTATTGGTTGGTTCCCCCTCCCGTTAACTGTTTATCCCGTACCGTCCCAATCACGTGAGTAAGTTGACAATCGTGTCATGTACAATCTTAGCGTTGAAAACCCGTGAAACAGTGAGTCCGCGAAAGTCAAACTGCGAAGTATCGAGAGACTACTCTCTCTCCCTCTCTCTCTCTTTCTCTCTCTCTCTCTTCTTCTACCGTGTAACTTCTGCCTGCTTGAATTTCTTGCACCAAGAACTTTGTTTCCTTGCATTGCCTTTCAATTCCAGTCCAGAAAAACATTAAAATACTAAGTGGGGGGGGGGGGGACACCAAACACACACATGCACACACACACTTTCGTTCTAGTAATATTTCTTGAACTAAAATCTCTCGTTAATATTTGGATCAGTTTGTTGGATTTGGACAATGTAACTGCTTAAACTGCGTAGTGTAACTGACCCAACAAATCAGTTTTATCTGGAATAAAACTGTCTGCTCATAGAGTAACATTTAACTGATTGAACCTAAACATTGCAAAGAATTTAAATGTCAATTTCAAAACAATAGAAATAACTTGTCTTCATAAAGCAGAGAACTGTAGGATGAATGATCATCAATCATTGGAAAACCTCAACTCCCTAAAAATATACAAAACCTATAAAAACGTTTATGATAGACAGAGCACAGCATTTTATTCAGTCAATACGTCAGATTGATGTCCTGTTGATGATCTTAAATAATTCAGTTAGATGGGAAAAGTGAGTTTAGAAAGTTTCAAACTAATCTCATTTTATCTCAACATCAATACCTGTCAAACCACAAACATAAAAAAATGAAATAATAAAAAATACGGTAATAATAAAATAAAACCTAATGTACAGAACGTGTATAAACGTTTTTATAGTAAGGGAATAAAACTATGGAA
Organism: Nematolebias whitei; assembly: GCF_014905685.2. NCBI lineage: Eukaryota > Metazoa > Chordata > Actinopteri > Cyprinodontiformes > Rivulidae > Nematolebias > Nematolebias whitei. The sequence continues at coordinate 20,743,746 of NC_056519.1, read as the reverse complement.
GAGAAAGACTTGAAGTAAGCTGTCTTTACAAATCAAATGAGCAACTTGTAACCTCTCATATCAATGTGAATATTATTGCCTTTTATCAGTGGTGTTCTCACCCACAGGCATCTGTTAAAATAAAAAATTTAAAAAAACTTCCTTTAACAGGGAAAGGGATGCAGAAGACTCTTTTTTGAACTGATACGTATGTGATGACAAGATGCTCAGACAAAACGGAGTGACAACATTCATGCGAGCTTTTCATATAAAAGATTAAGAATGTTTGCATGTTTACATGAATATGATGGAAGCTGAAAACTGTTATTTACCAAAATGGAGGCTTCAGATGTGTTTTCTTTACTGCGTGTTTTAAAGAGGGCATTATCATATAGCGGAGAACTGCGTCTACATTATAACATCTGAGTATTAAGTGGGAAGCTGGTACAAATTACAAAGCAGTAAACATCAAGCATTTCGCCTATTCCATTTGCACGTGGGCCTATTACCTTTCTATTAGGCAGCTGGGCAGGTAGTGTGCGCATAGATTGGTCTATCAGATGCAAACATTTGCATTCCTACATACGGCCCCACTGAATAATTTGGTGAAAAATGGAAAGTGGAAAAGATCTAAGTGACTTTGAAAGAGGTTTGCGAAATGCAAAAGATCTTTGATGTACAATGCCTCTGAAGGCCACTGACTCCAAAACATCTCAGCCTTCAACAGACTCATATTTAAATAAAGTTAACCTCTTTTATGAAAGTCAATGTGCATCTCCCCCCCCCCCCCCCCCGTTTCTATGCCGGTAGTTTTTAATAGTTACATAAAAACAATAACAAAAATGTAAGAGACTTCCAAAATTAAACATCTTGTCCAATTAAATTCCAAGTGATTCCGGCTCCAAAAAGACAATGATGTGAAAGACCAAAGCCAAACTTGGGCTATCAAAACTCACAAGTAGGGATGTAGGGTGGCTACATCTACTGTTAGTGACTACCGTACTTGCCGCCGTACACGTCGCACCACCGTATAAGTCACATCAGTCCCAGAATGTCTAATAAAGTGGAAAAACATAAATAAGTCGCATCACCGCTAACCACCCGGAAATGTGGGCTGGTGTTGTGCCAAAAATGGATTGGCTGCCAAATGGCGGCCACGGGAGTGTGCACGAGAGGACTTTAACAAAAATTCAATAAAATTAACACTTAAAAACAATTGTTTGCTTGAAATTATAACAAAGGTGTGTCTCAGTCTAACTTTTCCTTAAGAAATGCACTTTATTGGTCCAAGCAGCTGCATTTCAAAAATCAATTCACAGAAGCGGGTGTGAGCAGAGGGAGGACTCGCTGTGCCATCAAAATTTGACAAAATAACTGCCTAAAAACAATCATTTGTTTGCTCAACATTATAGTAAAGATGTGTCTCAGTTGAACTTTTCCTTAATAAATGCACTTTAATGGTCAAATCAGCTGCAATTCACCTGGGCGGCGCAGCGAAATGCAGCCGATTTGACGTTTGCTCCAGGAGTTCCAGAGCGAGACAAAATTGACTTAGTATGGCAAGCCAAGTGTCTCATTAATAGCCACTTTTACCTATTAATGAGACACTTGGCTTGCCATATACCTTGAGGGCCTCTAGTGGCTGAAAATGTTAGTGTTCAATATTTTCCATGTCTGAATGAATGAAATCATCAGATCTCAGCAAAAAATTGGGTTCTAAATATGGGGGGGGGGGGCGGGTAAATAGGTCATTTTGCCGTATAAGTCGCAGGGCATGCACATTTATGCAAAAATGTGCGACTTATACAGCGAAAAGTACGGTATATTGCTAATCCTCCAACAACAGATAAACTCTTTTAGAAGATTGGAGCTCAGAGTCCTGTCACAGAAACTGGTACAGTAGTACAACAGATGTTTCAGGACCAATTAATCCATGTAAATCACCGGTCGTTATAGACCTTCTCTAAAGCAGACATTTTGAAAAATCTGATGTAATGAGTTAGTGGAACAGCCTCGGTTTGTTGAGCAAAGTACTTGTTTGGATGTGGCTAAGATTAAAGTGAATTGTTGCCGGCTTAAATGGATCTCCAAATACTTGTACATATTGGCCTTAATATTTTGTTAATCTCTTTTCTACTAAAATCTGTGGTTTGTAACATGTAAAAACTCCTGATTACTGTATTTTTCAGACTTTAAGTCACATTTTTTCATAGTTTGGCCAGTCGTACGACGTATAGTCCAAAGCGACTTATTTACCTTTTTTTCCCTATTCATGACGCGATTTTTGACTGACGCAATAAATGTTCATTCATACTGACATGAGCCAGAGTAAACATTACCGTTTGCAGCCATGAGTGTGCCCTCTAGGCTTTTGACAACTATACGTTGTTCCTCTTCTACTCCCCCCCCCCCCCCAATCTTCCTCCAGTGTTGGCAGAGTTGTTCAGAAGCAACACTGAGGATGAAGAATTCAATGGATTCAGAGATGTGGAATGAGATTGGTGAATTTACTGGTAACTTGCTTGTCGGACTCGTTGGCTTGTTGTGTTAATTAAGCCTGTTCAGGATCCCAGGTATGTTCTGTGTGTTATTGTTCTTTCTGATTAAATGTCTGTTCTTGCACTTTGTGAAATACACTTCTAAATAAATGTAACCTATACTCTGAAGCGACTTATATATATTTTTTCCTCTTCATGAGGCATTTTTGACTGATCCGACCTATACTCCTATACTTTGGTTGGCTTTGTAGCTGTTTTAAGTGCTTTATAAATAAAGTGGTATGGTATGGTATACTCCGGAGCGACATATAATCCGGAAAATATGGTACTTAAAAGAATATACACATTTATTACATTCTTCACCTAAGGATGTCACCACTTTTTTTAACAGTGCAATGCATTCTGGGGCAATCAGTTGTACAGAGACTAAACCACAAGGAGTCAAGACCAAAAAGTTATAATGTGACAACAAAATTACATTTTGTGTTAGTCTTGATACACAATACAGGGGTCAAAGTGATCAAACGTGATTAACTTGTTGTCAGACTACAGCCAACTGCAGGTTCTGGATCCAAGATGGCTGCCAATCAACTACACATGCAGATCATCCCACTAACAAGGATCCCTTGCTACTTAAGGCTGCAGTCGAGCTCTACTCTCTGCTGGAGTATTGCCCATGCTACAGGGTAGTTATGCTTCTGGCCTAGTTGTTACCTTGTGTGAAACTGACTAACGCATCTCTCTTCGTGCTACAGCTTACCTGTGTTCCCTCGAGTGCCTCAGCATCCTGCCCTGCCTGGACTCCATTGTCTCCTCGTGCTCCTTGCCCTCCAACCACTTGCCTTATTCCTTTGTGCCCACATCCTGGAACCTCCTTGGATAAACCTCTCAAGACAAGTCAAGCCTCCAAGACTGTAAGACAAGGAGAAAAACATTTCAAATATCCTCCAACCTAAAAACCTACTTGACCCATCTCCTTGCTCCCCAGGGTTCCAGAGGATCTCCATTGCATTGTTTCATTCACTGTAAATAATAAACATTGTTCAACTTTTTAATTGTGGAGTCTTGACTCATTCTCGTCTCGCACTATCTGCGTTCCCTGAAAATACAACACTTGATACGTTTAATTTATTAGCTCTGGTGTTCATGTCATATATATTAGCTCTGGGGCTAACATTATTAGCTTATTAGCGATTAACGTTATTAGCTCCAGAGCTAACATCCTATATATAATTTCTGGAGTTAACATTATATATTAGGTCTGGAGTTAACGTGAAAGCTGTGTCATTTCTCTGTTCTCCACTCTATTAACACGCTCCAGTTCAAATTAAAGGGCTAAATGTCAGATTATGTTCAAAATTAACAAATTGAATTGAATGCAGCTTGCACTGAAGCAACCTGTCTATATCATACAGTAAAAACTAGTGAGCAAATATAAACACCCAAAGTGTACGGAAGGATGTAAAAAGAAAACATATTGCTTAAAGGATTGCATGTTAAATATGGAATAAGAAAATGCATTTATAAAGGGATTTCAATAGGGTCAATTTTCCCATAAAGCCCGTAGTAGTAAATTTACTTAGAGTTGTTGGAAGCATTCTAAATAATTCTGACAAAGTAAAAAAATAAAATAAAGGATTTTTAGACTTTGTTCCTGACAAAGCCTAAAAATCCTTTATTTTATTTTCACACGCATAAACGAAACAAAACTTAAAATAAAAAAAATGTGTCACTTTTTTCCCTCACAAGATCGAAGGATTAATCATGTTGGTTATTTCTACAAAACCGCATTTAAGATAATAGAAAAAAGGCAAAATATGGAAACTGATATGATGAGCAATACCTCCCTTTTCAGATTTTTCAGAATAAAGTGCAGTGTATCAAAATAGCACGAAAATTGTTTGTTTTATTTTGTTAGTGAGCTTGACAAAAAAAGGTGTTTTAACCTCATCTTGCACTGTTTCAAATCACTAAACCCATTATTGATGATTAATCCCATCCCCCAAACCCAAACAGACCTTTACTGGCACATATGAACACATTCTACTGTATTCAGGGATACAAATCATCATGTACAAAAACAAAGACAAACAATATCTGCATGATAAACACCTTGTATATCCCCTAGTGTCTTTGACAAAAATCAGACACATATCAGAGGACAAACCGTGAGTTTTATGTCATCATGCACATGCAATGTGCATTTCAAATCCAAACAAAGTCAGTGTATTTTTAAACCACCCACTGAATACAGATTCCCATTTTACCTCAATCCATTTAAAAAGGATGCTTGAGATGAGAGGAAAAGGGAAAAAGAAGGAGACACGAGGATGTGGATAAAATAAGTATAGGGGGATTATTTCATAAATGACAGAATTTTCTTTTCTTTGTAAGTCATTTGATCCCGTCAAATATGCCTAAAGCCATACACCCACTCACTCATTGTTTAAAAGAAAAAAAAAAAGAATCACTCCTCTTTCAAACAATGAGTGGAGCTGTTGGCTGTGCGTCTCCACAACAGCGCTCGGGAAAAAGAATCTAGAAAAAGGCAAATAAGATTAAAATCGGGGACCAAAGTGGCACAAACACGCCCAGGAGATCGCCTACCGAGCTTTGTTTGTTTGCTTGTCCCGTGCCGCAATCAGTGCGCTAAATTGCAGACGGCCTTCGTGTGTTGTGTTTACCTCCAGGACAGCCGATGTCGATGCAGAACAAACAGACTCCCTTTTTCCCATCTGGACCTTTTATATCTTTAAGAGCGTCTAAACTAATCTCCATTTAAACCAGAGAAAGTGCTGTGCTCCAACACAAACTGTTTTATTTGTTTTTCACTTTAATATAAAATTATTCAATAGTAATGTTTATTTTGTTAAAGCGCTATACAGTAGTCCCTCACTTTTCGCGGTTGGTTACGTTCCAGACACCCCCGCGATCGGTGAAAATCTGCGAAGTAGGTATGCTTTATTTATTTTAGCATTTATATATATTTTAAGGCTTTATAAACCCTTTCCACACTCTTGCAATGTTCTTAACTCTTAAACATAATGTTAACAGCATAGGTAAATGTACTGTACAGTACTGCAAACTTTTATATGGGTACTCGCCAGTGAAGATACTACAACTTGAAGCATGAGTTCAGCTTCAGAATTATTTGCGACTTTCCTGTCAGTTCTGTGAGCTTCATAGATAAGTTACTTCTGACTTTGTGTTGCAAAACTATTTTTACCACATTAGTTTCTCCGCTAGCGTTTACTCCCTCCATTGCTGTTCTTTGAATTTCGGCAGAAAGCAGCGGCCGGAAGCACTGTTGGCTTCTGGGCCGTGTAGTACTTTTGACTTGTGTTACAGTGTAGGCTTATTGAAAGAAAACTACAAAATGGCGACACATGGCCGAAGTATTATTATTTTTTTGTTTGTTTTGTTTTTTTATCTATTGGTTGGTTCCCACTCCTGCCCTCTCCGTTAATTTTTGATCCCATACCGTCCCAATCACATATGAGTAATAAAGTTGACAGTCGTGTGTCATGTACAATCTTACTTCGAAAACCCGTGAAGCAGTAAGTCCATGAAAGTCGAACCGCAAAGTATCAAGGGACTACTGTAATTATATTTCTAATTTCTGGTGATTAGTGACACAAAGTTCAGCTATGCAGATAGAGGGAAGGGGTGCATTTAAAGCCATACAACACTGAGCACAAGACAATATCCACAACTTACATTTCATTATAATCAGTTTTGACCATGTTTTGTACTGTATTGTACGACATATTGCATCATATTGTATCGTCTTGTACAGTACTATTTTGTATTTAAAACCTAATTTCTCAAAATGAATTATTAAAATCGAATAGTTTTCATTTGATTCTATTTCTATCTTAACAAGTGATTCTAGACCTGCCATGGTGTATCTGTTCCTCTCAAATCCAGCCAGTTGAAGCAGATGACCGCTTGTCCTGAGCCTGGTTCTGCTAAAGGTTTCTTCCTCATGAGGGAGTTTTTCCTTTCCACTGTCGCCTTCATGCTCAAGATGAGAGTTCTGTGATGGAGTTAAACTCAAAGCAGTCTGCTCCTCAGATAAATAATGTTCAGTTATTATTTTTAATGTATGAATGTTTCTGTTCAGTGCCCTGAGACGACTTCTGTTGTGACTTGGTGCTATTTAAATAAATTTAATTGAATTGAAAAAGTATTGTATTGCCCCATCTTGTTTCATGCATGATGTATTTTGTTGTTAGTATCATATGTATACATCATATTGTACTGTTGTATTGTGTTAAATTGTATCGTCTCATATTGTAATGCTGTGACGTAAATCTATTATTTATTGATCTGCTTCCTAGTATTCATTGCAATGTTCATGCATTGTACAATATTATTTTCCTGTACACTTCATCTCTCCTTATTTGACTCTGTGTAATTGTGAAAGTGAATTTTATGTCAAGTGTGATACAGTCATTCTGTGACAAACTATGTGGATTGAAGCAATCTATGTACGTTGGCAGATGTGTTTATCACCCTCCACAAAACCGCTTTTTCTTTCGATCTGTGGGATTATTTAAACAAGTGATGTAACTTAGTAAGGTAGAGACATTTCAGAACGGATGCCAGAAGAACAGGCAGACTAAACCTATCAGGTTTTAACTTTCTGTAAACTGACTGAAACTGATTGTTCTCTTATTTACCCACAAATTAAAAGTTTGATGAAGACTACTCCTAATTATTTGTGAATCTGTGTTTGTTTTTTTTTAAACGATATTGCATCATATTGTATTATATTGCATTATGCATTGTACTGTGCTCTACATCATGTGGGGGGGAGTGGTAGTGCAGAGGTTAGAGAAGGCGAGCCTGTGATTGGAAGATCACCGGTTCAACTCTCTGGACCGACAACATAAAAAAAATGTGAGTGGGAAAGGTACAACACCCACACCTGCCTCCACCCTCATTTGCCCCACTCTGGGCCTTTGAGCAAGGTCTTTAACCCCCACCATCTGCTCCCCCGGGTGCCTTAGATAGCAGCTTTCTGCTCCACACAGAGGGCTGTGGTAGTTCGGTGGTCTGTGGTTGTGTCAGGAAGGGTATCTGGCATAATGCTTTCTGTACATTTCTTCAATTCCAAGTTTGCAAAAGAAAACAGGTTGAAAGTAATATTTCATCAAATTATTTTTCATGATAATTAAACATTTGCGTTAATGTTTAGAGGCACAGTGGTTAAAGCAGTTTCCTGCCTCAGAGGAGTTGATGGGGGAGAGGGCAGGCCCCAGAAGCCATCTTAGCACCAGCCAACTTTTTTTTTTTTCCCCACTATGGGAGTGAGCTGTTTGTGGGACGGTTTGTTTTGTGTCTCCTCAGAGTGAAGAAGTCCTTTGGATGAAGGACGAAACGTCTCAGCAATAAAAAAAAAACTGCCTAGATGACCTGACTGAACATTGTTGTATTTATACCTGAATTAATGAGCATGAACTTTGGTCTCTCTGCAAGACATTTGCATGTTTACAACCTAACAGTGGCCTTTCTGAAGTTTACATATTCACTCTGTGCATGTGATGGTTTTCTCCTTCAGACCAAAGACATGCATGTTAGGTTAATTGGTAAATAAAGTGTCACTGATGTGAGCAAGAGTGTGAATGATTGGCTGTCTTGTCCATGTGGCTCTGTGATGGACGGGCAACATGTCCATGGTTCCCCTAACGACAGCTGGAGATAGGACCAAATCCACGGGACCCTGCACAGACCGTGGATGACTAGATGGTGTTACTCATAATCTTTGGAGCATTCATGGATCATTTATTTGATCACTCTGAAATCTGTTAATGGTTAGTGGCAATCAGAATCTGAGAGTTTAGTTGTGGCGTATTTTATCACAATTACATTTTTTTTATGACCAGAAAAAAAATAGATTCTTGGAAGTATGATTGTGTTCTTAATGAAAAGCTTTCAAAACAGCCGACGTATCATTTCCCATGCGTCCTTTTACACATTACCAGTGAAGTGGTGAGTCATGCTAAAATAATATTGCAAAAAGTTATATTGAAATATCTGATTTGGCAGATGTAGAAGTCTGCACTGACACCAACAAGTAAACTACAAATATTATAATTTATTCCCTTAAAATTTGGAAACTAGAAGCAGCTCATTGCACAGAAATTCACACCTCTTATTTTTGATTTCTATTATTTGCCAAATTATTATTTTTTATCCAAGCCTGGCAGTCCTGTCTGCATCATTATTTATATAAATTTTTGGAGGACTGACAAACGATGTTCTCAGAGCGGATGGAACAAAAACAGCAAGAGGAGGGAAAAGCGCTTGGCAGCGAAATGTCCGAGTGGATCGGCTGAGAGAAAATGTGGAGAATGAGCGATTGAACCGGTGTGGGAGAGTGAGTGGGAAATGGAGAGAGAAAAGAGGAAGAGGAAGAAGAGGAGGAGGTGGAGGAGGATATATTTAGAGCTGCTCCTAATCAACTTCTCCATCAGTTTTTGTCTGTGGGGGTGAAACTGAGAGCGAAAGAGAGAGAGACACACACACAAGTTCAACACTAAAAATCAATATGCAGCCTACTCATTCATTGAGAGCAGCGGTCAGAGGGGGAGAGAAAGTGAACAGAACAGTCGGGAAACAGCTGGACGAGATAACATTTTAGCTTTAGCCCGAAATGTAATTCATTCTGTATAATTTAAGCTTTTCATAAAGCACTTGAAGCTTTGAAAATGCAAAAATATTGAACTATTTGACAGAAATATAACCCTGTTAAATTTACGTGAGAAAGAATGCTAAAGCTAAAATAAGCATAATACAAAAATCCCACCTGATTATCAGCTGATATCCTTGAGGTGTAGGTGGACCACTGAAGAACTGCTCTCCTGTGTTGAGCCATGCATCTGTGGAGAAGCTGTTTGGTTTCTCCAGTATAGTCTGAACATTCCTCACTGCACTGACCTGCAGAGACCACAACGCTCAGTTTGTTTGGGGGGTTCTGTCTTTGGGATGGACCAGCCGCTGTCTGAAGGTCTTTTTAGGTTTGAAATGTACCAGAATGTTGTGTTTGAAGAAAATCTTCAGTTTCTGAGGTTGTGTTCACACCTGACAGTCCAGTAAACTCGGTTTGATTGGGGAGCAAAATTCAGAACGTTTGTTACATTTTCAGCTGGTGCGGTTCACATTCACACTGCACTGAGTCAGTCGAGCCAACCTGTTCCCCCCTCACCTGTGGTGGCGCTGCACCAAGAACTACTGAAGGAAACGACACGAAAACCTCTGAAGAAGACGCAGAGCGCAACTTACTTCTGGAAATATAAACAAAAATGGAGTGGCGTCAAATTGTAGCGGTTTTAGAATTTCCGTTTTGTCATTTTTCAACAATGGGCTCAGAATGAGCGGAAGATGAGGCAGCAGACCATGGAGAATGTTGTTTTTCACACAAGGAGGCTGAGACGGCTCCGTACGAGGTAAGAGAAATGCACGTTTGTTTTTGGTTGTATTTACCCAGAATGCCCTGCACTGAAGTACACTTCCCGCTTTTGGAGCGGTCTCCGGTCCACTTGCATTCACACTGCATTCTAACCGCGCCAGAGTTCACTACAACTGAACCGAGACCTAGGCTTTTAGGCGGACCAGAGTTCACTTTTTTTGGAGTGCATCAGAGTTCAATTGTGCATTCACACCTCCCCAAATGAAATGGACTTTCTAGTCAAATGAACTAGAGTTTGATTAAAGCCGACTAAACACGGCTGGTTTGAATGCACCCTCAGATTCTACATCAACATATGGTACACCTATGCTTTTGCGTTTGCTCTTCTCTCCGTTCTGTTGTGTACTTTTAGATTTCTTTCTCCTGTAATTATACAAGCGGGGCGCCCTGCCTACCGAACCGAACTGCACGCATGCCCCCACCTGTCAGCAATAAAGTAACGCTAAGCTGTCAGTGCGCAATACATGCATGCAGCTAAAAAGTTAAAGGCAGCACTCACGCTGCCTCTTCCCTCACGCTAGAGCTGTCATTTCTGACCCAAACTCGGAGCCTGGCTCCGCCCAACCCGGATTGGACCGGGCCGGTCCATAATAATGTGCTTATTGTGCGGGTCGGGTCGGTGTCGGGCTTTTGATTGCGTCAGCAGATGTGCGCAGCTGGCAATCATATTATACGGCAACATGGCTTGCCATATAATTGGATACTTGCCACACGCGTCCATTTCACCACGCGCTGACCGGCCTTGTTCAGTTAAGCTTCAGATGAACTACTGCAGTGATCCATCAGTCCAAATGGACGTTCATTCAGCCGCTGCACTCAGCAGACGCGCTCGGCTGATGATCCAAAAAGGTGAGATCACAAAATATCTGACATGTCAGAGCAGCGTTCAATGCAGGCTGAAGCAGGGGAAGCATTTAATGCGCTTTGACGGCTCCTCAGCTCTGATCTTCTGCCCCCCTTTACTCAGCTGAGCGCATCTGCCGACCAGCAGTCAAAGCTTAATAAAAAATGTCAGGGGTGAGGGGTGGGAGGGGGGCGGTCGATCCTGTAATTACTGTTAATTTGTTGGATCGGGTGGGGTTCGGAAATTATAGCTATGGGCTGGAGTCAGGTAGGGTTGGAATTTTTGGATCCAAATGCAACTCTTCCTCATGCTGACCCCCCCGAAAAATGTTGGTACAAACAGCGCACAACTCAGACGTGTCTCCCCCTCCCCGCCATTGACAAAAATCACAGACAAGATGAGCGCCCCGCCATGGCAAGTTCTCTGGGGAAATACTGATACTGTAATACATTTCTGTCAAGCAACTGCATAGCAAAGTGACATTTGATAGCTCACAATTTTCCAAGGACAGAGAAAGGATATCAGCATAACTGTGTTGAAAAATACCTAAACATTTGTATTAGATACACTAAAGAGGGCTTTTAAAGCAAAAAAATATAAACCTCTGAGGCCTATTTAAGGTTGGAAGTGGGAAAAAACCCCAGCGCAAATATGAGTTAGCAACACATTTTCAATAGGGTTTAACAAAGTCAGTGGGAAATTACTGACAAACAGTAAAACAGCCTCAATGACAAAAAAAATGTTGGACTTTCAATGAAACAGTAAGTGGTTTTAAAATTATGAGTTTTAAATTGCTGCTCATCCCTAAGTTTTAGTGTGTGTGTGTATGGGGGGGGGGGGGGTATTGAGATCTCTGACTTAAGGTCAATCCTGTGTGTGCTATAATGAAGCTAAGATGAAGTGATGATACAAGAACATTTAATAAGTGGGGGGTGTACAGCTCATATACTGTAGCCTCATTTTAGAACAGCCATCTTTAAGCTTCTTATTCCCTCCCGCTCCTCCCCCTCCCTGCACAACACCTCTCATTAGCCGATGATCGATCCCCTCCCTGTGTGGCTCACACAGATAGAAAACGCAATTAGAGCATTGAGCAAATGATTGTGTGAACCAGTGATCGATAGGTAATCATCACCTGAGAGGGACAGCAGGCAGGTTACAAGTCGGGGGTGGGATTGGGGTAGTGGGGAATCAAGGGCCAAAGGGTGAGTGAGTGAGTTTGGGGTGAAAGAATGGTGAGGAGAAACTAAATAAAGTGAGTGAAGCAAGAATGTTAGAATGGAGAGGAGGAAAAAAACAACACTGTCAAATAACTGCAGAAGTGAAGCCATTTTTGAGAGCAGGGCCAGATTGTTTTAAAATATCACAAAATGACTTTAGTCTAAAAGGTCAGAGAAGGATTTCTCTCTGAAGAGCATTTTCTGATTTATACAGGTTTTCCACAGTGGTGGTATCACGAGAGCTTCAAACTATACAACTCAGTATATTCCTTAAGTTCATCAAAGCTTCATTAACTTCCCCTTGAACCAAATTATAATCAACTTATTTTACTCTGATAAATATAATAAAAAACAAGTGAAATTATGATGTGTAAAATTGTAATAAATAAATAAAATTATTAGTTTAAACAGTTTGCAAATGGCAAGTTATGCTAAAGTTGCATCAAACAGAAGAAATGCAATTAGAAATATTTGTACATTTTTAGTAGGATGCAGATATCTTGACAAAAGTGTGTGAAAGGGACAGAGTTTTTTTTTTTAGTATACAGCTTAAAAAACAAACTAATGAAAACTACAATTCATAATATGGGTGAATGTTAAAATATATATATATATATAAAAAAACAAGAAATAAAACCAGTAAAAGTAATGATTAGTTGTAGTTTTTCCAAAACAAAGATACGAGTGTTGGGTAAAATGTTTCAGTCATCCCTCGGTTGTTTTATTTCTTTTTTTAACTTAGTTGTAAACCATTAAAATGACAAACAGTTTTACAGACTTTAAGTCTTTCAAATATTTTTTTTTCTTTAGGCGACCTTCTCACTTATTTTCTGTCCCGTACAACAAGTTTAGTCTTTTTTTTTTTTTAAGCCACTGAACTTGGACCTGTAAATCATGTAGTAACAAATAATAAACCAGTACATGGTAAACTGCAACAACTTAGCAAAAAACTTATTTTATATTAGATTTTTAGTCGAACTGTCAGCAAAATACAATTTGTTCTCTTTTCTACAAGTGGATCACTACAAAGTAAAGCTCTGCCCCAGGATTTATTCTGACTTTGTTCAGACTAGTTAAGCACTGGAAGGATTTGATGAGTTACAAAGTAAAAATAAATATAATGAAATAGGCTTTATGAGCTCATGTTGAAAACAACGTGTTTCCAGACTAAAATAACCGGATAGCTGCGTCGTGGTTAACCTCTTCAGTTCAGCGGAGACACGTCCTGAGCTGCGCAGTGCGCTGTTTATAGCGACAGCTTTAGAGTGGGGGGTGTTCAACCTGAGGGTTCAGCATGGGGGAAGAGGCTGCCTTTAGCATTTTAGCTAGCACACCTGTATTGTGAGCCGCTAGCTTTGCTAACAGGTGGTTGGAAGGTGGTGGTGGTGGTGGTGGTGGTGGTGGTGGTGGGAGGAGGGGGGGGGCGTGGTAGATGGGTCACTCGGTTTCTTCTTAGGCTGATTCTGTGAATAGCAAGCAGACATCAGGGCACCAACAGTTGATTGTCAGGTTACTGGTAATCTGTTGTTAGACTGATGGTCCTCCTTTTTACCTGTGAAAAGCTGGTTCTGGAGGTCTCCATCAAACTGGTTGATCCACTTTGAGAAGGTGCTATATATAAGACTGAGTTTGCAGCGAGCCTCAGACTGATCCTTTCGGATGAAAGACCAAGTTTCAACCAAGATGAATCCGTCCACATGACCCGACTTAATTTTGGGGGGGGTTTTGAATAATCACGCTGAACCAGTATTTTATTTTAATAAAAATCAAAAGGACAAATGCTGGACAAAAAGCTCCCAAACACCTGTTTCTACACCAAGCACAAGGAAGTGAACCCCACTGAAATTACTTTTATGTCACTATTGTTAAGGTTTGGTTTTTACTGAGTAATCTTTAAAACAAGAAAACATCGTAGTCAGTTTATTATTCCCAGAGTAAGGTCGATCACAACAACAGAACACAAAAGTTTTTCACAATAAGAGTCCATGAATTGACACTTGAACTAAGAATACTCTAAAATTCCTGTGGGATCAGTAAATTTATCTTAAATCATCTGAAGCGTTAAAATATTTTACAATCTTAAAACTAGTCTCCAGTAAAACTCATTCTCCACCTTGAAATGCTCAGAATTTTGAGTTGTTTACAGGTGTAAGTTGTCGTTTGTCTACTAAAATAATTTTCTCAACAAAACCTGAAACATTCCTATGAAAGGTCTTTGCACCAATGATAACATAGCATGTTCCATAGTTGGACTGTTCCAGTGACATTTCTATATTCATGTTCCTACAGCAGTTGTAGTTGGGTTCATTAAAAATGGGAGGGGGCTGTTTATGAGGGGGAAAAAATGTTGTTGGTTGTCGTTGATCGGATGGCTGTGGAGCAGATTAAAAATAAAAAACGTCCCTCCTTTAACGAGTCAGCCGAGTATAAATTATAACGCATGAATAGAGAAGGCGTTACAATAATTTGGTTTATAATCATAAAATCATGTCATTTCTGTTCTCTTCATTTAACGCCCAAAATACTATTTCCATTTTTTTAATAAACATTTTCAGTTAATTCTTAAAAAATAATAATTAAAACCTATTTTTGAAATTTAGCTTTAATTGTAACATTAGATTTTTTTTTCTACTGTTTTGATATTTTTCCTCAACATTTCAATTTCCAATGTTTTAATTTTAATATTAACGTTCAGAAAACAAAACAAAAAATATATATAAATCCTTCTTAGTTCTGTGTTTCTTCCAAGTGGCCCTAATAACACATTGTCTGATCTTTAAGTCTCAGTTTTCACCTTTGAATCTGCTAATTTATCTAAATAAATTAAAAATCCAAAGCGTATTTGTCCATTTTTTAATGTTTGACTCAAAACATTTAAAGATCACTATATGTATTTGTAGCAGTTTCTACAATGGCCCTGAAGTTTAAACCACAACAACAAATTAAAAAACACAAAAGCATTTGAAAACACAACACTGAGGTGAAAGTTAGGAAGTTCAAATGCCCCGTTGTCCAATCAGCCATGTCTCCTGTTATCCACTGGTCCAACCTCTTCCGGTTTCATCTAATGTTGTTGTGTTTTTTCAAATGTAATTGTGTTCTTTCAAATATTGTGTTTTTTAGGCTCTGTTAACACAAAAACGATTTCTGGTGAAAATGGAAAAGTTTTTTTGTGTTTGTTCTGGTCATTTACATGAAAATAGCGAATGTTTTCTCTGACAATGGCACCATTTGAGAACGGGTTTCAGAGTGCAATGGTTCAAAAACGTCCCGGTGTCCATTGTCGTGTAAACAGAAAAAATAGATATTTTCTGTCAGGGAATCCATGACTCATGCGCAGTATGACACAAAACATAACGGCTTCCTACAATCCACAGAAGAAGAAAATATTGACAATGGCGGATACCAGAGTATTGTTTGTGCTTCTGACTCTTATTCGTTCATTCATTCATTCATTCATTCAACCTTTATTTAGACAGATAAATCACACTGAGCCTCGGAGACTCATTTACAAGTGAGACCTGTTCAGACAGACAAAAAAGTAGTGAAACTGAACACATGTAGGAAAATGGAGGCAAAAAAAATTATATCAAACTCTTTCTTCTTGGCTGAGAAGAAAGACCCTGATAATGAAAAAAACACCCCGCAAATAGAAGCACATGGTGACATAGAAGCACATGGTGATGGGGGGGGGGGGGGGGGAGAGACAGCAAGAGCGGTGAGAGTATCCAAGGTGCTCCAAGAGGCACTGTAGGAGTTCTGATAAGGATGGAATAATGAGAAGTTCCCTCCGGTGAGATCTGTAAACATTCTCAAGGGGTGTCGGGGAATGGCCAAGGACAATGCAAGAGAAAATCCAAGAGTCTTGAAATGATGACAAAATGTTTATTTAGCTGGTTCCCTCGGTTGATCGATGGACTTCCTCAAAGGGAGGGATGGGGGCAGGGCGTCAGATTACAGAGCCTCCAGGCGAATTGAGATAAGGTGGCCTGCAAGGCCAGCCAAGGGAGCCAAATTCAAATAAACGATGTTAGTTTTGGGGACAGGCAGAACTTTACTGAATTTTATCTGCCTTGAATCTTTGCTGGTCTCATGTAGATTCCAAAAGGTCCAAATTCAGTGGACACACCACTGATCCGTGCCTAAGAATATTCCCTGAGATTTGATCCATCTTGCCAGCGGGTCCTAGGGGCCGCATAGTGCACAATACATGGAGCAAGCCTACATATAGGCGGCAGCCTGACCAGGCCAGATTAGCTGCGGCCGTCTTCTTTGTATGTTGATAAACCAGGAACCAGACATCTATCCATTCATCCATTATCTTTTACCCGCTTCTTCCATTTTGGGTCACGGGGGTCGCTGGTGCCCATGTCCAGCAATCACTGTGCGAGGGGCGGTGTACACCCTGGACAGGTCGCAAGTCCATCACAGATTATAAATCTATAAATCTAATTTTCCCAGACTGCTTTCAGTTTGGACATCACCTGGGCTTTTGTTATGACCGTTTTCTCGTGAGAGAAATGTTAGAACATTAAGAACCTTTTTTATATTTTTATAATGCATGCACACTTAAGAGTTTCAAGTTTCAAAGAACATAGCACCAACTAGTGGCATGGTGAGGGAATTACACCTTTTCCACGTCTACCGCCACTATGTAAACAGAGATTGTAATTAGAATGTTTTCATGTAAATGTGTTAATAGAAATGGGGGGGGGGGGGATCTGTTTTCATTGGATTGTTGTGTAAACAAGGCCTTAATTTGTAGTTGTGGTTTAAACTTCAGGGCCACCGTAGGTTTCTCCTTGTTTAACTATTTTTGACAAACGGTTGAAAAAATAAAAATCAGCGCCAGCCCGCATGAGCTAAAATAAACATTTTACTTTTGTTAGATTGCAACTTCATAAAGCAAACATTAAAACAAAACAACCTGACACTTCATGTCCCAATAAAAAAAATATCTAATCCCAAATATATACATAAAACATCAAAATTAATGACAACCTGTGCTGTAAGTGTTGCTTCATCGTGTGTTTTGTGTTTCGTTATATGTGGTTGTGAAAGCAGTGGACACAGTTTAACAGGAAGTGCCCTCACTCTCACTTCCTCTTTGCTGGTTTGTGCCAAAGAAAGATGGTCTCGTTGCATCCTGCATAAATCCAGCACATTTATTCTTTTTTTTTTTTCTTCTGCGTTTCATTGCTCCTCACTCCCACTCTTTGTAACCCCTCTCTATCTCACCATCTATTTCATGCAGTTTGCCCAATTTCCTCTCCATCTCTCTGCTCTGTGTGAATAGCTTAAAAAGCATTATGCACCACAGTGATTCACTCATATCATGAATAAAATAATGCTACCAGTCACACAGGGTCTAAAACAGTTTTTTTTTTCATATAGCAGTATTTTTTTTTTTTAGAAGAGAGCTGCCAGCGACCAACCATTCTGGATTTTAAATGTCAGGTCAAAATTCAGTAGAAACTTCCCGTTTTATTCTTAATCTCATGGGCGTAATGTATTTTTGACAGTTTGTATATTTAGAGTTTTTCTACCAAAGAGTTTATGAACCGTATACCATGTCTTGCCATTAAGAGTACACTGTCATGGGGAGAAAAAAAAAAAAAGTACTTTAAAACTTTCCATTTGTCTGTTTTATGACAAATACATTTCTCATTAAAATGTTTCACACAAAGAGAGCACAGCTAGAGCTCCACATCTAAAGTTTATATGATCTTTAAACTATAAACTTTTGTCAAACATATTTAAATGGACTCAAGTGTGCCTTAAAGTTGGCATTAATTATATGGTAGATGGAGCACAGAAGCACATCTGCTTTAGTTTACTTTAACACCAAAACTGTACACAAAACATTTCAAGGTGATAGAAGTAAATGGAAATTGGCCTACTATTTAATGCCATGGTAATGTGCCAATAAGAACTGACAATTCAATGAATTCAATACAACAAATGATGAATCAAAAATTCCTTGAACCACGTTCTATAAACGCCAAAAATATGAAGAGCAAAGCAGAACCAAAATAATGAAACAGGACCGGAACATATCATTAGTAAAGAAATGTAACAATAAGTTATAGGTCATGAAGCCACCATGAGCTATGACAATGGAGAGCAAGGCCTGATCACACTTCGCTGCGTCCGGATGCAAACGTCATTGGGACTTTGCAGATGCACTTGTACACTACTGTCTGATCTGCTTCACTATTGTAAGTATTCCACTCAAGGGTTTACAGTTCTTACTATAGCCTCATTTTTATCACTGTGTATTTTCTGCCTGAGTGGCATGGTGGTGCAGTTGGTAGGTCACTAGATCAAATCCCAGCCTGGGACCTTTCTAGGTGCAGTTTGCATGTTCTCTTCGTGCATGCGTGGGTTTTCTCTAGGTGCTCCAGTTTCCTCCCACAGACTAAAAACATGCATGTTAGGCTGATTGGTAACTCTAAATTGTCTCTAGGTGTGAGTGAGAGAGTGAATGATTGTGTGTCTCATTTGTCTCTATGTGGCCCTGTGATGGACTGGAGACCTGTCCAGGGCGTCCCCCACCTCTCGCACGGTGATAGCTGGACATGGGTACCAGTGACCCCCATGACCCAAAAAGGAAGAAGTGAGTAAAAGATAATGGATGGATGGATGAATGGATGGATGAATGGATGGATGGATGGATTTTCTGCCATTTGCATGTGTGTTTTATCTTTACACATACACTGCTGGTGCACAGTCTCTGAGGTCGCACAAATCTGATCTGTACATAGCCATAGTAGTCTTAGTAGGAGCTAAGGGACATATAGACTCTAGTGGACAGGTAAAAATATTGTTTATAAAGCATAAATATAAACATAAATAATGTCTGACAGTGAGGTACTAGTCAAACACTGCAGCTCTAGACATTGACATTAATGTAATAATAATCACAGACATCACTCCCCTTTCTTTTCAGATTTGCTTTCTAAGGTTCTTGGTAGTCCGTTGGGCCGTAATAGCCAAATCTTCTTGAAAACAATACATTACTTTTGTATTTGTGTTGAAACTTTTTCTTTCACATTTTTATTATTTACAATCTTCACTTTAAGTCATTGCTTACTTTAGTTTTAGTCAATAAAGATGTGTTAGCTTTAGATAATTATTTTGGGCCAGCTTTAAAAATGCATCATTATTGACATCTTGGGAAGAATATTTTTATTTTGTTGCTCCTCTGCTGCAATTTCTGAATGAATATTTTAGTAACACATCTTCCCTTTCCAGAGTTGACTGGCTACATTTTGAAAGGCCAGGAGGAATAAGCTTCACCCTTCCACATTTAACCACAGATGCCAACTTCATGCCTTATTATAATTTGTATTTTTCTCTAATAATTATTGATTGACTTTAGGAGTTATAAGAAGTTTTGCTGTTGGTTCTTCAAACCAAAAGGCAGCCCAATTCTTACAAGCAACCAAATGGCAACTTTTACTTGTCTAATTAATTTAATTGTATCGCAATATTACTGTAATTTTAGTTGTTTTCAAATGCTGGTACAATTTTTAAGTGTAAATATTATACTGTATATAATCACTATGTAATATAAAAATATAATCATAAAAATCAAAACATACTTTGCTTCCTTTGAGCCTTCCAAAATTAAATGTCAGTATAATGACTTTGTTTTTATAGTTTCCGATTTGTCTTCCCAAAGCCTTTGGATAAGATTTTGTGTTATTAAAGGTGTAATAAACAGTAAGTCCCACTTGTTCTGGTAATATCCCATTCTGACCCCACAGAGAAGCCCATACAAAGACAATAAAATTATAATTATGGCAGAAAAATATCACAAATCCCAATACGTCATGGCTACAAAGGTATTGCTCCCCCTGAAGTCTTTGCATTGATCCAAGAGCAGAGATCAGTCTGGGGTGATGAGAAATCTCTCACAGGTGCTGTGGCCATTTGTACCAAAAGGTCAAAGGTCAGACCCGCAGCCAATTAAAGCTTTGCAAATTTAACCCCAAGAGGAAATCTCTAACCCCGACTGTGGATCATTGTCTGAGGGGACATGTCACCAAAAACTCCCCCTTCTCTATAAAAAATGAGCTAGCAACTGTTGTGTACTTTTTACTTTCCTTTATTCCTGGATATCTTACATGGCAGTTGTCACTACAGGATATAGCAAAATGTTTATGTGCATGTCTGTGGCTTATATTACTTTCATAAACAGCCAACGCAAACACATCTCCCATGCCAGAGGTGTCAGTTCGCAGACGTAGTTCTCAGTTTGCTGGCGGTGCAAAGGTCACTGCAAGCCAGCACACTTCATTTCCCAGGCTGCCGTGGGGCAGGCCAAGGGCAGGATAGCATGTTGTTCTCTGGCTTGATGAAACACGTCTACCTCAGGATGTGTGTTAGTTGTGGAAGAGATGGAAGGTCAGAGATGTGAGTGTGTGTGTATCAAAGTGTATTATATTCTTTCTAGATCAAAACGACACACTGACAAGTCAAAGGCTCATACATCATTCTATAGCAAAGCAACACAGTGATATTTATGGGCGTCTGATGTTGCTTATCTCGTATAGCTGTGTGCCACAGGGAAAAAGAAAAAAAGGTTAAAAAAACAGACTACAAAGAAAGACACTCTCTGGCATTCATTTTCAAGGAAGGACATGCTTCTTTTTGGGGGGTTTTCTTATAACCAAAGTGAAAATTGATGTCATGTCCATGTACTTGCATGTTCAGCATTATCACTGGTAACTTATCAAAAGCAAATAGAAAACAAGTTTGATTCATCTAATTTAATAAAACTTACACCTAAACTGTGCCTTTTTCTTCACTAAACAAAACGCCACAATGTCTTTTCTAAGAACACTTCACCACAACATGGTAGACTGAACAGGATAAAAAGATATACTTCATCAGCTTCTCATTACACGACTCAGTGACATATTTCATTCAGAAGGCCAGTCGTTTAAGAGATTTGGAAAAACACAGTCATCAGAAGATGATTCACTATGCAAAGCTCCAATTTATGTGCTTGTTACTTAAGCTTTTAAAGAGTTGTTTAACGAAGACAAGTCCTATGATGATTGTGATATTGCTTACACACACACACTTACAGGCAAAAAACATAATTGTCTGCCTTTGCCTTTCAGCGGCGAACAAGAACTAACCCAATTCATCAAGAAATCAGTTTATCAAAACATCATGTAAATGAAAGAGATTAGTGATGTGAGGAAGATGGAAAGAAGTCTAACTGTAATGGATACGACTGGTGATCAGTCTTTACATCAATCAGAGGGGTTCAACTATCTGGGATACTTATTCACAAGTGAAAGTAGGGTGGAGCAAGAGACGGATGGACTGTCAAGGCTGTTCATGAAGTAATGGTAAATGAACTGTACTTATATGGTGCATTTCTATCTAATCAAGATACTAGTGATAAGGGGAGAGTTGTGGACAGCTTTGGTAAAGAAAGCAACAAAAGAAACTTTCTTTTTTTATGATTCATTTTGTTTCCATGCTTCCTCTATGATTAGGAGGCATGGATAGAAGATACAAGTGGCTGCAGTGAGTTTACTTGTAGGGTAACTGAGCTGAACATTAAAGATAAGTTGAGGAACTCCATCATCCAGGGAGAGCTTGAAGTAGAGTCACTGCTGCTCTGGATTAAAAAGAGTCAGCTGAGATGGTTTCAGCATCTGATCTGGACGCCTTCTAGACACTTCCATCTGGACGTTTTCTGGACACATTTTACTGGGTGGAGACCATGGGGCAAACTCAAAACTTGTTGTATAGACTATTTGCAGTGCATATTTAAAGTATTGCTTTCAATGTCTTATGCTTTTATTGCTGTCACAAATTAATCGTGGTCAAAATAAAATGTCCATTAAAGAACAACACTTAAAACTGAAATCAAATTTCTACATAATTATACACTTTTAATGAAAAGGGAATGAAAAATAAGAGAGTGCATAATTCACTCCTTTTAAAATTACTGCTCTAATTCATCTCAGAAAAGGTTATTGAAAAGTACAATTCTGGGAATGGATACAAAGGGTTTTCCACGGCTCTAAACATCTTCACGAGTTCTGTTAAATCCATCCATCTATTATCTTTACCCCTTTCTTCCTTTTCGGGTCACGGGGGTCACCGATGCCCATATCTAGCAGTAACTGTGGAAGAGGCCGGAGACACCCTGGACAGGTTGCAAGTCCATCACAGGGACACGTAGATAAATGAGACAAACAACCATTCACTCTCTCACGCACACCTAGGGACAATTTAGTTACCCATCATCAAGAAATAGAAGGAATATGGAGCATGTGCAAGTCTACCAAGAGTAGGCCATCCTCACAAACTGAGTGACTGTGCAAATAGGACAATAGTGGGAGAGTCCAACATGACACCTGTGACCACTCTGAAGGAGTTAGAAGCTTCAGCAGGTGAGATGGGATAGACTGTGCATACAACTGTTGCCAGATATTGTCACTAGTCTAAGCTTTATGGGAGAGTGGCAACAAGAAAGCCACTGTTAAATAAAACTTATTAAATATCAACTAGTTTGAGCCAAGTATGTTAAATAATTGTATTTATTTCACTTGAATTGAGTCCTTCAACAGTGGCTTTCTCAATCTCTGTGTATGTGTATTTCTCCATTAGCAAAATGTCTTGTGAACTAGTGGATGGATTTAACACAACCCTCAAAGGAATCATTGGATGCACACCTACAACTAAACAACAGTTAGAGTCACTATGGCTGCCACAGCCTAACATTGGTTTAACTGGATTATTTCTATGGCTAGAGCTAAAGTTATGTGTAGCGGTGCTCACATGCTTTAAGCACCAACAGATTATATAACATTTTTGTTAAAAACTTTGACATGGGAGACGCATTCTTTCAAGGAATGCTCCTTTCATTAAGAAAAGTAAGTGTACTATGATGAAGATCTGGAAGGCACAACATTGCAATCTGAAACAAAAAAAAACACCCATTAAGTGGTTTCTTATACCACCTTCCTGAACATCAAGCACACGTCTTTCCATTGCAAACATTTATTGACAGCAATGATGTCCTCCAGCAGTCTCTTACACTCAGTATAATGGCCTTGGTTTTCTTTCTTTGGAAAATAAAATTTAAAGTATCAGTTTAGCTTATGAAAAACTCAAAACTATAATCTAAACATGTGGAATCTACAGCAAAAATCTATCAGATCTTGGTATGACCTTGACCTGGATCTTAAGTTTTAGTCACAGTCAGATGCAATCAGAATTTTTTGTAAATACCCGGTAAACTTTTTTTAAGTTATACAGCTCACAAGACAGACAGAAGGACAGACAGAGAGAGAATTTCTAATTTCCCCTTTTTGCTTCATGATGACGGTCAAATATTTGGCCTTTTACCTATATTAAGATTCTGTTGCATATATACTGGTAGAAATATTGCATGTCACTACAAAAATACCCAAAATATCCTATATTTTACTACTTCTATTGGGTTGGTAAGTCACCATTAATTGCATTTAAATCCTTTTTTTTCTCTCGCATTTGCTACATCATTGTGGACATGATTGGTTGTGATTGGGGACACTTTGACATCTGTTAATAAAAAATTGGGATCCATTCATCTCAGACAATCATGTTGACACTCAACAACTGAAACCCATCACATTGCAAGTTGACTATTTTGTATTATTTTGCAAATCCAGTATTCATTTTCTGATTTGAAACTCCAAATCAGTGACGTTGGCAATTCCAATTACGATTTTTTTTCTTGCTGCAATCTCAACTGAACCACAGTGCAATTAAAATGTATTAATTAATTCTTAAATTAAGCATTTAATGGATTATTTTTATTTCAAAAGAATATGAGTTTATCCAACATGAAAGACAGATTTTGTCAGGTTTTGTCTTGAACTGAAACAGAAAGTTCCCAAGAACATTAACAGCACTAATAAGAGCCAAGGATGCCATCATCTCTGGGTGTGCTTTATAGACTATGACTTCTTGTTTCTTAGCAGTGGGTGGGAGAGGAAGAGGAAAAACAGCCAAGATATTGTTTCATAACATGCAAGTTGACAACTATGAGCTGGTTTTACAAGCCAGTAAAAATGGTTTCTTCGCTGTCAGTCCCACAGCAATGTCGTCCCACACACATTCACCTCGTTGAATCCTGCTGCAGGGCCCAAAGAGAAGCAAGGAGGCTTTGCAAAACACATCCAAGTGCAAGGAGGAAAACCTTGGAGTACAGTCATCACTGCCAAAGAACATCAGACTCCAGCTTCGGTCATCCAAATGTGTTAGCAATAAAGTTTGGAGAAAACACATAGGCCTACGCTGATGACGTGACCAAAAGAAAGCCATCATCTGGTTTTCATCGTTGAGGAATCTTCTGAACTGCCTTGAAACATAACCCCCTTCTCTCCCTCATTCCCTTCTCCCACCCTTTAGAAGTGTTTCCTAAAACATACAGTAAATCACCATTACATTAAAAGCAAGCCTCAGGAAACAAACTATTTTAAGTCTTTACATTATGAAATATGATATGCAAAGGTAGAATTTATGGTTAGGATCCCAAATAGGTCCCCATTTGTGACAAGAGCAG
The DNA here is from genome assembly GCF_014905685.2 of Nematolebias whitei. NCBI lineage: Eukaryota > Metazoa > Chordata > Actinopteri > Cyprinodontiformes > Rivulidae > Nematolebias > Nematolebias whitei. The sequence continues at coordinate 20,719,151 of NC_056519.1, read as the reverse complement.
CAGTCATTAACTTAAATGAAAACTGATACATGAATTTAGAACAATTAAACGTTTAGCATGTTTAGACAGGGAGTTCCAATAAGAGCAGTAAGCAGCTCTGGAGATAAATTGCAGCTTTGTGCAACGCAGCAAGCCTGAGTCACTGTAAGCATGATTATACTAGGTGGGGAGGCAAACTTTTGTTAAAGGTCACATTTGTGAGGATCTGGATTATGAAATAGGAGGTTAGTTTTAGAGAGCGGGATTCTTCAAATGTCCATTTAGGGTATTAACTAAATCCAACACAAACTATTTGATGAAAAATATACTTGACAGAAATTTAAAATAAAAACATCATTTAAATGCATCTAATTCTATATATTTTTAAGTAGCGATGACGTCTTTTAAAACAATGCATTTGTAAATGACAGACATTAGAGGTCTTTTAATTTAAAGGATTATCAAAAGTCTGTGTAAACATTTAGTTGCATGTACAGCTGCCTTTCACAAGTGATTCTTTATAGATTATTAAGATTCCAAAAATAGCTCTACCATGAAATACTGCATATTTATTAAAACAAATCCATGCAGATGAAACCCTTTATAAGAACAATAAAAGCAAACAGAGTCTTAAAAATATCTAACTAGCAGCTACACGGCAGATTGACTAGTCCAATGGCTGCCATATTTTCTGTGACGATGCTGATGAAGAAGTACAGAGAGGGTCAGAAAAAACTCCATTGTGTTTTTGTGGATTTAGAAAAAGCACAAGGTACCAAGGGAGGAGGTGTGGTATAACAAGAGAAAATCTGGAGTGGCAGAGAAGTATGTTAGACAGGTACAGGACATGTATGGGGACAGCAGGACAGTGGTGAGATGTGATGTAGGAGTGACAGATAGCTTCAAAGTGGAGGTGGGAGTGCCTCAAGGATTGGCTCTGAGCCCCTTCTTGTTTGCTCTGGTGATGAGGTCAGGCAGGAATCCCTGTGGACTATGATGTTTGCAGATGACATTGTGATCTGTGGTGAGAACTGGAAACAAGTGGAAGAGAACTTGGAGAAGTGGAGGTATGCACTTGAAAGAAGAGGAATGAAAGTCAGCCATAGTAAGACAGAGTACATGTGTGAATGAGAGGGAGGAGGTGGAACAGTGAGGCTACAAGGAGCAGAGGTCACAAAGGTGCAGGACTTCAAGTACTTGGGGTCCACTGTCCAGGAAAATGGGGAGTGTGGTAAAGAAGTGAAAAAGAGAAAGAGAGTCCAGACAGGATGGAGTGGATGGAGAAAAGTTTCAGGAGTGATACCAAATTCCATGCTCAATATCCAGGTATAAAATCCAACAATGTTCAATCAGGTCATCTGGACAGTTTATTTTATTTTTTGTGCTGAGACATTTCGCCCTCCAACCTGAAGGCTTCATCAGTCTGAGGAAACACCAAACAAAACTGCTTCTCCCCTAACAGCCTACTCCAAAGTGGAGAAAAAAAACCCAGTTATGTTGGTGAAAAGATGGTCTCTGGGGCACACCTTCTCCTCCGATGTCCGCCCTCTCCCTCATCAACAGTCATGTCAAACTGGTTCAAAATACCAAAGTCCATGCTCAATAATTCAGGTATAAAATCCAACAATTTTCAGTCAGGTCATCTGGATGGTTTCTTTCTTTGTGCTGAGACGTTTTGCCTTCCATCCAGAAGGCTTCATCAGTCTGAGGAAACACCAAACAAAACTGCTTCTCCCCAACAGCTTACTCCAAAGTAGAAAAAAACCAGATATGTTGGTGTGAAGATATTCACTGTTGGATTTTATACCTGCATTATTGAGCATGGACTTAGGTGTTTAGAACCAGTTTGACATGACTGTCGATGAGGGAGAGGGCGGGCACCAGAGGAGAGGGCATGCCCCAGAGACCATCTTAGCACCAACATAACTGTTTCTTTTTCACTTTGGCGTAAGCTGTTGGGGGAGAATCAGTTTTGTTTGGTGTTTCCTCAGACTGATGAAGCCTTCTGGATGGAAGGCGAAACATCTCAGCACAAAAAAAAAAAAGAAGAAAGTACCCAGATGACCTGACTGAAAATTGTTAGGTTTCCGGAGTGATCTGTTACAAAAAGGTGTCAGCAAAGGTCAAAGAAAAAGTTTACAAGACTGTGGTGGGACCAGCTATGGTCTGGAGACAGTGGCATTGACAAAAAGACAGGAGAAAGAACTCGAAGTAGTAGGAATGAAGATGTTGAGGTTCTCCTTAGGAGTGACAAGGATGGATACGATTAGGAATGAGATCATCAGAGGTACAGCACAGGTTGAAAAATTGGGAGATAAAGTTAGAGAGACCAGACCAAGATGGTTTGGACATGTCCAGAGGAGGGACAGTGGGTATATTGGTAGAAGGATGTTAGAAATGCAGCTGCCAGGAAAAGGACAAAGAGGAGATATATGGATGCAGTTAGAGAGGACATGGAGATGGAGTGAGGACAGAGGATGCAGAGGACAGAGTGAGATGGAGGAGGATGACTCACTGTAGCGACTCTTGAAATGGGAAAAGCCGAAAGAAGAAGAAGCTCTTTGTTCACATCTTTACGCAGTGATTTGAAACACGCTTTAGGAAGAAACCGATTCCTGTTTTACCAACATTTCAACAGTAGAAAATCATGAGTGCTTCTCCGTCATGGAGGACTAACAGCTGTGATTATCTCAACTGTTTCAGTTCAGCTGATTCAAATGTGAAAAAAAAAAACAAGGAAACAACAATTTAGAAGAATGATGACAAAAGTGCACTGTTTGTCAACAACACAAGCTGTTGCACTCCAACACAGAGTTACAGATTGACTTTATCCACTACCTTATACCTGTCTAGTGTGTTTTCCTCACACTTTTCACATAAAAAAACCATCCTGTAACCAACTTTTACACAAATTCAGACATCTCATCCCTGAGCAGAGCTATGTAATAAAGATTCTATATAAAGAAGTATGACATGGCAATGTAACTTTTGTTGTCCCAAAGTGAAGCTAAATGTTCTGGTTTAGAGGCAAAGCTATTATGTTTTCCTGGAGAGAGTCTGCACACTTGGGATGTTGGCCATCAGATGTGACTACTCATAAAAATAAAAATAAAATTGAAATGTACACTTGCAATGAAAGAAGTATGAGTCAACAGAAGTCTATGGAAAAAAAAAAAACCTATGAGGCGTATTGTTAGTGTTAGAATGAAAAAGATTGTACTTGCTTACATGGACTGATTCTGCAGGCAGCCACTAGGGGGTGCTCAATTGATCCAAGCTTCTACTTTCAGGTTATGTTCCGTTGTCCAGTTTATCATATGTATAGTCTATGGCAGTGGTCCCCAACCTTTATTGCGCCGGGTGGGGGTCTGAGGGTCCCACACCAGGATAAAGGAATGGATAAAGTAGATGTCATTTCCTGCATTCTGGTGTATTTTACAAAGGTTTATTACTGATTAACATGAAACAAAAGATGTAAACTCATTATTGAAATGAGTGCAAAGTGTTCGTAATGGAAAACCGCTGCAGCTCTGCAGGTGAGGGGCGTTCACTTCAGGACAAATTGAGGTCGCTGATTTGTCAGTTGCTTAATTGTCAGTTATAAACATCAACATTAAAAGAAACAAACATTTGAAATATATCAGTCTGCGTGTAATGAATGAATATACAAGTTTCACTTTTTGAACGGAATTAATGAAATAAATCAACTCTTTCACGATATTCTAATTTTATGACCAGCACCTGTATTTCAAATTTACTTTTAATCACTTTATGTGTGATTTATAAGTGTATTAAGTGCAGGATCATTTCTCATTTAATTAGTAGATCCCACACCGGGGTCAGCTGTGCCTCGTCATCCTCCTCCCTGCTCCGCAGTGATTCACACATCAGATTGTTCACAAAAGCGGAACCAACTTCCAGTTTCTGTCCATGAGGCTGACACATTGTCCAGTTTTAAGACTGGGCTTAAGACTTTCCTTTTTGATAAACCCCAACTTGTTAGTCAGCTTGCTTTCCTGATCTATTCCTTATCCCATGCTGCTATAAACTTAGACTACTGGAGAACAAAATGACCTCATTTCATCAAATGAACAGTTACAGATACATACAAATGAATAGTTTGTACATATTTGTAACTGTTCAAATACATACAAATACATACAAATGAATAGTTTGTATTTTTAATTATTTATTTATTAACGTGATTTCTGTCTTTTTATCTTTACTCCTAGACAAAACCTGATGGCCTTCATCCTGGACCTGTCATTGTGTGTTCGTGTTCTCCTTCCTGTCCTCAAGGAAGATGGCCACTTGTACTGAGCCTGTTTCTGCTGGAGGTTTCTTCCTCATGAGGGAGTTTTTCATTTCCACTGTTCCTTCTGTGCTTGTTTAGGATGGAAGATTGTGATGAAGTGAAAACTCAAAGCAATTTGCTGACTCCTTAGATAAATACTGTGATTAACTGACTTTATATGCACGTGAATGTTTCCATACAGTGCCCTGAGATGACTTCTGTGGTGACTTGACGCTATATAAATAAACTGAACTGAACTAAATATCATGGACTATTTTATAACATAGTTATTTTCAAATATTGAGAGAAAAATGGGGACTATTATTATTTGTAGATATTGTTGATATACAGTTTCCCCTAGTTAGCTTGCCATGGCGGGGTGCTCATCTCATCCATGATTTTTGCTGATGGGGGGGACGGAGACATGTCTGAGCGCAGCTTGTACGAACAGTTTCTGAGCGGGGGCGGTGGGTGTTCAAAATGAGGGAAGAGGCAATGTAAGTGCTGCCTTTGGCTATTTAGCTAGAGAGCCTGTATTTTGCACCGCTAGTTTAGTGATATGTCAGTGCCGGGTAGGGGTGGGAGGGGCAAGTTCAGTTTGGTAGGCGGGGTGCTCATTTCTGTTGATGGGGTGGGGCATCCTGCCTGTATAATGGTAGGGGAAACACTGATATATAGGACTGCTGATAACAGCAGTCCTTCCTTCCATCTTATCTTCGAATGATGTTCTCATTGAGTTTGTCGATTCCTACACATATTTTGGTATCTTGGTCAATTCACATCTCTTTAAGTCTCATGTCTAAACTTGGTAAAGAAATTGAAAGTAAAAGTGTTGGTTTTTAGAAATAGATCCTGTCTAATTCTGAATGCTATAAAACTCCTTGTAGAAAAAAACTACTGATACTTTCCTTCCCTCCATTGACTATGGTGACATTATTTACATGAATGCTCCTACAAGAACCCTGCAGTTGTTGGATGCTGTCTATCATGGTGCACCAAAATTCATAACTGGCTGTAACTACCGTACCCACCACCGCACCCTGTATTCACTGGTTAACTGGTCATCATTAACTTAACGCAGACTCTTTCACTGGTACATTTTCATCATTAAATCACTTCTTGGTCTGTTGCCTTCATACATCTCCTCCTACATGTCATGTCGTCAGTGCAGTTACAGCGTGCGCTCTCAAGACATCAATACCTGCAGTGTCCACTCAGTGCGGACCAAACTTGGCAAAAGGACCTTCTCTTACTCTGCTCCTGTTTCCTGGAATATCTTACAAAAAGATATGAAGTGGTCAACTTTTACCTCTCTAAGGGACTTTAAACAATTGTTAATTTTATGGCAAAAACCAACGCCGACATGTTCCTGTTTGTAGTATTTTACATTGTTTCATAATGTAAATGTTTTTGTTTCATTTTTTTATATAATTTCTTCTATTTACTTTTTATTTTATATGCTTTTGTATGATTGCCTCTTGTTGTCTGTACCTCATCTGTGTTCTTTCTTTAAAACAGGTCTCACTTGTAAAGGAGTCCTCACGCCTTAATGTGACTAATCTGTATAAATAAGGGTTGAATGAATAATGAACAAAACACTATTCTTCAAATGATAACAAATGGAAAAATGTATGGCATACGATTTGTATCAGTAGAGTATGTGATCAAGTGAAAGGGCCATGTGGCTGCAGAGAATGATGAAAGAGAACCATGTTGGGGCTCTAGGCTGTGGTGTACATCAGGGAAGATGAGAAGAAGAAAGAGGAGGAGGAGGATGGGAGTCCAAAGACTAGCTATCAGAAACCTCTGGGTCAGAGCCCAATGGAGAATACGTCAGCTTTCACATCCAGCACGCACTGCATATTTGCATCACGAATTATTAGAATTCTTCCCACACTTCTCACCACATGTGTTACTTTAAGAAAAAGGTAACAAATGTATATATTTGCCTGACTACAGTGTTTCTGTTCAACTGGTTTCATGTCAATTTTAGTGCCAATGCAAAGGCAATGAAGCACACTTGATACTATTTTCCCATTTTCCCACTGGCTTTATTAATTTGCTATGATGTCACAGTCGGGAATAGTGTGCCATGACTTTTGATATACCTGGATTATTGAGCATGGACTTTGATCATTTTAAACCTTGCCCTCTTCATGCTTCTTTTACAGTTTTATTCATTTTATAAGCTTATATTATTATAAGTCCCACCCTATTTTATGGTTAAATGGACAAGTGGCTAGAAGTAATTTAGTGTAGTAATCAAAATGTTTTCAGAAATTATGTAGTTGGTTTGTTAAACTTACCAGATTTCATGAATGCCTGCACCACCAAATCATCTGGATGGAGTTTTCCTTAAGTCTCTACATGTGTTCACAAGGCATTTAAATCATTTCAACAAAGCTGCTTCTTCCTTTTTTTTATTTTTATTTTTTAAAAGTCCAGTGCGGACTAAATCTGACAGTGATCCATTCAAACCCTTTAAAGTTCACATCTTCAGAAACAGAGGGCTCTATCAGTGATTTTTTTTTTTCTTTGACTAACATTTCCAATACTGTGTTGCATTTAAAGTTCATGGGCTGAGAGATACAAGCAGGGAGAGGAAGAAAAATAAAACATGTTGTTGTATGTCCAGGCCTGTCTGTTTTGTAAGGAAGATCATGAAAAAAGCAGTGAATCTGTCTTTCCTCAAAGACGCACTCTTTTTGCTTTTCCATCATCTAGTCTGTCTTTAAATCCAGACAGACTCGCATGTTAAAAAGGCTGTTTGTAAGAGCTTTTAGGAGGGAAAAATAAGAAAAACACTGTTGTTCTTTCTCAGCACTTTATGTCCTCATCCTTCCCCCTCACTGCCTTGTGCAATCATCAGATTGGTGTTTTTTTTTTTTTTTTTTTTTTTTTTTTAAATGTGCACACGCGCTTTCATGCCCCATATTAGATTTTCTGATAAAAATAGAGAGAAAAATGAAAAGAATATTGCCAGCGAACAATTCTGACATGGGTATATTCAAATGTGCTCTGGTGAAGTGTTGCACAGAGAAATTAGGGCTGCACTGAGGTCAGCTCCAATACCGCAGGCCCAAAACAACATAAAAGGGGAACCAGCTCCCCATGCCTGATCCAGAGTCAGTTCATCAAATATTAATGCTGGATGTGGTGTTCCTGGGAGCGTAGCCCGACCCGAATACAATTACAAGCAATAAACAGCAGTTCTGCTTTAATCACAAGAGCAACGTTTACATGATTAATGCAATAAACTCCAATCTCATATCGCTGTTATGAGCCCGAGCTGAGAACATAGTGCCAGCGCTGTGATTATGCACATGATTATGTTGATTTTTTTATTTATATTACCTCTTTTCATTTGGCTTCATCACAAACTTGAGGATTTTTGGTGTTGGTATCACAATGAAAGAGCTGAAACTCTGCCAGATAAGAGATTTATTTGTCTTCTAATAATAATAATAATGTGTATATATTGTCATCATTGTATGTTCCCATACAATGGTGGAATTGGATCTCTACATTTAACCCATCCACCAGCAGGTGAAGCAGTAGGCAGCTATTGAAGGTGCCAGGGAAAGAATTTTGGGGCTAGGGTGTGCTGCTCAGAGACACCACAAGATGTGCAATGACTGGGGATCGAACCTGGGACTTTCGGGTCCGGAGTCGGCTGCCCTGCCTCTACACCATCTCGACCCCAAGTAAACACATCTTTGTCTGTCTCTTGTACTGTTTTGAGAAATTAATTTTATTAAATGAACCAAATAATTGAAAACGAATTAAAGAAGATAGTTGACAATCCCTCCTTAAGAGATACTGTTTTGCACATTTCCACTAACCGGCGCCAAAAACTGACCAACAAAAATGTAAGACATGATCCGTTTACAAGTTTTTACAAGTAGAAAGGGTTGTAAGCTCAATCATCCAGGTAGATAACAACAAAAAAAAAGGTTAAATCGTGTCATTTGGACCAGTTTCTTTAAGTCTCCCATCCTGAGGACTTTGTCAGTCTGCGGCCTGCCAACCAGAAATTTCCCATAAGTAGTCTTTGCTGTATTTCAAGCCTGGAATCTCAGAAGTAGGCTTTTAACACGCACAAAACACACCCATCCAAAACAACCAATCATCATGTACAATAATCAAATGTTTTAGGCCAGATGGCCAACTTGCTACTCACAGAAACAGCCTGAGGACAACCAAGGCCCAAGTGGTTCAGACTGTTTCTGTGATTAGCAAGTTTGCCATCTGGCCCAAAACATTTGATTGTTGTACATGACGATTGATTGTTTTGGACTGTTGCGTTCCGCACGTATTAAAAGCCTACTTCTGAGATTCCAGGCTTGAAACACAGCAATGAAGGCTACCTATGGGACAGATCTGGTTGGCAGGCCGCTGGCTGACGAAGTCCTCTGGATGGGGGACGAAACGTTTCTCACTTAAAGAAACTGGTCCAGCTGACAATATTTAACATTTTTTTGTTTTCACAAGTATGTTTTACTAGAGTTTATGACTGCAGAGGAAGGAAAACTCTGACATTTACTGGTGCAGAAGACAGACAGCTGAACTCAGATCAGTAAGGAAGTTTCCAGAGCTGCGCTGAAATGTAAATAAAGAAAAGAACAAAAAGAACAATCCAAATAGTTTACAGACCGAAACGACGAAACATTTCTGATTAGGCAAACACTCCTGATTAGGTCAAATCAGTGAGCCGAGGAGGACAGCGTCAGTGTGAGAAACACTAAAGAGGCTCTTAACACTGATGGCTGACCTGACTGCTACTTGACTCGCTGTGGCAGACCTCTGTAATAGCCAGCCCACTCCATGTCCACACACACATACACACTGTAATATTTGGCTGAGATCGGCCCACACTCGAATACGTGATGACAAATATGCCGCCGGATCATGGCTTCTGGAACAACACAAGTGGTTTCTGATCTACAGCCCCAATCAACAGCCATTGAAACCCTTACTGAACCGTTGCATTTTAAAGCAGGAAAAAGAAAAACATTTCACAGGAAAAGGAAAAATTCAGATAATTTAAGGGGCAGTTTTGTGGTAAGGTTAAAAACGATATCTTATCTGTTGTAGATAACTTTTTAATGATCTCAGTTTGGTACAACAAAACATTTTGGATGCCAATGGTCAAGGAGATAAGAACAAACGCTGATGGCTGCCATCTTAAAATTCAAAATCTTTAGTGTTTCATGTAAGTGTTTTTCTTGAAACATTGTTTGTGCTCTCAAACAACCACAACATTCTGTGACTAAAAAACAAACAAACAACAGTTTTGTGAAAATGACAGTTCATAAAATAGTGTTCACACGAACCGCTACTAAATTTTTAAGATAGCAGTTGTTTTAAAATGGAAGCTACCTACTTTGTTCTTGAGCCCCTCTCTTTTGCGAACCCAAATGTTCATATTTTGGATAAAGAATAAATGTTTTTTATATTATTCTTTGGAGAATTTACCATATCCTAGAAGATTTGAGAATCTACACCAGCATCAAAATAGTTACTGAATTTCAATAAAAATTATTAGGGGTGCACCGATTGCAGTTTTCTGGCCGATCACCGATTTCTAAAAAGTCTGACCTGCTGATTCCGATTTTGTCCGATACCGATTTTCTTTTATAAGCAACACTGTCAGGTGTTATAAGGTCACAATGCACCTTCAATTTTCCAATACTATTTTGTTTAAAAACATACTCTTGAATAATATCCTAGAACAATACAAACTTGTTTTAACTGGCCATGAGGTAGTGCTCTGAAATATAAAAGAAGTTCAGGCAATTGTTGTTAAAACTAAAAAAATTGGTAAAATCGGTTTCCCATGCAAGTATCGGCCGATTTCCAATTTCCCAAAATTAAGGAAATCAGGGCCGATAAATGGGCCGGCCGATTTATCGGTGCACCCCTAAAAATTACACTTGAGGCATGGTAGCTCCTTAAGTCTTTGGAGATTTGGTTTTAAGTGTATAGTAGCATGTTAAGTCCTAATGCGCTTTTAGTAAAAGTTCCAACCCACAAGGTGTCAAATGTCTGACCTTGGTTTTACCCATGTACTGTATGTTTTTACATTATATATCAATAAACAATATCTCAAGTCACTAAAAAGCTTAAAAAAAAAAAGTAAACCTCTGCATATCTGAAGCAAAGTCTATCACAAAGAACTATTTTTATACATAATGGCAAAATATTTGTTTTCGTGACCTTGGGAGATCTCTGTATAATAATGTAGAACATACAACATTTGGAAATAAGGGATAAATACTTGCATGACTCAGAACTGAACAAGTTGAATTAAATTTTATCAAACAAATCTCAGGGAAACACCAAGGGGACTGTGTGCTCGCTGCAATCTGTGAGACATGTACAAGAACACAAGGAAGATATTTTAGTAAAAATGACTTAATTAACTTTAAATACTTTTAAATTTGATATAAAATCTTGGGAAAGCACCACTGCATGCTTCTGTTGACAAAAGGCACTGTGAAGTACTGGCCTGGGTAAGACAACATGGGTCTTTTTATATGCTTGTTTTATTCTACCAATTTACACTGGTCCTGGAGGGCCACCATTCTGTATGTTGTACATGTTTCTCTGCTCCATCATGCCTGATTAAATGGTTGAATTACCTCTTTATTGTCAGGATTTTGTGGACAGGAACGAACCCAGTAGTGCAGACAGGACTCAACTCGGCAGATTATAAAAATAAATATTTTAATAACAAAATAAACAGCTGACGTGGCAGCAAAACTTACGTTGATACAGAAGACTCAGAGGTAAACTCAGGGAGGACTCAGGAGAGCTCAGGGGAGACGCAGGAGAACGCAGGAGAAC
>NC_056519.1:20680530-20698032 GCF_014905685.2 Nematolebias whitei | reverse complement strand
GGCCCGGCCCGACCCAGATTAGGGCCGGGCCATAATAATGTGCTTAATGTGCAGGCCAGGCCAGTGTTGGGCTCTTGATTGCGTCAGTGGACGCACACGGCTGACGATTCAATTATATGGCAACATGGCTTGCCATACATTCACCAGCCGCACACAGCCATTTGACCGTGCACTGACCGACCTTGAAAGAGGTTAAAAAAAAAAAAAGTTAAGTTAAGCATCAGATGGGACTATATTGCCAGGCAGCGATCCATCAGCCCAAATGGACATTTTCAGCCAATGTACTCAGCGGATGCGCACGGCCGACAACCCAAACAGGTGAGATCCCAAAATATCCGACATGTCAGAGCAGGGTCCGTGTCTGAATAATGCAGAATGCAGGCAGAAGCAAGGATTTAATGCACTTTGACAGCCATGAAAGGACAAACAACCCCTCAGCTCCGATCTTCTTCCTCCCCTTTTAATCAGCCGTGCTCGACCGCCAACCATTAATAACTATATAAGCAGTCAAAGCTTAATTAAAAATCTCGGTGGGGGGGGGTTGGTTTTGAACCTGCAATTACTGTTAATTCGTCGGGTCGGGTGGGGTTCGGACATGATGGCTACGGGTTGGGTCTGGGTCGGGTCAGATTTTTTGGGCCTAAATACAACTCTAAGATAATGTCATTGTAATGGTGTAAGTGAAGTCGTATCAACAACAGATGGCATATCAACTTAACAAAAAATACCATTTCATAGTAAAGTTATTTCAATGGTACTTTTTCTAACTTTAAGTGAAAGGACCAAAACATATACTGTATGTAAGGTTAACACAAGGAAATGTAATGTGAACTACAATTATAAGCAACAAATAAGAAAAATAATAATACTTTCATTGAATTTTTGTCTAAATCCAAACCAAAGTCCACCTCAAACTCGAGGGTTTTCCTAGCCTAGATAGTCCAAGTGTCCTTTTTGGTTTTAGTTTGAAGCCACAAGCATGAGACACCTCCAACAAGTTTGTGCATTATTATTATTAATATTATTAAAATGTTTTCAAATAGCCACAATTCAGCCAATTTAGTTGTTAAAAAAATAAAAAATAATAAAATTATTTTTTACTGAGCTTGAAGTCCGGAAACAATTGTATTTGTATTACATGTTTGATAATTGTCAAAATATTTCTTAGATACCCAAAATGTCCGAATTTTGGTAATACGTCAGGAATTTTAGGCTGATCCCTAATTAATCCCTTACTCCTACCCCTTAGTCCTAGCCATAATTTTTGCAAGCCAAAAAAAAATGTCTCCAATTTTCAATTCAATTCAATTCAGTTAATTTACTGAATATAGAACCAAGTAACAACAGAAGTTGTCTCAGGACACTGAACAGAAATATTCATATATCAAATAAGTCATTAGACACATTCATATTTAAAAATAATAATTTAACATGATTTATCTGAGGAGCAGACTGCTTTGAGTTTAACTCCATCACAGACTCTCATCTTGAGCATGAAGGCGACAGTGGAAAGGAAAAACTCCCTCATGAGGAAGAAACCTTTAGCAGAACCAGACTCATGACAAACGGCCATCTGCTTCAACCGGCTGAGTTTGATAGGAACAGATACACAATGGCAGGTCAAAAATCACATGTGAAGATATAAATAGTATCAAATGAAAACTATTCAATTTTAACAATTACTTTAAGGAAATGAGGTCAGTTTGTCCTCTAGCAGTCTAAGCTTAAGACAACAAGCCTAACTGTAGGATTTATCAAAAAGGAAAGTCTTAAGCCCAGTCTTAAAACTAGACGTGTCAGCTTTGTGTCTTAGGAAAATGAATACTGGAGAAAATATCTGTTGAGGAGCACTACAGGCATAGCTTTAGTGTGCATAAAATTGAAGTGCAGCATCTTTTGGGCCAGGTTTGAAATTGTGTCATGTTTTAAAACTCTTAACATTAAACCCAACAATGCTCAATCAGGTCATCTGGACAGCCTCTCCCGCTATTGAGAGACGCCTCGCCCTTCATGAGAAGGGCCTCACCAGCCTGAGGAGCCACAAACAAATTGCCCTCCCCACTAAGCAGCACACTCCCACAGTGGACCAACCAGTCCGCTGGCGACAAGATGGTTTCCGAGGGCCGTCTTCTCCCCCGTCGACTTCTCCCAGGCAGTAACAGACAAAGTGGCCCAAGACATTACGGTTCATGCTCAAAAATCCAGGAAAAAAAAATCCAACAATGTTCAGTCAGGTCATCTGGACAGCCTCCCACTTTGTCGAGCGATGCCTCGCCCCTCATCCGAAAGGCCACACCAGTCCAAGGAAACACAAATAAACTGCCCTCCCCACCAAGCAGTACATTCCCACGTGGACCAACCAGTCCGCTGACAAGATGGTCTTGGGGGGGGGGGAGGGGGGGGGTCCCCTCCCCAGGCAGCCACAGCCAAAGTGGTCCAAGACATTACGGTTCATGCTCAACAATCTAGGCAAAAAAAATCCAACAATGTTCAGTCAGGTTATCTGGACAGCCCCTCCCCCTGTTGAGAGATGTCCCGCCCCTCATCTGAAAGACCCCACCAGTCTGAGGAGTCACAAACAAACTGCCCTCCCTGTCATTCCCCAATCTGTTACAGAAGCATGAGCCATAGTGTACTTCCGGGTCGCACGGATCGCCGTTGTTTATGAATAAGAACCGTCTTAATTTACTTAGAAAAGTGCGTGCTCTATCTCCGTTGATCTTCATGTAGCTAATTTACGCCACTCGTATTTCCATTGCAAATCATTGGTTAAGATGATATGCGACGCATGAGACCTGACCCCCAGCCTGGGCTCAATGAGAAAAACCCTGCAAGATACAGAATGAATTATTTCCATGGTGAAACAGCGCCGCTCAGTGGTGAAACTGCATATCATTTTAACCATGACGTAAATATGTCAATGATTTTAACGGAAATATGAGTGCCGTAAATAAGCAACAAGAAAATCTGGGGAGATAGAGCACATATTTTCTAAGTTAATTAAGACAGTTCTTATTCATAAACAGAATTATACTAGTACATTTACCTTAATCTAGCATATTCAACGGCGATCCGTGTGACCTGGAAGTATTCCTTTTAGCGCATGCGCAAAGGAGCTACGCTACGGATCGGGTTCCGCAACAGATTGGGGAATGACACTCCCCACCAATAGCACACTCCCACAGCGAACCAACCAGTCCGCTGGTGATAAGATGGCCTCTGGGGGCCGCCCATGTCCAGATGACCTGATTGAGCAATGTTGGATTTTTTTGCCTGGATTATTGAGCATGAACCTTGATGTCTTACACTAAACATTTTGCCTAATTTTTTTTATTGTTTAATATTTTTTAGAGATCTTTAACTGTAACCTCCCTCTTTTTTAGTTGCTCTGTCACAGTCATGTGAAAAAAAATAAAAACATCAGCCTATGGTGGCACTAAAGGCTAAGTGATCTTATTCAATCCCCATTAGAGTTGAAGTAGAAGGAAAAAACAAACAAAATAGATGCAGCTACTGTGTGTCTGCCACTGCTCTCTCTCTCTCTCTCTCTCTCTGCATCCCAAAGATGAGCAATCAAGTGGGTAAACACACAAAACCAGCACGAGGTTGTGTATGTTTGTCCCCCCAACACACACTCTTTTTCCCTATCCAGGCTAATCTCCCATTAAAATAGCACCAAACTCTGCAGGCAGTGTTTACTCTGACCTGGGCGGATATGAAGTGTGTTTATTTATTGTATTTTTTTTTCCTTTTGTGTGCATAGTTTTTATCTTGTTGTTTGAAGTGCTAATTCTGTTGTTCTGCCTTTATCTCGTGATCAGAGGGCCTTCTATCCTTCCACTTCACACCTCTGGAGATACAGAAATAGGCCCAGGTGAAAGATTTCCACTTCACTGTCCAGAATTTTCTGCTGCTTCACAGCAGTGGTTCATTATGCATCACAACAGCAAATCCAACACAGTTTTTACATACGCTTGAGATGAATATAAAACTGTACTAAACGGAAGATAAAGAACTATTACTTCTGAAGTGCTTCTAGCATGTTTCTTCAGCAAAAACAAAATAATCCCAGCTTTTTAGAGTAAAAAAAAAACAGGAAATTTAAAGTATTTATTAAAGTACTTCTATTTATGTATGTTTTAATAAAAAGATAAACATTTGAAATACACCTCATGATTTTCTTAAAGGAATGCATTCCATCTTTCACGCTGCCTTCATAGCCAGATTGTCACACTAAGATCATTTTATGTAACACCTGCTATTGTCTATTATAGCCGCTTGGATCGAATCTTGATCATCACGTCATACACCAGCACACTCAATATTAGTGGAGTGGTGGCGCAGAGGTTGGAGAAGGTGAGCCTGTGAACGGAAGGTCGCCGGTCCAACTCCCCGGACCGACAACATCAAAATGTGGGTGGAAATGGTGAAACACCCACACCTGCCTCCACCCTCATATGTACCACTCTGGGCCCTTGAGCAAGGCCCTCATCATCTGCTCCCAAACAGGTCTCTCTTGAAAACAAGTCCTCATGACTCAACAAGACTACCTGTTAAAATAAAATATTGTGTGTGGGTTGTGAAGATGACACGACTTCTACCACATCAAAATGTCGCTAAGTTTCCGTAAAACGGACACAGTAAGAGCCAATTTCATGTTGGCTAAAGCTTATTAGCTAAGGTAGTCATCCTGGACAAGGTTGAGTTCAAAAGTTCAATTGTAGATGTATAGTCAATGATTTTTTGGGAGTTCAATTACAATCCGTCCAGTGGTTCACTGGATAATTTATTTACAAAACAGATAAGATAGAAAGACAGACACAGGCAAAAACAACTCATTTGCTTTTGTTGGCATGTAATAATCTCAAACTAAAGGAAAGGTTGTATCATACCACATACCTCAACTGTCTAACCTCAGGACATGCTGTATAGCAATTCTTTTCTGGCTGGATGATTTCTAAACTTAGCACTATGGTATTTGTACTATACCTTCAAATGGATTATACTCTAATATTTTTGTGTCCAGGAGGGGTAATTGGAAATACCCTCCGTCCATCAGTCCATCCGTCCGTGCATGTTGTGAGCATAAACTGAATATTAAGTGAGATAACCAACTTCCAGTTTGGTGTGTGGCTACAGCTTGGTTCCTTTCGAAAATTGGATTGCCACATCAAAATTCAAGATATTTGCCACGATATATGTAATACATCCTCTTTGTGAGCAGGATAACTTAAAAAATAAGCAACGTGCGGACCTGTTTGGTGGGTAGCTGCATCTACGTACAGTAGGTGCAAGAAAGGTCACTATCAAAAATTGGGTTGCCAAGTCAAAATTTAAGATGGCCACCACATTATCTATATGTAAACTGGATGCCGCAATCATTTGAGGAAACTTTGCATTCTAGTATTTATATTTCTTAAAAATACAAAGTAAGTTTCTTTCAGCTGCTCCCTTTTTCAGGGGTCACCACAGAGAGCAAGCTCGCATGAAAGATATGGCAATTTGTTTTACGTCTTCCCTGACGCAACATGAGCTTGAACCCACAACCTCAGGATTACAAATCAGCAGCACTGAACACAGAGCTACTGCAGCCCCAGACACTAATGCACTCCCCTTCAGGGAATGGAACCCTGGTCTCCCGTGTAACAGGCGGGGACACTCGCCATTATACTAACAAAGAGATATATTGCTTAAAAGTATAGTTTCGTCAAATGCTTGGGGTGGGGTGGCCAAAACTTAATCTATGCTGACCAAAGCCAACCTTTAGCTCTGCCATTGCACCTGGTTATGGATAAATTTCTCCCTTCACTCACCAGTATCTGTCAAATAAATTACTAAATATAAATAAACAAATGCATTACTTTATTTATTGCATTGCAAATAAATAAATGAACAAAAAAATATAAAAAACTATCTCTATTCTTCCAACAATTTTCAGTCAGGTCATCTGGACAGTTTCTTTGTTGCTGAAACGTTTCACCTTCCATCCGGAAGGCTTCATCAGTCAACTGGTTTCTTCAACAGTACTGGTTTGTTCCACTTTGGAGTAAGTTGTTTGGGGGAAGAATCAGTTTTGTGTTGTGTGTTTCCTTGACTGATGAAGCCTTCCGGATGGAAGGTGAAACGTTTCAGCAAAAGAGAAACTATCCTGACTGAAAAGCATGGGTTAGGGTTAGGGTTAGAGCATGGACTTTTTTGGTATCTCTAGTCTTGTACCCAGTGCAACTCCTGCCCACTTGAATATCTTACAACAAAAACATTAAGGTTTACTTGCAATCCCTGTTCAATTCCAGTAAAAAAAAAAAAAACACTCATCTTGAAATTTACAAACATTCACTATTCACATTCTTCAGTGACGGGGACATCGGCATACTGCTTGTTAATTTTAGAAAATTTGTGGTACTAAATTTTTATCAGTACTTCTGAATCCTCTCTGATGTCATGTTCAGAATTGTGCAGACAACCTGTTTTCCCACCTAATCCAACCGGTGGATTAATATCACAGTAATCTCTACCTCCTCGTGTCAAGAAGCAGAATATTTTGTAGTGATACAAGTCAAGTCAACTTTATTTATAGAGCACATTTAAAACAGAAACTGTTACCAAAGTGCTTAACAACAACATCAGTACACAACGTTTCTTTCGACTGCTCCCTTCAGCAGGGGTCACCACAGCAAGCAAACTTGCATGAAAAATTTGGCAATTTGTCTTATGTGGTCAAACAATTTTACATGGCGTAAAACAAATTGTTGGGCTTGAACCTACAACTTCAGGATTACAAGACCACGGCACTGACCATCAAGCTACCACAACCCATATGTACTTAAGTGATACAAAGTAGCAAATTTCAGCCTCCTTTTTGCTTTTTTTCTCAAAATTTTAACTCGGCATCCCTGAAAAGTTAAGAAACCATCCTTAGAATTTCGTAAGGAAACTCAGTTCTCAAACCTTAGATTCACCAAATTATTAAATATATATGGAATAAATGATGATAGTCGTAAACGTGTTAGTAAAAATCTATGATTGTTTTTACACGAGTTGGATTCTCAACACCTGTCAATCAATCCAGTAGACTTGTCAGCAACTGGCCAATCAGTGACCTCAATTTGTCCCGAAGTGAAACGAACATTTTGCAGTCAAGAGGGATTTCATGAAAATTCATCAGAAAATATGGTTAAACGTTGTCAGTGGAGAACATGTACTTCAGACAGCGTTAGCCTGAGCGTTTAGAAGGCCCTAATAGAGTTTATTGGATTTCCAAAACTTAGAGTCTGGGAAAATGTAAAATTTGGATAAAGCCCTGCGGCTGACCTAATGAGCAGCTGAACACAACAGTGATGATAAAAGGAGAGGTTTAGTGTTCTTCAGGAAATTAAGTGGTTTAGAGCGGCAGGAAAGAAGTTGTACTCCCATTAAAGAATACATATATCCAGTTTAGGGTTCATTTATTTGACGTGTTTCTTCTGGCAATACACATAGCAGTAAACGGATAAAGTGTGGGTAAATGCTCGAACACAAAGTTCTGTCTGTGTCAGGAGAGAAAAAACATGTAATACCCACAGCACGGCATTTTACACGTAGAGCGGTGCATTCACAAGCGTCAGAACAGCTTTGGTGCATTTAAGAGCATAAGAATTATGACACTTAGAAACAAGCTATAACTAAACAGAACTTAGGTCAGTAAAAAAATAAAATAAAATAAAAATACACACAAAAAAAAAGTGGCCTTTTAAACAAGTGATAAACAGGAAGTACCATACTTTCATCTCTACGATAGTAACAGCAAGTATATCCTCCAATTTGTTTGGTCATAATTAGGCTAGTTAGTGGGTAAGTTAAAGGTTAATGCTTATTGTGCTTTGTTTTGTGTGTTTTATATGCAGATATAGTTATGTTGCCACTTCTGGTTGCATAAGTTTAGTTTACTTGTTATGATCAGTTAACACTAAACTGATTTTGTACTAAGTGTTTATTAGGTTGTGTGTGTGTTGTTGTTGTTTTTTTGTTTGTTTAAAACAGATCTCTCTTGAAATCGAGTCCTCGTGACTCAATGAAACTAACCTGTATAAATAAAGGTTGAATAAATTAATGTAATGTAAAGCAGAGTGCTACGTCTGTAGTATCTTAGCTAGTGCATCTGTATTGCGCGTCACTAGCTTAGCGCTACTTCTTGTTGTGATGTGCTCTCTAAAATAGTTATTGAATCAAGTAGGCCTGTTTACTTATCTAGTAGATGTTTAAAAACCCATTAAAATGCACCAGAATGCAGGAAATGGCATCTACTTTGTTACATTTTTTCTGGGGGAGGACCCCCAGACCCCCCACCAATGTGCCCCATCCCACTTTACAATGCTTCTGATGTCAATGGCCACTGCATTGTTCAAGAGTCATTATCAACACTGGGGACTAAGCACCCCTAAAAGGGCAGTTTCTAGAATCGCCCCTGGTGATACACAAGATGTCCTAGTATATGTAGTTATACACAAATACTGGCCTATTTTTGCATCAACTACTTGGCAAACAAAGATTTGTGAAATGCTCAGCATTTTTTCCCAACCTGGCCAAAACTTCTATTGGCTTTGCTCACACATTGCTACAACATTTTTCTATCTTCATATATAACTGCAAACCATAAAACCATCTTTTGTGCATGTAGACCTAAGCTTCAGCAGCTTAACTTCAGTAAAACAGACCCAGTGCTGAATAAATTTAGAGGAGTTCCTTCAATGTAAACCACTTTAAACAGCTGAACCTAGGAATTGACCTTAATGTGCTTTTGACGAACTGCTTTCTAACGGCTAATAAAGTTCCAGAATTGCGCCGCTCAAGGTGGATGCATGTTGAAGTAGCTCTCTTACCTTCATTGAGATTTTGCTTTTGAAAACTGTAATTACTCTTTTTCTGGACGCAAATCGCTTTTTTCGGATGACTATTTTCTCTGGTTTTGGATGCTGTGCAGATGGAAGGATTTTTACTGAATCTTTTTTTTTTTTTTTACTTTTACACATTTGTTATGATGCGTAACCAAAACAACAAGGTGGTTTTCTACAACTGGGAGTTGCTGATGAACTTCTCAAAAGCTCAAATAAGACCTCAACTACAGCCCCAAATCACAAATGAGTTGAAAAGGAGGTGCCGTGGATGCATTTCCGTCTACCTGGAGGTGGTGCTCAAGTGCCTGACTGTCGAGATGTTGCAGGTGGCGGGAAACATGGCTCGTGACAGCAGGAGGACCAAGATCGTTTCCCGGCACCTGCAATTTCGTCCACGGCGACAAGGAGCTAAGGCTGCTGGGAGGAATGGCCATGGCTAGGGGAGGAGTTCTGCCTGGCATTCAGGCAGTCCTGCTGCTCAAAAGGACTGAGAGGTCTGCTGGGTCTGGGTGGATGGCTCGGCATCTGCAGCCAGTTTGTTCGGATGCGCTGTGGGACGGACTTCTGCAAGAGATCCTTCCTGCCCACAGCCATCAGCATCTATAACAACTCTAATGAAACCAGGATGAGCTACTTCAACAATTAATTTCCCTTTGGGATTAATAAAGTATTTCTGAATTGAATTTGAATTGAATTTCAGAACACAGTCTTGCTTTTTAAACTCCAAAATATAGCATTAATAACACTAACCCAGGCTCAGAATGTGATACCTTATATGACAAAAAGTAAAGACATATAGTTTTAGTTACAATTCATATCACATTTTCCAATATAAAACGATGGTTTAACAATAAAACTTTCCATTTCTATAGATACTTGAAAAAATAAAACTTCTTATATAAACTTCATGATTGCTCCTAAACTTTAGCCATAGAAAAAGTAAATCTGAGAAAGGCCATTTGCTGGAATAAAGCAAATATAAGGCTTCATAACACCTGTCAGGTCCAACTGATTCAGCTAAGTATTATCATTTGGGTCACATCAAGGTTTTGATAACACTAATTGCTTCATCTACTTTCAACTATATGATTCAGTGGAGAAAATGGGAGAAAATTACAAGGCCAAAGCTTTGAAATTGTCTACATTAATGTATGCCTTTTTCCGAGAAACTTTTCTGAAACCTTTTAGGAAGTGCGAAGCCTCCATGCTGTGACTGACAGTGGAAAATTAAGTTTAAGTGCATGCATATAGCTGTCAATCAACAGGCAATACAGTCTGTGTTCTTTACAATATTTATGTAATCTTTTATTAAGTGTGCTAATCCATTCACCATGGAACTGGATCACAGGAACAATGTTTCTAAAGTGTGTATCTATGTGTGTGTGTGCACATCCTTATGTCCATTAAACTGTGAAACTAAGCAAGAATATCTCACTCAGGGATGAGCTGAACAGATGACCCAGAAAAAAAGCCAACAGAGATGGAGAGAGGAAGGAAACTGATATTTATAGATATGAGGATAATGATGATACCCAACAGAGAATGTGAACAGCCAGACTTGTGGATAAAGTGTGTGTGTATTTGTGTGTACACGCAGTGTCAGTGAAAATACATTCCAGCACTAAAACCTGTCTTTTTGCAGATAAGACTTGTACATCATCTGAATTCCCACCTGTACAATTCTACCATTTCAACGTCTGGACAATCCAATTTTTATTTATTTATTCGTTTTGCCTTCCCTCGTGTAATTTCTACATCCTGTTTCCAGATCCATCCAGGTACATTTTGGTGCTATGTTAGGTTTGTGTGTTTTGAGATAACAGATTAAGAATTTGTTTTACACCAAAATAATGATTTTATGGAAGACATGTGACCTAATAATGAAATGAAACCTTTAGCAAATCTTGTTTACCACAGATTAAAAAAAATAAATCTGGAAAAAAAATGTTCTTAAATAAAAATTTAATATAGTGGTGCCTAAATGCTCCTTTTACTTGAGTGTCTGTTACTACTCTACAACTCTGGCTTGTAATTTTTTGGTGGAAAAAATGTAAACAAATATTTTACGAGTCACTTGCATGTGGCACAGGTTCAGGTTTGGTTTATTTGTATGTAAAATCAAAACAAGGTCAACAATACAATGAAATGCTCAGGGCAAGTAGAACCGTCTCAATTAGTGGTGTAACGGCACATGTGGGTGTATTGAACCGTTTTGGTACGGCATGTTCGGTTTGGTCCACGTGCGTACCGTTTCGGTTATTTTTTTAATCATTACATTTTATTAACGAGAGATTATGCACCACGGAACTAAAGTTCCTAAGCGCAGCGCTATTAATTGTTGCATAGCCTTGCAGTACGCGTAGCATTAGCAGCCTAGCAGGAGACCCTTTCATCTTGTTGTGGTCTCCTGTTTGGGAACATTATCGCTTTCTTGTTAAAAGACAAGTGAACAAATCCAAAGTTGTGTGTCGACGTTTCACGGAGATTGAATCTGCAGCAGGCAACACATCTAAAGACCGCAGTATACTCCCGCGTACGTTTGTACGCGTGTACCCCCGCAGGGCATGTCCGCGCAAAGCTACATTTTTACAACCGCATATATATATATTTTTTTTTTTCATTTAGCCTTTATTTATACAGGTAGTCTCATTGAGCCACGAGAACTCATTTTCATATGCTGTGTTGCACAATAAACTGCCGGCGACAGACTGTTTTGTATGCAACACCAATGTATTAAATTCCTCTTCTTCATCCCTGATCTGGCCTTTTCTTTTGTTTTTTTTGGTGCCAAAAGGCAAGTGATCTCTTCCTCCTCTGTTGACTCCATGACTGAAATGTGAGAAATGAAGGAATTTGTCACGAGCGAATTAAACTCAGGTCCAACGTGGCTGCGGGAGGGTCTGGAGATTTCCTGGTGGGCTGGTCTGATGTGTGGGCTGCAGGACCAGCGCTCCCTGTTTCTTTTTTTTTTTTTTTTTTAAGAAATCTTTTTATTAACAACATATAAACACAGAACATCGCTGTGGCTGAGGCTGCCAGCGCTCTTTTTTTTCCCCTATCTGTCAATCAATCCAGTAGGCGTGTCAGCATATGACCAATTGGCGACCTCAGTTTGTCCCAAAGGTAAACGCCCCTTGTCTGCGGAGCTGCTCTGTAGTCGCTCAGGGTGTACACTCGAACATGAAGTCTGAACTCTCTGCGTATAGTACGCACGTACGTATGCGTGGACAGACGAATGCGGGAGTATACTGGGGGCTTAACTTGTTAACGCACTTGAAATTACATCATCCGAATATGAACGTCTCTTCTAGCAGCTTGATGCAAAGACCAATAACAGCAGCATTTAAACAACCTTTATCAGGTCATTCAGATCGGTCCAACGCAATAACACAAGCTGTAGGAGTTTTTAAAGCTCTGGAGCTACGTTCGTATTCTGTTTTTGATGCGCCAGCTTTAAGCATATGATTAAAGACTTGAGCCCCGCTGCCTACCACATCCCATCACGTCAACACTTCAGCCAAAAAGTTGTAGCAGCACTTTATGAAAAAGTTAAAACTGATCGGCAACAAGCCCAACCCCAGATGTAAAGCCCTGCCCTGATGATGATGAGCGAGAGATTCAGCCATCTCATAACAGAAATGATGACCGTGCAACAAGAGGTAATGTTATTGTATTATTGTGATCTAATTATTTTTTTATTTAAAATTATAATCTTATTAACTCAATTTTTTTTACCTCTTTGTGTTTGCAGTCTAAGGATGTCACCAAGAGCTGAGCAGCTGAGTCTTCTTCCTCTTCAGGGAAAATTTTTATTTATTTTTATACAAAGTACAAACTATTTTTTTTTACTTGGCATATTTTCAAAATAAACATTTTGTAAGTCTTTATTTTGGCCTTTTTTGTACCGAAAAGTAACCGAACCAAGCCCTCCTTGAAACTGAACCAAACCGAAATGTGATTTTAGCGCACCGTTACATCCCTAGTCTCGACTCACCAAAAACACAACAGCAAATATCAAAGCATGCAACAAAAATGCAGAAACAAGGCACCAAAAGTGAAAAAGAAACACATCTACAGCGGCATGGTCCAATTGGCAGAGAGGTTTCTCTTAGCAACATGGTCCCGTTGGCACCATTTTTTTTTCATTTACCGTTTATTAATACAGGTAGTCTCATTGAGTCCCGAGAACTCATTTTCAAGAGACCTGTTTTGGGGAGCAAATGGTGGGGGTTATTAAAGGCCTTGCTCAGGGGCCCAGAGTGGGGCAAATGAGGTGGAGGCAGGTGTGGGTGTTTCACATTTTCCACACACATTTTGATGTTGACAGTACCGGAAGTTGAACCTGCAACTTTCTGATCACAGGTCCATCTTCTCTAACCTCTGCACCACCACTCCCTACCATGGTATTGTTAGCGGTGTGGTTCGATTAGTGTCGTGGTCTTTTTAGCAGCATTTGCAGGTCTTGTTAGCAGGTCCCATCAGCCGCTTGATGGTAACAATGACCGCAGTAGTAGCCCTTCCAGACTGCCTCCAGAACTGGGTCCGGCAGACGGAGAATATCTAAGACTTCCCAGCGGATCCGAAAAGTTCGATCCGTGCAGGCAGATGGAGGATCATGGAGATGGCCACCATGACAGGCTGGAGCCTGAGTCCGAAGCTGGAAGGACTGAACCATGATGGCACGAGGGCAAGGCAGCGACACACAAAACTCCACAAGTGTGTCGCGCTCATACCTGTAGCGTCGATGTGCAGTGTAGGCACAAAAAAAGGTAAAACAAAAAGCAACAGGAACAAAAAAAGATTGAGTCAAAGCGGAGCTCCCGTCAGTGCTACCATCCTGTGGCGCACGTGACGTCAGCGTTACATACTGTATGTGTTACATATTTCTTACATACATATGTGCATACGTGTTACATATTTATTTTGTCTGAACTGGGGTCATCTTTAGCCTCAACTTTTAATAAAGATGATAAACGTGGCAACTGGGGATAATTTCCACACCGCAAGAGACGTTTAGAAAAGAATACCAGATTCATCCTGATACATGCTCAATAATCCAGGTAGAAAAATCTAACAAAATTAAATCAGGTCCTCTGGACGGATTAAAAAAAAAATTGTTGAAACGTTTCATCTTTTATCCAAAAGACAGTCAGTTAGACAAAAAACTGACTGACGAAGTCTTTTGGATAAAAGACGAAACATTCCAACAATTTTTTTTAATCCGTCCAGAGGACCTGATTTAATTTTGTTAGATTCACCAGATTCAATTTTAAAGAAACACTTTTTAAAATTGACAACACTCTTTTTCCTAAACCTGTTTTTCTTTCCCCTTAAACCTTAAACTGCATACACTAAAGTAAAACCATTTTTTAATCTACAAAACCTGTTTAATAGCACTTGTGGTTGAAGGGTTCCAACGATAAATCAAGACAAATCTATTTCAAATTGAAAAAAGATAAAAGTCCCATCTACTATATCAAAGTCTTGTGAGTTCCTGCCAATTCCTTGCTAACTAATGAGGTAATTGTGTTATGTTTAAGTAAGTTTTCTGCACAAAAAAATGTTTACTTTCCCATGTGATTACTTTCCAACATTGCCTTGTTCAGAAATGAGCAAAAACACATTTTATAATGATTTAGGTTGGGATTTAAAAATTCCTGTTCACTCTAATTTACAAGATTTAATTACAAGCAGTCTGCTCTGAAAACAGGTGTGCATTTAATCAATGGTTAAAGGAAATTCAGATGTTCAAATGAAATGTGATGGAAATGACTCAAACTGCTGTATTTTGGTCTAGTAAAGTGCAACCTTATTAACGATTATGAAAAAAATGAATAAACAAAACTGTGGATAGCAACTGGTTTAAAATTGTAAAGCCAGTAAAACAGAATTATACAAATAATTACAGGCAAAGAAAACTGCTCGGCTTATTCAGAGTCAGTCAGAGTCAGAGTTTCTTTATTGTCATTCGCACCTCATGTGGTACATGTGGTGGAGCGAAATTATGTACACAGGGTCCCAGTTACATCCAACAATAAAATGTATAAGAAAAACACTAATAACATCTAAGATAGTTACAAGTTTGATTATTCAGCTTCATATATGTCACTTTCCAGCACCTACAAGACGATTAGGTAACAGAATTTACTGAACTTGGAGCATCACATTGGCCATTTATCATCGGAACTGTTTAATCTTATACGAGCACTGCCAATGTACCTCACAGAGAAATACGTTTCAGAGATGTACACTGGGACCTGTCCCTACAGTGAATATTATTGATTGGTTTTCCCAACATGCTTAGTCACAAGTCCCAAATGTAGCGCAAATGTTATTTTAAGAAAATTGCCCGCAATGGGTCGATACTAATGCTGAACTACATGGGTGCTGGCAGAGACTGGATTTAGAAAGTTGAATATATGCAATATCCTGGAAAATGCTGTTTCAACAAAATTTCAATCGTCTTGCATAACAAATGGGAAGCTTTTTTTTTTTGCATGGCCAGGTACGAAGTGAATCATCTACCGATGGTGCTGCTAGAAAATCCCCTTAAAAACAACTTAACAGCCAAACTACTTACAGGAGATAAGGTTTACATTTGAACAAAGGAATAAAAAGTTTATGAACGCCCCTAATTATGGATGGCAACCTCACTATGCTCTCAACGATCCCCAGAAATGAGTAAAGCATGGCCAGATAGCTGAAAATTTGGAAAACCTCCTTCCATGTGAAGGCAATCATGATGGTACACTGATTAGAAAATAGATATATCCCTGCTATTTTCAGCATTCTTGAGATGCTCTCCAGCATCATCACTACACCTCTATAGGTCAACCACACCTCTCCAGTAACAATAACATGTATGCCTATAGTATTGTATAGTATTGTTGGTACTGAACAGGTGTGGTCAACCACACCTGTATGTATTGTCAACATATATTGTCAACAACAACACATGGTATTGTTGTTACTGGACAGGTAACAACAATAGTATGGTCCAGTAACAACAATACTATGTATGCCTATGATTGCACCACGTTCTGGGCCTTGCACTGATACAATGTCATCAGTCCACATCAGGATGCAGCAATGCACCATGTTAGCACAACACTAACACTGCATTGACATGGGGGGGGCGGGGTCATCCATGTCCTGGTTAAGCTTGTACATTATAGAGTTGTCATCCATTATGAATATGTTCTAAAAGAATGAAAACTGTACTCAAAAATAGAAGGTCTTTCTTACTTCTTCATGCGTTCTATTAAACTTGCCAGCACCCTCTCCCCTGAATGTTTGGAAAACCTTTGGCATGAAATAAATCTAATTCAAATATACCGGATGCCAGCAGGAGCTTGCTCAAATTCAAAAATATTGTTAATGGCCTTCAGAAGCTCAAGCCGGTTCAAACAATCTATTCTGGGGCAGTGTTTATAGCCAACTTCATACCCTTTCTTTCGCCATCAACTGTCCTATCCTTCCTCTCTCTTTAGTCGTATCACTAGTGTTCCCACCACGTTGTCATGCAGAGCCAGACATCAGTCTGTAGGCCTGTTCCACAGCTCAGACCCACACTGTCACCTGCCTCATTAGTGCTGAACTAGTGGAGACATGACAGAATAAAAGTCCAAAAGCTGCACAGTTGAACACAAATCTCTCCCATGGTCAACGAATGCCATGATGCATGCATGCAGGCAGACACACAGTCAGACGTTCACATGGCCAGGCAAGCATCCATATCCTCAGCTGAGAATGAGAGAAAATGAGAAGTTGTTCTAGCTCGCTGAAATGTGTGTGACAGCAAGCCAGAGCATGTGTGCAGCAGAGGCCTTTTTTACCGAGCCAACTGTCTTACTGTGACAGAAGGTTTTGATTTTCCTCTTGTCGAACAGAAATGACTTATGGCCATACCAATGTCTGTTAAAGACCCCAACCATCTCAAACCATGTGTTCAAACTGCAGATACTACGAAGCGTGTCAGGGAAGTAATGATGAAACTAGCGCTCAACAAATATCAGCAGTTAAAGGCTGAAAGTACTTTTTCAGGAGTAAACCTGCCAATAGCTGGCATGCTCTGCCAGTAATAATCTTTTTACAAATTATCATACTCCAACTAAAAAAAGAAAAACTTTTTTTTTTTCTTTTTGATGTTGTGTTTTTTTTCCACCCTTGATTGTGTTTTTGGCAAAGTGGAACGGCCCCTGCAAAAAAAAAAAAGCACTAATGAGTGACGGGAAGTCATTGCTAAAACACAGAATTATAATATTAATGACAATGATGAACACATCCATGCATAATTGTGTGAAATCTGATTAAAATGACACATTAGAATCAGTTCAGGTTAAGAGTTCCAGCTGCAGACAGCCAAGCGAGGATTTATCAGCTGTGCACTGAAAACCACATTACAGAATGTTAATCAGCAGAAAACAAAACATTAGAAATGTTCTTATATTAATGCTAGTCATCGGGAAATATCCATACAAGTAACAATCTAGACTAGTGTGTAAACAGCAGGTGTTTGCTTTTGTTTTTAATAGAATAAACACACAAATACCTACAATTATAGCAACCACACCTAAGAGCCATATGAGATTTTTCAGAAAAAAGATGTTTTGTGACGTGTGTATATATA
>NC_056519.1:20659308-20680430 GCF_014905685.2 Nematolebias whitei | reverse complement strand
AATCTCTGGCTTTAAGTCCCTGATTGCTTTACAGAAATAATTTACATTTTTATAAAAAGTAAATAATACTGGTTTACTGACAATAAATCCATCCATTATCTTTACCCGCTTCTTCCATTTAGGGTCACGGGGGTCGCCGCTGCCCATGTCGAGCAATCACTGTGCGAGGGGCGAGGGACACCCTGGACAGATTGCAAGTCCATCACAGGGACACATAGAGACAAACGAGACAAACAACCATTCACTCTCTCACTCACACCTAGGGACAATTTAGAGTTACCAATCAGCCTAACATGCATGTTTTTGGTCTGTGGGACGAAACCGGAGTCCCTGGAGAAAACCCACGCATGCACGGAGAGAACATGCAAACTCCACCCAGAATAGCCCCCAGTCCGGGATTTGAACCGGCAACCTTCTCACTGAGCGGCAGCATCTCTACCAGTTGCGCCACCGTGCTGCCCGACAATAAATCAACTTTTTAATTTAGTTCCAGCAAATAAAAAAAGATAGTATTATGTTTTGCCCCCTCCTCATGCCACAATCAGTTTTCATGTTTTCTTCATTATCAAAGTTCATCTGCTCACTTTACCCGGCTCCATTCATTCAGCACCACACCCCCTCTGCAATCAGCGTTCATACCATCTACCTGTCACCGGCCCTTTAAAAACACCAAGCTTCCATTCAGTCATCGCCAGATTACTGAAAGCTCTTCGCAAGTAGAAATCCAGCGTTCCATGCCTTGTCTCGACCCTTCGCCTGCGTTCACGGACTCCTCGCTTTGCCCGACCCTTTTTGGATTTTTGACTGCTACATCGGATGGATGGATGGATGGATGGATGGATGGATGGATGGATGGTGCTGTGCCACCCAGGCGAAATGAAGCTGTTTTGACCATTAAATAAATGCATAATAAACGCAACAGGTCAGCGGTGACGCACAATAAATGTGACTTATATGTTTTTTCCTCTTCATGATGCTTTTTTTGACTGATGCGACTTATACCCCAGAAAATACTGTAACGATGTTTCTGTCCTGTAAAAGAGCAAGATGTTGCTGTCACACTCACCTAAAAAAAAGAAGATAAAAATTAGTTATTTAACACGGTCGTCAACTAAAACACACACATACACTCAGAGCCCTTTTAGCTTTAAAAAATGAGCATTCGTTTGCACACGAACTCTTACGCAGCCTTCGTTGTCATGTCTGTGTCGAGGCTGATAAAGAGAAGCAAGAGAGGTGAGAATAATGAGCGGAATAACAGAGCTCTGTCGGAGTAAACAAACTGCAGGCCGGGTCGCTGTGCTGTCAGCATGTGTGGGAGGAGAGACAGGTGGAAACAATGTTCTCTTCACCTGGGTATAAGGGTTCTCCAGACAGGGATGAACAAAGCTGGATAACAGAAACAGGAGAGACGGGGGGAGGGGGGGCCGCTGAGGCCTTTGAATCAGAGGTGCCTCACTCTTCAAATGGTGTTGATGCAAAATTAATCTACAGCTTTTAACAAAGTAGGAGCAATTAAACGCAAATGTTCCTACAGATGACAAGAACATTACTTTCTCGGTGCAATCGTTTGTTCGTTAGTGCTTTTTTTTTTTTTCTCTTCGGTTCATCATATAAAGGCATTTCTCTCAGCAGGTGTGTCTTCTTTGTTTCAGGGGACAGTTTAAGTGCCTCTTGACTGTTGACGTATTTTCAAGGCTTTCGTAGCATGACGACGTCAAAACTCAAATCTCTTGAACATTGAATAAAAATACGTTATGTTATAAAATGTTATAGTTCTTTAAATTAACATGTCTTATGTTTGGTTGTATGAATGCATTAGTGCCAGGGTGCTATGATTTTAAAATTAGAAACAAAAATATTGCAAAATATCTTTTGAATCCAACATTTTTCAGTCAGGTCATCTGGACAGTTTCTTTTTTTGTGCTGAAACGCTTCGCCTTCGATCCGGAAGGCTTCATCAGTCTGAGGAAATACACACACACACACAAAAACTGATTCTCCACCAACAGCATACTCCAAAATGGACAAAAAAAACAGTTATGTTGGTGCTAAGATGGCCTCTGGGGCACGCCTTCTCCCTCATCGACAGTCATGTCAAAAGTGTTCGTTTTAACAAGTTCATTTAAATGAACGAATAAATGAATTAAATAAACAAATAAAAATGTCAAACTGGTTCAAAACACCAAAAAGTCCCAGAGGCCGTCTTAGCACCAACGTAACTGGATTTTTTTCCACTTTGGAGTAAGCTGCTGGCGGAGAATCAGTTTTGTTTGGTGTTTCCTCAGACTGATGAAGCCCTTCGGATGGAGGGCGAAACATCTCAGCACATAAAAGAAACCATCCATATGACCTGACTGAACATTGCTGGATTTTATACCTGGATTATTGAGCATGGACTTTGATTTACTTTGAGTGGTGCCCCACAAAATGTTGAAAACACTTGAATAAAACATACGCAAATTAAATTAAATGCTGTTCTTGAACCCTTTAGAGTAAATTCCAAAGCTTGGTCTCTCTGTAGAGGTAACTCTCTGAATAGTTGTCATTAATATTGTAATTGTAACTAGTATATATTTACTGAAGTTGAAACACACAAAAATCCTAGTTTTTTTCCCACCTCTGAATGTTTTTCATCGTTTATGTTTATGCATAAAAAGGGATAGAAGAATGGACTGGAAATTTATATGAGCCTTGCATCAAGTCTTACCTATTACCAGTTCGTGTTTGGTAACAATGCACAAAAATGATTATTCTGGACTTATTTCTATGAGAGTATGTCCATGCATATTTCAAAATGTTAAAATGGACATGTCAACATGTCCTCACAATTGGACACCGTCATCATAAGGCTGCAACTCCTGAATGACTCAATATACCGTCATCAGTGAGGGCTCTATTGAAAGGTAAAAACTACAGGAATCATATTTAAAATCCAGCTTTACTGTAAGCATGATTAAAATATACAGTAAATTATGAATAAATAGTAGTAAGGAGGCACACAGCAATAAGCACCTAAACACACACGTAACCCCTCCAGCACTGCGCGCAGCTGAAAACATGACAAAAAGCACATAATTTCCTTAGTTTTTCCAAAGGTACGTACATAAAAACAATATATAAACAGCAAAGATTTATAAAATGTTTTCACTTACTTTTAAAGTAGAATATGTCCTCCTATATGACCCAATTCATAATCCATCCATTTTAAGGGGCTCCCAGAGATGTGTCACTGTTTTTATGTATTTCCTTATCAGAAAAATCACTCTTCCTTCTCTTAAACCACTCAGCCACCTCCAAAGAGCTATATTTTTTCTTTGCAGCATGTTTTCCCATCTTTTAGTTGAACACAAACCGCAAAACAAAATATGTTTTTTTGCAAATAAAAGGCGCATGTGTGCTGGCTCAGGCTTAAAACTAATTCCAGAATTAATTTCCTACTTCCAGTTTAGATTTTGCCCGTGAACATAGCATATCCACGGGACAGGATTTTGATCGTCTAAACGTCTGTAGCGTCAGAACAAAGGTCAGAGATAATTGGTCAGCTCTGAAATATAATTTTATCAGATAATATATTAACTTAATGAAATGTCTAGATATATGTATCCTGTTTTGATATTTAGAATGATATCGTGTTAAAAACATGATCTGATTCCGTTTCCGGTAGAAAATGTAGTTTCAGCTACATGCCTACAACTCCCAACATTCACGCAACCACCCATTTTAGAACACAAGATGGCGAGATATTATTGGTTGAGAGCTGGGTCACATGATAGAGTAGGACTTCCCATTCGTCAATGTTGGTGACGGCTCCAGGAGGTGTGGCCGAGCTCTGAAGAAGATGGGTTGTCTGTTTACGTTCGGCGCCATTTGTTCGTGACCGCATGGTGGAGATACAATGGCCCAGGGCTGGTGATCTTGTACTTTACATGTAAAATAAACCTTCTGAAATGGACGACAGTTGCTCCTCCTCTCCCTGCTCCAGAACAGAACACATTCTTTCAATTCTGTATGCAAAAGGGCATGGGTGTCCCCGGTCAGACCACATGATGCTCGGTTGGTATTACTGGCTCTGGAAGATTGATCCAGTTGGTCAAATGAGGTGTCAGTCAAAAGAGGAGGATTAACGCCATCATTTTGACACATGGCAAATAAATTAGAAGCACCTGGTGAAGTGTAGCAGCCGTTTAAATCATAAAGACGTCACGACAGCCTGCTGGTGGGTCATTGCTAGCTAATGCATAGTTCCCTCAAATGATAGGGGTAGTTGATTTAGATACAGTATATATGGTGGTGGCCATCTTAAATTTTGATGTGGCAAACATCTATCTTTGATAGCGACTAGGAATGCATTATATTATTGGAATGGTATCGGCCGATATTATCGATAAAGTTAAATGTCTGACATCAGACTTCCATCAAAATAACTCACCAATATAAAAGGCGCTGTTTTATAATATATATATATATATATATATACTACATGAAGGACAACCCATTGACAAGGATGCCTGCAGTGCCAGCACAACGTTATGACATTGCTCGTGCCATGGAGTTAAGATTTGTGAAAATGGACAAATTTGCACTGTTCGAGTGTTGTCATTGTGTTAGAGAGAGTAGATATCATAAATAAATTTCACATTAAACATAATCCAAGTTGAAGTGTTAAATCATTTTCAGCCCCCTGTTTAGCATCTGCATTTGGTAGCAGACCAAATTGATAAAAACAATGCAGAATAATATAGTATTTTAATTCCACACCAGATAAAGCTATGTCGTCTCTGTAAGTGGGTCTAGGAAAAAAATAATCAGCATTAGTATCGGTTATCGACCAAATAAGTTTCAACATATCGGAATACCAGCCATAAATTCAATATCATGCATCCCTAATAGAAACCTTTCTTACACTTATGCAGCCAAAACCAAAGTTGTTCCTTCTTGTTTTTCAAGTTATCATGCTCACAACTTGCCCAGATGGATGGACAGATGGAAGGTATCACCAATTCCCCCTCTTCGCTCCATGACGCGGGGACAAAAAGAGGAGCTGTCAGATTTCAGTGCTCTAAAACCGAAAGAGGCATTAGGTTTGATACGCAGTCGTTTCCTCTGCGACACCTTCATGAATAAGACCAAAAGCATCCTTTTTTTGTTGAGCAAGGCAAACAAAAACCCTAAAAACTCTCCACTGGGAGAGAAGTGATATTATTAATCTCCATGTGAAGCAGCATAACTGGAGCATCTTACACAGTTTAAAGCTTGGAACTCCACACTCCTCAGTTTCAAATCTTCCCACATGGGAAGCACAATGTCTCTAAGGAATAAAAGTCCAGTTGTTTCGCTTTA
The DNA here is from genome assembly GCF_014905685.2 of Nematolebias whitei. NCBI lineage: Eukaryota > Metazoa > Chordata > Actinopteri > Cyprinodontiformes > Rivulidae > Nematolebias > Nematolebias whitei. The sequence continues at coordinate 20,675,087 of NC_056519.1, read as the reverse complement.
CTTAATTTCCTTTTAGATTTTTTTATTGATAAACCAATGCAACTCTACTATGGAGGTTATGTTCATGCTCCAAACCATTGTGAACCTAACATACAAAATGGTGAGCCCAGTTAGACTTCTTCAAGTCCAAAGACCATCTAAGGTTGATTTTTACATTCTGCCAGGGATGTCATTCAGGTTGCAGGAGGACTTATCAGTAAAACAACTCCCTTGCATAAATACAGAAAGATATAGAAAGATTTAAAAGGGATGGCATGCATGTTAGCTCATGTTTTAGCTCATGTGTGCACATGCAGAATGTGTCTCTGGGTGAGAAGTATGTGTTTTGCGTGGGTGTTGAGAGACAATATATGGGAGATTGAGAAACCGAGCTGAAGGGACAGTCAAGTAAAGCAGATGGACCGCAACTCCCTAAAATCTTGAATGCCCCTAAATCATTTTGTTATCCACAGATAACAGGCAGATGTTTCTGTAGCCTGTTCAAGTTTGGCTAATAGTATGAAGTGAAGAATAAACACAGAAAGTTGGAGAAAGGCGCACAGATACAGAAAAATGCAAACATTGTTAATATCCTCTCCTGTCTTTGCCTCCCTGCTCTCAGCTGGAGGGAGTTGCCCTCGTCAAGAAGCTCTGACAAGGTCAAGGGTGTGAAGCAGTACGGGCCCCAGGCTGACGTGAACCAAGTGTATGCGTTTATCTAGTGTTTGGGGTATAGATTTATTTGGGTTACAGAGTATGTGTTTGTGAATGTGTATGCTATCAGCTTGTGAACAGCAGCTGTGTGGGTGTACTTTTAAGGCTGGTTTTTCTGTAAACTTTCCTCAAATTAAAGTAGTTTCTTTTAATAAAACCATTAAGAATCACCTTGAGAATGGTTAAAATAATTTAGATCTCCTCCTCACAGAAAAACAGGAAACAAAAATTAGGACCCAGGAAAATATATACCGGTATGTGGATTGTACATCACAGACCAATCCACAATGTGTAAAACACACATTTTAACAACAATATATAGCAAGGTTGAGTCAGGTCCTCTGGACGGACTCTTCTTAACTGAAACGTTTCATCTTTTGTCAAAAAAAGTTCTTCAGTTTGAGGAGCTGCAACAAACTCAGTCTTATAAGCAGCACCTTCTCATAGTGGATCAACCAGTTTGATCGAGACAGCCACTGTTCACGTGAAAAAGGAGGACCGTCAGCCTAACGGACGTCTCGTTAGTGTCCTGATGGACGCTTTCTATTCACAGAGGACTGACTGATGCCGTAACAGCATTGTAAGATGTCACACCAGATACTAAAAGCAAAGGTTCACATAGTTCTATCGCTCACAAATATTTAATATTGGACCATTTTATTCAATAAATAAATGATCAAGTATAATATTTTTGTCTCATTTGTTTTACTGTTCTTTTTATCTACTTGAAGGACTTCTGTGAAAATCATGTTTTAGGTCAGATTTATGGAAAATTGTAAATAGTTCACAAATTTTCAAGCACCACTGGGAGTGGGTTATTGCTGAGTAAGTAGTAAACTAATTATTAAAATAACTTTTAGTTGTTTCAAGTTTGTTTAATAGTGTTCAAATATTAAGGAAGCCTTGACCTTGTTCAATTAAAGTTGCGGTTATGGTTGTATTTTCAATTGCGCCGCTCGGGGTGGCTGCATGTTGGAGAAGCTCCAGTGTTTCCCTTACCATTATACAAGCGGGGCACCCCGCCCTGTCAACAGAACCGAGCGCCCCGTCTACCGAACCTCACCTCCCCACCCCAAACCACCTGCCAGCACTGACGTAACGCTAAACTAGCGGCTCACAATGCAGGTGTGCTAGCTAAAAAGCTACAGGCAGCCTCTTCCCTCGTGCTGAACCCTCACGCTGAACGCACCCCCGCCAATCGAAAACCGCCGGTACAAACAGCGCACGGCTCAGATGTGTGGCTGTCCCCCCACTCCCAAACTGTTGGTTTAAACAGCGTGCTGCACAGCTTAGGACGTGTCTCCGTCCGTCTCCCCCCACCCACAACAAAAATCACAGACGAGATGAGTGCCCCGCCATGGCAAGTTATCTAGGGGAAACACTGAGTACGTTTATTCTGAGATTTTGCTTTTGGGAATGTTAATTCCTCTTTTTCTGGATGTACATGTAAATCCATATTTTAATGATTATTTCTTCTGGCATCAGATGATGTGCAGCTGGAAGGATTTTTACTGAAACTTTTTTACTTGTGGACATTTGTTATGATGAGTAACCATGACAAGGGGTTTTTTGTTTTGTTTTGTTATTTTACAGCTGGGAGCAGCTGATTAACTTCTCAAAAGCTCAAATAATATCTCAGCTACAGCCTCAAATCTCAAATGAGTTAAAAAGAAGACACCGTGGATGCATTCCCGTCTCCCTGCCACCTGTGCTTGAGTGCCTGACCACTGAGATCCTGGAACTGACAGGAAACATGGTTCGTGACAGCAGACGGATCAGGATCATCCCCCGGCACCTGCAGCTGGCTGTCCGCAGTGACGAAGAGCTCGACAAGCTGCTGGGAAGAGTGACCATCGCTCTGGGAGGAGTTCTGCCCGGCATTTGGGCGGTCCTGCAGCCCGGGGGAACCAAGAAGCTAGCCGAGTCTGGGTGGATGGACTGGATGGCATGTATGGTCAGTTTCTTCCAATCCGTTGTGGGACGGACCTTTACAAGAGATCCTTCCTGCCTACAGCCATCAGTATCTACTGTATAACATCTCTTAATGAAACATGGATAACGAGTTACAACATTTAATTTCCCTTTGGGATTATTAAAGTATTTTTGAACTGAATTTGAATTGAATTGAAACTAAACTTTATACACTACACAATCTCACTGTTTCGCTGCATAAGGAGAGAGACAATGGAGGAATACTGTTCAGTCATGCAACCTTTTCAGAGTCATGCAGCATTTTTCCACCACATACACACACTGATTTTAGGCAACACACATAACACACTTAAGGAGACCATTGTCCTGTGCTGGAATTTAGATGTTGAGCCCAGAGGCGATCTTCACAAAAATCTGCTAAAGAAGGTGGACTTTGACACACAAGCTCTGCATCTTCTTCCCGTCTCCAGATTGCAACTCATCTTGGCCGACAAATCTGTTATTTAGGAGGACACTTGTGGCTCTGTGATTAATGAGCATTGCTGAGGATGTTAGTCAGCGCTGTCTAAAGGACAGGGCCCAACTGTGCATAGATTCTAAGGTCACTGCAAAAAACGTGGAGCACAGATGTACTGACCACTGTACATCTCCTGAAGAGAAAACTCACAGAACCTCATGAATAGCACATGAGAGTCCTGCCATGACAGGATGAAGGGGAAAACAAAAGGGCGAGATTTCATCTGAGAGAGGGAGGTGGGGTGACGGAGAAGGAATAAAGAGGGTCCTGTGAAGTCCAACAAAGACAGGCTTTATTGCAACAAGGGTCAAATGGGTGTTTTATTCATAGTTTCCTCTTGGATGGTGAGAAAAACTCTCAAAGAACACTTTAAAACAGAGGCAGTGTGCATTTTTGTGTTCATCAAGTTTCTCTTCTCATCATGGGGAAACCTATACTCCCTGAGCACCTCTGTTATAAAGGCTCAACGAGACAAATCAACTGCACAACAGGTTTGAAACAGGTTTGCATCTCTTGAGTCACAGTCCTTTTTATAGCCTAGGTATTATTACACAAAAAGAACAGCTATACGTTTTACCATTTCCCCATGGCTTTCACTTTAAGGCATTGTTTAGATTGGGACAAAGCGAGCAGCAGATGTTTCGTCTGCAGCTGCTTGCCAGCATTAGGCACATTCCTAAGTGGCTCTCACTGGCAAGGAATTCACTGCATATTATTGAGCAGAGCCAACAATGACTTCATATTTAACAGGATCTATTGCAATGTGGTAAGTCAGAGAGAGGGGGGAAAAAATCTGCATGTGAAGCATATTGTAAAATCTCTAACTCTGCAGAGACCCTGTGTGGGTGGACAGTGGAGGACTGGAGAGTTGTTAAAATCACAGAGGGCTGGAGATGCTTAGAGAACACGTGACTAGAGATGCAGTGCCAAATATGAAGCTGAATGTTGGCTGTAAAATGAGAAATGAGGGGACACTTGTGTCAATCACAAGATTATAAACCCTCTTTCAGTTTCAAGAAGCAGTTTATCATTCTTGTAATCACAGAAACACCCAAAAGTCCATGTTTTTAAACAATCATTACTTTTAAAAGCGTCAGATAGTTGAATTAAAGTATCATTAGGCCTGTCGTGATAAACCATAAATCAATTAATCGCATGATCAATGAAATTTATCAACCACATTTTCTTCTATTGGCTTTATCGTTTCTTTGTATCTCTCTCTTTCTACTGAAAGAGGTGACAAAAGGCTCGACTCCGGTGCTCTTCACTGACCTCTCCCTTTATCTTTTCTCTTTAAAATCCGTTTTAACCGTCCAAAATTGTGTTTTTGGATTGTTAAAAGCACCTAAGCTGAGAAGCTAAGCTACGAGCTAAGCTAACAGGTCGACCTCGGAGAAAAACCTTTGTCTTGTCGAAGCTCCAAAATTCACAGTTGAAACCCGTGCCTTTGTGCAAAAAGTAGTTTTTCTCTATAAAAAGAAGCTGAGAACTTGTTTACTGATTTTTTATTAAAAGCTTGGTGTGAAAAATGCTATGCTAAAGAGCTCAATCCACAATGAGCATCCGCCATTGTGAGAACCGAAGAGAGACAACCCATGTCACGTCAAGGGGTCTCCCTCCCGTTTTTCTTACAGAGACACACTGCTCGTTCCCTCACTTTCCATCATTCGGCTCAAACTGTCCTATACTGCCATCCGGTGTTCAAAAAAGGTACTACACTCAAAATAAAATTAACCAACATTTCTTCTTAAATTTGACAATAATTACTCATTTTGTCAAATTTCAAACAATAGTATCGTTTATCTCAATAATTTCTGAGACAATTAATCGCCCAGTAAAATTTGTTAACGTAATAGGCCTTTGCATCATGATATGCTTATCCATCAATCAAGAGATTTGAAGTCAAAGATTTACATTGCAATACTGAGCAAAACTGTTTTTTTTTATTGTGTTTACAAGAAGCTTGATTTTTTTTAATCTTAGGCCTTGAAAAATAATTATTCAGTATTTCTGAAGGTATGAAGTATTTCTTTTGAATTTGACTGCTTTTTCCACTTATTTTAAGATCAACCCTTGTACTTGACATGCACGTTGTGCAGTGTGTAAATATAAATAGGACAAAAGTAGACAAAAGGACGAAAGAAATATCAGAACCAACAGGTCTGTAAAAACAGGAAAACAAGCTAAAAATGTATCAACAACCTAACACAAAACTTGATGGATTATCCTTCAGCTGTTTATCCACAGTATGTCAAGGTTTTGGTTAGCAGCTTATTTAGGAGTTAAATTGTACATTATTCCTGAATACATTATTTTCATACTGTCAATGTTTGTTATATTTAGTATTTTTATGGATGCAACTTAAAATAGTGGGTAAAAAGTGTATTTGTGACAGGCTGCTGGTAAAGTGCTGATTTAAAATTGTTAAGTTGTGTTTTCTGTGTTAACCTGACACTGGTTGGGCTTAGGAACATTTCCATGTCTGAATGATTCAACGGTCAGCATGATGAATATTCTGAAAATATTCTGGCACCAGACTAAAATTTTGTGCGAACACACTCATAATCCACATAAAATAAATAAATAAATTGAAAAGATCTTTAGAAAACATAAAAATATACTGCTTAAGCTTAATGATACTTAATTAAAAACATGGCAGAAAAGTTTATTTTTAAAAAAAATATATGAAACACGAGAAATGACACTACACAGTTTGTAAAATATTAATTCCTTTTGGCTAAAGCATACATGTACATAAGCATTGAGCATGCATCAGGATACATGTACACACAACAAAACACAATCACTACCACTAGGTTATACTGTGTACAAACAAGAACTCTTATTTTCTTTATCATGATTACCATTACCCTGAATGTCCTCGTCCCTATTTTGCACTATGTCTAATACAGCTGTAATCACCGTTGTAAACCTTGTGTCATTGTGAGGACACATATAATTAAAAGAGGATTAGTAATAGACGGGCCCAGATGCTTTCTGCATGTAATTAACATTCAGACAATGTGGCGAGCATGCAGAGAAAACACCTGGGTTTGTTGGTGTGTTTGTGTGCAAAGTAACTGTCTATATGAATTGTGTGTGAGAATATTTCTATAGTTGTGTACTGAGAGGGATTAGCCTCATAAAATGTAGTCTGATGGCAGCCAATCCAGGCCATTCAGGTGGGGATGCAATTATTAGGAACAGCAATACAAGGGCTACCAGGACATGTTAATGGCCTTTTTTTTCAACATTGTCATCATAAAAACCAACAAAACACTATTATTGTGTTCTTATACAATGGTTTTAAACCAAACTTCAGCAATATTTATTTGCTACACCCATCCATCTCCTGCCATGCATCTGAGACAAGATGACGGGTGTTCCCCAGACCTCCACCCAAGCTACCTCCTCCAGCTCATCCACTCTGAGTCATTCCTAGGCCAGCTGTGAGATATCACCTCTAAATTGAGTCCTAGATCTTCCCCCAGCTCATGGTGGGTTATCTCTCTCTGGAATACCTCCAGATAACATCCTTACCAGAAGTCCAAATCACCTCAACTGGCTTCTTTCAATGCAAATGAGCAGTGACTCTAAACTCCTCCTGAATACACTGAATAACCCTACAGGTAAGTCTAGCTGATCTGCAGAGGCCGCTCATTTCAGCTGCTTGCATTAACCATCTCGTTCTTTTGGTAATTACCCTTTGCTCAGGACCACGTGAGGGTTAGAAGACAGATCAAGCTTTAGCACCAACATGACAGATGTTGATGACGGCATCCACACAACTGCAAACATTGTCACAACCTTACTAACAATTCCCTACATCAATCTAATGCCTCTTGTAAGCAAGATCCAGAGACACTTGAACTTTACGTGGAGCAGAAGCTCGTTCTCCAACCGCAGTTGGAATCCACCCTTGTCCTTATGAGGACTGTGGACTTCTCAGGTCCAAACATTTGATTTGTTATGCTTAAAATCATTTGCAAAAGTTGAAAAAATTTAACTAAAACTAACAGCATTAAGGAAAACCAGAAGAAGTACTGAAGTAGCAAGTCAGAACAGACAGACTCAGGTATGTTGGAGTAGATTCTCAGTCATCGAGAATGGGACCAATCTCCCCCGTTAAGCTAAACTGTAGGGTAGCTAAGAGTTATCCCAAACACATACTCCAGTGTTTCCCCTACCATTATACAAACGGAGTGCCCCGCCCCCTCAACAGAACTAAGCCCCCGGCCTACCGAACCAAACTGCGCGCACCACCGCACCCCCCAGCATCGATGTACCACTAAATTATCGGTGCGCAACACAGGCGCTCAAGCTGTGTTTCTGTTCTGTGCCCTGAGATGATTCTGTTGTGACTTGGTGTTATCTAAATAAACTGAACTGAATTGAATATAGCTAAAAAGCTAAAGGCAGCACTCACACTGCCCCTTCCCTCACACTGAAACACCCGCCCCATCCATCCATTATCTTCCGCTTGTTCTGAAGTCGTGTCGCGGGGGCAACAGCTTGAACAGGGAGGTTCAGACATTTATTTCCACAGCCACCTCTTCCAGCTCTTCCTGGAGGACTCCAAGGTGTTCCCAGGCCAACTGAGGGACATAGTCTCTCCAGTGTGTCCTGGGTTTTCCCCGGGGTCTCCTCCCAGTTGGACATGCCCGAAGCACCTCCATAGGAAGGCGCCCAGGGAGCATCATTACCAGATGCCCGAAACACCTCAACTGACTCCTCTTGATGTGGAGGAGCAGCGGTTCTACTCTGAGTCTCTCCCGGACAACTGAACTTCTCACCCTGTCTGTAAGGGAGAGTCCAGCTACCCAGCAGAGGAAACTCATTTCAACCGCCTGTATCCACGATCTCATTCTTTCAGTCACTACCCAGAGCCCGTGACCATAGGTGAGGGTAAGAACATAGACTGACCGGTAAACAGAGAGCTTTGCCTTACGTCTCAGCTCCCTCTTCACCACAACGGACCGGTACAGAGTCCGCAATATTGCAGACGCTGCACCAATCCATCTGCCAATCTCACGCTCCATTCTTCCCTCACCCGTGAACAAAACGAGCGAGGGAAGAATGCGCCCCCTCCCCGCTCAAAAACTGTTGGTACAAATAGCGCACAGCTCAGACGTGTCTCCAACCCCCCCCCCCCCCACCGTCATGGTGTCATGGAGATGAGATGAGAGCCCCGCCATGGCAAGTTATCTAGGGGAAACACTGTACTCCAAGCAATACGATGGCACAACCTCTCTAAAACGTTGGCATGCACAGCAGCAGGTGTCATGAACTCCAACAAGGAGTGCTACTTTCATATTTTTCAAAAAGGTTATTTTAGTTTGCTGCTTTAAACTGAAAACTTTTATAAGAGAAAAAAAAATAGCAAAACTAAAGTCAATAACCTCTCCATCACATCCCCGGACCCCCCAAAATGTTTTTTTTTTCATAAGGCCCCAATCAGAACGATGCCTACCACATTTAAATTGTAAAGGATTTAGTTTCGCCACTCCTACACAGTAAACCATAACTTGAAACTGTGTGTCTTTAGAGCATCAAATGGTTATTATTTTTGATAATTTGTGTTCCAGATCCACTGCTATCAGATTGATATATTGATCAATCCCATCCCCAGTCCTCCCACTTCTGTAAATTGTGGATGGACTGCTGCTGTGTGATCACAGTGGGATTCATAGCCAGGGATAAGAAGATCAAAGTTGCTCTTTTGGGCTATGTGACCTGAAAAAGCTGATTGTCTAATGGAATTGACCTTTCACTTTCTCTCCATCATGCATACAATACAGGAAACGGAAAAATCCACTGTGGGTCTGTGTGGGTGTTCTACAAAAGGTGTGTGCATGAATGTTTCATGTAAAATGAGGTGGGAGGTGTAACATTTACTGTGCCTCCATGTGACAGCTTGTATATAACTCATCATCTTGTGTGTATGTGTGCAGAAAGCAGCAAAACTGTGTATAGTTAATGCCAGTGGGGTCATCTGGCATTACCCCAACGATCACGAGATGAGGTCAGAGAGAAAGGGCACAGCGAAGATGTGAATGTGTGTCACCTTTGACCTAAGGACCATTAGCTGATGGGTAAGTGCTGTTGTCTTGCTGCAGAGCCTTTTTGTGTCACCAAGTGTGTTCCTCACACTGTTTCCTCTGGCCTTGCCTGTTTTTGTGATGCAGAAAAATAAAAAATGTATTTTTTTAATTATTATTATTATTATTATTATTATTATTAAATAGACTAATCAAAATGAGAAGACACTGTGGTTACGAGCAGCTTAAAAATCTATTTTAAAGAAGCTAAAATATTGTTTTCTTTGAAAAAATAAGTCAAACAATCTGTTTAAGAAGAGAAAAAAAAATCATATACAATAGACTCAGCTGATCACTTGTGAAATGAAGGTTTGAGAAAAATTATGGAAGCCCATTTCCGCCATGAAAGAAAAATAAAAGCCCAACAGGAAGTCATAATTTCGACTTTTAAAGTCGTAATTACGAGAATAAAAGTCATAGTTATGCGTTTTACGTTATAATTACGAGAATAAAAGTCATAATTATGAGATTAAACGTCATAAATATGACTTTAAAATTTGAAATTATGACTTCCTGTTAGGCTTTTATTTTTTCATTCATGACGGAAATGGGCTTCAGACAAAAGAAATTAAAACATAAGCTAGCCAAAATAAAACCATGGAGATACTGTATGTGAAGCTAGACAGCAAGCAAACAAAATAAAAGAAGTCCTAACACAAGGCTTGCTTTCTTGATTTCACCAAAGTCCTGTTATTTATTAATTGTAACTGAAATATAAGAGGAAAAATAAATTACTAATACGTCTCAAATGTAACATAAACGCTCCACACTTAAACGATTAGCTTAGCTTAAAAACAAGCAACATTTGCAAAATATTTTTCACCAAAATAATTTCAACAGCTGCTTAAGTGCTTTCTGAACACAACAATACTCACAAAGACGAAAGTCTCTCGAGGCACAAGCGTGTAGTGCACATTTAACGTGTATATGAACCGTTTTCTTCTTTATTTTTTGAAGCACTTGTTTTACCGGAGAAAATACGTCAAAGATTGTTCTGCGGTAAGAGCACTCACTACCTCAGGTACAATATGACAAAATTCAGATGTCTCACTCTGATTGGAATTCTACAACGGAGCTTTAGGGCCACGATAAGAAAAAAACAAAACATTGCCACACTAAGAATAAATAAATAAAAAACATAAAATTACGAGAATAAAGTCTTAATATTAAGAAAATAAAGTCGTACAAGACTTTTTTAACAGCTCTTATTTTTTTTTTTCCCACGAGTCAGATCCACAACACGACCTGTCAATCAATCCAGTAGGGGTGTCAGCAAATGACCAATGACCAATCCCAAGCTAAATTAGTTGTAATATTATCCAAACTCCGACACGATAAAGCAGGGTTTACCACATTTTAACTGTGGTAAAAATATAATTAATTCTAGAATTGCGCCGCTCAAGGTGGCTGCATGTTGGAGCAGCTCTGTTACTTTCATTCTGAGATTTTGATTATTTCCTCTTTTTCTGGATATAAGTCACATTTTTTTGGATGATTGTTTCCTCTGGTATCAGATGCTGTGCAGCTGGAAGGATTTTTACTGAAACTTTTTTAGTTTTGGACATTTGTTATGATGCGTAACCATGGCAACAAGGCAGTTTTCTACAACCAACAGCAGCTGATTAACATCTCAAAAGCTCAAATAATATCTCAACTACAGCCCCAAATCTCAAGTGAGTTGAAAAGGATGTTCTCTGGACGCATTCTCATCTACCTGCCAGCTGTGCCTGACCACTGAGATCCTGGAACTAGCAGGAAACATGGCTCATGACAGCGGAAGGACAGGATCGTCCCTCAGCACCTACAGTTGGCTGTCCGCAGTGACGAGGAGCTCGGCAGACTGCTGGGAGAAGTGGCCATCGCTCTGGGAGGAGTTCTGCCCGGCATTCACGTGGTCCTACAGCCCGAGGGGAACCGAGAGGCCAGCCAAGTCTGGGTGGACGGATCAGACGGCATCTGCAGCCTGTTTCTTAGGATCCACTGTGGGATGGACCTTTACAAGAGATCCTTCCTGTCTACAGCCATCAGTATCTATAACGTCTCTTAATGAAATGAGGATAACGAGTTATAACAACAAATAATTTCCCTCTGGGATTAATAAAGTATTTTTGAATTGAATTGAATTGAATTGAAATGAAGAATGTTGAACATCTTGTTCAGTTACACTTTGGTATTGGTTTTACAAATAAGGAGATAGTTAATCTGTTAGCACATCAGCATCAGATTATCATCAGTATTAGGACTTTTAACCTACTTACAGGTGGTATGCTCAGATGGGCTCCAGCGCAGTTCTTTGCAGGTAAGGAGCATTTAGCTTCGGATTGGACATTTGCTGACAAGATTGATTGACAGGTCGTGTTGTGGATCCGACTCGTGGAAAAAATAAGTAAATAAATGAGAGCTGTATCAAAATATATATATATATATATATCGTGCAACTCTATTCTTGTAATATTAAGACTTTATTCAACATTATTCTTATAATAATACAACTTCATTCTCGCATTTTTATGACTTTTAATTTTTTTTTCTTAGCGTGGCCCTAAAGCTCCGTCGTAGAATTCAAACCCAAAACGTTTTAACGGTTTTTAGAATTAATTTACTTAAACTAATTATTAACTATTAACTTATTCATTACCACACTTATGTAACTCACTCACATGATGAACTTATTACTGTCTTTGAAAAACAGGCAACACACTCCCAGCTTGATATCATTACATCATAACAAACATTGTTCAAGTTCAAGTTCAAGTACAGTTCATTGTCATTCACATCACTTGTGGTAGATGAGGTGGAACAAAATTATGTACCAGGCTCCGAATTACACCCAAAAATAGCAAAAATATAGTGTAAAAAGAAACAGTATATAAAGATCTAAGATATGCAATAAGATTTTTGCTAAATGACCACCAAACTGTACGCTAAAAGATCTAAGATATGGCGTAACAATAGCAGCCCGAAGATGAGTCTGTGATGAGCAGATGGGTATGAATGAATACAGCAGCATGGGATAATCAGCAGCATGAGAACAAGCAGCATGGATAATCAGCAACACAGATAAGTCACATATCACCAGTTAAAGTGGCATTACAGTGATTTTTTTTTCCTTACAGTGATTATCCTGGTTAGAGATTCATGAGTCTAACAGCTTCAGGGTAGAAGCTGTTCCTCGGTCTAGTGGTTCTACACTTAATGCTCCTCAAACTTCTGCCTGAGGGGAGTGAGACAAAAAGTGTGTATGCTGGGTGAGTGGTGTCCTTCATGATGCAGGTGACCCTCTTCTAGCATTTGGAGGTGTAGATGTCTGTGATGGTGGGGAGGCTGACTCCAACAGTCTTCTGTGCAGCCTTCACTACTCTCTGAAAAGTTGTCCTTTCTGCAGCTGTGCAGCCTCCGTGCCACACACTGATGCTGGAGCACAGGATGCTCTCCATTGCACACCTGTAGAAGGAGGTGAGGACTGAGCTTCCCAGTCCAGCTCGTCTCAGCCACCGAGGAAGTAGAGTCTCTGATGAGCTTTCTTGATCAGGCTGGTGGTGTTGTTGCCCCAGCTGAGATTGTCATTCAGGTGCACACCCAAGTATTTGTAACTGGATTCCACTTCCACCGCAGCTCCTCCTATGTTTGGGAGTGGGGTTTGGGGGGGTAGGTGTCTTTGCTCCGGCTGAAATCCACAACCATCGACTTTATCTTCTTCACATTGATTTGAAGGTTGTTCTTCCTGCACCAGCTCTCCAGGTGTTCCACCTCCTGCCTGTAGCTGGACTCATCGTTCTTTGTGATGCATCCAACCACTGCTTTATTGTCTGCAAACTTTACAATATGACAGCCTGGATGGGTAGGTGCACAGTCATATGTGAGCAGAGTGAACAGTAGTAGGGGTCTCAACACACAACCCTGAGGGGAACCGGTGCTGAAATTTTTGGTTGAGGAGGAGAAGTTGTGGATCCTCACAGACTGCGGTCTGTTGGTTAAGAAGTCCGGGACCCAGTTGCAAATGGAGGAGCTTAGTGCTAGTGTGAGTAGACTGTCCATCAGGGTCTGGGGAATCATGGTGTTGAAGGCAGATGTGAAGTCCATAAAGAGCATACGAATGTAGGAGTCCTTCTGCTCCAGGTGAGTGACAGCAGTGTGGACCACAGAGGAGATGGCGTCTTCTGTTGATTGCTTCAACATGTTTAAACACACTTGGCCATTAAGCATCAAATAATGATCACTCAGTCTCTTAAAGCAAAACAACAATCTCAGAAATTGGTCTTAGGAATACTTTAACAGCTCATCTTGTACAATCTGCACTTCTACCTTGCAGACTATTTTATCCCTGCTGGCAAAAGTCTTCACTATTAGTCTCAATTAAGGGCCATTCATTCCTGCTGACCTGAGAATCTTTTAGCAGGACTACCTGTATAACTCCTTCATTAACATTTGATCTGATTTCAGTCCATTTTGGGAGGCTTTGTAAAGTGGGCAAATATTCTCATTTCCACCTTTTCCAAAAATTGTCAGTAAGGTGTTGAACACATTTCCACTGTTTTCCAAATAACTGCCCTGAAGAGAAGTTCCCCGATGGGGCAAAAACGGCACTCGTCTTCTGCGTTTGTAAAATTGCTGGAGTGAGTACGTTATGACAGTTAGGGTTGTGGATATGAGAACAAGGGGTCTTGTATTAATAATTGCCATGACCTCAGCCATCAAGGTGTTTAAGACTCCATGAGTGAGACACGTTTGTTCAATTTGTGACAGCAATGCATCTAGAATGTGCCTGGCAATTCCTACAAAGCACTCCCAGGAGCCTCCCATGTGAGAAGAGGGAGTGGGGTTGAATGTACAAATACATCCTCTTTCTTGCAGGTACTTCCCTACAGTTGTTTTCTTTCTCCAAGTTTAGCTCCTATAAAGTGTGTGCCTCTGTCTGAGTGCAGAAGCTTTGCTGGACCACAAATAGAGAATAACTTTCTTAATGTATTTATAAAACTATCAGTACAAATATCCTCTATCAATTCAATATTCACAGCTCTGGTTGACATGCACGTAAACAACACGGCCCAGTGTTTACTCTGGGTGCAGCCACCTCTTGTGCAATGTGTCACAATTGTCCATGGCCCGGACACATCTAGACTGACTGAGGTTAAAGGTGGTTTGAGGATGAGTAGGTCTGTGGACAAGTTCGCCATTTTCTGGATCTATATTTTGCCTCAAAACTTGTGTCATGAATGATAGAAGATACAAGGCGCTTACCACCAACTGCCCAGAATCCAGCACCACGGACAGCTCCTTCAGTCATACTGTATGTCTCCCTTGATGAGACACTTGATCATGGAAGTGTCTTACTAGTAGTGTAGCGATATGGCTGATGGGATCAGCAGAGGGTGCTTTTCATTCTCTGTGTGATGTGTAGAGGACAGATGCCCACCAACTCGTAAGAGGTTGTCTTCATCCACCACAGGATTGAGCTTTTAGAGTGTGTCAATTTTTGCGTTTCTCTGTTTTCCCTCTTTAAGATTCTTGAATGTCTCTTTGTAAGTGTCTTGTTGGACAGCTCCTATGATGACTCTTTTGGCTCGTGTACGTTCTCGGATGCTTGGTATTTCAATGAAACTTTTCCATTCCTTTTATCCAGTTGTCTTTTGTTTAAAGGTTGTGATGACATGAATGAGTCTGACTATGACTCTGCACAATATGGTCCAATTGGAATGTCTCTCAACATGTTCAGAGCCCATCTGTGACTCTAATGTTGTAGTTTTTAATACTTTCATTTCTGGATGTACCTCTTTGTCTTTTTCAGGTTCAGTGAGTGTGAAAGGACAAGTATTGTGTGATTCAGTCTGTATGTCTGAATACAAAAAGTGTGGACCTGGGAACCAGGTAGTGCTCTGCAGGTCGGCTGCTGAAATGAACCTAGTGATTTAGTCATCCATCCATTCATCTATCCATTATCTTTTACCCGCTTCTTCCGTTTTGGGTCACGGGGTCGCTGGTGCCCATGTCCAGCAATCACTGTGCGAGGGGCGGGGTACACCCTGGATGGGTCGCAAGTCCATCACAGGGCCACATAGAGACAAACGAGACAAACAACCATTCACTCTCTCACTCACACCTAGGGACAATTTAGAGTTACCAATCAGCCTAACATGCATGTTTTTGGTCTCTTGGAATCAACCTGGATTCGGACTGGACCGGGCCATATAATGCGCTTAATGTGCGGGCCGGGTCAGTGTTGGGCTTTTGATTGTGTCAGTGGAAGTGCACGGCTGACGATCCAATTATATGGCAACATGGCTTGCCATACCATCACCAGCCGCACGCAGCCATTTGACCGCGCACTGACCAGCCTTGAAAGAGATCAAAAAAGTCAGTTAAGCGTCATATGGACTACAGACAGCGATCCATCAGCCCAAATGGACGTTTATTCAGCCGCTGCACTCAGCGGACGCGCGCGGCCGACGACCCGAACAGGTGAGATCACAAAATATCCGACATGTCAGAGCAGAGTCTGTGTCTGAATACAGGCAGAACCAGCTTTTATATATATATAT
>NC_056519.1:20622674-20658908 GCF_014905685.2 Nematolebias whitei | reverse complement strand
TATATATATATATATATATATATATATTACACCTTGTAAAATAATCTGAGTTGTGTGTCTTTCAAATCTACTTTTTAAGTTAAAATATCTCATGTTTGAAACAACAGGAAATTGAAATTTACGTTCGTTTCAAAAAAAAAAAAAAAAAAAAAAAAAAATTTACTTTTTTACTTTTTTAAAAGTTTCCCCCCCCCCCCCCACACACACACACAGACACACTTTTTTAAAATTTGGTCTTCAAAGAGTTTGCACTTTTAGTCTGAAGTTTTTGTTTTCTTCAGAGAGTTTTCAAACACCTGAAGTTGCATATTAGGCTTCAAGGTTTGCAAAATTGCTTGGTAAAAAGTTAACATCAAGGAAAGTAAAAAATTTAAAAAAAAAATACAATAAAATGTTTGGATATTATGAGGTCTGGAGGCAACACTGCCATCCCATCCTGTTTTCTGCCACTGAGTGCTGAGTGGCTCTGACTGCTCTAAGAGAGCACTCTGCTTCTCAGGGCTAAAACACTCAGGATTCATAAAGAAAGGACTTGAAGCTCAAATACAGACAGTGTTAGCTGAGCAAACAGACAAATGGAAGTCTGGGTCATGTCTCTGTGTTTGTACTCCTCTGCACTGCTGCCAATCATAACCAAACATTTTAGGCAAAAATAATTACCCTTTTTATGACACAAACCAAATTTAGTAAAGCCTTGATGGAGAGTAAAAAAAAAAACCCTCATATTTAAATTTTCACCATGTCTTCACATTTATGTAAGTTTTTGAGACTTGTGATATTCACAACTCATTTTAATGTTTAAAATTCATTTCAGATAAAATGACCCTTTACATATGTATTGTTTTTCCACTTTAAAAAATGGAAGCATTGATTTTGAGAGATTAGAGTCAGAAGTTTAGACCCTGTTTGTGCTCTTAGGAGGTCATATTCACTGGTCTTTGCAGAATAATATTCTCAAGCAACATAACTATACGAGCAAAATGAATTCCATTAAAAAATGGAACTGTTCGTAAATATTTCAGCAGGTTTGTGTCTCTAAGTTAGATGTATCTTTCATCAACATCCCCGTAGGAACATTACCTGTCGTTGCAGATTATCACAGGAGTTATGAATCAGCTATGGTTGATTTGTATTTACTTTAGCAGCATTTTTGTGTCTATTATTGGAATATTTGTCCTCTTAAACACAAACAGATGGAAATGAAGGGGGGGTCAGAGGGAGTTTGTTGGTTTTAAAATATCAGTGGAAATCGAAGCACTTTGAGAGACAGTTAAACAGATGTCTCTTTTTTAATTCCTGGAGTTACAGACACTGGTGGCAGATGCTGATGAGTCTCACTGTAAATACTGAAAAACTAAAACTAAAACAAAACAACTGACAAAGGATTGGAAACAATTGCTGATCGTACCCATTGGTGCAGCTCATATTTGAATTTTCATTAAATACATTAGTTGTTGCTTTACTTCATTTTCTTTGAGGCACCTACTGTATTTTTCATACTTAAGGCGCATCAGATTATGAAGAGCATTAAGCGAAACAAAACAGTCAGATAAGTCAAACTTTATTCAACTCGTTCGAAATAACTCTCAACATTGTTCAGTTGTACCACATAAAATCGGTTCGAGGTCAGTAAGCATAACCAAAATTAATACATAAGGCTCACTGTCGATTTTTGAGAAAATTGAAAGTTTTTAAGTGTGCCTTATAGTCCGAAAAATACGGTAGTTTAGACAAATTTGTCTTTTGAACTTGGATCGTTTTAAATTCAGATGTTTTGGTTTCTCCTGAAAGTCTAGAACCAAACTAGTAAATATGTTGAAAGGCTAACTTGCATGTGACTCACATGTGCACAGTTTGACTTTTCTGTTAGAGATCAGGAAAAAAAAAAGCCGTCCTCGAGTTTTGACTTCAGTTCAATATCACCTGGTCAGTGGCGAGCCGTGCATTTTACACCTAGTCCTTCTATGGTGTCCTATGAATTTATCCACCTCTTAATACCGTCTGGTCTGCCTTAATGCACGGACTTATCTAGACTGAAGTGATGAGCTTCAGATATGTTTGTAGCTGCTGATTGATCCAAATTAAGTGACCCATGTGGGCTCACTGGTGTGCTATGGTCCATGAGCTGACCAATCAGAATGTGTGTTGCTAGTTCTGAGGAGTGCCCCTTGCTTGATGACTGACTGACAGCAGTGAACATGGTGTGGAAAGGAAACATGAGCGTTGCTTAAAATAAAACGTTTGAACAAATTTGAAAAAGAATCATTGGAGACCATATCGAAACTGACACGTTTTTACAAAACAGCAGCCAGGGAAGGTGAACTCCTCGACATGTCTGATGATCAACAGCGACCCGGACCTCAGGAGGTAAAAACATAGACCTACAGATGTGTGGATATCGTATTTTATGGCGTATGTCGCATCAGTCCAAAAATGCCTCATTAAGAGGAAAAAACATATTTAAGTCGTTCGACGCAGGATTGGCAAATCTATGCAAAAAAACCTGTGACTTATACGCCGGAAAATACGGTACTATGAGAACATCAGTTGCTGCTGGAGTGAGCAACCTTTAACCTCTTGTTATAATTTTTTGTCTCTGTTGCTTTAGTTCTTGGAATTAAACTATATTAACACTAAAATTGTTATATTTGCATGACTGAGATGAAAGCAAAGGCGTCTCTGTTTAACTTTTGACTTGTTTTCTCTGAAACCCTCTTGTTCTTTCTGTGAAAGAGTCAGTTTTAAATTAATCCTAAATGTCAGCTAATTTGAATCCGACATTGTATTATAGCAATAAAAACAGAGTTTAGAGAATTTAGATGAGCTCTACTTTTTTATTATTTGAACCAGACTGTATAAATATTAAATTTAATGAATTTAATGAAAAAGTACAAAATATAAATAACAGTTTTCACATTGATGTAGTTGATTTTGATTTTATAGTTTGTCCATATTATTACTTTAATATGTGCTATATTAATATAGCATTATATTAAGTTATAAAACACAAACACATGATTAATAGTGTGTTTTTTAATGTTCAATTTTTTTTGTGACAAGAAAATTCATAAATGTTATTTTTTTAAACAAAGCAACTTTCATAATGCGCTCAATGTTTCTCAGTAATTAAACTCCTAAAGCCTGACACAGAATGGGTGATTTTCTTATGTAAGATAATCGCAGGCAGTCTTTTGCTCAGTTCAAAATAACAAAATTGCAGCATTTATTTGCTTGATTGACAGATTTCTGCATTTTAAAATGTTATTTGGTGGTACTATGCTGTGATTATCATTGTTTGTGCAGACAGGTGAAGGTGATTTATCTGTCTGTGTTTGTTGGGGGTAATGGGGGGATGCGGTGGTTAGGGTTGATGGAGGGCCGGCCTACAGGGACTGCTTAGCCTTGGGGCCTAACAACAGGTTAAGGAGGCCCCGAATCCCATCTTTATGAAGCCACGGCTGCAGAAACCATCAATAATACACAGAAACGTGAAAAGATCTGGTGCTGCATCACAGACAGGTATCTCATGTAGGGAGAATGAATGACATAACTGAAGCAAGGAGAAGCTCTACAGAAACATCTGCTACTGGAAGCTGCACAGCCAGGAGGAAAGCTATGAAGAGAACAGACATTTCATCCATCCATCCATTTTCTTCCGCTTATCCGGGGTCGGGCCATGGGGTTAGAAGCCTAAGTAGGGAGGCCCAGACTTCCCTTTCCCCAGCCACTTGGGCCAGCTCCTCCAGGGGAATCCCAAGGCATTTCAGGCCAGCAGAGAAACATAGTCCCGCCAGTGTGCCCTGGGTCTTCCTCTGGGTCTCCTCCTGGTGGGACATGTCCAGAACACCTCACCGGGGAGGCGTCCAGGAGTCATCCTAACCAGATACCTGAGCCACCTCAACTGGCTCCTCTCCATGTGCAGAAGTAGCGGCTCTACTCTGAGTCCTTCCCAGATGACTAAGCTTCTCACCCTATCTCTAAGGGAGAGCCCAGACACCCTGCGGAGAAAACTAATTTTGGCTGCTTGTATCCATGATCTTGTTCTTTTGGTCACAACCCAAAGCTCATGACCATAGATGAGGGTAGGAACGAAGATCGGCCGATAAATTGAGAGCTTCACCTTTTGACTCAGCTCTCTCTTCACCACGACAAAATGGTACACTGCTTCACTGCAGAGGCTGCACCTATCCGCCTATCGATCTCTCACTCCATTTTTCCCTCATTTGTGAACAAGACTCCGAGATACTTAAACTCCTCCACTTGGGACAGGACCTCCTCCCCGACCGGGTGAGGGCACTCTATCCTTTTCCGGCTAAAGACCATGGCCTCGGATTTGGAGGAACTGATCCTGATCCCGGCCGCGTCAAACTGAGCTGCGAACAGCTCAAGTGAAAGCTGTAGATCACGATCTGATGAAGCCAATAGGACCACATCATCTGCAAAAAGCAGAGATGCAATCCTAAGGCCACCAAAACGGATCCCCTCAACACCTTGGCTGCATCTAGAAATTCTGTTCATAAAAGTTATGAACAGAATCGGTGACAAACCGCAACCTTGGCAGAGTCCAACTATCACTGGGAACAAGCTCAACTTGCTGCCGGCAATACGGACCAGGCTCTGACACCGGTCATACAGGGATTTAACAGCCCGTATCAAAGGGCCTGGTACCCCATACTCCCAGAGTACCCCTCACAGGGATCCCCGAGGGACGCGGTCGAACGCATTCTCCAAGTCCACAAAGCACATGTAGACTGGTTGGGTAAACTCCCACGCACTCTCCAGAACACTGCTGAGGGTGTAGAGCTGGTCCAGTGTTCCACGACCAGGACGAAAACCGCACTGCTCCTCCTGAATCTGAGGTTCGACTGACGGACCCTCCTCTCCAGAACCCCCGAATAGACCTTACCAGGGAGACTTAAGAGTGTGATCCCCTTGTAGTTGGAACACACTTTGCGGTCCCCCTTTTTGAATGGGGGACCACCACCCCGGTCTGCCAATCCAGGGGAACAGCCCCAGATGTCCAGGAATTTCAGAATAATATAAATAAATAGATAAAATACATAAAAATGTAAATTAGTGATTCTGATGTCTCGTCGGCCAGCAGGGAAGGCTTTGCTGGTCTTAGCTCCATCTTATATTACAGATCTTATTCTATATTTTTCTAACAGAGCACTTCACTCTTCAACTGCAGGTTTACTTGTGGTTCCTAGAGTTTCCAAAAGCAGAATGGGACATAGATCTTTCAGTTATCAGGCTCCTCTCTTCTAGAACCAACTTCAAGTTTCTGTCTGTGAAGCTGACACATTGTCCAGTTTTACGTTTAGGCTTAATTCTTTCCTTTTTTTATAAATCCTATAGTTAGGGTTGGCTTGGTTTCCTGAGCTATCCCTTAGTTATGTGGCTATAGGCTTAGACTGCTGGAGGACAAATTGACCACATTGCATCAAATGAAAAGTTACAAATGAATACAAATGTAAAGTTTGTACTTTTTATTGTTTCTATCTTAACGTGCTGCTTTTTCTTTCTTCCTATAGAAAGTATCGGGACCTGTCATGTTTGTTTCTCTTTCCTGTTCCTCTCAAATCCAGCCGGTTAAAGCAGATGACCACTCGTCCTGCGCCTGGTTCTGCTGGTGGTTTCTTCCTGTTAAAAGGGAGTTTTTCCTTTCCACTGTTGCCACTGTGCTTGCTCAGGATGGGAGACTGTGAGAAGTGGATTCAATGCAATCTGTTGCTTCCTTTGATAACTTTTAATATTTGGCTTTTTATGTACGTGAATATTTGAGACAACTTCTACTTTGACTTGGCACTATAGAAATAAACTGAATCGAACTGGTCCTGACGGTTCACCACTGCCTGAAGTTTTTCAGAAAAGTGAAATAGGAAAATTAAAAAAAGAGCAGTCCTTAAAGAAAGTACATGCATACCACGATGCATATCAAAATATCTTGTATGTGTGTGTTTGAAATAAACAGTCTCACCCTGGTGTTACTACAGACCTAAGTCTACTTTGAGACCTAATATCTGCTGACAGAAAAAAAAAAAAAAAAACCACTCAGAAGAGAAAAACCAGCTGACATTTTTCTTTTTCTTTCATTCTTTGCTTTACGCTTTCTGCAGGCGCCCGCAAAAGTTATTGATTGCATTATGTACAGAAAGTAAGAGAAAGCGACCAGACGAGCCGTTGTGGGGTATGAAGATTACAGCTGGGCTGCACGCACCGAGCATTACCCTGCCTTCATGGCTCCAATCTATTCCAATTGGACATGGCTGCTAGGTGTGTAGCATCAGCTCTTACACACATCTGATGCCGCTACCGCCCGTAAACAGAGTGACGGAGTGCATTCACATTTCACACACGTGCACACACGTTGTGACTGAGGCATGAGGCTGTATGCGTTGCACGGCGAAAAAGCCTGTAAGCAGGCAAAAATCCAGACCACCCCCCGCCAATCGTACCAGCTGTTTACAACTGTCAGAAGTCATAAAAACAACATGAGTCAGTCTGAGAAAAGCATTTGGGAGAGAAATCTAAAGCTATAAAGCCCATATGGTCGCTCTGTCAGTGTCCATCAGCCTTTTCTTCATCTTTAATATATATTTTTTTCCTTTCTCATGATCTTTGTTGTGCGATGACAGATCATTGTCAACACTGCCAGTCCACATAACACTCACCACATCCAAATTAGACTCAGAATTCAGCTTCAGGACGAATTAAAGCAGCAGAGCTTCAGGCTGTAAGGATGACAGGGACACTCCTGTTCTTTATTTTGTGTTTTCTTATTTTCTTTGTCACTTTTAATACGGCAGTACTGCTACATACAGGGTTTGGAAAAGAAGAGCCTTTTTCAATTTTAGAGATTCAAGCTGGAACTCCACATTTTTCAGTTTTAAACTGAGCAAGTTCCCCCGATGGGAAGTGAAATGTCAGCTACATAATAGAAGACCAGCTGTTTTTTGTTGTTTTTTTTTTTTAACCTTTTTTTATTATTTCATTTGGACAGAGAAGACCAAAGTAGAGTAGTTTGATCAAAAAGTGCAGCTCTGTGGAGAACACATCAGCATGTACCAGCTGTTAGCACGGTGGTGGAGGGTTGATGGTGTAGGCACCTTGCAGTCATGGAGTTGATTCCAAACAGCAAATCTCCACTAAATCGGATGAATAAAGGAAGAATGACAGTGATGAAATGACCCAGTCAGTGTCTAGAGTGCAACCTGAGTAAAATGCTGTGGCATGATTTTAGGAGAACTGTGCAGAAACAAAGTTCTGCAAACCTCAACAAACTGAAGCAACGTGTGTAAAGAAGAGTGGGCCACACGTCCTCCACAATGAATGAGACTGAAAGAGTTACAGAAAATGACTTGATGGTAACGGAGGTTCTAAAAGCTGTTTAATCATGAGGTGTACTTGAGTTTTTTTTATTGTTTTTGTTTAATAAATGACATGAACTCTGCTGCATGTTTTTTGTTTGGCTGAATATATACTGTATTTAAAAATGTATTTTTTAAAGAAGGTGGACTTTAATTTTTATAACGACACGTTTCTCACCTTGTATTTCATTCTGTTTTGACCAAACCAGGGCCGATTCTAGGATCTGATTTTTAGTCCCTGGTACTGACCATGGCTCTTGGCTTGAACAACGCATGAGAACCCGTGGTGTGGGTTGTGAGAAGTGCAAAAGTTTACAGCACCTATTTATTACCAGGCAGTCTCCCATCCAAGTACTAACCAGGCCTGAATGTGAAATAGGACTTTTAAAGGATCACAGCAAACAAAGACTAAACTTATGCAATGAGAAGTTGGAGCATATATCTAGATACAAAACACAAAACAACTGTCTTTAAACATTAACTTTTAATTTAACCATTAAGCAGACCATGTAATTATGACCAAAAAAAATGGAGGATTTATTTGCAGTTA
Organism: Nematolebias whitei; assembly: GCF_014905685.2. Taxonomy (NCBI): domain Eukaryota; kingdom Metazoa; phylum Chordata; class Actinopteri; order Cyprinodontiformes; family Rivulidae; genus Nematolebias; species Nematolebias whitei. The sequence continues at coordinate 20,650,988 of NC_056519.1, read as the reverse complement.
CCTGCGTACAGATGAACTTGTGGCACTTCCTGTTCATCACTGTTGCATTCAGCTGCTCATCAGGTCATTTGTCGGCCTTTATCCATCTTTTACATTTTTCCCAGACTTGGTTTAGTTTTGGAAATTGAATAAACTGTATTCCAACCTCTAAACACTCAGGGTAATACTATCTAAATTACATGTTCTCCACTAACAACTTTTAGCCATTTTTTTCTGAAGATTTTTCACAAAATCCCTCTGACCACAAAGCGTTGGTAATGCAAACCCTGACAATGTTGTTGGAGGAAAAAGGGGGTGCAGCTCCTGCAGGTAAGGTACATTTAACTTCGAGACAAGCCGAGATCACTGGTCAGTTGCTGATGAGCCTACTGGATTGATTGACAGGTGGCGTGAAGGATCTGACTCGTGCAAAAAAAAAAAAATCAGATTTTACAGACACATTTAAGAGTGTCATCAGATTATTCCAAATTTATTTTAAATTTATTCAATATTTTGGTGTGTCTATTTGAGAAGTGAGTTTCCTTACAAAATCGTAATGGTGGTTTCTTTATTTGTCAGGGGTGCCGAGTTAAAATTTAGGGGTGCTTGAGCACCCACAAAAAGAGGCTAAAGTCACAACTGGAACAAACAAATTCAAAGAAAATGACATTAAAAAAAATGAAAGACAAGTCATTAAAGTGCAATTCTTTTTTTGTCATTCAGTCTGCTCACTGGTGACGATGTTAAGTTGAGCTGCAGAATAAAAAGCAACACCCGTGCAGCACAGAGGGGGGAGACTGAAACAGAAATGTAACACATAGCCATCTGCAGGCAAGCCAAACCAACATGCACACAAACATTCCCACACCGAGCAGATGAACCTGCTGAGAGCGACACAAACTTGTCTAATTTGATCACAAAACTCATCACAGGAATAAAAAAAGAAAAAAGAAAATCACACTTAGGAACTTATAATTCAGACACTGTTGAGACTCGACAAGCTGCTGTTTCACACTGAGCAGAAAACTTTAGTGAACTTTAAGGTTTCTGGCTGATCCTGAGTGAACTGGACAGGACAAGTGCACAAAAAGTTGTATTTCTGTTTTCTATCTTCAGGAAAAATTAAATGAAAAAAACATTTAAAATTAAAACATCTAATAGGTTGATTGTTTGGGGATCCTGAAGGAATTCCCACAAAGCAAACATGTTTGAGGTGTAAATAAAGACCAGAATATCATGGAAATTAAAAATGATCCAAAATCATCTCTACAAATTTTTTGCTTAAAAAAAAAATCAAATAAAGGGTAAAACAGACATGAGCACAAGCTGGAAATCACCCAGTTGTGTGTCCACACACACTTAGACACACAGAGAGTGAAATGGGAGCGGTGTGATGGAAAGCAGTGATGACACCAGCCGTCAGCCAACATCAGCCCTGGGAAGATCGCCGTGACAACCATGACACAGACCCCTCCGAGAGATTATCGTCAGAGCTGCTGCCTCGTGGCTGCAAAGCGTGCGCACACACTTTCCCTCTCTCACACACAGAAGAGTTGAACATACGCTGACAATGATTTGCAACGAGCGGCTAATTGCACATTGTTTATGTAGTTTTTAATTCTGATCACTGCAGCTGCTTTATAAATGTGTGTGTGAAGGGACAAACCGACCAAGCATTCAGGTGCTGACATGAACCTGACCTGACATAAACACACTGACTAAATGGAACAAAGGAAAAAAAAAAAAACGTCAAAAATGAACAGAATGACATCATTTCTAAATCACCGCATGAGACTTTCTCACCTCTACATGTGATCACAAGGGCTCCGGTTCTAATCATCCCTCCACTAAATTATAGATTTAGTAACTTGATACAGGTACGTTTTGGGTGCGAAATAATAATGAGATCATGGATACAGGCGGTTGAAATGAGTTTCCTCTGCAGGGTACCTGGACTCTCCCTTAGAGATAGGGTGAGAAGTTCAGTTATCTGGGAGAGACTCAGAGTAGAACTGTTGCTCCTCCACATTGAAAGGAGCCAGTTGAGGTGGTTTTGGGCATCTGGTAAGGATGCTCCCTGGCCGCCTCCTTAGGGAGGTGCTTCAGGCATGTCAGACTGGGAGAAGACCCAGGGGAAGATTCAGGACATACTGGAGAGACTATGTCTCTTGGTTGGCATGGGAACACCTTGGGGACATCCCAGAGGAGCTGGAAGAGGTGGCTGTGGAAAGAAATGTCTGGACCTCCCTGCTCAAGCTGCTGCCCCCAAGACCCGACTTTGGAACAAGCTGAAGATGATGGATGGATGGATGGATGGATGGATGGCACGTTATCTCCCAAACTTCCACATAAACAACTAACTTATTGAACATTTTCATCATCTGCTGTCAGTTTACTGATGTTTGTAAGAGTCCCAAAAGTTGTATACCTCTAATGATTAATATTAGCAAAGTTAGCTGATAAATGTTGGTCCTTGTTTGATGATCTGGGAGTTTGTAAAATCAGAGCAGTCCGGTTAATATTATAATGAATATATTACTATTTTGACCACTCTTCCTGTTATTTTCAGCTCATCACTGTATTTTGAAGACTTTTCCGTACTATTGGTCGTGTCAGTACAATTACAATTGTGATTTTCATATTTTACCGATTGTTTTTGTGCAACTACCTTTTCAGTAATGAACAAAAATGATCTAATCAGTTGTGTACAAACTTTGTCTTTGTCTTTTAACCAATTCTTTTTCATTTGTTTTCAGCACCTTTGAATTTATTACACTGAAACTATACTGTCCACTGTGTAATTACTGAAAAAAGATCAGTGCAGGTGCAGTTGTATGTGTTGAACTGCACACTCAGATTGCATAACTTCTCACACATCTCAGAAACAGAGCCGCTCTATCTCATTGTAAACGTGTGTGGTGATGGTACCCTGTTGCGTTGTGTTTCTGCCCTGCTCTCCCTCTGTCATCACTCCCTGTCTCCCTGCACCTGTGACGCTCCACAGGTGTTGTCACTTATCTCGTTGATTATGTCTGTATTTAAGTCTGAGTCCGTGCGTCATTGATTGTCAGTTCATCGTTGGATATGGTCTCGTTTTGTTCTGCTGTTATCCTGAGAAATCCTGTCCTGTAAGTTTTTTTCTGCTACATCAGCTTGTTTATTTTCATTATTAAAAGTATGTTGATTTTGCATTGCCTGGTCTCCGAGTCCTGCCTGCACCACTGGGTTCTACCCGTCCTGCCCTGCCTGAAACACTGACACCATGAAAGAAAACTGTTCTTCTCATTTTGTGATGCATTTATTGTTTTAATAAGATTAGAAAAAAGACTTAGACAACATTTGGACTCTATAGTGATCTATTGTGCTAATCAGTTACTGTATGCCACTTCATGAATTATCAAGAAGACAAAACTGAATTTATGGGAAAACCACACACAGGCATTGCATATATATTCTATGATCTTGCACTGATTGTCTATAAACTAGCCAATATATTTTATGTTATGTTCTTATTTCCTTTGCTTTTTTCCCTTCACTGCAAGCTATTCAAAATTGATAATATACATTTTAAACCAGCTTCTTTTCAGTTCAGATAGTCTTAATCAATGTAATATACCAGTCTCTTTCTGACAGTGTCTCAGCATCAAGAGAGTCTCAACAGACATGACATGTTTTACAACTTTTTGTCATACTTTATCTCTCCCCCGATACTGTTCTTAAATATTCTCTTTGTTTTCATGTGAATAATCCAGATATTTTTTCACCCTGTAAAACAAAAGCATTCGTAAAGAGATTTGCTGTAATTATAAAATCCTGATGTGGCATGCACTCACAAGACAACCCCCAAATTCTAAAGCATGTTGTGTCATTTTGAGCTTATGCCAGCGGTTTGTACAGTAAAGTGCACGAACTGAGAATGAACTCTGCTGTGCTTGGTTAGCATCCTCAGTGCCTGTAGGGAAGAGAAAGAGGAGGCAGAGAGGCTCCTCTGGAGATAAGACTTGCAGACTTAATCCTCTTGATGAAGCCTCAACCTAGCCTTGCTCTGTTTATCTGCCATTCAAAGGCTCCAACAGGACCGGATGGGGACATGGAAACAGATTAGGCTTCTCCTGTCTAGACGTGACACACATGCATATGGTAAAACAACCATGGTGACAAATGTTGACAAAGTATCACGGAAAACAACGAATGAAGAGGTGCAACTGTGTTTTGAATGAATGTTGAATGAGTGCGCCATTCACGTGTTCTCAAGCACAAGCCTTCCTAAAGCAATCAAAACGTGGTGGGAAAACAAAGGAAATTGTGACATTTATCTCCGTGACATTAGTTTCTAGGAGTCATGAACTCAACTCAAACAGAAACAAGACTTTGTTCTGTGTTTGTAAGTGATTGCAGGATGCAGCAGGGAGATGAACCAACAGTTTGGGGCCTTGTCCACATTAATGAGGGTTGTTGTGGAGCTGAGCCTAAAAGCAAAAACAGCTATACTCATTGATCATGACCGAAAGAACAAAATCTCGCCAAAGTCTAGAGGGGTATACTTTAAGTAAGCCCAACAAAGCTGGTCTTACTTTGTTTTAGCTGGTTTGACAAATTTTAAGACACTACTCAGAAACAATGGGTACTAAGACACTTGATTTTTTTTTTTTTTTTGCCCCCGTCACAGAGCCACGACAGCGAATTGAAAATGCCCTCCATCCGTCTGTCCATCAGTCCATGTTGTGAGCATGATAAGCAGAATCAGAATCAGAATTTATTGTCATTGCACAGAAGCACAACAAATTTCCATTTCAGTACAGCCCGTCCAAAGAAAAAGACAAACATGGGTAGACAGGGTGCCTGAGGCTGCAGCCATCATGGGAGGCGCTGCCCTTTTCGTTAGATAAGGAAAAGGGAAACACGAGGAAAGAGGAGGTTAAAAAAAATAATAATAATCATATCTCCTAACGAGACACAGTGTGAAGTTGTAAAAATAAAACTCAGCACAAAAAAGCAACATACAGATGACATAAGACATATGTGGCCAGTGAAGGTGGTGAGTTTGAAGGGAATAAGTCTGTGAACATTGTCTCAGATAGCCCCCTCAGTCACAGTCTTGATCAGTGATGGTGCAATGCTTATCAGCTGGTTCGGTAGAGCTCTGACACAGGTCCACAGATATCCTCAGGGAAGGGAACAGGCAGTGGGAGCATAGCATCTTGTTCCTATAACATCCAGGAGAATATGAGATAGTCAGCAAGGCTGACACGGGGGAGCTAGATTCAAATAAATACAGCTGTTTTGGGTCAGGCCGACTCCGTTAATTCCCATCTGCCTTACAGTCTCACTGGTACATCTCAATGGCGAGTCCAAACAGCCAAATTTGTGGTAATCTCCGCTGAGCCGAGCTTGCAAACTTCTCCAAGATCAATACCTTCTCGCCAGCGAGATTCAAGAGCTGCAAGTAGCCTGGGATTCTCAAGAATCACGTCCAGCTTACGACTCAGCTCACACAACATTTGAGTCTGAGTGTTCACAGCACAACACATCCCCTCGCCAGGCAGCTTCATAATGGCCATAACAGCTGCCGACATTTTCCGTATTTGTTGATATGCCAGGTAACCACCAACTCTAAAAAGCAGAAATTCTGTTATCATAAATCCAATTATATACACATCTTCAACATCCTCGACCAATATTATGGACAAACACACAATCTTTCACTGCTCTCTGGAATCCATCTTGTATCTGGCTGCAAGTGTCCCATCGGGGCAGGAGGGCTCTCCTTCGCCCTGTCTTCTCGTCGAAAAAATTTGATCAGTTTCATTGAGAGACCAGCTGACCAGATCCATGATTTACAATTGGAAGATATGCAAAGAGAAGCTCCAAAGGTTCACAGGACAAAGAGAAGAAGCAGGGTAAGACGTAGGAAGAGAAAAGGCGTCCACCTTCACCGAGAGCAAGAATGAAGAAAAGAACCCCCTTTTTTTTTTTTTTACCTTAACTAAAAAATAATAACTTGAAAAATAACTGAGGTACTGACTTCCATTTTGGTGTGTAGTTACAGCTAGGTGTAATAAAAAAATCACAATCAAAAGTTGGATGCCATGAGAAAATCCAAAATGGTCACTGCACATATGTGTGTGTGTGTGTCTGTGTGTGTGTGTGGTGTAAAGTAAAGTGCTACATGTTGTCATACATCCAGGTGGAGCAGTGGGCAGCTATGTAAGCACCCGGGGAGAAATTAGGGATTTGGTGTCTTGCTCTGGGACACCACGACGTGAGCATGGCGGGGAGTTGAAACGCAACTTTCTGGTCCCAAGTCGGCTGCCCTACCTCCACCCCATCTCAGCCCTTAGGTGTTTATGTGTGTGTTGACCAGCCACTCCATTATTTGAGGAAACTATGCTTTCTAGTCTTTATATTGCTTACTATAATATAATATTCATCAAAGTTCATGCTCAATAATCCGGGATATAAAATCCAACAATGTTCAGTCTGGTCATCTGGACAGTTTCTTTTTTTTTTTTTTTGCTGAGACGTTTCGTCCCTCATCCAAAGGACTTCTTCAATCTGATGAGCCACCAAACAAAGGACAAAATGTTAGATTTCCTGTACTGACAACATCATAATGTGGGTAGGATAGGTGAAGCACCCACACCTGCCTCCATTGTCATTGGCTCCACCTTGGGCCTTTGAGCAAGGCCCTTAACCCCCACCATCTGCTCCTCCGGGCGCCCTAGATGGCAGCTCTTTGCTCCACTCAGAGGGCTGTGGTAGCTCGGTGGTCTGTGGTTGTGTCAGGAAGGGCATTTGGCGTAAAAACAATTGTCAAGTCTTCTTGAGAGTTAGTTTGCTGTGGCAACCCTTGAAAAAGGAAGCAACCGAAAGAAGAAGAAAAAAAAAATCAAATTATGATAGTGGCTGGGATGGTCGAAAATTAATTTATGGTGGCTAAGGCCACCATTGGCCACCCCCTGGCTCCGCCATTGCGCTTAGTGGTGGATGAAACTGCTCTTAGACACGTCACTCTGCGCTAGACAATATAAGCAAAATAAACATGCCTCTCTTCATGTACACAGCGTAACTCCCGTACAATTGAATATCTTGCACCAGAAACATTAAGGTTTACTTGCATTCACTGTTCAATTCCAGTCCAGAAAAACACGCTGCTCGAAAACTAAAAACATTAACTATTCAATTCATTGAACAACGGGGGGCATCTGTGTACCGTTTGAGTTTACTTGAGCTTTACCCTTCAAATATTTTATGTATTTACATGAAAAGATGCATTGCACATTTCATTTGATGATTCTTTCAAACAAAAGCCAAATAAATGTGTTGAAAACTATTTAATGTTAATTCAGTATATAAACTAATGAGTTAAATCTAATAGCAATTTAACAGACCTCTCAGGGAAATCCAGACATAATATGAAAACGTATACTGCATCTTTTACTTTGTTAACCTAATGTATGGTTGTAATGGTACATTTTACGGCTTAAAAATGACTTCAAACAATTCTTATTCACTTAGTGAAGAGGGTTTATGAATATGTTAATCTGGCATATTCATAGATATCACATGCTAATCACCCTTGTCCATTGAAATGAAATAATATTTACTACCTCATTTTAGAAACTGAAAATAAAGGGCTGGGCAGAAAATTAAAGAGAACATGTTATTAAATATGCCTAATGGTTCACAGACATGGTCTTGAATTTTTGAGGTATCTGAAGATACTGCAAGTGTCAGGTGATAGGTGATTATTGGTTTTGTGTCAAATTGCACCTGTTTTCAAACCAGATTTATTATTTATTTATTAAGGATGAGAATATTAGCCTATTTCTTTTTTTTTTTTTTTTTGTTAAAATGAAACAAAACAAACAATAAAAATACAGGCAGATGAAGACTTGCTGTGGTCACTCACCTTATCCCCATTCCTGCTGCTGGAAAATCTCTTGAACGCATCGGAATTGATCGTGTTCACACGTGCCTTCACTAAATCTGATGTTTGAAGATATGTGCATTTTAAATTGTTTTTTATATTTGTTTTCTCCCCACCACCACCTTTATAAGCATTTCTTATTCTTTCAAATGCAAAGCAGTTTTCACCTCGTTTCCAAATTGAGAAGACAGATCAATCGGAGAAACCCACTTCTGGTATTCCCAGCAACATGACAGCTGGCGTTCTAACACCATCAAGTTGTCGTTAGAAACATCCTGCTATCAGGTGATGCTGAAAAAAGCTTTTCAAAATGACTGTTGCACAAACAAGTCAAATGTATAAACCTTAATGTGCATTAAAAAAATCTAATAAATATTTTATGTTCCTATTATTTACCATTTTTTGGGTAATTTTGATTGCCACAACTGCATTCTGTTATGTTTACATCAGTACAAGTTGTTTTTTTTTCTTCTGTAAATTTCAGTTTGCATCAACATGTCTTTTAAGTTACGACTAATTTAACTAATATTATTCCAACCTACTTTTTCAGGACACACGTTTATGACAACCTTTATATCCATCCATCCATCCATCCATCATATTTACCCACTTCTTCCTTTTCAGTTTGTGGGGATCACTGGTGCCCATGTCCAGCAAGAGGCGGGGGACACCCTGGAAAGATCTCCAGTCCATCACAGGGACACATGGAGACAAACAAGATAAGCAACCATTCACTCTCTCACTCACACCTAGGGACAATTTAGTTACCAATCAGTCTAACATGCACGTTTTTGGTCTGTGGGAGGAAACTGGAGTATCCGGAGGAAACCTATGCAGCACGGAGAGAAAGTGCAAACTCCACCCAGAAAGGCCCCTGGCTGGTATTTGAACCAGCAACCTTCTCATTGAGAGGCAACAACTCTACCAACTGAGCCACCGTGTTGTCCACCCTTAAATATTGAGAGAGAGGTGAAGCCTGACTTTGCACTATTCAATATGTGTACTTTCTGTTCTCTACATACAATTCAAAGCAGATATGACAAAGAATTTTTTGATTGCAGATGTAATTTAGTATGTTTGAAGCCAAAGCCAGCAGCTGTACCATAACCAAACATGTTGCAAACTATAAAAGAGCATCTTAAGACATGCACACATGGTTAAATCATGTTTTAATGGGAGTGGCGACACCACTTATTGTCATTAAATTTAAGAGTATGTTTCAACCTTAATGATTTAAAAATTTTAAACAGATATTAGTGACACATAAAGGAAAGGTCGGAAATGTGGAATAACAACACTCCCAAGAGCTGTTGCTTTTACAAAACGCAGCTTGGAAGTTGGATTGATGCACCCCAGAAACCATTAAATAATATTGGTTGTCATGGTACAAGTCATTTACTGCATTTGAATTTTGGCAATTTCATCAGGTTGTGTGTTTTTGTTTGTCATATTTGTTCACAGTCATTTATAGAAAGACATTTGAGTCAAATTCCACTATTTGCCATCGATTCCGAAGCAATTCTGTCCCTGTAAATGAAAAAGATGGAGGAGGGAATGTGTCTATTACAGCTGGTTTGGTTTTCAATGAGCTCTGTCTGTATTTACTGTCTGTGTTTGTGTGCTCGACTAAGCAGGTGTGCAAAAATGTGCTCCTGTTGTCTAGATGCACAAATGCTAGAGGGGCAAAACGAGACAGAATTGAAAGAAAAAATGAATACAATGTCTATATGGTAATGTGTGTGTGTGTGTGTGTGTGTGTGTGTGTGTGTGTGTGTGTGTGTGTGTGTGTGTGTGTGTGTGTGTGTGTGTGTGTGTTTGAGACAGCTGTGTGATGATAAATGGACTGATAGCTGAGCTAGCTGAGCTTACACCCTCTAATTAGTTTTTAATTGACAGCCATTAAAGATTCCCATTCCCAATCCTGATTATCTGTTGCACAGAGCAGCGATCTTAGTGCCCTAGTCCCTTCGCATCTTATTTATCTGCTGCTGACTCACATCGCCTCTGTCACTTACGTTATTATATTCTAATTTTATTTCACATTTATATATTCATCATTCGGCAGACTTACCCTGTAGCAAACATATGAGATTAAGGATGGTAAAAATAACCAACGCTCTTCTCGTTTTTTTGGTTGAATGTAATATAATTAGATCTACACTCAAAAAAGTTGTTGAAAAAAGTCATAAAAATGTGGAAGAAAAATTACCACACGTTTACTTTAAAATGACAAAAGCACACATTTTGCTGTAATTTAATAAAAAAATAGTCATTTTAATCTTTCAGGACTGATTCCACTTTTTTTGCTAGCACTAAGTCTAATTTAATCTTCATAAGTTAAAGAAAGTAACATTATTTTAGTTCAGTTTTATCACAAATTGTCTACTTTGTTTGGATTAACTTTACTTAAATTAAAAACTCAAGTATAACGAAATAAAGGCATCGTATGAACACAACGTTCATTTGTTGTGTCAGCCTTGTTGAATGAACAAACCACAGAATTGACAAACCTGATAATTAATCTTTAGTTAATTATGGCCCTACCAGCCCTATTCTTGATTTATTTTAGATTTTTTTTAAATATTGTAGAGTTTCTGCTGAGTTTACGGCTCTTAACATGCAAACACTATTTTTGGCTGAGAGCGAATAGATTAAAAAAAAACAAAACTTGTTTTTCATGCATTTACTGTACATTCAAGATTCAGAAGACTAAGAAAGCAATGATTTTACAGGGTATTTTGCACATGCCTTCAGCAACTTTTTGTTTGAGAAACCAAAAACTGTTTTACTGTTATTTCTATATCTGTTTATCTCAATCAACCATTAAATTTTAATTGTGTACTGTAATGGTTGAAACATAGACAGCCTGATCAAGAAGCTCATCAGAGACTCAACTTCCACAGGCGGCTGAGATGAGCTGGTCTGGGAAGTTCAGTCCTCACCTCCTTCTACAGGTGTGCAGTGGAGAGCATCCTGTGCTCCAGCATCAACGTGTGGCATGGAGGCTGCACAGCTGCAGAAAGAACAGCTTTGCAGAGAGTGGTGAAGGCTGCACAGAAAATGTTGGAGTTAGAGTTGCACTCGGGACCAAATAATCCGAACCGACTTGGCCCCAGCCCGTAGCCATCATTTCCGAACCCCCACCCGATCCGACGATTTAACAGTAATTACAAGTCCGAACCTGGAAAAAACCCCGACTTGTTTAATTAAGCGTTAACTGCTTATACCACCAACTATTATTAACAGTTGGCGGATGTGCGCGGCTGAGGGGGCAGAAGATCAGAGCTGAAGACCCGTCAAAGCACATGAAATGCTTCACCTGCTTCTGCCTGCATTGGACTCTGCTTTGACACGTCAGATATTTTGTGATCTCACCTGTTTGGGTCTTGGCTGCGTGCGTCCACTGAGTGCAGCAGCTGAATGAACGTCCATTTGTGCTGATGAATAGCTGGAAATAGTTCAGCTGAAGCTTAACTGAACTTTTTACCTCTTTCAACCAGCCGGTCAGCGCACGGTCAAATGGCCACATGCGGCAGGTGCAGTATGTCAAGCCATGTTTGCATATATTGGATCGTCAGCCACACACGTTCCTGACACAATAAAAAGCCTGACACTGACCCGGCCAACACATTAAGCACATTATTATGGCCCGGCCCGGTCCGAATCCAGGTCGGGCAGGGCCGGGCTCCGGGTTAGAAATGACAGCTCTATTTGGAGTCAGCCTCTCCACCATCACAGACATCTACACCTCTAGATGCAGGGGGAGGGCCACCTGCATCATGGAGGACCCCACTCACCCAGCACACACACTTTTTTCCCCACTACCCACGGGGGAGGGAGTTGGGGAGCATTGAGTGTGGAGCCGTGGGACTGAGGAGCAGCTTCTACCCTGAGGCTGTTAGACTCATGAATCTCTAACCAGAATAATCGCTGTGAAAAATCACATCATGTTGCTGCTGATCTGTTTCATGTTGCTGCTGATCTGTTTCACGTTGGTGTGTTCATTTGTGCTCATCTGCTCACACAGACTCATGTTCGTGCTGCTGTTCGGCGTATTGTTTTAATTGTTTTTAATGCTGTTAGTGCTTGGCGTATTTTTAGTTGATTTTCTTAGTTCATATCTTAGATCTTATTGCTGTTTTTCTTTTACATTTTATTGTTGGATGTACAAAGTAACTGGGACCCTGTGTACATAATTTTGTTTCACCACATGTACGACATGTGGTGTGAACAACAAACTAAAATCAGAGCAGTAGAGAAATGTGTTTTTTACAAGCTAAGAATGTTTTCTGTGTAAAGTGCCAAAACCTAGTGCAGCATGGGTCTATCCATCAATCTCAAGCTTGTTCAAGAGTCGGTTCGCATGGGCAGCAGTTTGAGCATAGAGGACCAGACATCTCTTTCGACAGCCAACTTTTCCAGGTCTTTTGGAAGAACTCCAAGGTGTTCCCAGGCCAGCTGAGAGACATAGTCTCTCCATCATGTTCTGGGTCTAACCCTAACACAGTTGGGCATGCCTAGAAAACCTCTCTAGGTAGGTGTCCAGGGCAGCATTTTTACAAGATGCCTGAAGCACCTCATCTGGCTCCTCTCAATGTGGAAGCTACAGCTCTTCTCTGTCTCTCCCAGAAAACTGATCTTCTCACTATATCCCTCAGGAGAACCCATCAATCCTGCAGAGAAAACTAAATTACCGGTTGTATGTACAGGTTTTTTTGCTCACTTCCCAGAGTTCGTAACCATAGTTGATGGTAGGAACATAGACCAACTGGTAAACTGAGAGCTTTGCCTTGCAGCTCAGCTTCCTCTTCACCACAGACTGGCACGCAATATGCAATACTGCATAATCTGCAATACTGTCTGTCAATCTCATGCTGCTCCATTGCGCCTTACTTGTTAGCAATACCCTAAGATACTGGAACTCCTCCACTTGAGGCAGCATCTTACTTACAACCTGGAGAGAGCAATCCACCCATTTCTGACTGAGGAACATGGCCTCAGATTTGGAGGTGCTGATCCTCATCCCAGCTGTTTCACACTCAGCTGCAAACCACTCCAGTGAGAGCTGGAGATCATGGCCCGATGACACCAACAGGACCGCATCATCTGTAAATAGCAGACATAAAATCCTAAGGCCACCAAAATGGACACTGTCTGTCCCCTGGCTATACAAAAAACTTCTGTTCATAAAAATGATCTGAATCAGTGACAACAGTCAGCCCTGGTGGAGTCCACCTCCCACCCTGAAGGGGTTTGACTCCCTGCCTATTGGCAGTGTGAACCAAACTCTAACGTAGTTTGTACAGGGACTGAGCGACCCATAGCAATGGGTCCCTAATCATATCATCATGGAGCAGCCGCCACAGAGTACCTCATGGGACGTGATTGAATGTCTTCTCCACGCCAACAAAACACATGTAGACTGGTTGGGCTTACTCACATACCTCCTCAAGGTCTCAAGTGAGGGTAAATAGCTGGTCCAGTGTCTCAAAACTGAGACAGAATGTACATTGATTCTGAGGTTGGACCATTGATCAGACTCTCTTATCCAGCACCTCTGAATAAACCTTACTGTGGGGGCTGAAGAATGTGATGCTCCTGCAATTTGAACCCATCCTTCAATCTCCCTTTCTTGAGAGGGGGATCACGACCACCTCAGTCTGCCAATGCAATGGTACTACCCCTGATGTCTAGATTATGTTGCGAAGGTGTGCCACTTGACAGCCCAGCAGCATTCAGCTATCACGATCTGGTGAGAAGATAGAGTTGAACCCATTCTCAGACGGAGACCGGGTCCCGGCGGGGAAGAGTTGGGACCACATACAGGAGGACCAGATGGCTCGGAGAGACAAAAATGACAATTAGTAGCTGCACTAACGTAACACAGAATGCTGACGGGGCAGCAAAGACTTACCTTGCCCCCGAGGGGTCCCCGGTGCAGACAGAGCAGGGGAATAGATGAGGACAGGCAGAGCATGACCAGATCGTGACACCATGAGAGGACAATGCTCGAATACGTCTGGTGTGTAGGTTTCTGACTAAATACTAGTCGCTAATGAGGCGATCAGGAACACTTGCAGAAATAAAGCTGAGAAGCAGCGTCACATCAGATCCTTGAGGAACTCAGGGCAATCGTCGTCCAGTCTGGACGATACCGGTACCTTTGGCAACCTTTGTCTTGGTTATGGGCGGAGCATGTTCTGCTATGTTATGCAGACACGTTTATAATTTTGTTGATCTAACATGAGAGTCTGTTAATAGTGTTACACTGCTCACTGTAAATTTTAGTAACACATTTAAAAACTCCAGATTTGCACATGCACCATTTTATTGTAAAGATATTACAGTGCATTTCTCCAAGGGGACAAAAATGTTGAGTGACTAACAGAAAATGTCAACAAATGTTTATTTTTGTCCAAAGATAGAAAATGTTACAATCAGTATCAACATTTAAATGTTAAAATATTTTGCATACTTTATGCATATAATTAGTTATTTTTGTTTGCTTTACATAAAGGTGGGGTTTATTTATTTATTTATGTATTTATTTATTTTTTGTCGGTTTCATTGAAAACTATGTGGCAGCACTCCAAGACAGTATCTTAGCAAATTGCGTGAGGTTAGACAATTAACTGTTCCACTGATTTGGAAGTAATAAGCTGAATGAAACCAACATGTGTATATTTGCATACAACGCAACAATGGGTAAAGTTATTTAAAGTTGATAAGGGAAATATATTTGCAACAATGGGTAAAATTAGAAAAACAAGCATTTTTGAAAATATGTGAATTTATGTCAGGAAACTAAACTAAACCAAATAAACAAACAAAATAAATAATAATAATTTAAAAAAAATGGTAACTCTAAATTGTTCCTAGGTGTGAGTGAGAGAGTGAATGGTTGTTTGTCTCATTTGTCTCTGTGTCCCTGTGATGGACTGGAGACCTGTCCAGTGTCCCCCGCCTCTCGCACAGTGATAGCTGAATATGGGCACCAGTGACTCCAGAAAACCAAAAAGAATGAAGCAGGTAAAAGATTATGCGTCACACTGTGTAGCGGTGGTACAAATTTGTATCAAGTTTTATTAATTTATCTCGAATGGATCAGAATTTATGAGAGGGATAAGCAAAGACCTTTTATCTTTGACCCTGATTTCTGACTATCTGATGATTTGTTCATGTAAAAACACCGTTTTAAGCAAACATAATGATATTCAATATCCAAGATATGTGAAGGGTACCTGTAAAACTAACACTTGCACCATTGTTTTGTCAGTAATAATGCTGAACTGAAACAAGCCAGACACTTGCATGTTTGTAGTTTTGATGTTGTGGTGAAAAAAACAGGATGGTGATGGACTCATTTCATCAAGACGTTCCAGAGTGACAGTCTGATCAGTGTTGACAAGATCATGACACTTTCTGTCGCTTGTTTCTGTGAGACGCTGTTGTCTGTGTGTGTGTGTGTGTGTGTGTTACTGCCACACATACAGATCAGTGCTCATCCCCTTAGTATGAATAGGGATTCATGAGTCTAACAGCCTCAGGGTAGAAGCTGTTCCTCAGTCTAGTGATTCTGCATTTAATGCTCCTCAACCTCCTTCCTGAGGGGAGTGGGGCAAAAAGTGTGTGTGCTGGGTGAGTGGTGTCCTTCGTGATGCAGGGTGGCCCTCTTCCTGCCTCTGGAGGTGTAGATGTCTGTGATGGTGGGGAGGCTGACTCCGATACGTGAAACAATAAAATTCTAAACAGTCAATGAATAGTTTAATAATTTTTAATTTTCTATATGTTAACTGCATTAGGTGTGGCACACATCATCACCTTTTTTGACTTGTCAGGCTGTTTATGACTAATCAGGATTATCACAGTGAAAGAACAACATCATTGTAATGCAAATTTGATTGCTGGTATGTGCTGCTGATTATCCATGCTGCTGATCTCATGCTGCTGATTTATTTCATGCTGCTGTGCTCATTCGTACTCATCTGCTCACACAGACTCATGTCCGTGCTGCTGTTGTTCAGCGTATTGTTTTTGTACTACTAAAGCTTAGCGTATTCTTAGATATTTTAGTGTACTCTTTGGCATTCGTTTAGCGTATATTTTAGATCCTTATATACTGTTTCTTTTTACATTTTATATTTTTGCTATTGTTGGATGTAAATGGGACACTGTGCACACAATTTCATTCCTCCTCATGTACCGCATGTGATGCAAATGACAATAAAGAACCTTGACCTTGATACTTTCAGTGATAGTGAGGGGTCATGCACAAGTCTGTGCTCACAATCACCTTCTTTTATAGAAGGCAGGAAATCTTGTGATTGCTTTTGTGTGATGGTGCAGTCATCATCCATCTGTTAGCATAGTTAGCTTATTCTTACAGACATTGAGCTCAGCATTGGTGTGGAAGTAGCTGACATTCATCCTCAACACATAATGAGAATCACCTGACCGTCCAAGATTTTTTGTTCAAACCATTGCTTACAAATTGTCCGGTGCTTTATGCATTTTTCATATTTTAGAGCTTGGAAGATTAAAAGTTTGAAAACCATTTGTTGATATAAACAAATCACCACACCGACACACACGCGCACCAAACTGACATAGCATAAATGTAATTTTGTACATTTTCCCAGTTAAAACTACAACCCATGAGCCAGATTTCAAAGCATCAAACACATAAAACCCTGTACTGTTAAACGAACACCTCGTAACACAGAGAATCATGGGACGTTGTGCCTGAGGCCATGATGTACCCTCCTCCACAGAGTGAAGGAACACGGGGGTGCTGTACTGAGCCGTAGGCTATTAAAGCATCTGCTGATTGTTTTAAGCCTGAGCATCTATCAGATAAAAGAGAACGATCGTCTGGCTTCCTACTCACCCCCTCCAAAACAATGTACAGCACCTGTAACAAAGACACGGCTCGGTAAATACAGCACATCTTCATGGCAGCACTACAGGGCCAGAAAACAGAATAACAGGATATAGGATGGGAAAGAAAACTGAATTCAAAATATAGACAACAAACACAAAATGTCAGCAGAAAATGACATTTTAATAAAATTAAGGTCAGAGGAAAAGTTAAGAAAGCAACAGAGCACTGAAGTAAGGAATAAAAAGATTCAAAACCTGAAAGGTAGCTAGAATGGGGGTCTTTAAAGCCGTTTCACTCTGAATCGTGAATCATTCAATCATTAATAGGCCCCTAAACTCAAGGGATGGACCAACACAGACCACCTTGCAATGAACCGACTATAGAATGGATTTTATTATCAGTAGTTTGTCACAAAAGCACAATTTGCACACGTTTCCTTTTCTAAAACTATATGACGGACAATGAGGGATGCTGGGAATTCAGTGTAAAAGAAAATAAAAGGTTATATGAAGTGGATTGTCCTGCATCCCACTGTGATTTAACCGGTTTCTAATATTCAACAGTTCCAGCAGAGGCAACTGAAATCAATAAATTTCAATACTTTTTTATTTTAGATCAGTGTTTTTTTTTTTATTCCTTTGGCCCTGTCTATATTATTTTGGATATTTTTCTCTGGGCTTGTATCTGTTTCGTTCATATGCAAATGGCCTTTTTGGTGAATCCGTTTGGACTCGAGATGACGAGCGTTTGAGGAATAATGACACAAGCCTTTTTTTGTGTGTGCCCACTGTCACTTTAGAAAACCACACAATGGAGTTGTTTTACAAAATATTTCCTGCATCCAGCTTGTTTTATCCTGATCTGTCACCTTTAAACTTTATTCATATGCTGAAAATGGTGAAGGACTGAGAGGAAATTGTAAACCCTGTTCAAAAAAGCTTCTTTTTTTTTTTTTTTTAAAGAACATGAATTTATGTGGGCAGCACAGTGGGTCAGTTAATAGAGCTGTTTCCTCTCAGTGCGAAGGTTGCTGGTTCAAACCCCTTTCAAACCCCTAGGTGGAGTTTGTATGTTCTCTCTGTGCATGTGTGGGTTTTCTCCCACAGACCAAAAACATGCATGTTAGGCTAAATTGTCCCTAGGTGTGAGTGAGACAGTGAATGGTTGTTTTTTTTTTCGTTCTGTGTGTCCCTCTGATGGACTGGAGACTTGTCCAGGGTGTAGCCCACATCTCGCACTGCGACTGCTGGATGTGGGCACCAGTGACCCCTGCAACCCCAAAAGGAAGACGTGAGTAAAGATAACGGATGGATGGATTAATGTATTTTTAATGCTAGACCAATATTTTATATAGTATTTTGGAGCTAGGAAGTTTTTTTTTTTTTTTTTTTTAATAGAGCTGAAAACTTGAGCGTCAATAATCAACAAAAAATGAGGCATTTAAAGTTTCAGATTGTTTGGTTTCTCTTGTAGTTCTTTTCTGTTTTCTTGAAGATATGTTTTTCCACTACTGTTGCTTGCATGTGTACTTTTTAGGTATTTTAACATTTTTATGTTCTCCAAATTTTAAAATACACAGTGCAAAACCTGCTGTCATGGGCAGGTATCAGAGCTAGACCCAAAAAATGAACAACAAAACAAAAAAGTGGCAAAGGTAAAAAAAAAAAGCAAAAAAAAAAAAACAAAACCCAACAACAAAAAACAATGACCATCTGAAAGCCTAAAGTATTGACCAAAACAATGTCATACTTTTAAGCATTTACAAAAGTCCGGCATGTTAAAGGCAAAGACAGAAAGAGTAGTTTTAAACATCTGAACTGAACCTCACAACCACTTACCATATTTTTCGGCCTAGAAGTTGCTTTTTTTTTTTTTTTTTTTCATAATTTACATGCCCTACAACTTAAAGGCCGAAGTGACGTATTTATGGATTTCTTTCCATATTTATAAACCAATTTTTGGCTGAGATACGACCGGTTTCATTAATTCTGACTGAGAAAAAATATATACAACAGTACCATTTTCAGCCACTTGATGGCAGCAGAGTAGTAGTAGCGGTATGACATGCAGTTGTATCATGTAATAGGTAAACGTGGCTTAATGACAAATTCAAAAAAGTTCAAGACAAAAACAACTGGACTTTATTTATTATACTTTATACTTTATCGTTTTTGTCTTGAATTTTTTTTTAGATTTACCATGTCCTGGATGACTGACAATCTTCACCAGCTATTAATGACACAATCGGCTTGCCCAAATCTCCCCATCTTCTTTCTGCTCACTGCTTGGAGCAAGTCAAACCAGCTGCACCGCCCCGGCGAAATGCAGCTAATTTGACCATTAAAGTGCATTTATTAAGCAAAAGGTAGACTAAGATGCACCTTTACTATAATTTTGAGCAAACAAACAATTGTTTTTAAGTGTTAATCTTGTTAAAGTCCTCCTGTGCATGCTCCCGCGGCCTCCATTTGGCAGCCCATTGATTTTTGACACAATACCGGCCCACATTTCCAGGTTTGGAATAATAATAGATGCGACATGTACGGCGAAGCGACATATTTATCGATTTTTCCACTTTTTCAGACATATTTGGACTGATGCGACTTATAGGGTGGTGCGACGGGTACGGCGGAAAATACGGCATTTTGTATCATTGATTTCATTCTGCCGTTTGGATGGTAATTGGTATTCTTAATAGTTGTAGGTGCATGAATCAAGATTCTATTTGTTGTACAGA
Organism: Nematolebias whitei; assembly: GCF_014905685.2. Classification (NCBI taxonomy): domain Eukaryota; kingdom Metazoa; phylum Chordata; class Actinopteri; order Cyprinodontiformes; family Rivulidae; genus Nematolebias; species Nematolebias whitei. The sequence continues at coordinate 20,631,461 of NC_056519.1, read as the reverse complement.
TTACAAAACACCTTGAGAACATTTTAATTAATGATAATGGCACATATAAATGTCACTAATGAATTGCTAAAATTCATGTTAGGCATAAGAGGATTGAGTCAGTAAAGCTGTGTGAACCTTAATTGTGGGAAAAGCTTTAAACATGATCATAAAGGAGCTATAAAAACTCTTAAAACAACATTTCATGCAACTTCAAGTCAGCTGCAGATCTGCTCCATCACAGGACTATGTGGGCAAATCAAAATTATAATCACCAGCTTTGATTTGAGGAAAAAAGTGATAAATTGTGTTTCTCCTCCTCGGGTATGTTGTTCATTAATGTCCAGATAAATACTGTAAAAAGTTAGGAAGGTAGTTTCGTCCCATCAAGGTGTTCCTTGATCACCACATTTACATGGATAGAAAAACAAACAACACACAAACAACAGTCAGAACATCAGAATCCAAATATTTCATACTAGAAGAGAACAGGAAAGGAAACTGAGTGAAAAGGTTTTTTGGAAGAAAAATGTACAAGATACAAGGATAGATATGAGAGACTGTTACTGTGTAGGTTTCAAGGCTGTTGATGTGTTTGAGAAGTGGAGAACCAGCATTATTAGAGGTCATCCCTGTGGATTACAGGGGCAGAGTTCAGCGAACAGCGGTGCCAGGCAATTTACCTCCATGAAAAATAGATGTGGCGCAAGAATGAAGTGACACATGCACTTACAGAGAGAGACGGACACAAGGCCAAACATTTGTGAAAACAAACTGAATGTCCTGGGAAGATGGTGAACCAAGTGTCTTATATATTTCACTGAATGTCCTTTAGCACACATAAAATACTTTTAAATGTAAAAACCATGATACTGTCATGTCCTCTAATCAGAATAAAAAGAAAACACTGGTGACAAGATAATCTCATCGAGATAATCTGACTCTTGTCCAAATTTCACTTGAGCTCAAAAGCTCCCGCACACAAAGAACCTTTCAACTTACTTAAAATTAACTGACATCACAAGGCAATGCATTATGGGGCAGCACCACAATTCTGTGAGATAATTCTTAAAAAAAACAAACAATTACTATGGTTGTAGAGAAGACTGGAAAAGATGAAGCAGGGTTTCATAAAATCCCAGAAGGAATGGACACGTGAACCAGATGCCTCAAAAACTATCTGAATTTTTTATATTTTACCTTATTTTCCACTTTGATTTAATATAATATTGAAAATAACTATAGTTAAACAATGACATTATGTCAAGGACAACAGAAGAAACCAGAGTACCGCCCACAGCACATTATATGTCTTTTGACACACAGCAATACTGTAATCTATAGCATTGGTCCAGATGAGCAGAGATAACATTTAATCTTGATTTGTGATCTTGATCTTGATGCTGGGGTGATAAAAAAAAGTGCATGTGACACTTTGTATATGGATGTTGCATGTGTGTATGACGTTTTGATAAATTTCTTTGAGCGACTCACAAGTTATGGGCGAGACAAGAGAAAGAGAGCGCTGTGGGACATTTGGGTGCAGCAGATCAGCGAGATAAAAGGGGGCAGAGCTGTTTAGAGATTTAAAAACACCCAAAAGGATCCATCCATCCATCCATTTTCTTTACCCGCTTGTTCCATTTTGGGTCACGGGGGTCGCCGGTGCCCATGTCCAGCAATCACTGTGCGAGGGGCGGGGTACACCCTGGATGGGTCTCAAGTCCATCACAGGGCCACATAGACACAAACAAGACAAACAACCATTCACTCTCTCACTCACACCTAGGGACAATTTAGAGTTACCATTCAGCCTAACATGCATGTTTTTGATCTGTGGGAGGAAACCGGAGTACCCGGAGAAAACCCACGCATGCACGGAGAGAACATGCAAACTCCACCCAGAAAGGCCCCAGGACCGGGGTTTGAACCAGGGACCTGCTCGCTGAGAGGCAGCAGCTCTACCAGTTGCGCCACCGTGCTGCACCCAAAAGGATTTTAAAATGAATTTGAAAATGAACCAGGAGCCAGTGGAGGGAAGTAAAAACTGGAGAAATGTGCTCTCGTTTGCCTGCACCAGTTGAAAATCGGACTGCAGCATTTTGGACCAGTTGCAAATGTGTAATAGAGGTCTGACTGATTCCAAAAAAAAGTGCATTGCCGGACTCAAGCCTGGATGTTATGAAAGCATGTATTACTGTTTCAAGATTACATTTGAAAAGTATGAACTTCAATGTAGACAGTCAGCTCAACTGAAAAATAAAAACAACAACAGGATTTAACAGTCACGTTTACATGACTGTTTAGCATCATGGATGGGTCCATTTTCACTCCCAGATTAGTGACAACTTGTTTCTCTAACAGGGCTAGAGAGGAAAGGTTAATAAAGCGGTTCCTGATTGTGCCATGAGGTGGAAACAACATGACTTCTACTTTGTATATTATTCTCATTACATTAAAATTTAAGAAGTTTAAAGCTATCTGATCCCTGATGTCAACCAGGCAGTCAATAAGTTGTGTAGCATGTGCACCAGTGTTCTTCAGAGGGAAATACATTTGACAGGGATCTGCATAAAAATGAAAAGGGATGCCATGTTTACAAAAAAATAGCACCTAGTGGCAGTAGGTATAAAGAAAAGAGAAGGGGTCCAAGAATGGAGCCCTGTGGTACCCCTCACCCAAGATCTGCGGATGTTGAAATAAAATCCTTGACATAGACACAAAAGTTTCTATCGGACAGATAAGACCTAAACCATTTGAAGGCCGAACCTGTGATGCCCACCCACTTCTCCAGTCTAGAAATGAGGATCTCATGGGCAGTGGTGCCAAATGCACAGATCACCTGCATCCGTTGGTATGAAAAGCTCATTAAAAACCCTCAGTATAGCAGTCTCAGTGCTGTGGAGAGATCTGAAGCCTGATTGGAACACCTCCAAAATAGAGTGATCCTCCAGAAAACATTTTAACTGACTCAACTATTTTTTTTCCTGTAATTTGGAAACAAATGGGAGTTTAGAGACAAGCCTAAGGTTGAAAACCACTGAGGAGTCAAGGTTTTTTTTTTTTTTTTCAGGAGAGGTTGCACAGCAGTGTGTTAAAAATTTTGGCACCACACCTGAGGTTAAACGACTTTTCACAATGGAGAGAATAGAGGGACCCAGAATAGGAAAGACCTTCTTTCGAAGTCAAGGTGGGACAACATCAAAGGGGGAACCAGAAAACTTCTTGCTGCACATTAGCTGTTCCAAAAAAGACAGTGAGATGGTCTCAAAGTGGTCATGGCTAAACATTGAGATGGATGGATCATCAATTGGTGGAGAAATGAGTGCCCGAGTATGCACAACTTTTTCTAAAAAGAAGTGGAGACATTTCAAAGACAACAATCAGAGACAGAATGGCCGAAATGAAATATACAGACCTATTGATCAGTCTGAATTAACGGTCAACAAATCCATCCATTTCATTTTTGTCTTTCTGTCTCTGTCACCCATTTATTTCTCACTATTATTTACAAAAGAAGTTAACTTTAGTTACACTTTCTGAGAAAGTTCAGAGTAAGCCACAGGCTTACAAAAATCAATTGAGAAGTTTCAGTGTTGCCTGACCTGTGTTTGCTGAGTAAACTTAATTTTAAATTGATCAGTGTTCTACCAATCTTTAAGAAAAAAGTTGATGTACAGTTTCAAAGTTGTATAAAGTTTAAAAAATTGCACAACCTACAAGAAATAGATATTAAAAGTCTTACTGTATTTGATATGAATTTGTTTCTTTGGCTGCTCTGTATAACAGGTTAGGATTGCCTGATGGTGGCAGAAGACTCAGCTAACTTAATTTGCTGCTTTTATCATTTATTTAAGACTTTAGTTTTAAATTGTGCTCTATAAATAAATATGACTTGACTTGACTTGACTTAGTGGAAATATAGAAGGCAAAGGCCCTGTCTTGACTACTCCACGTACTTTCATTTTTTTAACATTTAAAATATAATCCATTCAAACAAATTCAACAAAAGTCCAAATACCCATGCTGTAGGTGGCAAGAATATGAACGTTGGTGTTATATTAAAATTCAGAGAAAGAACATTCTTAACATGGCTAACGATTTTCACATTCACATGTATTGAAGCTAGCCACCACATAGATCCCAGAAGCTGACGCTAGAAAAGAAACTACATATCCACATGAAGGTTCGGGTGCAACTTTTAAGTCCTTCTCCCTCTATGTAAAAGGGACATTCATTAAACAAAACAAAACCACAGATACATTTTCAGGTACTGGCACTTGTTATTCCCATTGCAGAGCAAAAAGGATAATTGGAAATATCCTCCTTCCGTCCATCTGTGCATTTTGTGCGCTTGATAACTGAAGAAATAAGTGAGTTATCAACTTTCATTTTGGTGTTTAGCAACATCTAGGTGTGAGAACGGGTCCTTTCAAAAATTTGGCTGCCACATCAAAATCCAAGATGGCTGCCACCATATATGTCTATCCATCTTATGAGATAGATAATTTGAAAAATAAGCAATGTGCCGACTTCTATTTTGGTGTGTGGCTGTATCTAAGCATAAGAAGGGTCAGTATCAAAAATTGGGTTGCCAAGTCAAAAGCCAAGATGGCCACCATCATATACATTTTTAAACCAGTCATCCCTATCATTTGAAGAAAATATGCTTTCTAGTTTTTATATTGCTAAAAAGTATAGTTTCCTCAAATGATTGGATTGACCCTTGGGATGGCCAAAGATTAATTTATGGGGGCCAGGGCCACCATTGACTACCCCCTGGCTCCGCCATTGCACCAGATGGTGGATGAAAGCGCTCCCTCTGTCACTTTGCGCCACCTCAGAAAAGCCAAAAACAAAACTAAAACAACCTACCTCTCTTCTTATACACAGAGTAACTCCTACCCACTGCAATATCTTACACACACACACACAAAACATTATTGAACCATGCTTAGTTCCATTTCAATTATAAACACTTTTCTCAAAAACTACAATTATCCAATATTCAAATCCTTCAATGACAGGGTACAATGGCGTACTGTTTGTCTAACAATTAAATTTTTATTTGCCAACTTAAGTTTAAATGTATTTTTTTTTCTAGTGTATCTATTTGTAATTAGTTATTTAATGCCTAAAAGAAACATAATTCAACACTTTGATTTTGTGTAGGGTGAGTAGAGCATTAGTGTACAGTCTGGTTCCAAAAACACACCATGGCAGCATTTAAACTGAGTCCTGCTGGCTTCCATTCTCAACTAGTGAAGGCAGGAAAAATTGGTCTAACATTAAAAATACATTAAATCCATATTCTTTAAAAAAAAGTAGCTTTTTTGGACAGGGTTTACAATTTCCTCTCAATCATTCAAGCACGTGAATAAAGTTTAAAGGTGACAGGATCAGGATAAAACAAGCTGGATGCAGGAAATATTTCATAAAACAACTCCGTTGTGTGGTTTTCTAACGTGACAGTGGGCACGCACAAAAAAAAGGCTTGTGTAATTATTTCTCAAATGCTCGTCATCTCAAGTCCAAATGGACTCACCAAAAATGCCATTTACATATGAACGAAACAGATACAAGCACAGAGAAAAATTTCCTAAAATGATGTAGACAGGCCCGAAAGAATAAAATAAACACTGATCTAAAAAAAAAAAAAAACAAGTATTGAGATTTTTGATGGCTTGGCGGCGGAGTTCTCCCACCGCATGGGCGTGACAGTGTCATCTCCAGGTGGTGGGCGGAGCTTGGCCGGGGCGTTTTCCCTTGCAGGAGATGGCCTTTGATAGAGCTTCAGCCCTCCAGGAAATCACACCCACCAGCAATATGTAAATGCTGCTTGTCCTCAGTGATCAGGTCTCACAGAGCTTCTGTCTCCCTCAACATTTTCTTCACAGGATTCATCCCGCTTCTGACACCAACGTACCGTGACAGCACACAGCTACTGAGAGACGTGCAGCTCTTGTTGTAGATCATTTAATTGGAAATGTGGTTGAATATTACAAACACAGGTTAAATCGCATTGGGATGCAGGACAATCCACTGCATATAACCAAGCATATTTTTCTTTTACACTGAATTTCCAGCGTCCCTCATTGTCCTTTTATTCATTCGTCTACTTCTGCTTGCTTCGGAGTCGGGTCGTGGGGCCAGTAGCTTGAGCAGGATGACCCCCCTGATTATCCCTCTCAAAAAACAAACAACAAACGTAACTCAAGTGCTTTGTAGACTGATGGCACAAAACAACTGACTTGAGTACTGAACAAAAAAAAAAAAACCTGCTTATTTGGGACAGTGGCGTCCTAAAAATGCTCAACTGTGACATCATTTAGTGAAAGCAGCTTATATCATAGAGCTTTTTGTTAAAGCTGGCAATCCTTAGGCTGAAAGCAACAGGATGTAATGTGCTACTTCCTCCTGAGCTAATTTGATTCCTGGTGCCATATACTGACTCGTGGTGATTCTGTACCACCCACACAAGGACATTATTTTTTCCTCTCCGGAGACTCTGTGCTTCTCTGCAGCAATTCAGCTCCAGACTGTCCCCTCTGTCACCAAACTGTCAGCTCGCCGCAGGCCACAAAACAATTTGATAATGTATTCCCCCTAATCCAACACCAACTTGGCCCTGCGCTTCTATCCACAAAATTTGCCATCAGTTAATGAGTGAATAAAGATTCACTACTGGCCTTGATGTGAAACTAAACGATTAGCCGGTAAAAGCTAAGCATGCATGTGAATGTTTGACCACAGGGCTGGCTGAGGTGCGGCTGTCCTCCCTCCTGCTTTGTTGACAGAAGATAATTTGGTTTTGACAGCAGATGCTGCCTGTCCTCTCCTGTGCCCCTATTAGAGGCAGAGACGTATCAGTTTTGACAGGCAGTGTGTGGAAAAGCTCCCCTCTCCAGCTTCTTCCCTCCATTCACCAACTCAGCAGGCAACAGGACAACGAAGGCAAATAAGTCCCCTCGCTTCGCATTTTAACACCTCTCCGCGGACAATTTCTTTTTGTTTGCATTTGAATTTTTGTCACAGCGACAAAAGGAAACAGGGAGGGATAACAAGCTGAGATGTCTACTTCTGCTTATCTGTAATCATTTAGAAGGCGGCTGTGACAAGATAGCGAGAGGAGGATGCATCATCTCCATCCAGCTGCTCGCGACTCAGTCGACATTAGCAAAACACATCCAAATCACAGCATCACAGCAGAGTGGCCACATTTATAGTGTCAGGTTTTATAAGAGGGCACAAAATGTCCCATTACCTCCCGACAACTTGTTTTCCTTCTTTATGCGAGAGCACAGTCCGTGCTTACACCAGCTTAACTTTTTACTCCTCCAGCATTAACCAGCAGCCCTGACATTTAATGGTTTGGGCCTGGACAAGTGTCTTACAAATGTTCCCACAATAAAATAGGGTGCACACACATTTCCACCACAAGTCCCTTGAGAATCCCTCCTATAGTCATTCTGCTTATTTTTCATGTCCTGACAAAGGGGCTTATGCTTTATTGAACTATAAGACATGCACATCGTGCAACGCCATTTAGGAACGGCTGCCAATCAGTGTTTGACCTTAAATGATGCATCAAAATACAGGCAGTGCATGCTTTGACACTACTCCCTCATGTTAGAAACTTGTATTCTTAGGTTAAAATGACAAGTTTGTCTAAATGAAGCTAAGAAGTGATAAGTTGTCAACATAGCTCAGAAGATTCTCTCACTGGAAGATCTACACAGTAAAATGACATAGGTTCAAGAGTTTAGATCATTGCAAGCGTGTGGGAAGAGTTTATAAAGCCATAAAATATATATAAATACTAAAATAAATATAGAGTTCCTACTTTGCTTTTTTCCACTTTTTTTTATATAAACTTTATTTATACAGGTAGTCTCATTGAGTCACGAGGACTCATTTTCAAGAGCAGGGTTCTATATATATATATATATATATATATATATATATATATATATATATATACCAATCTTGCTGCCGTACACGTTGCACCGCCGTATAAGTCCCATCAGTCCAAAAATGCCTAATAAAGTGGAAAAAACCATACATATGTTGCTTTGCCATATAGGTAGCATCTATTATGCGGCACCGCTGATGTGCCGCGTTTGTTACGTGTCACCACTGACCACCTGGAAACGTGGGCTAGTGTGCCAAAAATCAATTGGCTGCCAAATGGTGACCGCGGGAGCATGCACAGGAGGACTTAAACAAGAATTTTATAAGATTAACACTTAAAAATAATTATTTGTTAGTTCGAAATTATAGCAAATGTGTGTCTCAGTTTAACTGTTCCTTAATAAATGTACTTTAATGGTCAAATCAGCTGTATTTCGCCTGGGCTGTACAACGAAATGCAGCTGCTTTAACGTTTGCTCCAGGAATTCCGGAGTGAGACAAAGGTGGCTCTGTATGGCAAGCCAAGTGTATCATTAATAGCCACTTTTACCTATTTATGAGACACTTGGCTTGTCATATTAGTTGAGCGCTCTCTAGTGGCTAAAAATGGTAGTGTTGTGGCTTCTGGGTAATACCAGATGGCTAGGCCTCAGACTGACGAAGCCTCTTGGATGAGGGGCGAAACGTTTCTTTTTAACAAAAAAACGAAGTCCAGATGACATGATTCAACCTTTTTTGTTGTTATATACCTGGATGACTGAGAAAACAAACTTTGAGGTAGTGTTCAATATTTTCCATGTCAGAATGTAAGAAATAGTCAGATCTCAGCCAAAAATTTGGTTATAAATATGGGAAAAAAACAAAAGTCGCTTCGTTGTATAACTCGCAGGGCATGCA
>NC_056519.1:20619993-20622274 GCF_014905685.2 Nematolebias whitei | reverse complement strand
TTTTATATTACAGCTTTTACTTGTGTTCTGGGAAGCTAACCCAAATTTTGTTATAATCAGGTGCGATGACAAAAAAGGTCTATTATGTTCTATAAATAACATAATATGTATGCAAATCATAATTTGCACAAAGGGTGATCCTTTTTGGTTGCCATTGGTTAACTTTGTTCCTCTTTATGTGAACTTGTGACATAGATCTCTCACTTTGGTTTATTTTTAATAAAAGCAGAAAAGCATAACATTCAGTAATAACCAAAAAAATATCGACACGTCTTGTGATGATTCTTTTCGATTGTTTTCTTGGCACAGTTAACATTTGATGCAACTCTTTTTGGTTGGCCTTGCTTCTACTCACACACACGACACCAGGCGATGGCACTTTTAGTCTCCATAACTTGGCCCTTGATCACTGTAATCAAATACAGGCAGCATCAGCTTGAAGCTACTGTAATTATTGGGCTGCTCAGGCCGCTGCACGAGGAGAGCTCTTGGAAAAACACACACTGACGTGCACCTGCCTGCACTCTAGTACACAACTACAATTTGAAAAACACACACGCACACACAGAAGGACACACAAGGCCGGGGTGGAAGCTCTGTTAGACGTTGAACACAGACACAGCATCAGTAAAAGACACTAATGAGTCCAATGAGACTGAGGGGAAAACAGCTCCTGAAATGCACAAACACCTCAGAGAGTACGACTGGGGGGAACGAGGATGAGGGACAGGTGAGGCTGGGTGGGGCATCAAAAGACAAATAATAAAAGAAAGAAGGAACCAGGAAGAAAACTGTGATAAAGCCAAAGGAATGGTAGCAATGGTGGTAATGGTGGGTTGCCAGATGTAACCATGGAAACAAGTTCCTGTGGTGCATATATGGTGCAGCCGATGCCGAGGTGTGGGGTGTTAACCGTGTGGAGGTGGTGGGGGAACATTCTGCCTTTATCAGCTGCCCAGTAAACAAGTTTTTTACGTAAGCTTCCTTTTAATGATGGCATATGAAAAGATTTGGTGTCGTTGCATAGAAAAGCCCTATTTTTCCCATCATTGTGTGTAAAAAATAAACTGAACAGAAGGTTAGCTCTTTGGGTAACGGTTCCATAAGACCTGCAGCAATTTAGTGGCCTTGAATGAAAGGCTCTGGGCGAGAAGTGGTCCAGATCTTTAGTCCCCTAGAGCCAATGGCTTAATGGCTACAAGTGTCCAGCCAATGGAAGGCCTAGTCAGGTGCAACCCTCTGGCCAATTAGGGTTCAGCAGTTCTTTAGCTATCAGGTGTTGCATTCTGTTGACAGCAAATTAAATATAGTCACAAGACTTACCAATCAGCCTATGATGCATGTTTTTGGTCTGTGGGAGGAAACTGGAGTACCCGGAGAAAACCCACGCATGCACGGAGAGAACATGCAAACTCCACCCAGAAAGGCCCCTGGACCGGGGTTTGAACCAAGGACCTGCTCGCTGAGAGGCAGCAGCTCTACCAGTTGCACCACTGTGCTGCCCCTCTTACTACTGTTTTTCTTTACAATTTATACTTTTGTTGGATGTAACTGGGACCCTGTGCACACAATTTCATTCCACGACATGTACCACGTATGATGTGAATGACCATAAAGAAACATTGATCTTGACAATCAAAATGTTGCGGAGATAGGATAAAGTAAAAGAGACAAAACCAAACCAAACTAAAACGATTAGTTAAAGCGCCATTGTTACTTTGGTTTCTACAACATAAAAGGTTAGACATGCATGAAACTAGATATGTTGTAATTTCTAAAACCCCCATATTTACAGTCCACACAGAGCCACTGAAAACTGGGTCTAAAAATGTTCACTTTGGAAAAGCATAAAAAACCTGTTTTTCTTGAAATAAATAAATAAATTAATAAAAATAATAATGAATTTAATTTGTAATGTACTTTTCATTAACAAAAATCTCAAAGTGCTACAAAGTGCAACTAAAATCAGTGATAAAATCAATTAAAATCAATGATAAAATCAACTAAAATCAGTGATAAAATCATTTAACATCAATGATAAAATCAACTAAAATCAGTGATAAGATCAACTAAAATCAATGATAAAATCAACTAAAATCAGTGATAAAATCATTTAACATCAATGATAAATATCAACTAAAATCAATGATAAAATCAACTAAAATCAGTGATAAAATCATTTAACATCAATGATAAAATCAACTAAAATCAGTGATACGATCAACTAAAATCAATGATAAAATCAACTAAAATCAGTGATAAAATCATTTAACATCAATGA
>NC_056519.1:20582731-20619983 GCF_014905685.2 Nematolebias whitei | reverse complement strand
TGATAAAATCAACTAAAATCAGTGATAAAATCATTTAACATCAATGATAAAATCAACTAAAATCAGTGATAAGATCAACTAAAATCAATGATAAAATCAACTAAAATCAGTGATAAAATCATTTAACATCAATGATAAATATCAACTACAATCAGTGATAAAATCAACTAAAATCAATGATAAAATCAGTGATAAACTCATGTGGAGGCAGAATAGGCTTGCTTAAAAAGAAAGATTTTTAAGCCTTTTTTAAAGTCAACCAATGATAGCGGAGCTCTCAGAAAGTCAGGGAGGGAGTTCCAGAGGTGGGGGGCAGCCACACAGAATGCCCGATCTCCCATGGTCCTTAATTTAGTTCGTGGAAGTAGAAGGAGATTACTGTTCTGTGATTGTAGGGACTGGGCGGATGAATATGGAGCAAGAAGGTCCTTCAGATAATCTGGTGAAGTTCCGTTTGAACACTGATGGGTGATGAGAGCAATTTTGTACTAAATTTTGTAGGTGACAGGACACCAATGGAGGTTATGGAGAATGGGTGTAACTTGAACATTGTTCCGTTTTGCGGGATCAAACAGAGCATGAAGGAAAGCAGGGTGATAGTTTTCATTTTTCAAAAGAGAAAGTGGAATTTAGTTTCATAAATCCAATGTTAACTGTGAGTGATAAATAATCACAAGTATCTTTAGTTATCCTGGATTCACCTTTGCACTGCATGTTTTGTTCATAGATACTCTGCAGCACCTTGTGCGGCTCAGCAGAGAACCTAATTGAGGGTTTGATTCGTATAAATCTGCAGCTGCAGTCTGGTGGGGGTCAGGACAATGGGCCTCAGACTGTGGGTTAACACCAGGCAAAGGTCACTGCTGGAGAAGCAGCAGAATCCACTCTGTTGCAGACTGGAAAACACAGCGTATGGCCATACAAAGACCCAGTTCTTGCTGCTTGTTTATGAAATCTGGGCCGTGTGTGGGTGTTTGCAGCTTGCCTGCAGGCCTGCTTCGAACTGTTGGTATGTGTGTTTATTAACTGTGTTAGAGATGGATCACAATGCAAGCAAATAACACCATTTGTGAAGTTTATATTTCCAATAAAGGGTTTTCTCTGCTGAGCAATATAAAGTGATTTAGTTTGAGGTAGTTATGAATGTTAGAACTCAACCCTAAAGTCAGCACAGAAGTAATCATTGGATGTACATCTATAACCGATTAACTTTTGATCAAATTTAAAATGGCCGCCACAGCTATTCAACATTAGCCAAACACAAAATGACTAATTCAGTCAGTTTTACAGATATTGAGTGAAAACTCATTGTGGCTGAGATTCACTTTCAGTTGAAATCCTTCAGTTTTGTTTTTTCTGTTTGGGAATGATGCACAGCAGTAATATCCGCCTTCTGACCTGAGCACAGTTTTGTCAACATGCATTATTTGCAATAAATTGCTTTAATTCCTTCATTTGGAAAAACACACAAATAGAAAGGCTGAATGTGAGCAGGAGATACAACCCGCCAGTTGTCCTCATCTTTGCTGGGAAATGCTTCTTACTGCCAGATTGTAATCTGGGTTGATCCATCAGAGAGCAGTAATGAGGTATAATGCCAGGGCCCACTGGTTTCTAATGACACCTCTGCTATACCATCACTAAACCGGCTCGTTCCAGCTGTAAACTCCTGCTGGGCGCTGGGCAGCTGGGACTTGACATCTGACCTTCAGTCAGACAGCCCATTACATCACAGCCCAAACCACAGCAACAGGAAAATCTCTGCTTTATCAGCTGGGATTCAGCACAGCAAACTGCACTACTTTAAAAAATGTCAAGGTTTGGTTGAAAGTAACAAAAGGATTTATGCATTTAGGCAATGCCCCAAAATGTTAAATGTAATAAAAAGCCATTTTTACCACAAGAAAACCTTTTACTTTGCTGTAACATTACCGCAATATCAATAAGTAACAGCTGGAATAATGACAATCTGTCAAGAACGAGTTTTGGATTCAATATAAGCCAGACACAGGAGTGTAAAAACAAGAACGCTTTAATTTTATTAGCTGCTGGTTGCTGGATGGAGGAGTCAGGGTCCAGGTGGGAATCCAATCTTAAAAACAGAAAGGTTAGTGACTTTAGCCAGGACAAGGAAGTTCCATGGGTTATTGTAAAAGTCACTGACCTTCGCAATCTTGTAACGTGGCAGGTGCTGTTGTTGATCTGCAGCCGGTGATCTGCTTTGACCGGCTGGTTGAGAGGACAGAAAGGAGAGACAGACGAATATAGAATGGTAGGTCCAGGTATAGATCCAGGTGTATCTGAAAGACAAAAAAAAAAAACGTTAAGGATAGAAAAAATAATTACAAATACAAAACAGGTTGAGCAGAGTAAGTAAAGACAGCAGCAGAGTGAAAATTGTGGTCAGTTTGTCCTCCAGCAGTCTAAGCCTATAGCAGCATAACTAAGGGACAGCTCAGGAAACCAAAGCCAACCCTAACTATAGGATTTAGCAAAAAGGAAAGTCTTACGCCTAGTTTTAAAACTGGATAATGTGTCAGCCTCACGGACAGAGATTGGAAGTTGGTTCCACAAGAGAGGAGCCTGATAACTAAAAGATCTGCCTCACATTCTGTTTTTGTAAATTCTAGGAACCACAAGTAAACCTGCAGCCTGAGAGCGAAGTGCTCTGTTAGGAAAATATGGAACAATAAGAGCTCTAATATAAGATGGAGCCAGGTTGTTGAGAGCTTTGTAGGTTAGAAGTAAGATGTTGAATTCTATTCTGGATTTGACAAGGAGCCAATGGAGAGAAGCTACAACTGGAGAAATATGATCTCTCCTACTAACTCTGGTTGAGACTCTGGCAGCAGCATTTTGGATCAACTGAAGATGTTTTAAAGAAGTATTTGGACACCCAGATAATAAACCATTGCAATAGTCCAGTCTAGAGGTGACAAATGCATGAACCAGTTTTTCTACATCATTTTTAGATAAGATGTTTCTAATTTTAGCGATATTACGCAGGTGGAAGAAGGAGGTTCTAGTAACGTTTTTAATGTGGGGGATAAAAGACATGTCCTGATCAAAAATAACACCAAGATTTTTAACAATAGAACTGGAGGACAGATTAATGTCATCTAAGGAGGGAGAAAAACTGCAAAATTCATTCCTAAGGTGCTCTGGTCCAAAAACCAAAACCTCGGTCTTGTTTGTGTTCAAAAGGAGAAAATTAAGGGTCATCCAGGTTTTTATGTCTTTAAGACATGCTTGTAGTCTAAGTAGCTGATTGGATTCATTAGGATTAATGGACAAATATAATTGTGTATCATCAGCATAACAATGAAAATGTATCCCATGCTGTTTAATAACACAAAGTCTCTTTGTGGGGTGACGCAGTTCTACTTTGGGCCCCGATCCTGGTGGTTGTCCTGAGGTCCACTTCTCGTCATTCCTGAGCAAACAAACATGTTGCTCAATTACAAATTGTTGGGAAAAATAGAAGTTAAGGAACTACAGAATGTGAAACAATTTTCACACTGCAAGACTCTCGCTTGAAGTCTAAACCGGCTGAAGGTGCCAATGGATGGCACCTTCTCATCAGCCGTTGCCCTCCCAGACCCCTGAAGTGGTCACAGTGACGTTCAGCTACCTTGGGCAGTTCCTGGCAAGTCCTCCTCGTGGCGTAGCCTGATCTGATCCACCATCAGAACCCCAGAAAGATGAGTGACCTGGTGCACTCAACACTGACCCAGGAAGAAGCAGAAACCTGGTGACATGCCGCCTTGGTCTGGTTATGACATTTTTAGCTGATGCAACATGATAAATCATTTCCTGGCTTGCAGTGATAATAAAAAAACGTATTTGATCACATTAAATAACTTATTTCAACCAAAATCCAAAGTAAACATTTTATTAAAATGGCCAAACTCTGTCTAAATGTATGTGCGTATAAAAACCAAAATAATTCCTGCTCAAAGAGTTAATTTTGCCTTAGATAAGAGAATTAAGCCTTGATTGATTATTGTTTGTTTGCTTATTATTGTTGTTAATTCTTAGTTGGATTATTTTCGTAATACAATTCAAAAGACAACTTTGGCCTCTTCATTCGGATGAATATTCATTTGTTATGGTATGGGACTTCCTGTAATTAACAGATTCTACTTCAGTGACTGATTATTAAAGTGAGAATATGTTAATTAAGTTGTTGTTGGTCAATAAACTGACTGGCTGGTGCCCCGCTTTAACGAGAGCTAAATAAATAAAAACAAATGGAGTGGAGTGGAGAAAGTGTCACCCTTCTTCCTCTATCTCACTTCATAAATGCTACACTTGTATTTGTTTTACTTGTGTTAGGTTGTTTCCCCTGTACTCCCTGTGTCATTTCTCGTTTCACCCTCAGTTAACCGCCTCAGTGTTTTTCCCCAGTCAGCTTGCCACCCTCACCTGTCCCCAATCAGTAATCACCCCAGGAGTTTGTTGTTATCTTTCATTAGTGTCTCCTTAAATAGTGCCATTTTGTTTGCCCCGCTTTACACACCAATTGTGTTTGTTTAAATCATTCCAGTCTCCTTCGAGTTTTTCATGTTTTTAAGTATTCGAGTTTTCATTCATGGGTTTTTGTACTGCCTTGTGTTGAGACAAACGTGTATCTTCATGCGTTCATCATGCGTCATCTGTGTTCTACTTAAAGAATGAGATTTAGACATTATACTCTGTTCTATTTACTGACTGTGATTGTGAATGATAAACTGTCCCATGTCATCATTCTTACTGTGACCAGTCAGCGAGGAACAGAAAGAACTGGTTGTTTGTAATATCCTCAAGGGCTGATAGATATTGATATGATAGAGTTGATATTATATGGTGACGTGTCTCAAACAGAGTGCTTGACTCAGATCCGCTCCTTCGTGCCTGCAGCGGACCCTTTGATGACAGCTCAGACGTGGAGGGGGAGGGGCTGAGGGCATGGACATGAAAATATTTCTATAAAACGAACTTGTCCGGTCCAGAGAATTAGTCCAGGTCAGGGTTTCACATGGACAAGAGCACTGATAACAGTGTAATATTGTAATTGCATGTTCTGTGACTTGTTGGACTGCACTCCAAAGCTTTGTAAAGAAATCTGAAGAACTACACCTTGGTCTGTTCTTGGAGTCTTCTTTTTTCCATGACACTTGTTAGCCCTGTGTTAGCCTTTTTTCTTTAAATAAACTAATTATTTTTACATTCAAACATTTTGAGTTTATGTTTTGCATTTGGGTTCACATCTTTCGCTAAACATGATGGAAGGATGGTGTTTGATTTGCAGTACTTAGGACATCAGTATAGTATGAAGACTGCTTGTGCAACAGCACATTTTAGAGTACTTTCCTTATGGAACAAAGACAGTTCTAGCAATACAATATGAACTTCTTTGTATGACGTTCATTGTAATTAGCTTTGTTAGATGGTGTGGCAAATTAGCTGCTAGGCAAGTAGTACAGCTAAATATTTCATTGTGATATAGACAAGAAATGGATGGAATGCCAGGCTAAACATGGGGTGTCAGGCAGTTGAGGAACGCAGAATTTATTCTGTTATTTTGATGATTGTGATCTCACCAAACCAATTCCTGGGATTTAATTTGTTCGTGATAAAATTAGGAAGATGGAGCCGATGGTTCAGATAACAGAACGAAAATGCTCTTGCTATTGTTTTACATGCAATTTAAAATGCATGTCTTCCACCATTAAAAAAACATTTAAGAAAGAAGATGATTGTCATTTCCGAGCATGTCATTTTACATTTATATTCGTGAAACACTGTAAGCAACAGTCGCAGCATGTAAGGAGGAAACAATTGGTAGATAGATATAATAATGGCTGAAAGACAACAGCAGAAAGCTTTTTTTGTATTTGTCTATGCTGACAGAATTTTAAACGGGGCTTGTGTTGTGGAACAAAGGCACCAACAATGAAAAGCATGGAAAAATGAGCAAGTCTTAGGTTTAACCCACAGAGGCGTCCGGTGAGTTCAAGCGTTTGAGAAAAGCAAAGCAGCAGCTAACACTAGACTTGGCATCCTGCTACATGCAAGTCTGAGCTCATTAAGAAAGACTGCCCCCCCCCCCCCCACACACACACACACACACACATCAGCTTTTTCACATTAAACAAGCAAAAACTAAAAAAGCAGGAAGGAGACTACAGTGAGAAAAAAAAAATGGAGAAATGAGGAAAGCAAGAGCTACGAGTTGACGAAAACAGGAAGGATCACTCAGGAGTGGTGAAGAAGCGACAGAGAGAATGACAGACAAAGATGGAGTGAAAAACAGAGAGAAAGATGGAGACCAGAGAGATGGAAACAATGAGGGGAGAGACAAAGCAGGTGGCCTGGGTAATTGCCTGGGGAATATAATGAATGAGCCACAGTGTGTCTGACGGAATAGGAAATCGTCTCTATCTTCTCATTCTGCTCGCTCTTTCCTTCTACCTCTCATTATCTCTTGCACTCTCTCATTCCAACACTCCCCCCCACCACCACCATCCATCTCCAGCGCACCCTTTTAAACATATCTGCTAACCCAATCTTTCTTGCTTGTCGATTTCCAGCATTCTCTTTCTCCCCTCTGCAGAGCTTTTAACACCTTTTCTTTCCTCTCAACTCGACTCCCTACTAATTTCCTATTCCCACCTCCGCTGCCTCCCTGGACAGCTGCACCTTTTAGGACTATATGTATCTACGGGATGCTGCTAAGTTTCAAACCCCCCGATGAAAGCAACAAAGAACAAATGTTCCACATGCTGCAAACATACTGTGTTGCGAATTCCCTGTGGGGATCATTAATGTACTTGTCAGTCTCACTCTAAAAGAGATCTATTACCTTTTTGTTCAATGGAATGTCTGAATGTCCCATTGGATATTAGATTATTTCTCAATACAGTAGTATTTTTTTTTTTTGGTAAAAAAAAAATGTATCTAGGGGTTGCCACATTGAGCAAACTCGCACGATGATTTGGCAATTGTTTTATGCCGGACACCCTTCCTGTTGCAGCGACCACCACCAGAGGATCAATGGCCTTGCTCAAGGGCGCACAGTTGGGCATATGAGGATGGAGGCAGATGTGAGTGCTTCATCTTTCCCACCGAAATTTTGTTTGAATGGTTTGAACCTGGTGCGGCATGGTGGCTCGGTAGAGCTGTTCTCTCTGTGCATGCATTTTTCAATTAAATTCAATTCAAAAATACTTTATTAATCCCAAAGGGAGATTAATTGTTGTTGTAGCTCATCTTGATTACATTAGAGTTGCTATAGAGGCTGATGGCTTGGGCAGGAAGGGTCTCTTGCGGCAGTCCGTCCTACAGCAGATCCGAAGAAACTGGCTGCAGATGCTGATCCATCCACTCAGACCTAGCAGACCTCTCAGTCCTCTTGGGCAGAAGGACTGCCTGAATGCTGGGAAGAACTCCTCCCCGTGCGATGGCCATTTCGCCCAGCAGCCTGCCACACCCCTCGTCGCCGTGGACTTAACCGCAGGTGCTGGGGGACGAGCTCGATTCTCCTGCTGTCACGAGCCGTGTTTCCCACTACCGCCAAGATCTCGGCAAGCACAGCCTCCAGGCAGACAGTAATGCATCCACGGCACCTCCTTTTCAAACCATTTGAGATTTGGGGCTGTAGGGGAGGTTTTATTAGAGCTTTTGAGATGTGAATCAGCATCTCCCCATTGTAGAAAACCACACTGTTATGGTTATGCATCATAACAAATGTACAAAAGTAAAAAGGTTTCAGTAAAAATCTTTCCAGTGGCACAGCATCTGATACCAGAGGAAGTAATCGTCTGAAAAAATGTGATTTACATCCAGAAAACGTAGTAATTAAAGTTTTCAAAAGCAAAATCTCAGAATGAATGTGAGAGAGTTACTCCAACATGCAGCACTCCAGTTTCCTCCCACAGACCAAAAACATGCATGTTAGGCTGATTGGTAACTCTAAATTGTCTATAGGTGTGATTGAGAGAGTTAATGTGCTTGCTCAGGATGGGAGACTGCAACGAAGCCAAGATTCAACTTGTCTGCTGGCCTCCTTAGCTAGAGAACTTTACTAATTTGCTTTTATGTAAGTGAATGTTTCTGTAAATTGCCCTGAGACAACTTTGTTGTGATTTGGCGCTATATAAATAAACTGAATTGAATTTAATGGTGGTTTGTCTCGGCAGCACGGTGGCGCAACTGGTAGAGCTGCTTCCTCTCAGCGAGCAGGTCCCTGGTTCAAATCCCGGTCCAGGGGCCTTTCTGGGTGGAGTTTGCATGTTCTCTCCGTGCATGCGTGGGCTTTCTCCGGGTACTCCGGTTTCCTCCCACAGACCAAAAACATGCATGTTAGGCTGATTGGTAACTCTAAATTGTCCCTAGGTGTGATTGAGAGAGTGAATGGTTGTTTGTCTCGTTTGTCTCTATGTGTCCCTGTGATGGACTTGCGACCCGTCCAGGGTGTACCCCGCCCCTCGCACAGTGATTGCTGGACATGGGCACCAGCGACCCCCGTGACCCAAAATGGAATAAACGGGTAAAGAAAATGGATGGATGGATGGATGGTGGTTTGTCTCTATGTGTCCCTGTGATGGACTTGCGACCGGTCCAGGGTGTAACTCCTCGCACAGTGATAGCTGGACATGGGCACCAGTGACCTCCGTGACCCGAAAAGGAAGAAGCGGGTAAAGATAATGGATGGATGGAAGGTTTGAACCTGCAAACAACTGGTGCCTTCTCTAACTCTGCACCACCGCTCCCCCTTCTTGCATTTACAGACTGTCTATAAATGACATAGAACCATGACAACCTTGACTTTTGGACTACATTTCTAAAGCTTCACAGTTGGGCTGTTTTTATCTTCACTTTGGGCAAACAGAAGTGGCATCCAAGAGAAAAATCACAGTGGAGGCACACTTAAGTATCCTTATGTATCTTTCCACTCACCAAAAGCTTCCAATCTTGCTGTAAAATTTGTTTTCCTAACATTAAATGTCTTTGGCAACTGACTTGCTCTTGGTCAATTTACAGAAGTAGAGTTTTATTTTAAATTCCACAATGGCTTTTACCAACTAGCTGCATATGATTGACTGACACCTCTGTTTTCAATGCTGTGACCATATTTTGTTAGTACTTGATGTCACACCAAGGGTTCATCAGAACACATAACAAAGTGGATGGAAAAGGTCGAACAACAAAAAAAGTAAATCACCAAACTCTTTCAAAATATGTTCTCCTACATGTCCTTCAAATTATATTTCCCTGTGACTTCTGTTGGAAATGACCTAATTAAGTTGAAAAAATGAAGCCCTGCATTCATTATTTAACTATGCTGTTCTAATGGACACCAGGAAAGTTCTGTTTTCGATGCAAAATAAAGTTTATTATGCTTTTTTTGGGGTAAAGAATTAGAACCGAAGTTTTTTTTTTAATGCCAAAAAAGTCCTTGCGCAATAATTCAGGTATACAATCCAACAATTTTCAGTCAGGTCATCTGGACAGTTTCTTTTTTTTGCTTAAACGTTTCACCTTCCATCTGGAAGGCTTCTTCAGTCAAGGAAACACACAACACAAAACTGATTCTTCCCCCAAACAGCTTACTCCAAAGTGGAACAAACCAGTTATGTTGGTGCTAAGATGGTGTCTTTGGCATGCCCCCTCCTCTGGAGCCGGCCCTCTTCCTTGTCGACAGTCATGTCAAAATGCTTCAAAACCAAGTCCACATGACCTGACTGAAAATTGTTTGATTATATACCTGGATTATTGAGCATGGACTTTTTTGGTTTTGAACCAGTTTGGCATGACAGTCGACGAGGAAGCTGGCTGGCTCCAGAGGAGGGGGCATGTCAAAGACACCATCTTAGCACCAACATAACTGGTTTGTTCCACTTTGGAGTAAGCTGTTTGGGGGAAGAATCAGTTTTGTGTTGTGTGTTTCCTTGACTGATGAAGCCTTCTGGATGGAAGGTGAAACGTTTCAGAAAAACAACAACAACAACAACAAAAAAACTGTCCAGATGGCCTGACTGAAAATTGTTGTGTTTAAAAAAAATAAAATAAAAAATGTCTCTTAAATTTTCATTACACACTCTAGGCCAGTGTGCTCAATGCTGTATGAGAAGGTTGGTTCAATCTACAGCGCCTTGCAAACTATCTATCTCACTTGGTAATGATTACATTTTCTTTATTTTTTTACAACTTGTAATATAACTGGATTTCTAATTTCCTAAAAAAAAGTTTTAATTTAATTATAAAACTGAAAAGTGGTACATGCACATATTCAATCACCTTCCCACGAAACCTCAACCATTTCTATCAAAAGCCTCATAATTTGTTAATTATTATCCAACTGTGAGTAATTTACATATCAAATGATCTGAATCGTTCAGTGACATTTAATTGTTGTGAGAGTTTCCAGAATCAATTCCAGTTCAACATCTCTGAGTAGTAAGGATTCTCACCAAGCAAGAAACTGCATGAAGACCAAGGAATACTCCACACAGGTCAGATACTATGTGGAGAAGTACAGATCAAAGTTGGTTTATTAAGAAATCACTTCAACCGTGAACATCCCATGGAGCATCATTAAATGTATTATTAGAAAAAAAAATCACTCAAGCGAAGCTGCCAGGAGAAGGCTATCTACAAAAACCCACAAGCCAAGCAAAGACAACATTATTCAGAAAAACATCCAAGAGGCCAAAGATAATCCTGATGGAGCTGGGCAGCTCTTCTACAGAGATGAGAGGAACAGTCCATAAAACTATTAAATGGTGCTCAAAGATGAGCCAAATGACTCATGGTCATCTAGACAAGAAGCAAAACTTCCAACAAAAAATTGAAATGCCCGATGCACCACTCCGTGGCAAAATAATTATATTTCCAACATCAAAATACAAAAGAAAACCAATCTGAGTATGACTAAAGGTTGTCTTAAAACTTCCATGTGTAAAAATACAAGAGTCCCTATTTACCGTAATTTACGGTCTATAAGCTGCTACTTTTTTCACAGGCTTTGAACCCCGCACCTTATACAATGCTGCGGGTAATTTATGTATTTTATTTTTGATGGGCTAATGAGCTTCCTGCTGCCAAAAGCATTTAGCTTCATCACACTCAGGCATTAACACAGCTGCCCAATACACTTCTCTTGGGGGTGGGTCCTCATGACACACACAGGCAGACTGAACCCCACATGTTTTGCAGACCACTCTCAGTCATGGTTACTCTACAATAGAAGCATATATATTTAGCAAAATATCTGTGTAAGTGTGGACAGTGCGTTCATCTTTTCTCTGTTCTACCCAGGTTTTGTCTCATTACTGACAACAACAATCATGCATCCACTCAAAAGTGACTATGCTGACAGGCAAAAAGACCAGAAAAACAACACATTGTAGTTTCTGAGAGAGACAGAAGGAATCTGGGAAGACTTGGGATGAAATCTGGGACAGATGTCTAAACAGACTGGCTCTTTTTCACTTTGATGGCTGTAAACCACAATGGCAGGACTGGCAATACATTTTAGATAAGCAGTTATTAAAGCCTGCTCCAACTGTAAAATCTGGTTTTAGTGACAAGCAGGCCAAAACGAAACGCTTCTAACCTTCTCCCTAAAGTATTTATAAATCAGAATGTCAAACTTAGATGAGAGAAAATAAACAAACAAAAAAACTGTACAGTGGTTTTACAAACCTCCTGTTGGTTATAGTCTACAACACAGGTGTCCACACATTTTTAGCATGCGAGCTCCTTTTAAAATGATCAAGTCAAAGTGATTGACCTACTAAAAGGTCCCGCTTACACGAGAACACCCTCTGGAAACATTAGTGTGTTTTCAACTTTAATTGGTGGTATTAAACAAAAAACGAGCGGATTTACATGAAAACGCTGTAGTTTTCATGTCAGTCGGTTTGCCAGATAAGAAATGAAGAACTATAGTACTGTTTTTTTAAATGGTAGTATTTTGACCTAAACTGTCATGTGTTCTGAGTAAAGATATTCTAAGATGAGGTGTGTGTCATGGTTGCTGAACATGTGCACAAAAAAGGAGGGGGTAAATAAGACATTTTAAATTTATCTGGCAACCCTGAAGGCTCAGCTACATTCATCACGCATGCAGCGTCTGCATGACAGTTAGGTCCAAACTGGTGAACACACCAACATCTCTTTGGACCCTGAATTTTATTATTTTTGCTCCTACATGCTGAAAAAGGCTGAGCAGCACAAAAACACTCTGCTCTCTGTGATTTATTATAACTGTTGTTAGAGCAGAAAAACAAATTTAGACTGCAGCCGCCTATAGTGCGCATGCGTGATGTCACACTTGTGGAGCATTTCATAACTCTGTGGGTGGTTCCCCGGAAAATCTCCACTCTGAGATCTAGATTCAGAAACCTTCGGTCTCAGAGAGTACGAGGGCTGTTGTCTGTAAATGAACGGTGAACCGCAGCAGAAAGACTGCTGTTTCACATCGTGTTAACAGGACATCAGACTGGCTGCCCTGTATGGCAGTGAAGTGACAAGTTTCATAGATCTACTCTGGCTCTTGCTCAAGGCGGACACTCCTGCTCTCCCTCACCCTCTTCTCCTCTTCCTCCTGCTTTGCTCTCTGTGTGTTTGAAGCTCCTGATATACATCTCTCAAACGAAAAATATGATTATCGATCTGATGAGCTGGACTTTCAATGCAATTAAAAATATTTTCAACCAAACAACAGAGTCCTGGAGAACCCTCTTGCCTGGCTGAGACTCACACTGTAGGGCACATCAGAGATCTGTGGGGAGTTTGGCAGTTGATGTGTCTCTTAGTTCTGTCTCAGGAGGACGGTGAAGACCTTTATACATTTGGATTTATGATAGCAGGGGTTCTGCTCTTCTGCTTTTATAGTTTCGTCCATGACAAAGCTTCCGAGTCTGTTTGAAGGTTTGGTTTGTGCTATGAGAATTCAAAATCAGCTGATATATGAGCTAAACCATAAGATGGAGGCGATTTGTGGGAATCGCAGACCACATGTGGCTTCTAGGACTTGCCAGCATGTTGGAGTCAACCTTGAGGAGGGTTCGTAACATGAATCAGTGGAGTGGATACCCATAAATTTGACCATTTTGGACCAGAACGTTCCAGCAGAGCTCAAGGCTGACAAGTAAAAACAGTCTGCCTGAAGAAAAATCAACAATTGTGGCTTATGTGAATCTGACTCCCTGCTTTTGGCCTCGGATACGAGCCTACTATCAAATTTCTCCTGGGACATGGGTAACTAGGGACAAAGCTTCGTCTATCGCAAACCCTAACCCCCCACACCCCCACACCCATCCCCCCGAGAACTTCTGTGCAGGCTAAGTATTCTGATAAAGAATAAGGGGCCGTGCTTTTTAGCAGCAACAACATGCACTCTGCCCATCTTTCGGACAACTGTACGAACATAATCTCATTGTATCCCGGTACAGTGGTAATAAAGCTTATTCTGATTTTAATTCTGGATGATAAGCTGAAGTCTATTTTTTTTAATGTTATGCGATCTACCCATAATACCTTTGCAATCGACCAGTGGATCATGATCAACGTATTGGGCTCCCCTGGTCTACAGGAAGGGGTCAGTTTCACCAAGCTGCCATACAGTGTAAACAAGAGTCTGGTTTTCTTTCCTCTGGCCATATGTCTGTGGTCACTGAGTGGTTTTGTTGGGAAGTAAATAGGTTGCTGGACGCCTGCAGCCACAGGTAGATATCAGTCAAGATGGTTAGATAGTGAGAAAGAGAGGATGTGTGGGTGAGATAGCAACAAGCGGGGAGGCGGTGGTGGTGAGGAAACAGATAGTGTCACAGTTACCATTCAGGCCCAACTGACAAGATGCCTCAACCATCTGAAAAGAGGAAACACGGGGGAGTAAAAGTGAAAGACCCCTTTCATCATCACAACTCGTGCTGCAGAACTCTCCGTCATCCCGTTGCTCCCCCCTTCCTCTTCCTCAACCCCTTTCGCCCTCCACACAGGAAGATAAAACACATTCAATCACAGAGAAACGAGTGTGTGTGTGTGTGTGGGGGGGGGATAAAAGAAGAGTTCAATCACGTTCCTCTCTCGGTTTCAAAGACGGGAATCAGGTTGGTTGTTGGTGGGGGCTTTGAGGACTGTTTGAGAACACACTGGGGTGCTAAAAAGAAACGTTCATCTATTCAACTTCATATGATGTGTACAGTATTATGAAATACCTGTACTGAGAAATGGGACAGTTTTCACAAAAAAAAAAAAAGTTATTTAAAAATTTGCTTAAAACCCACAACTAAAAAAAGAAACAAGTAAAAAGTTGTACTAATTGATTAAGCGAAGCGCTGTTTCTAAACAATCCAAACAAAAATTTGTTTGGTTTTTAATCAATTAAAACACTTTAAAAAATAAGACCAGTAGAATATGATAAATAAAAAAATAATTTAAAAAAAGGTGTAAATGGCATTGGTGGAGTTTTTAAGGAAATGACTTTCTAAACTTCTGACATATTCCTTTTAAAACAATTATTAACACGCTTCAATTAATAAATGATCTTTTGTTGACAAAATATTTTATTTTACTTTTAATGTTGGTGTTAATAATCATGGACGTTCATAGTTGAAGGTATTATTTGAGATTTAGTTTGTTTTGGGGAGAGCTGGTAACAAAATTATTGTACTTAAAAATAGAAATATGTGGTTAAAAGCTCCAGCTTTGATGGCAGGTTCAATGTTTTGTCATCTACTGCTATAAATGTAAATCTTGACTTATTAATGATTTGTCTCATTGTTGAGTCTAACAAGAAATCTATTGGTACAGATGAACCTCAAATTACAAAATTTAACCTGCACCTTGTAAGACCCAATGAAATTATTTTCGGCTTTTGTACAAGTTTGTTTAAAGTTGAAAACATTGATTAGACTGCCACTTTGACTGTGGAGTTATTAGTATTAAAACCTAAGTACTAAAATGTAAATGAACTCAAAATCAAAATTTTTACTTGAATGAACATTTAGAAATATAAAATCTGAACAAAAACCTTTGATGAACCCATACCACCAGAGGAACATCACATTATTTTATGGCCCTCTGCCAAAGGAGAAGGTACTGTGTTTTTGAATGTGGCTGTGTGCTCGTCTGTCTGTCAGCAAAATATGTCATGAAAAAAGGGATATATTTTAGGCGTCACATCAATTATATGTGAAAGGGATGCGTCCCCCCTCACATTTGAAAAATATTATTTTTGGACACCCCCATTTACCATGAAATATTAGTTCACCCAGTGCTGTTTCTATTTTGTGGGCAGCACGGTGGTTCAGCTGCTGCCTCTCAGCGAGAAGATCGCTCGTCAAATCCCGGTCCAGGGGCCTTTCTGGGTGGAGTTTGCATGTTCTCTCCGTGCATGCGTGGGTTTTCTCTGGATACTCCAGTTTCCTTCCACAGACCAAAAACATGCATGTTAGGGTGATTGGTAACTCTAAATTGTCCCTAGGTGTGAGTGAGTGAGTGAATGGTTGTTTGTCTCGTTTGTCTCTATGTGTCCCTGTGATGAACTGGAGACCTGTCCAGCGTGCACCCCGCCTCTCACACAGTGATGGCACCCGTTTCAATTGTTATCAGCCATTAAGTGGCCATTATTAGTTGTTATCGTCCCCATATGTAGCGTTCAGACTGTCCCTCCTGTACTTCCTAGTGGGTTTAAAGGTACGTTGTTAGCATTGTTAGCGTTGTTAGCGTTGTTAGCGCTGATACTAGGTTCACGTGGTTAGGTTCAGAGTAAAGGGTCTGGGGTTTAGGTTTAGGGTTAGTGCTCTGGGTCAGGTGTAAGGTTAGGTGTAGGAAAAGGGTTACATAAGCTGACAAAAAAAAAAACAACACTTCCTGGTTTACCAGCAGTCTGAATGCTACGTATGGGGATGATAATGAATGAATAATAATGAATATAATAATGTGGAGGCAGAATAGGCTTGCTTAAAAAGAAAAGTCTTTAAGCCTTTCTTAAAGTCAGTCAATGATTGTGGAGCTCTCAGATAGTCAGGGAGGGTGTTCCAGAGGTGGGGGGCAGCCACACAGAATGCCCGATCTCCCATGGTCCTTAATTTAGTTTGTGGAAGGTGGAGAAGATGATAACACCTAATAACGGACCATTTAATGGGCTGACAGCATCCTAAGCCACTGTTGACGGCTGGACATAGGCACCAGTGACCCCGGTGACCCAAAAAGGAAGACGCGGGTAAAGATAATAGATGGATGTTTCTATTTCTTCATGAACTAATCCATTCTACTTTATTAATAGGAGAATACTCAAACCACTAAAAGTCCACTCCGTGTAGTCCTGGTTGCCTTCAATACATCACCACAAGGTCACTTGGCTTGGCAGGGTGCTCATTTCTGTTTTTTTTTTTGTTGTTGATGGGGTGGGGAGAGAATGGGGAGACACCTGTGTGTATGTGTGTGTGTGTGGGGGGGGGGGGGGGGGGGGGGGGGGGGCGGGCGTGCTCTATTCACACAAGGAGAGCTGTTGGTCAGTTTACTTCTTATTGTGCCATTAACTCTAAAACAGTTATTAAATCAAGTGTTGAACTTGTGCAGGTAAATGTAGATGTTTAACAATCTATTAAAATACACTAGAATGCAGGAAATCATCTACTTTATTCAACATTTTATGTGTGAAAACCCACAGACCCCACAACCAGTGTCCCCCCCCCCCCCCACACACACACACACACATTACAAATGCTTCCGACGCCAATGTATAAAACTCTCGCAAAAAAATCATTGGATCTACAGCTAAAACTTAACAACTTTTGAAGTCAGCTTGGTTCAAGATGGCTGCCACAGCTACGCTACTTTAGCAAACATAAAAAAGGCTAGAGCTCAGTCATTTTTAAAATAATTGAATTAACATTTAGTATGTCAGTGGCTGACACTCATACACAACTTACGTTTTGAGCGCTAACTGATTGCACAATATGTGATTTGAAAACTTCGTTCCTACTAATTGGAGTTGACTGTCGAGTGGTTCATGTGATTATTTTTTTAACTTTTTGTTTATTCTTGAAAGATAATCATCAGATGTACATCAACAACTGATTACCTTTTAGAGTCAACTTAATTCAAGATGGCTGCTACAACTATACATCCCCAGGCAACATAAAAATAGCTATACATCATTCTAATGTACAGCTTTTTAACTAAAGTAGCTGAGTCATTCTCAACATGCACTGCTAACAGATCCCAAAGTTTTGCATGAAATAGTGCATAATGTTTTTTACAACATTGACTAAAATGGCTATAACTCCATTCCTTATTACAAACCAGATTCAAAAAAAGTTGGGACACTAAACAAATTGTGAATAAAAACTGAATGCAATGATGTGGCGGTGCCAACATCTAATATTTTATTCAGAATAGAACACAAATCACAGATCAAAAGTTTAAACTGAGAGAATGTATCATTTTAAGGGAAAAATCTGTTGTTTCCAAATTTCATGGCATCAACAAATCCCCAAAAAGTTGGGACAAGTCCATTTTTACCGCTGTGTGGCATCCCCCCTTCTTCTTACAACACTCAACTCTGTCTGGGGACAGAGGAGACCAGTTTCTCAAGTTTAGAAATAGGAATGCTCTCCCATTCATGTCTAATACAGGCCTCTAACTGTTCAATCGTCTTGGGCCTTCTTTGTCGCACCTTCCTCTTTATGATGCGCCAAATGTTCTCTATAGGTGAAAGATCTGGACTGCAGGCTGGCCATTTCAGTACCCGGATCCTTCTCCTACGTAGCCATGATGTTGTGATTGCTGCAGAATGTGGTCTGGCATTATCTTGTTGAAAAATGCAGGGTCTTCCCTGAAAGAGATGACGTCTAGATGGGAGCATATGTTGTTCTAGAACCTGAACATAGTTCTCTGCATTAATGGAGCCTTTCCAGACATGCAAGCTGCCCATGCCACAAGCGCTCATGCAACCTCATACCATCAGTGATGCAGGCTTCTGAATGGAGCGTTGATAACAACTTGGGCTATCCTTGTCCTCTCTGGTCCGGATGACATGGCGTCCCAGTGTTCCATAAAGAACTTCAAATCGTGACTCATCTGACCACAGAACAGTCTTCCATTTTGCCACACTCCATTTTAAATGACCCCTGGCCCAGTGCAAACGTCTGAGCTTGTGGAGCTTGCTTAGAAATGGCTTCCTCTTTGCACTGTAGAGTTTCAGCTGGCAACGGCGGATAGCACAGTGGATTGTGTTCACTGACAATGCTTTCTGGAAGTATTCCTAAGCCCATTCTGTTATTTCCTTGACAGTGGCATTCCTGTTTGAGGTGCAGTGACATTTAAGGGCCCAGAGATCACAAGCATCCAGTAGAGTTTTACGGCCTTGACCCTTACGCACAGCAATTGTTCCAGATTCTCTGAATCTTTTGATGATGTTATGCACGGTTGATGATGATAACTTAAAAGTCTTTGCTATTTTACGCTGGGTAACACCATTCTGGTATTGCTGCACTATCTTTCTGCGCAACAATGGTGGAATTGGTGATCCTCTTACCATCTTGGCTTCTGAGAGACACTGACACTCTGAGAAGCTCTTTTTATACCCAATCATGTTGTCAATTGACCTAATTAGTGTTAATTGGTCTTCCAGCTGTTTGTTATATGCTCAATTTCCTTTTTCCATCCACTTATTTACTTCACTTATTTACTTATTTACTTACTTGTCCCAACTTTTTTGGGATTTGTTGACACTGTGAAATTTTGAATCAACATATTTTTCCTTTAAAATGTTACATTTACTCAGATTAAACTTTTGATCTGTCATCTATGTTATATTACGAATAAAATATTGACATTTGCCATGTCCACATCATTGCATTCAGTTTTTATTCACAATTTGTTTAGTGTCCCAACTTTTTTGGAATCTGGTTTGTAAATTATGATCATTATTTAAATATCTGACAAGAGGTGGTGGATGCTATCCTTTCCTTAAATGAACGATTGGCTTAAATTTCCACAGAAATTGACAACCAGCTTAAATATTCAGCACATGCAAATCTTGACAATATTGATTTCTTTTCATAAGACAAACCAATCTTCATTTGTAGTTTGCTATGCATGCTTGTCTTTGTCTACAGACAAACTGAAATTTGCATTAATATACCACGATTTTTATTGTATAAGTCACAGTTTTTGGTATAAATTAGCATGTCTGCAACTTATACAGCAAAGTGATGTATTTATGTTTTTTCCCAGTATTTATAACCCAGTTTTTTCTGAGATCAAACAATTTCATTCGACATGGAATTATTGAACACTACCATTGTCAGCCACTAGAGAGTCCTTGAGCAATATGGCAAGCCAGTTGTCTCATTAATAGGTAAAAGTGGTTATTATTTAGACATTTGGCTTGCCATACAGCACTATCTTCGTCTCGCTCCAGAATTCCTGGAACAAACGTCAAACTAGCTGCATTTTGCTGCGCCGCCCAGGCGAAAGGCAGTTTATTTGACCATTAATGTGCATTTTTTAAGGAAAAGTTCAACTGAGACACACCTTTTCTATAATTTCAAGCAAACAAATAATTGTTTTTAAGTGTTCATCTTGTTAAATTCTTGTTAAAGTCCTCCCGTGCACGCTCCTGGTTGCCATTTGGCAGCCAATCAAATTTTGGCAGAACGCCGGCCCACATCTCCGTGTTGTCAGTGGTGACATGTAAGAAACGCGACGCATCAGCGTTGCCACATAATAGATGCGACTTATGAGGCGAAGCGACGTATTTACGTTTTTTTCCACTTTATTAGACATATTTGGACAGATGTGACGTATACGGTGGTGCGATGTGTACAGCAGCAAGTACAGTCCTCCTTTCTTTAGGTTAGACTCATGCATTTTTATCTGTAAAGTGTAGTAGGTGTAAAGTAAAACTGCTTATGACTTCAGAATGTTTTGTTAGTGAAATAGTAAGACAGAGTTCTCCATGAACAGTTGTAAAATATCTCTTCCTAGCAGGCATTTGAGACAAAATCCAGGCACCCGGTGTGATGCTGCCAAACCAGTAGAGGTTGGCAGTTTGGATTAAAGCCTGCTGTGGTTGTGCCTGCAGCCCAGCTGATGTGTTAACACTGTGGTGAGCGGTCAGACTGGATGCTTTAG
This sequence comes from Nematolebias whitei, assembly GCF_014905685.2. Taxonomy (NCBI): domain Eukaryota; kingdom Metazoa; phylum Chordata; class Actinopteri; order Cyprinodontiformes; family Rivulidae; genus Nematolebias; species Nematolebias whitei. The sequence continues at coordinate 20,599,847 of NC_056519.1, read as the reverse complement.
GAGCTTGTTATTCACACTGAGTTTAACCAAGCTGTTGTGGAGAAAGAGACCCAGTAGTTATGCCAAAGAAAAGGGGAGGAGGGAGACTTTGCAGTTTGAACAGCTTTGATTGTAGTTTTCATAAAGTGCCAGCAACTGTGACTAGGTATTCTGGTCTGTTGTTCCTTCTTTGTAATGTGTCTGTGTGTGGGCATATCTTTACTGTGTACACACAAAGTCTGAACAAAATAAATAAAATAAAGGTAGAGCTGATTGGTTCTGAATATGCATCAAACACAATACCTCTCAGTCAAAAGGCTGCTACATGTACAAAACATGCAAATACAAAACCATTCATTCACAGTCAGGCTTTGAGTAAATTTACAACACAAAAGCTGCCATGACACGACTGTGCTATTAACTGCATCATTGAATACATGTAAAAAGCAGATTTATAGTATTTCGATGCACTGACGATTATCATTTTTATCCCAATATCCTCCTGAAGAATGCTTCTGCTCTCAGGGGACAGAGTTTTCATAAATATGTGTATCTGAGTAGCAACAATAAACACTTTTATAAAACACTTACAGCTAGTCTCTTGGTCCGAAGGTTTAATTTCAGAGTCAGAGAGTCAGAGCCAGCTTTATTGTCATTGCACTAAAGCGCAACGAAACAACATTTCAGTACAGCCTGTCCAAGTAAAACACAAACAGACCTGGGTAGATGGAGGTGTCTGAGGCTGTGGCTTTATGGGAGGCGCTGCCCTTTTTGTTTAGATAAAGAAAAGAGAAAGACGAGGGAAGAGGAGGTGTAAAAATCATATCTCACACTGTGTCCCATATAGGACACAGTGAGAAAGTTGCAAAAAAATAAAACTTAGCACAGAAATAGCAACGTATTAATGACATTATAATACATATATGCATGAGGAAGGCCAAAAAAGGTGGTGCATTTGTCTGTGGACACTGCCAGATCGTCCTTATAGTCCTGATAAGAGATGGTGCAGTGTCTATCAGCCGGCTCAACTCTGAAGCAGGTCCACTGATATCCTTGGGAACGGAGAGGGTGTGTGTGTGTGTGGGGGGGGGGGGGACTACTTTTTCACATACCATCCAGGAGAGTTTGAGATAGTTGGCCAATTCAAGGCCGACATGGGGGAGCCATATTCAGATAACAACAGTTATTTTGGGTAAGGCTGACTCTGCTTGATTTTTGTCTGCCTTATAGTTCTACTGGTACGTCTTAGTGGCAACTTCAAACAGCCACATTTTGTGGTCAACACCACCGGGCCAGGCTTGTAGCTTCTCCAAGGTCGATTCCTTCCCACCAGCGAGTTTCAGGAGCTGCAAGTTGCCTGCGATTCTCAGAAAATGCGTCCAGCTTACGGCTCAGCTCACACAGCATCTGAGTCTGAGTGCTCACTGCACAACACATTCCATGACACAAGCTGGGCAACCACACAATGGCCAGAACAGCTGCCAACGTTTTTCACATTTGTTGATATGCCATGTAACCACCAACTCCAAAAAGCAGAAATCCTGTTATCATAAATCCAATTATGTACGCGTCCTACATCCTCAACAGACAATACAGACCGACATACAATCTTCCACTGCCGCCAGGAATCCATTATCCAGCTGCAAGTGTCCTGTCAGGGCAAAAGGACTCTCCTTCGCCTTTTCTTCTCACTGAGAAAATTTTATCAATTGCATTGAGAAACCAGCTGATTAGATCCATAATTTACAGTTTGGAAGATATGTAAAGAGATGCTTTGATAACGCTCAAGACTAATGTGAATGGTTCAGGTTAACATGATGCTGTTATGCCTCTGAGCCAACAAGGAATTAATAATGTTTGATAGATGTAGAACCAAGCCAGCGTAAAAGACCTATGGTGTGATGTATTGGCAATAGACTTTGTGGCCAGCTTCATTTGTATCAGAATACAATGCTGAGGGGTCTGCCTGTTATTTAAGCTTGGCTACATAAAGCAGGACCCATTGACCAGCCTGCTGTCTTCCCATAATGCATTAAGGCCTCATCCTCAGATAAGCAACAAGTACCAACCTAGCCAACCAAACAATACAAAATAAACTTCTGCCATTGATCCATTATCGAGATCTGATGCTCACAGACTCTTTCAAGGTACCGTTGGTGTTGGTCACAGCTTAACTTATATCATTCTGACTGTCAAACTCATGCACTTTTAGACTTTTACATCAGAAACAGCAAAAATGTTTTTAATTAATTAAACTATTGGATGCCTAAATATTTTAGTTTTTGCATTAGATTGATTACAATGACTACAAAAAGGTGGGTGGAAAAGATAAAGCACCCACATTTGCCTCAACCATAATTTGCCCAAGCCTGAGCCCTTGACCTCCACCAGCTCTCTGCTCCACACAGAGGGCTGTGGTAGCTCGGTGGTCTGTGGTTGTGTCAGGAAGGACATCCGGAGTAAAAAAAAAAAAACAATTCCTCATGCAAGTTAATTCGCTGACCCCTGAAGAAAGGAGCAGCCAAAAGAAATAATAATAACAAAAAAGTATTGATTACAACGGACCTGTACATCCCAGGTGTATTCATGAACCTTGGCCTTTAGGAGTTTGTCAAAGGTTTTTGTTAGACCTTTTTGTTTTTAAGATCCAGAACAACAGGCACCAGGAACATCCCAAAAGAACTACAATTAGAGATCTTGTAAGCCTTGAATGTCCAACCATCACAACCAGACCACTACGAACATAGTTCAAATATTCTCATTCAACTGTTAAACAGGTTAGTCTCATTGAGCAACAAGGACTCATTTACAAGAGAGACCTGGATCTTTATATATACCAGAATTCTGTTTCTAAATCTAACCTTGCTACCTTTGAAATATAATTATTGTGTGAATGTTTATGAAGCGGTCCAAGTACCTTTGAAGCAGTCACTCTATCCATTTTTCTTCTGTACGTTTTTCGGCATCTGTCTCGTTCCACAACTTTCAAGCTAGTTCAACAAATCATAATTCAAAACGTTCAGCTCGTTCAGGACAATCCTGCTATGACTTTTGGTATTGGTGCACTTCAGTTTTTTGAAATATTTAGCCTTTTTTGCCACTTTTTTCCTCATAGAAAATGAATTGAGCTCAGTTTACCTCCACATCTTTAGATCTGTGTACAACCTTCTGCTCCTTTCACATTTTGTTCTGCTTCAGCTTCTTGCAGCTTCTTTGTTCAAATTTAATCTTTTTTCCGCTACTTTCAGCAGTTTTTCCAGCTGTTTTGTTCCCTTTTCAGAATTTTTCCAACTACAACATTTTTGTGCTTCTTCCAACTTATTTCTGCTAAGTTCAGCTTGTTATGTTCCTTTCAGCTTATTTTTGCTAGCTTAAGCTTTTTCTGTTATTTCCGCTACTATTTAGCTGTTTTGTGCTAATTCTAGCCTTTTCAGCTAATTCCATATTTTTCAGCTTAATTCAGCAAAATGTGCTCTCTCCACTTCCTTCTGGTAATTTAAGCTTCTTTATGCTTTTTTTGGCTTCTTTTCAGCTAATTTTGGCTAATTTAAGCTTTTTTCATATAATTTCCACTTCTTTGTACTAATTTCTGCTTCTTTCAGACTAACTGGGCAAACATGTTCTTTCTGCTTTCTTCTGCTAATTTAAATTTGTTCTACCTTTTCAGCTACCTTTTTTTTTTTTTTTTTTTTAGCATTTTAGCTAATTTCAGCTGTTTTCAGGTAAATTCAAGTTTTCCGTGCTGCTACTTTCAGCCTAATTAATTTCTTTCTGCTAATTTCAGCTTGTTATTCTCCTTTCAGCGTATTTCTGCTAGTTTAAACTTTTTCTGCCATTTCAGCAACTATTTAGCTGGTATTTGCTAAGTGTAGCTTTTTCAGCTAATTCCACAATTTTTAGTTCATTTCAGCTCCTTCTTCTTCTGGTAGTTTAAGTTTTTTGTGTCTTTTCAGCTACTTTTCAGCTTTTTTAGCTAATTTCCTAATTTTTCGGCTCGTTTCACCTTATTTAAATCTAATTCAGCAAATATGTGTTTTGTCTGCTTTTTTCCCTACTAATATAGGCTTGTTCTTCCATTTTAGCATGTTTTAGCAAATTTCAGCAGTTTAGCAAGTTCTTCTGCCACAAGCATGCACACTAAATTTTTCTTTTTTTCTTTTTCTTTTTTGTTTCTTCAGTTACTTCAGTACTAACTTTATGGCTTTCATTAAAACATAATATAATAATAATAATAATGTGTTATGTATTGTCATCATTGTATGTTCCCATACAATGGCGAAATTGACTCTACATTTAACCCATCCACCACCAGGTGGAGCAGTTGGCAGCTATTGAAGGCCCCCGGGGAGCAACTGGGGATAGGGTGTCCTGCTCAGAGACACCGCAGGATGTGCAACGATCAGGGATCGAACCTGGGACATAACCCTTAAAGTATGCTGACTATCAATAAAAAAAAAAGGTGCAATAATTTAATAATAAGCTATAACACATGCAGTACACAGTTTTATTGATCAGCCAAAAATAATCCGTAATACATTGTAGTTTCCAACCTAAGAATGTTTCCGTAGACTCCTAACTTGTGGAAAAGGCTGGTAATTATTAACAGCAATAAGAAAGTTTGAATTTGATAAAATAGACGTGATGTGATGAAATAGTTTGAACAAAAACATTTCCAGTTCTCATGTTTGAAGACGTGATGCTGCCCACTGAAATTAAAAACCCCGGAGGCAAAAAGGCCAAGTGGAAATCAGTTTGGTTTGTGTATTTCTGTTGCCGGAGCAGGTTGCACATGATTTCACCAGGGTAGCCACGATGGAAGAGACGCCGTGCGTCACCATGCAGGCCTTTGAAAATGCACCTGTCCTGCCTTGCTCTGATTGTCGAAGGGGTTTAATCATCTGAAAGGAAAAGGCTAGAATTGCACTGCATTACCTAACTGTTACAAACACGACCCCTGCAGATTCTGTCATCCCAAGGCCTTAAAGAAAAGTTCACAAGTCACAAATAGGCCAAGATGAGGAGCGATGAACGCACCACAAAATATGAGCTATAATTTAAAAACAATATACAATTTATTTTGGTTGCCTTCTTTAAAAGAACAACCTTATTAACCTTCCCGTCCCGCTGTTACCCCCTGAGACCTGGAAGATTTCATCTGACAACCGGTGGAATTTTTCCTGTAACTTCACAGCTGGTCTCTTGTCGTCATCCCAGCATGCTGCAAATGTTGGGAATTACAATGAAAAAAATAATTTCAACAGATTACAACAGTAAAAAGAAGGTGTGTGTGTGTGTGAGGAGGCTAACCACTCTGTGGTTTTTCTAACGGCTGCCTGCATCTTTATCTACAAGCCTGATGGGAACTTGTTTTTGATCTTTTCTTACTTGTAAAGTGCAACTCTGTTAATACTGACACAATCATTGAATCAACCATTAAAGTATCCGACTGTGTCAAGCTTTAATAACGGAACTAAAGGTGAAGTGCACTTGTTTGTACATGAACTCTATTCTAAAGGCGTTCCTGAATCATTTCTAGTTATAAAATCTTTAGAATTTAAAACAGAAAACAAAACCGATTTTATTTTCTAAACCATCCAAGCAGAAAATAAGGTGAAAGGTTTTAATGTTTATCAAAGCTTGCAAGCAAAGTACATGCTGGATCGATACTTTTAATTTAATTAATAGACGCTGAAGACAAACTTGGTGAGGTTACAAGGATAGTTTGGTTCTTCAGAAATGGGGTTCCGTGAAATGCTTATGAACAATTATCATCCTACCTGTTGCAGATAGTTTTTTTTTTTTTTGGGGGGGGGGGGGGGGGGGTCAGGTTTGGCCATGTAATTACTGTTAATTCGTTGGGTCGCGTGGGGTTTGGAAATAATGGCTACGGGCTAGGGCCGGGCCGGGTCAGATTTTTTTGGGCCCGAATGCAACTCTAACAGAACACTCCTTTATAAAAATCCAAACTATCCCTTTAAGATTGGCACAGATACCCCTATGACTCAAACTTAAAGCTCAATTGAAGCCATATTTTGTGATTTTTACAGCGCAGCGTGTTGGAAATTACTTACAACAACAATAAAGTATATGTTGAGCTTTACCAAATGGCTGAAATTAGATTATTTTACATAATCATTGAGTTAAGCCTTAAAAAGTAAATTTAAAATAATGTTCAGATGTCTCTGGAGCTCCTGATTATTGAACAACTTCCTTTGAAGCTTTATCATAAGTATGTTCTTACGATTGCTTTGACATATTATACCACAGATGATTTTACAGACACTCAGTCTTCTTGTATGAGCTTGACTCAAATCACTAAAACAGCTTATTCTTATGGTTACACTTTACCTCTATTTTCATTTAAGCTAAATTACTATTTTAAACTTACTAAATTCTTTCCATCAGCATTGGGAGATGTTCGGATCTACAGTATATTTACAGACAGTGGCACAACTGAACTGAATTGACAAGAATTTACATTTCTCTCTTTCACCTTCGACGAAGATGGTCACTCTTATCCTCTCTCCCTCCCTCCTGCTTTTTTTGCTCTCTTGTCCTGTCAACCTCAGAGACTCTCTTTATGCATCTTCTGAAATGAAAATTATTATGGATTTGGTCAGCTGGTCCCTCAACGTAATTGATAAAATATTTTCCACCCGAGGACAGGGTGCTGGAGAGCCCTCATGCCCTGAATGGACCCACGCCGCTGGGTATGTCATTGATTCCTGGAGTGAATGGAAGATGATGTGCCTATCTGTGCTGTCCATGGAGGACGTAGAAGATGTGTACATTATTGGATTTATAACAGAGTTTCTGCTTTTTGGAATCAGTGGATATCTTGGATATCGACAAATTAGGAAGACGTCAGCAGCAGTTTTGGCCATGGTAAAGCTGCCGGCCTTATGTGAAGGACTCATTTGTGTCTCGAGCACTCAAACTCATATGCTTACTGAGCTCAACATCAAGCTGGACGCGATTTCTAAGAATTGTAGGCCACTTGCAGTTTCTGGAACGCACCAGCATGAATGATTCAATCTTGGAGAATACTAATGGAGCACAGACTGGGCAAAATGTCCTCAAATCTGGTTGTTTGGATTCGCCATTGAGTGTAACCAGCAGAACTTGAAGGCAGACAGAAAACAGAGCCTGGCGGCCCAAACAATCGTTGTTTATCTGAATTTGGCCTCCCCGCTGGCCTTGGACAGGCCAAATGATCTCAAATGGCTCCGGGTGGATACATATACTAGAACCTCTACCTGCCCCCTGAGGACGTCTATGGCCTTATCAGAACCATGACGCTGATAGACACTGTACCATCTTATCAGAACTGTGGAACTTCCTGGAATGTTTATGGATAACTCACCGGCTTTGTCGACCTCTATGCATAAATGTATTATGATGTCATTGTATGTTCCAGCTTTATGTTGTGAGTTGTTTTTTGTGCATCTTTTACACTGTTTCCCAGCCAGGACATGGTGTGAGACATGATTTTTTTTACTTCCTCCACCTTCGTGTTCTCTTTTTCCTCATCTGCCTGTATGTTGTATGTAACAGGTTTCTCTTGTAAATGAGTCTTGGAGGCTCAATGAACCTGTATAAATAAAGGTCTTAAAAAAAAACTAACTAACAACAAAACAAGCTTGCACTTTTTGTTAGTGTGGTTAATGTAAATGCCCCATTTTTTGAAAATTAGGAAATTTTACAGAATAAAAGTCCACGCAGAAGCAGTTTCTACAGTCCGTCACAGCTTTGACAGTGATAAAGGAGCACCATGCTGCAGGAAATTGGCGGAGTACTGCTTTAAAAGCCTGTGATGGATTCACTTGACTTGATTTTCACATGCGGTTTCGCAGCAAAGGTTATATTTAAATCACCGTCCTCAGCGGATTTGTTTCAGCAGGGCTTTTCATTCTGTTTGATGGAACAGATGCATTTCAGTTGTTCTAGATGAAGCCGTGTGCACAGGTGGCCTGACAGCACACATCTTACTTTGACTCTACGAGAGAAAAAAACAGCCTAAAAATTTTTTATTTTTTCCCGAAATTTTGGCAACAACAGTCAACAGTTTTGTCTTTCACCTAAACAGATATTTATTGGATGCTGCCATAAAAAGCAGGCAAACATGTAACACTGTGCGAGTGTGCGTGCATGCGTGTCTGACTTAGAAACTCAAAAGAAAAGCTTTACAACTGATTAACATTTGGAGTCACTTGACTGGGGTGGCTGAAGATTAATCTATGGTGGTCAGGGCCTCCATTGGCCCCCCTCTGGTCCTGCCATTGCACCTGCTGGTGGATAAAATTGCTCCCTCCAGAACACCAAACATTCACTTTTCAAATTCTTCAGCGACGCGGGACTTTGGTATAACGCTAGTTTCCATTTGTAAGAGGGCTGGGAAAAGGGAAGTGATATTTTCTTGTTCTTATCCATCTGAGTTTGATTAAAAATATAGTTTTGCTCCATTAATTTACCAAATTAATTGCTAGTGTTGTTTTAAACAAAACATTTGTACGATCATCTAATTGAAATGGCATTACAGCAAGTTCTGATTGGTTCAAACCCAGCTGTTGAATCTTTGTTTATTAACTGGGAGTCCATTCAGCAAAGCATATAGACATTTTGTTCAGTTTATACCTGATCATAAAACTCAAAATTGGACATCAACATCTTTCATCTTTTAATATACCAGCAGCATTCTGCTTCTTCGGATAGTCCTGTGTTTAAATATTGTCTAATGTGCGCAGTCACATCCTTATCTTTGCATTAGCTGGCTGTAGGTTTGCTCATTACTCCTCTAAAACCTCTGCTTCATGCCTAGATCAACAAGAATTGCTCAGGATGAGCATGGATGGAGCCAGTGAGGTGGAGATAATCAAACGCTGAGTCTTCTCACCTCCCTGTGGTTTCGTTTGTTAGAATTCTGTAATAACACTTCTAATGAGCTCCTCTACATTACTACAGATAACGCTAAGACCAAGAGTACACACTCCACAAACTGAATCATGTTTAAGCCCCATGGATGAGTCTGATGAGTGTTTGATATTAGTCAATTCTCTTATCAGTCTGTGTAGCCTGCCCAACAAACATAGCATCATTTTAAATGGTTTTATTCTATTTTAAAATTAAAAAGAAATATATGTACTTCCATATGTTGGATATTTGTGGGAAAAACTTGTCACCACTGTGTTACTTCATTTAATTTTATAAACCATCAGTGTGCAATCAAAAAATTATTTTCAGATGATGTAACTGCCCCATAGAAACGTGAGCGTTTTGCTGAATTGGGCTGCTGGATGGCTGTTCACACAAACGTGCGTCGCTACAGGTGGCGGACAAAATCACCCAATCTTACAATTTGATTCAATTCAGAGAAAGAGCCCCACAATAACATCTAGGTTTGAGGAGCTGGTATTTGTGGCTGACAAAACTCAGAACCCAAAACCATACACTACAGCTAAGACTGTAGTTTAGCGCTATTTGAGAATTTCTTTTCCGACTGCATTTTCTACAGAGAACCTACCAGACTAAGATTTCACAGAGAGCCTCAAATACTTCCCAGGCCAAAGACAAAGTAAATGCTCGAAATACAGATATATGGAATGAAAGCTTTTAAAATGACTACTATGAAACTGGATAAATTTCAGTTATTTCACGCGTTCAAGAATTCAAGGTTCTTTATTGTCATTCACATCACATGTGGTACATGACATGGAACAAAATTGTGTGCACAGGGTCCCAGTTACATCCAACAATAGCAAAAATATAAAGTGTAAAAAGAAACAGTAAATAAGAGTCTAAGATATCAACTAACATATACACTAAACAAGCGCCCAACGGTGCGCTAAAAGATCTAAGATATACGCTAAACACTAATAGTGCAAAACAATACACCGAACAACAGCAGCACAATTCTCATAGGTTGTGTTCAGCTATAATTTTCATGCTTAATGCGAGGACTAAGATACGCTAGGATTTATTCAAAGCATGCAATACAATTACAGAAACAAGGTGCCAAAATTGAAAAAGAAATACATTTACAGCATCATGGTCCCATTGGCACTATGGTACTGTGTGGTTCAGTTTGTAGCATTGTTTTATTAGCAGCGTTAGCAGGTCTTGTTAGCATGTCCCTTCAGCAGCATGATGATAATAAGGACTGCAGCTGCTTCCCTCCCAGACGGCCTCCAGAACCGGGTCCAGCAGACAGAGAACATCCAAGGTTCCCCCGTGGAACCAAGCAGGTCCACAGAGTTTGGTCCATGTAAGCAGATGGAGGATCTTGTTAGCAGCGCTAGCAGGTCTAGTAGCAGCCCAGTGGTTACAATGACTGTAGAAGCTGCCCTCCCAGACTGCCCTCCAGAACTGGGTCTGTCAGACAGAGGACATCCAAGGTTTCCCCGCAGAACTGAACGGGTCCGTAGAGTTCGGCCCCTGCAGGCAGACGGAGGATCTTAACAACGTTAGCAGGTCTAGTTAGCAGGTCTAGTCAGCAGCCTGATGATAACAGTGACCGCAGCAGTTGCCCTCCAGAACCGGGTCCGGCAGACAGAGAATATCCATGGTTTCTCCACAGAATAGAAAAGAGTTCAGTCAGTACAGGCAGATGGAGGATCATAGAGAGAGCCGCCATGACAGGTCTGAGCCCGAGGTTGGAAGGACTGAACCACGATGGCAAGGCAGCAACACAGAAAACCCCACAAGTGTGTTGTGGTCATACTGGTACTCGTACCATGGATGTACATTGTAGGCACAAATAAATTTTAAAAAGTTGAAACAAAAACAACAGGAACAAAAAAAAGATAGCGTTCACCAGGAGCCTGTGACGCTGCGGCTCGGCTGAGGGCAGCCATCTTGGCATCATCATTTGCAAAAATATGTGCTAATTGCAGTGGTGGGATGTAACTAAGTACAAATAGTTTGTTACTGTACTTAAGTACATTTTTCATGTTTCTGTACTTTACTTAAGTAGAGCTAAATGTGGGTACTTTATACTTTTATTCCACTACATTTTACATCAAGTATCTGTACTACACTACATTTCTATAATGCGTTGCATTACAAGTTACATTCATGTTGCAGTTTTTTGATTTGTTTGTTACTTTGAAAGTAACCAATGGTGAGAGGGGAGCTGGTCCAGTGAATCACTGCAAAGAGGGCAGGTAACGTTAGGCCCGCCTTCAAGAAGAGCTGGGCCCATTACATATATTCTAGTAAATATGTCAATGAGCTTGGTGCACCCACAGCACCGCTAACGCACCCAAAATGTATTCCACCACAAGAGAGTCAGTCAGAAGATACGCACCACCCATGGCCTTATTGAAAGACTGCTCAGTACAACAGGACAGCTTCTCTCTCCCAAAAGAGCAAGAGTGAACTCAAAAATCTTTGAAAACCAACTTCTTCTGAAGTTGAACAAGAAATTCTTGCTGCAATATTAAAATGTGTCAGTTCATGGGATGTTAGAACAGGAGACAAGAGATGTCTCCAAATGGATCGACACTCAGGTCCAAGTTTTAAAAATGGTGTCAGAAAATTAAAATATTGTTCAATATTTACCCATTACAAGGTTGAATAGACATATTTCAACTAGTGTTGATGACAAACTGGAGTTGAAATATCAGTGGAAATGATCAGAGCCTGTTCCTTTGTTAGTTGTGTCTAATGCTCCTTTTGTTCAGGCAGACAACTTTTACTTAAATGTGTTACTGCAGTTAAAATGACACAATTGGTTTTGATTTGTGTTAAATAAAAACTTTCAAAGGTAAAATCATTCCTCTTTCTTATTTTGATTAATGGCATTTAACTCTGCAGGTCATCCCTGAAATTCTGACGCACAGAATCACAAGTCCAAGTGTGAACTGTGTCACAGAGTAAACACAAAAAAAACATGTATTATCTGCAGCATTGTTCATTAAAATGGAACAACACTATTAATGTATTACAGAAAATATACATATGGTAGGCAGACAAAGATATGTAGACCATTGCATTATGTAATACATTCAGGAAGTACTTTTACTTTTAAAACTTTAAGTATTTTAAAAGCAAGTACTTGTCAGAGTCAGAGTCAGAGTTTCTTTATTGTCATTCGCACCTCATGTGGTGGAGCGAAATTATGTACACAGGGTCCCAGTTACATCCAACAATAAAATGTATAAGAAAAACAGTAATAACATCTAAGAACATCATTGTTTACTTTTACCTAAGTAAAAATGTTAATATGGTACTTCTACTTTTACTGGAGTATATTTTTGTCTGTTTATTTGTACTTTTACTTAAGTACAGTGTTTGAGTACTTTCTCCACCTCTGGCTAATTGTAGAAAAAGCACAAAACAGAGTGTTCAGGAACAGGGCTGACGCTATACTTAGCTGATTCCATAGTACAAGTTTTCAAACGGGACTAAAACCAGGATCATTCACTCATTGTTTAAAAGTCAAATGACGAGAAAACAAAAGCGATTTGGTGGCTCTCTTGACATGCTGTCAACGAAACCTGAGTTTTTCAAAGAAACTGTGCGAACCTGAAACAGTTTCTGCCCCGATAGCCGTTGTACAATTAACCCGATACAACACGTAACATGTTGGGTAACTTTTTGCATATTTATACATGTGGAATTGATTTGTAAAGGGCCCATTCCAGGATCCGCAGATGAAGATACCAAGGTGACAGTTTGGTCAGGGCGCGAGGCAGGAGGTTGAGATGGAGATCAGGTTTTTATAAATCTCATTTCTGCTGCTGATTTATCAGCCTGCCCCGGTCCGTGTCAGCCACACACATGTGACCAGCATGGCAAAAGGCTAACTCATTAGTCTGCCTCATCACAGTGGGGTGGGGGTGGGTGGGGTGGGGGCGTTGCAAGCAAGGCCATACACACTGCATGCACAGTCTTCTTTTTATCTCATCGTCTATCTCCCTTTGCCAATTTCCCTTCTCCTGTTGGTCTCTTTCACCACAATGCTAACGTTCCTCATTTTCATCCCTTTCTTCTTCGTCATTTGATTCGTCGTCTTATTCTCCCAGGCTGAGCTGTGGCCTCTCCATCCAGGATTTAATTAAAGCAGTTTAAATGGCCAGGGGTGATCCTCATCATGTCATCCTCTTCCCAGTGTCTCTTCCTCCTGAGGTTAATATCAGACTAATCCACTCTTACCCCCCCTAAGCCCTTCCTCTATAATGCATAGCTCTTCCCAGGCCACCTAGAGTGGCTGCCTTCAACAAAAACAGAGCGTACAGCAGACACCTCCATGCAGTCAAATCCAGACGCACCTTTATCTTTCTATATTGGAGACAACTTCATTTTGTGTCACTGCTGCCTCAGAGTTCTCTTTAGAGAGTTTTTGTAATTAAATGCCGAAAATGATCCAAGCAGACTAATATCAGAATTTCTTTAGGCATAGGCCCTTCACATATTTTTTAAATTTCTACAAAATCCCATTTCCTTTAATAGCCCTATAGGAAAAAAGGGCTTTCTCGTGCATTTACCATGGACTAAATGTAAACTGTTTGCTTCAGCACCACCCCGTTGTTACAGTACCTTCTAAATTAACACGCCAGGGTAGGTTATGCCTTGTACTCTGATGTCAACACAATTAGCCTCCAAACTTAAGTAAAGGCATCAACTTTTAATTAGCTTGACACATCACATTCTTTTTAATGGTCTTATTAATGTGTGCATAAATGATATCACGTTATGTTGAATCAAAGCTCAAGTTGGATCACACAACACACTTTAATGAAAGATGGACAGTCAGTGTTTGTCATGTTACCAGCTTATCTAATGACCCACTGGATATATTTTAAATGAAACTCCCAGAGGGGAACCAGTGTAGGAAAAACCACAGTTGATTGTATTTAAGAGTCAGCCCAATTCAAAATGCCACTACAGCCTATCTACCTTAGCAAACACAAAAAGTAGCAATCCTTTAGGGAGAGTGTGTAACAGGCCACCTCTCAGCTACTACCACACCCAAGTTTAGCTCAATAACTAGCAAGGACTGGGTTATATTCATCTTTGTTTTTAAGTTTCTTAGCTATGGCTGCCATTTTTAATAAACTTTAATCAAGTTTTCCCATTCCACTGTTTGCTCAGGATGGTAAAGGGTGACAAAGTGAAGATTCAACACAATCCACTGGTTTTCTTAGATAACTATTGCTAATTGTCTTTTTATGTATGTGAATGTTTCTGTGTAGTGCCCTGAGACAACTTCTGTTGGGACATGATGCTATATAAATAAAATGAATTGAATTGACTTTTAAAGACACTCTGAGGTCACCACGGCAGCTGCTGCTCCTCCACTTCTGGTTCCTGCTTCCGCCGCTGCCGCCGCTGCCGCCGCTGCCACTGCTGCCACCGCTGCCGCCGCTGCCGCCGCTGCCGCCGCTGCCGCCGCTGCCGCTGCGGTAGCGGCTGTCAGGTTTTCCTGACTTATTTGCAGGATGATAAATGGTAGGAGCAAAATATACTCTCCCAATGTTATGTTGGTCTTTTTTTGTAAATAATTACCTTTTTTGTGGTTTTATTTATTTATTTATTGTTGTATCTTTAGATCCTATGATGTCATCAAGTACTCCAGTTCTACTCGAGTTTTATTATGTTAATGTCGAGTTTAAAAATTATGTAGTCGTTCAACCCCTACCGTCTTGTCATCAAATGCATATGTAATGTGTCTATAAATGTGCTTGTTGGTAGAGTTTTTTGATGTCTTAAATCATGCAAGATACATGTTGGCACAAACTCATACAAATCTAGTCAGAACTACAGACATCTTCATTTTTTGTGGCAACAATTTCAGTTTAAAAGATTGTAATTTATTATATTTTTCCTTCCCTGTGTCATGGCCACTTGAGTTGTAAAAATTACATTAAAGCCAACAAATTTAGGCAAATTATTGGCATTGTTTTCCTATTAGCTTTATTTTTTTTATTTGACAAAGATCAATCAGGAGTTTGTTTTTATGACTTTAAGATAAATCACATCCCAGTGGAGACGACATATTCAAGTTCCTTCTACTGACACATGGATCAGTCGTGTGCTTGGTTTATAGGATGATAAAGCGATGTGAAGTACAAAATTCAAGCATGGACACAACTTCAGACGTGATGTCAAATATATTGAAAAAAGTGCAGGGGCGAGTATTCAAAAAGTTTGAATGAGCTGAAAATACCGAGGTTGATTTGAAAGGTTCTGTGGAACACAAGCGAATCTGCTATTGAAATCGAGCACATCTAATGACCTTTTCACCAATAGCTGCGCTTGTGTGTGCGCACGTGTGTGGGAGGAGAAGCAGGTAGTCTTGAGCTGCTAATGAAGACAGGGATATACACGACAACTACCAATTAAAGTTGTCAGAGCCGCAGTGTTCCCAGAGTTTGACAGTCCAGCCTTGCACAGCCGCTGATTTTCCTTTACATGCTTTGCAGCGTAATTAGAGTCTGGTGGGTGTGGTTGGACAGAAATTACCTCATGCGCTATTGTCTTTCCCTCCATTATGGATTTCAAGTTGGCACAGTGTGAAATAGTGTGAGCAGGAAAGAGAACAGAACTCATCCATGAATCCAAAGAAAGAAAGGCGTCCAATTAAAATACAGGCCTGGGTTTATTTTAGGGACAAAGATGTGCACGAAACACATACCATCCAATCTTTACCTCTGCAACGCAGCTTTAGAACCTGAACTCACCTCTTCAAAGTTAAATTGACATTGTTGGGTATTCATTTCTAGACCATAACTACTTTTTCCACAACAAAAAATGGTAATTTTGTGGATTTTCCCCAAAATTTATGAGAGTTCTGTTAACACGGAGAGATTATTATTTTACCAGGTTGACCTTATTGGGGACTGCCTGAAGGCAGCCCCTATTATTATCCACCTGAAAAGGGGCTTGCCCTTCTATTAATTTTAATGCGAATTGAATCGCAATGTGTACCCCACAAATGTATATCAGAACGACCGCTTCGGCACCGTTATGTGTGCTATTACTTTTGTTGGCATTTTGAGTAACCATGACGACATAATTTGCAAACAAAGACGCCATTTTCCTCAATCAAAACGCCTGATGGAAAACGTCACTCTCTAACAGCTGCTGTGAGATCACATGGCTTAGAGTGGAGAGGTCCTTGAACAAAACACTGATTAACTTTTACAGCCATTTTGGTTCAAGATGGCTGCCACAGTTACCTCAGAAAATTCAAAATTGACTATAACTCAGTTATTCTTTGAGAAATTTAGCTGAAATTTGGTATGGTCATAGCTGAGAGTGAGTTGTTACACATTCCTAATGCAAATTAAAAATTCAAGATAGTCGCCTGAGCTAAAAAGGAAAAAATACTATAAATCAATCATTTTTAGAAATACTAAGCTGAAATTTGATGTGGTTATTGCTGATAATGTTAACAATCAGAGTGAACCCCAACACATAGTACTATCAAATCAAAGTTTCAAAATGGCTGCAACGTGGCAGTCCCCATCAAAGTTTCTCCAGCAACTTTCTAGTTCTAATGAGAATCTCAGATTTACATTAATAAACTAGATAAAGGAAGACATTTTTGGGCTGATGTTAGTCATTTAGAACAGTAGTCCATTGTTTATCGCAAGGGATCTGTACCCTGAAGACCTGCGATAAGTGAAACACCGCGAAGTAGGAATATTGATAAGAAGTAGTTTATTTTAGTATTTATATGGATAAATATTAAGGCATTTTGAACCCTTCACACTCTCTTGCAATATTCCAAACAATGTTTCTAAACTCTAATCACTCAAGAGCACATAATCTCATGTTCAGCTCCCTGCCTCTGCTGCTCTCAGCCACATGCAAGTGCTCTTGGCCACGCCCACTTCTCCGCTCTGCACAGTGAACAGCTGATCAGCTGCAGCAGGAAGTTTATCCTGCAGTATAGGCTGTACAAAGGTGCAGCAGGTGCTACGTATTTTAAAATTATTTATTTAAAATAAAAATCCCATGCCGATCGTGCGGCTCATCCATCAATCAACAAATTTTGTGTCGTGTCCAATCTTATTTTGAAAAACCACTATAGAGCAAGTTGGCGATAAATGAACCGCAAAATAGCGAGGGACTACTGTACCATTCATGGTGCATAATTGATCATCATTATTGAGAGAGTGCTATAAAAGTAAAT
>NC_056519.1:20536137-20582331 GCF_014905685.2 Nematolebias whitei | reverse complement strand
AAGCATTCAAATTAACCTCTATGAAATTTCTCATACTGAAGTTTTTAGACTGAAGCAAACCACTTTGTTCATGGCCCCACCTGGACTAACTGTTTGTCATTCTGGTAACAAACCGTTTGTTCAAAGAGGCATCTATAAATATCTATATCTATACATGTTCACAACTTGCCAAATAACTTACTGTACTTTTCGCCGTATAAGCTGCACCTTTTTGCACAAATTTAGATGCCCTGCAACTTATTTATGTTGTATTTTCCCATATTTATAACCCACTTTTGGCTGAGATCTGACAATTTCATTCATCTAACATGGAAAATATTGAACACTACCATTTTCAGCTGCTAGAGGGCCCTCAACTAATATTGCAAATCAAATGTCTAATTAATAGGTGAAAGTGACTATTAATGAGACACTTGGCTTGCCATACAAAGCAACCTTCTTTTCGCTGGAACTCCTGCAGCAAACGTCAAATCAGCTGCAGTTCACCTGGGCGGTGAACTGCAGCTGATTTGACCATTAAAGTGCTTTTATTAAGGAAAAGTTCAACTGAGACACACCTTTACTATAATGTCGAGCAAACAAATAATTGTTTTTAGGTGGTTATCTTGTTAAGTTTCAAATAAATGCACAGTGAGTCCTCTCTCTGCGCGCACCCGCAGCCGCGAATCAATTTTTTAAATACGGCTGATTTTACCGTTAAAGTTCATTTATTGAGGAAACGTTAAATTGAGCAAGTTTTCTACAATTTTGAGCAAACAAATAATTATTTTTAAGTGTTAATCTTGTTAAATTCTTGTTAAAGCTCTCCCGTGCACGCTCCCGCGGCCGCCATTTGCCAGCCAATCGATTTTTGGCACAACGATGGCCCACATTTCCGGGTGGTCAACGGTGACGCATAATTTTCATTCAACCTTTATTTAGACAGGTTAATCTCACTGAGCCTCGAGGACTCACTTACAAGAGAGACCTTAATAATAGATGCGACTTATACGGAGAAGCGACTTATTATTATTGTTTTTTCCACTTTATTAGACATATTTGTACTGATGCAACTTATACAGCAGTGCGACTTGTACGGCAGAACTTTATTTACGGCTCAACTTTATAACAATTTATGATTGTTGAGATTAGGACCAGCTTTTTTGGCCATTAGGGTTGAGCCTACATAGTTGTGGTAAGACCAAGAGTGTAAAGTTGTGGAAGATGAAAATTTAAAGACACAAGACACAACCTCGTTTCATCAGATGAACACAGTTACAAATGCATACCAATGAATAGTTTGTATTTATAATTATGTCTTGTACAGTGCCCTCAGGTGACTTGTGTTGTGATTTGGAGCTATATAACTGAATTGAATTGAAGTGAAGCGCAAAAAATGTGCAAATAAGTAAAAAAAATAAACAAGATTTTGGGGTCAAAGCAGATGTAGACTGAGAATGGACAACTGTAGCCTTGATGCTAAGAGGAACTTAATTTAACACCTAATGTCATTTAATTCTTAACATGGAAGAGTAACGTTTTTTTAAAATAAAGTTTTACATTTTATGAAGATGTTTAATCTCTATTGTTTTTGGCTATAAAGGGACAATCATCTTTTCTTTCTAGTGCTGAAAAACACACCGTTTCTATTAAAACTAGAGTATTCATGATAATCAACAAAGGGAGCTAGTTGTTTAAGGTTTGATAGGATTTTTGACAACATGGCTATCTGTTTTTTTTGTTTCTTTTGACATTTTATGACAAATTTCAAACCAAAAAAAAAATAACTTTAGTGCATTAAAACTGATGTGAACACACTTAATGCCTGCAAACTCTTTTTAAATTTGATGTGAAGTTTTATGGTTCAGTCAGAATATTCGTCACAGGTTCACAAACTGACTGGGGCCTTTCAGTGTAAAGTGTGCAGGTCATCTCTTTGCATGCGTGGGTTTATTCCATCGTCTCGCCAACCGAAAGCTAGGTTAATTGACGGCTCACTCTACTAGGTGAGTGAGTGAATGGTTGTCTTGTTTATCTGAACCTGCAACCTGTCCATGGTGTAACCCTGCCTCTCGCCCAATAACCGCAGGAGATAGGCACCAGCTCCCTGTAACCCTGCATGGAAGAAAAAAAAAGGTGTTTGCCCAAAATAAAACCCTCTGTAAAATTTAAAGTTCTGAAACTCGTTGCAGTGAAGTAACGGAGGAAAGGATGACCGTAAAAAAAATAAAAAGAGGTAAACATCTAAGTTGAATAAAGCTGAGCGTGGAAGAATGTGGAAAAGGAATAAAAAGTATGTGGGTCACCATGCGAGTACACAGAGACCAGAGGAAGGTGTGACAGAAGACGATGAAAAGCTTTCAGCTGGTGATTTTTGCATGCGTGTATTAGAGAGAAAGACGGTGAAATAAAGAGCAGATGCTGAGTCAAGATGAAAGCCTTGCATTTTGGGAACGTGATAATGGTGACCAATGCGTTTCCTTCTTGTAAGGCAATACCAGTGTATGTGTTTTCTTTGAAGTAGAGGCTTTTGCGTGTGAGTTGGTGTCTTTTCAAGCTCCTACCTGCAGTAATGCTGCGCCATGTGTACTGGCGATGTAGGTTAAGGGCTACAGTGAGGAAATGTGTATGTTTATTTGTATGTTAGTGCCATTAAATGATGACAAATTGAAATAAAAGTCCTGTCTGGAGCCATAAAGTAGTGTCATTTAACCTTACAACCATATGTCCTGTCAGAGAACAGCTCTACTAATGTATAGTCAGTGAAACACAAGTCACAGTGTGGTACGCGCCTCAGCTTTGAGGTCATGATTCAAAACGGATTTGATCAAATAGAAAAACAGCCAAATATTCATGTTCTTTTTAAAACTTTTATACAAGAAATAACTCCTCAAAGCAGAAAACTGTTATAGACAAGGTGGCAACACAGCAACTGCAAAAGAAATAAGTTTTTAAGCTACAGTTTCATTGAATTCTGAGGTTTTGCATTGTTTATTTTCATGTGCTTGCCTTGCAAATATTGTATACTTGGCCACGCACATTTTTTTTTTTTTGGTGACAATTTGCCCATGTCATATTTGCCATGGCTGGCTTTGTTTCTACCTTGGCAGATGTCCACATATTTCTAATTTAATCTACTGGGATAAACTTTAATAATTAATATATTTGAACCATATTTGTTTTGGTATGCAATGCTTTATAGGGCATCTTCTTCTACTCATTTTCTGACGTGGCAGTTAGCAAAAAGCTATTAAATCCACATGCAACCTTGTAAAAATTAGTAACAATTTGAGCCTAACTTGATCATCTGATTTCATACACCTGACCCCAACATTTGTACCTTGATGGTCCAGTATGAGTATGTGTACTTTTATACTTCCCTAAAGGTGACTAAAGGAAGGAAATAGAAACTGCAGTTGGGTTATTGTACTGTATTGGACTTTTTTTTTAACCGATTAAAAAAAAAGTTAGTGGAACAATTTCCTGTTACAGAGAAATGAGAAACCTGAAGGTTAAATGTTGTCGTGTAACCATCTGTTGATTTGGGCCATTGTGCCAGGAATCATGCCGGTTTTGTGAGTGTTTTCCATCTACGTTGTCACCAAAAATGTAATTAAATTCAGATTTAAAAACCTAAAAAGGGGTTGACATGAACATTTGGACACAAACTGTAGTTATTTTAGGGTAAAAAGTACTATGTTGACGATGACGGCTTCTTCATGGCGGACTTTGTTTTGTCACTTGAAGACGGGACAAAGCAGGCCACCGGGGTCAACGCATGACATTTAAAGTGATACAAACAGTTTTTGAGAAATATACAATAACTAACATTTTACAAGAAACAATTTTTTTTTTGTTTTCATATTTTAATTTGGTTTGGGTTTAAAGTCCTCTTTCCTGTCAGTAGTCAGTGTTTTTCATTATAGCATTGTTATTCTTTATTCTTGATATATGATTTAACAGTGTGTGAACTAAATTACATTTTTTTCTGTAGCTTATTTCTAAAATTTAAAAATTATTTTAATTCTGGTTTACATTATTCTATTTGTTTCTTTTGGATTGTTAGATTTTCATTTTAGGGGAAAAAAGATGTATTATAAAACAACTACAGAAATAATTGTGATAATTTACATGGTAATAGGCCTAAAGTAAAATAAAAGAACAATTTAATTGTTTTACATTTCAGAATAAAAGGGATAAATACAAATAAAATTAATGTAAAAAAAATAAATCAACTAAACAAAACTTAAATGCCAAAGAGTTTGCAAAAAAATATACAGTATATATGAAGGCAAATTAAAACATGTGGTATGGTCATGTTCTCCATCGGGTATTTGCTTTTGGATTTACCAGCTCACAAAACAAACGTACATATATGGCGTCAGGAATCTTGGATGTTGACATGGCAACCAGTGCTGTGCGGTAAGCTTTGTGACAGGTGAGGCACTGACTCGTCTGGAATCAGACGCTCACATATATGAACCCAAAATTGAAGCTTATATTTCAAATTAGCCTTTTTTTCTTCCTCTCTCTAATACCTTCTGTTTCAACTGAAAATCTAGTTTAGAAAAATCCTTTAGTTTTGAGATATGCTCTTCCATTTTGTCTAAACAAATGTCAATGAGTGTACTGTTTGCTTCACGCCCGGCCCAGTGTCCCTATGGGGCAGCACTGCCCCCTATTGGTGTGGCAAGGTACTTTCTACCTCACCCTGTGTATTTTCAGTGTGCATTATGACCGATTAGAAGAAGAAATATGCCACACATTCATTCACTATATTAGACAGAGTGTAGAACATCATCATGTGTAGAACATGTGTAATTAAACGTATATGGCGATATAAAAAGAAACAGCAATGGGCATGCGCCAATCACCTACTTCATATATTGTATATGACCCAGCGCCCCAGAGGTGAACCAGAGTACTACACTGCCATACCCAGTACATTTCTATGTGTTTGAACAGGCAATGTGTAAATTCCATGATTTTGACCATTGAAGTGTTGAAATAATTCAGAAAACAGTTTTATAAAAGTTTTATAGAACAGTCAAGTGGTCAAATGTATTTTCTCTTATTAGTATTTTACTTGTCATGATGACATGAGGCACTGCCTCATCTGCTTCCCCTGATTGCACGTCACTGATGGCAACCCAATTTTCAAAATGAACCTGTCTTATGTCTAGATGCAGCCACACACTGAAATGCAAGTTTGTACCTGACTTGTTTTTCAAGCTATCATGCTCACAACACACACACGGACAAATGGAATTTCCAAATCCCCCTTTCAGTCTCCGCAATGAAAGACAAAAAAGCAACAAAATAAAATGGTAATTGTAACTATCATTTCTTTCTCCTATCTCAGTAGGGAAGTAAAACTTTGTACCACAACAAAGGCTTCATGGGAAGTCAACAAAGTTAAGTCAGGTCTTCTGGATGGTTTCTTTGTGTTGGAACGTTTTGTCATTCATCCAAAAGACTTTCAACGTTTCAAGAAATGTTTCAACACAAAGAAACTGTCCAGAGGACCTGACTTAATTTTGTTTGATTTTTTTTAAACCTGGACTGTTGAACATAAACTTTGATGTTTTGAACCAGACAGCACGGTGGCGCAACTGGTAGAGCTGCTGCCTCTCAGCGAACAGGTCCATGGTTCAAACCCCGGTCCAGGGGCCTTTCTGGGTGGAGTTTGCATGTTCTCTCCGTGCATGCGTGGGTTTTCTCCGGGTGCTCCGGTTTCCTCCCACAGACCAAAAAATGCGTGTTAGGCTGATTGGTAACTCTAAATTGTCCCTAGGTGTGAGTGAGAGAGTGAATGGTTGTTTGTCTCGTTTGTCTCTGTGGCCCTGTGATGGACTTGCGACCCATCCAGGGTGTACCCCGCCCCTTGCACAGTGATTGCTGGACATGGGCACCGGCGACCTCCGTGACCCAAAATGGAATAAGCGGGTAAAGATAATGGATGGATGGATGTTTTGAACCACTTTGACCTTGGCTGCCTCAGAGGAGTCGACAGGGGAGAGGGCAGGCCCCAGAAACCATCTCATCACCAGCAAACTGGCTGGCTCAATATGTGAGTGTGCTGCTTATAAGACTGAGTTTGTTGTGGCTCCCCGGACTGACGAAGTTTTTGAATGAAAGACGAAATGTTTCAACACAAAGAAACCGTCCAGAGGACCGGACTTCTTTGTTGGATTCTTCACGTAGATTATTGAGCATGAACTTTAATGCTTCATGGGAAGGTTTCAGCTACTTGTCAGGATTTATCTTGTTTCCTCACAATGCCTTTGTAACCCTAACAGAATCATTGGCGTAACTCCTGATGTGAACATGTTAGGAACCTCAACATCCCACAAAAACAAGTAGACGGACTGCTCGGTCAGCTGGTTAATGGTACTCACTGTTTTGTATGTGTTCCCCCACCCACAGTTTGCACAACTTAGCAGTGTCACAGAACAAGTGTAGCACGGATCACAATACTGTGTCTGGTATAACGTGTCCAGAATCCTGTCTCTAGGGGTTTCTATGACAACTTAAACCACACATGCTGTGTGTGTCGCTGGTGGCCAAGGATAGGGTGTGTGTGTGAGTGTTCCCTCCCAAACCTGAGGTACTCGGGATAAATGCAGCCAATCAAAAGGGGATGTGGAGGTAATGAAGACTAAAGCGCAGAGAGGCAGGGAGCTTGTAGAAGCCACCGTAAAGCTGAACACTTCAGACCTGCTCTCTCCATCTTCCACGGCTTGTTGGATTAGTGGCATAGTCTCTATGGAAACCTTGCCCCACTTGAAAACATCGAACACACACACTCGCACGTACACGCACATCATGAAGAATTTACTTCCTTCAGTACAAAAATGAAACTGGATAATTTAAGTGCTACTTGTGATTTCCTGGTTTTTTGACATACTTTTGCCTCTAGGAAGTAGTTATAGAGTCATCAGCTCCACTGAGGGGAAACAGGCCTGACTGCGGCAGAATAACGCCAGACTTCTCACACCTAATGCCTCTCAATTCAGTGTGCTCAACAAAAAATGCTCTTAGGGTATTTGAAAAAGGAATAACACAGTTGGGGAGTGAGAGTACAGTCAATCAGCTGAAGTACCGCACTGCAACATGAATCTATAGGGTCAATTAATTTCTCACCTTAAGGTATGTCTCTCTGTCGAGGCTGATCCCTCCTCAGCCACTGAAGTCTGCAGCCAATAACCTTCACTTTTTGCACTGTAAGCTCCAGCTTTGGTTACTTCAAGCAGGAAGTGCAGTTTGTTGGAACTGAGCCAGGAAGCACCCACAGGGCCGAAGAACACACATGAAGGCAAAAACGCTGCAATGAAATGCAATCCACTTTTATATATTGGGAAAAGAAAAGCTTGGAATAGTTGTAAACATTGACTTAAAGAGGGATATATGAATATGATTTAGCTGTTATTTAAATTTAGGCAATCGTGTTCAAAATTGGCTGTTTTGACGTTTGAAAACCTTGAAAATGAGACTAAGTATTTCAAGATCGTTGTGGTTTCCTGGCACCAGACGATAGATGTCTCATGTGCCACTTTAGGCAAATGAGACGAAAAGCCAACATGCTCCATCTGTACATCTTTCTCTCCCTGCTGATCGTCTCTTCGCAGGGCCATAAAACCAAACGCACCACCTACCAGCGCTCATACAGCAGAAAATGCCGAATGTGTGGAGATTTGTTGGTTGTATTTGCTGCTTCTTGTTTATAACCATGGCTGGGGTTTTTTCTCTTCAGTAGGATTTTTGTATTTGTGATTCAATACAATATCTTGAACACAAATGGTTGGAAACCCGTGTACTATGTGTTGGATTCCTAGGTTTTCCAGCCAGAGTCACTCTCTCCACAGCTGCAGACCATGTGCAATCAGCCACCACTCCACACCTGCTGTAGATTAGGAAAGAAAGACCCTAACGGACCCCTATTGTGAGGCGTGATAGGGCAATCTGCATATGTATGTATCTTAGCTCAGCTTTATAACTCGAACCCCACACACTCTGTTCTTTGAATTGAGAAAGCTCCTCGGATGAGAAGCATAACATCTTCTGTTACAAAATAAATTCCAGTTGTTTTTGTCTTGAACTTTTTTTGAATGCACCATGTCCTGAAAGACTGAGAATCTTCACCAGTGTTAAAGGAAGGACTGCTCTGCTGAGTATAAAAGCTCCTTCCAGACATTCTCCCAGTGCTGTGGCATTACATACTGACTGGTAACTAATGGTCAGCTGACTAAATCTATTTTCTAACAGCATTTAACCAACCTTTGTGATTTTCTTTCTGCGACTTTCAAGTCCTTCTTTTACGAGTCTTCCTGGACTTGCTCGCTCTTTGTGGCTTTCCTGCAGATGAATATTGTCCCTGTAAACAAGAAAAAAACTCCCATATTTTTCAGCCTATAAGTCGCAGTTTTTTGCATAATATACATGCCCTGCGACTTATTCACCAAAGTGACTTATTTGTTTCCCCCCATATTTATAAACCAATATTTCGCTCATATGCGACTATTTTCATTCATTCTGACATTGAAACTATTGAACACTACCATTTTCATCCTCTAGATGGCACTAGTACGGCATGCAGACGTGTCATCTAATAGGTAAAAGTGGCTTTTAATGACACAGTTGGCTTGCCATAGAGGCCACATTTGTCCAGCTCCAAGATCATGCCTGGAGCAACCGTCAAATCAGCTTCATTTTGCTGCGCCGCCCCGGCAAAATGAAGCTGATTGACCATTGAAGTACATTTATTAAGTAAAAGTTCAACTGAGACACACCTTTACTATAAAGTCGAGCCAACAAATAATTGTTTTAGGTGTTATCTTGCTAAATTTCAAAGAAATGTGCAGCATTCCTCCTTCCTGATTTCCACCCTCTGTGCATTCCCAGAGCACCGAGGCAGCGAGTACTTTTGAAATACATTCACACAACCTTTATTTAGACAGGTTAATCCCACTGATGATTTTACCATTACAGAGAATTTATTAAGGAAAAGTTCAACTGAGAAACACCTTTACTATAAAGTCTAGCAAAAAAATAATTGTTTTTAGGTGGTTTTCTTGTTAAATTTCAAAGAAATGCACAGCGAGTCGTCCCTCTGCGTGCTCCCACTTCTGCAAATTGGCTTTTGAAATGAAGCTGATTTGACCGTCAAAGTGCATTTATTAAGGAAAAGTTAAGCTGAGACACACCTTTACTATAATTTTAAGCAAACAAATGATTGCTTTTAATTGTTAATCTTGTTCAAATATTGTTAAAGTCCTCCCGTGCATGCTCCCACGCCCACCATTTGGCAGCCAATCAATTTTTGGCACAACACCGGCCCACATTTCCGGTTTGTCAGCGGTGACGCATTACAAATGTGACGCATCAGCGGTGATGCATAATAGATGGGACATATACAGCGAAACGACGTATTTATATTTTCTCCACTTCATTAGACATATTTGGATTGATGTGACTTGTGCAGCGGTGTGACATGTACGGCGGAAAATACAGTATATGTAATCAACAACACTCAACCAAGAACAAACTGCTACTCTCTCCTCCAAAATGGATCTTCAAACCCATGGAAAACCAACCTCATCTCCTCTTCCTCCCTGGCTTCTTCTACAAGACATAAGTATAAGCATAATTAATCAATCATTTACCAAACGTTGCTGCAAACCCCATATCTTACAAGGTACATTTCACCTTGTCCATTTTTTTCCCTTCCAGCCCTGAAGCTGCTGCACCTGTAAATCCTATCACTTACCTTTTGTACGCCTGACTCAGTCTGCTAACATGGGGTCAATTCTAACTGTAAACATGACACTATGTGGGGGTCACACTCAGTAACTGGCCTAACAATGACCAAATGCGAGGCTTGATTGGGGGAAAAAAACGCAACCCCCCCATGTAAGCATTTTATAAAAAACTTTGTTTTTTAATCTTTTAGAAAAAGGAAGTCAGTCTGGGAACAGATTTCTCCTTCCACATCCATACATCATTGCTGCAAAGGTTTAAAGCAAATTCCACACGCTCAAACTTTTGGAACCCTGAAAAGCATCACCTTTAGGAAGCATCGTGGGCTTTAAATGATGGGGTTGATTTCTTACTGTTTCCACCCCTAATCATTTTGAATCATCCGCAACCTGACAAATAATGTGACGTATGACATCCCAAATGGTTTTAATTGAGTCATCTGAAATATGCTGGAAGTCAGAAAAGTGGAGTAGCACGAGGATGAAGTTCTCATCTCAAAGCTTTCCATGTCCTCCAGCAAGTTTTTATTTCTAAGCAGCTGAATCACCTCTTGCTAATGTTCCCCTTGTTAGTGTTTGATCTGATAACAGTGACGGTTTTGAAGCCGTCTTATCATTTCGAGCAGCGCGGCTGAAATGCTCTGCAGCCTCAGAGTCAAAAAGAATCCACGGATGACAGTTTTATGTGCAGTCAGACGGTAATCTGCCGCCACATCCGCTGCGTAGGCCTTTGAGGATCGGACTTTAGGTCTGACCTCCTGACTTTAAGCTGTCTCTTTCAGTTCTGCTTCAAACCACCAGTGTGTGGACACTGGATAGAGAAAAGATGAGACACCGAGGGTCATGCGGCAGAGCGTAGATAAAGACGGGATCAAACTGTGGCATAAAGATTACAGTCAGAATAAAATGACAATTCTCACATATGATTATCACATTATGTTGACCTAACAGATTAAACTGTCTCTGTTGCGTAACTCCCATTAATCGCTTGTTTTTTCAAAGTATTTTTTCCTCCACTTGTGCCATTTTCTCTACCACAGCTGTGACCTTGTCTTTCTCTTCAAGCATCATTTAAGTTTTACACACACACACACACACACACACACACACACACAAAAAAAAGAAAAATCCTAATCTAATTAGCATTCCAAGTCACTTAGTGGCTCGTTACGTGTTGTTAACTGGGTTAAATATAGTCAATCCTAACTGAAGCCACTCCACTTTAGCTTCACTGTGGCTGTCAGTTTTAAACATTTTAAATATCTGTTACTTTGTGGAAGGTGTCATTAAAATTGCCTTCCATTCATCACTTTATGTACAGAGTCTGGAATCAAATAATAGGGTGCATTACGGCTAAATCAAAGAGGACATTTGTGCAGCTTTTGACTGACTTGAACTGTAATATCCTCTTTAAAAGCAAATTGTAATCTATTTGACAGCTGCTATTTAGAGAAAATACATAAGAGGTGCCTGGCAGTGACAATGTGAAAGAGAAAAGAAGGATTTAGAGTCCACCAAAAAATGGAAACAAGTCAGAAATATTTTAGCCCAGAAATAACCTTTCATGCTTTCAGCTGGTTTTGGTTTGACCTCGTGTTCCAGCTGCTTTAGGTCAGTATAAATCCTGACATTTCCTCAGATTATTCATGCATTCTTCAAGCTGGATAACAATACAGCGTCAGGCGTCTTTAGTTTCAAGACCCTCGACGCTGCTGGCCTACACGCTGACCGGCCCACTGGGGGAAACAAACTCCCGCATCTCCAGATGGCTCCACTGCTGTACAAGTCTCATACTACATAATCATGGCCAGCTGCTTCGTGGTAACAGTGAGGTCAGGCTACTCAAAAGTAGTGACGGTTAAAACAATGAACAAATAGCTGTCAGAGTGGAGGAAACTGTTTAACGCAACTTTTTAAAACTGCACATAAAACAAAGGAAAGCTGTGATTTGGATATACATTGGTTTTCATTTTACTTAAGTAGCGCAAAACTGCAAACAAACAAACAAAAACTACATTCACAGATATACGAGTAAAAAATGATATAATTTTTTTTTTTAATTAAACCTCATCTACACTGAATCAGAAAACAAAAATGCTATGCCTAGTGTATCTGTCCAGACTCAAGATATGGAGCTTTAAAATAATACGTGAATGTCTCTTTTGCACATTCCAACCCTCATTTAGTTCTCTATAAATCAGTCACATGGAGAAAAGCTCTATTGTCACCATTTTTTATGTGCATGGCTCACAAGGTTGAGTTAGATCCTCTGGACGGATTCTTCTTGTTGAAACATTTCATCTTTTATCAAAAAAATAAAAAAACTGTCAGTCTGAGGAGCGGCAGCAAACTCAGTCTTATAAACAGCACCTTCTCATAGTGGATCAAACAGTTTGTTGGTGACAGCTCCTCAGCTCCTGCAACACCTTGCAACAGGAACTGAAGTTGTCTACCTTGATTTCATTAAGGCAGGGGTGTCCAACTCACTTACAAAAGGGGGCCAAAATTACAACCTTTTTCAAACTAAGGGGCCAATTTCAGAAACTACATGAACTCAAATCAGATACCCAACATCTTTTCTTGGTTGCAGGTTCCTCAACAAGAGTTTAATTGGTCTCATTTGATGTTCTCTGTAGTGCTTGTGGCATAATAATCAAAGATTACTGAAAAAAATTCAAGAAATAGAAGTATTTTACATTTCACATATCTTGAGGGCCAGATAAGATGCCAACAAGGGCCACATTTGGCCCCCGGGCCTTGAGTGTGACACATAGAAAAAGTACTTTATTTAAGTATACTACAAGTATATTGATTTTACACTAAAAATGAGGAAGTGTACTTGAAGTTTACTTTTTATAAACTTTATTTGATATATCCAACAATTTTCAGTCAGGTCATCTGGACAGTTTCTTTTTTTGCTGAAACGTTTCACCTTCCATCCGGAAGGCTTCCTCAGTCAAGGAAACACACAACAAAACTGCTTCTTCCCCTAAATAGCTTACTCAAAAGTGGAACAAACCAGTTATGTTGGTGCTAAGATGGTGTCTTTGTCACGCCCCCTCCTCCGATGCCAGCCCTTTTCCTCGTTGACAGTCATGTCAAACTGGTTCAAAACCAAAAAAAGTCCATGCTCAATAATCCAGGTATATAATCCAACAATGGTTTGTATACCTGGATTATTGAGCACAGACTTTTTTTTGGTTTATTTGATGTACTTAAGGGCAGCACGGTGGCGCAACTGGTAGAGCTGCTGCCTCTCAGCGAGCAGGTCCTTGGTTCAAACCCCGGTCCAGGGGCCTTTCTGGATGGAGTTTGCATGTTCTCTCCGTGCATGCGTGGGTTTTCTCCGGGTGCTCCGGTTTCCTCCCACAGTCCAAAAACATGCATGTTAGGCTGATTGGTAACTCTAAATTGTCCCTAGGTGTGAGTGAGAGAGTGAATGGTTGTTTGTCTCTATGTGGCCCTGCGATGGACTTGCGACCCGTCCAGGGTGTACCCCGCCCCTCGCACAGTGATTGCTGGACATGGGCACCAGCGACCCCCGTGACCCAAAATGGAACAAACGGGTAAAGATAATGGATGGATGGATGATGTACTTAAAAATAGTATCAAAATGTCCCAATTCAGTCCAAACAAGTATTAAATCAGTATACTTCTAGTGCATTACAAGTATGGTGTGCAGTATACTTGTTATACTTATACTTAACTTAAAGTATACTTGCAAAAATAAACTTCAAATGTACTACTTTTTGTTAAGGGTATGCCTTAAGGGATTTCAGACATTTGATGTCAATAGAAAAATCAAAGCAAATATGTTCTTGTTTTTAGCATTTCACCTTGATTTATTGTTTTACACACTACTCTTATTTTAACTGCATTTTTACTGTAGTTTATTGTTGTCATCGTTTACCGTTTTGTTGTCTGTACTTTATATTTTCTGTCTGGAACAGGTCCCTCTTGTAAATGAGTCCCCATGGCTCAATGAGGCGAGCCTGTATAAATAAAGGTTGAATGAATGAATGACAGCCAGAACTAGTTGTTCATAAGCAAAAGGAGGACCATCAGCCTAACGACTGATCGTTAGTGCCTTGATGGCCTAACGACCATTAGGGCACTGATTATTGGCCGTTAGGGTGATGGTCCTCCTTTTGCATATGAATAACTAGTTGGGGAGTAGTGGCACAGAAGTTAGAGAAGGTGGGCCTGCGATCGGAAGGTCGCTGGTTGGACTCCGCGGGTCGACAACATCAAAATATGGGCGGAAAAGGGGAAGCACCTGCCTCCACCCTCATTTGCCCCACTCTGGGCTCTTGAGCAAGGCCCTTCAACCCCACCATCTGCTCCCAAGCAGGTCTCTTTTGGAAACGAGTCCTTGTGACTCAATTAATGAGACTATGTATAAATAAAGGTTAAAGTAAATATATATATTTGTTTAAAGTTCTGTCTGTCAACAGAAAACTGGTTGATCCACTATGAGAAGGTGCTATTTATAAGACTGAGTTCGTCGCAGCTCCTCAGACTGAAGAAGTCTTTTGGATAAAAGCTGAAACCTTTCAACAAAGAAGAATCCGTTCAGAGGACCTGACTCAACTTTGTCAGATTTATCTACCTGGATTATTGGGCCTGCATCAGGGCATGGCTCATAATCCTGTTGCTTCCAAATTTTGCCCATATAATGAATAAAAAAAATGTAAATGACAAAATTGTGGAAAAATAGTTTTGGGAGAATTTTTAGCCAATGTATGAAGGCTTTGTCGTAATACCTTGAAAGTGTTCGATACATGGTGGTGCAACGTGGGTGTTCCATCATTTGTTAGAATTATCTAGATTATCTGATGGCGTAAACATTTGTTGAAACAAATTAAATGCATAAAAAAATTGGATTGACAATAATCTAATAGGACTAGTCTCCCTTCTATCTCAGACTTTAGAGTAAAGAACAAACCAAGTTGGAAAGAATCGTTAATGGTTGATGGTAATTATGTTCCGGGGAAAGCTTCAGGCTAGCAAGGTTAAATCAGCTCTGGATATTCAAGACAAGCTGCTTCTGCATTTATTTGTATACATGTATCATAAAATATGTGTAAAATGTAGTGTCTGATGGGAATATTTTAAAGTGTGGTAAAGCTCACATTTATATTTGAAGACTGTCTTTACACAATTTGAACAATGTTAGCAAAACATCTGGGCAGGCAGCATGCCAGATTGGGATTTAAATTTTACACAGTAGCTATGGCCGTAAATGTGTTTTTATACATAAAATAGAACGTTACGACAATTTAAAACCGATTTAGTACAAATCTTAGAGAACCAAGGCTCTGGTTCTGGTGTGCCACGGTGAATACTGTTGCCGAAGTGTAAAACGTGGAGCATTATGGGAAGGGGGGGAGGGGGGGTCAAAGCCGCGGCACCATGCAGTAGTCACGATTGTATGAGTGAAGTATGAAATATCCGACAGTGTGACGGTGGTGCAGGAGAGGAGCTTGGTTTGCTCTGCCGGGAGATCAAACTCAGCCAATCAGAACCATTCCACATCATTGACCAGAGCCATCTCTTATCTGGAAGAAGTGGAGAGGCTTTCCCTACTAATGCCACCCGGCTTGCTGGATCCTCCATCCTCTGCTTCACCACTCCCCTCCTTTTTCGATCCCACCCTCCCTCTTTCCATTTTCTACCCCGACTTCTTCTGATTCTTGTCTCATCAAGTAAAACTCGCCCTCTCTTCGTTTTTCTCGTCTACCTCACTTCATTTGCTTTTATCTCTTTCCATTTTTCAGTCATGCTTTTTTTTTTTCTCTCTTCAGTTATTGGTTATGCGTTGCTGAAGTGTGTGATGGGTCTCCACACTACGCTGGAGAAATGGGTCTGGTCGCGTTATAGACCACTGCCAAATTCTAATGAATCTGCGCGTGTGCGTGGATGTGTGTCACGAGATACACTGCACCGTAAAAACGAAAGACAAAATTAAAAGAGTAAGGACATTCTGATGTTGCAGATGGGCACTCAAAAAAAATCTTCCCTTCTAAAAAAAAAAAAAAAAAAAAAAAACGTAGGGGGAAAAGGAAGTAGGCAATCATGTTTCTTCTAATCTGTTAATCTTTAGCTCTGAGAAGGAGGTGGGGGTGTTAAGTGGACTTGGGAGCTGCTGGAATGAAATATATTGCAAATGGGAAAAGACACCAACAGGAGATCGGCGCGTGCAGATGGAGACCCTGCTTAATCAAGACAAATTACAGATGGGCCTGGATTTTTACTCTCAAAGAAA
This sequence comes from Nematolebias whitei, assembly GCF_014905685.2. Lineage (NCBI taxonomy): Eukaryota > Metazoa > Chordata > Actinopteri > Cyprinodontiformes > Rivulidae > Nematolebias > Nematolebias whitei. The sequence goes on along the minus strand of NC_056519.1, from coordinate 20,566,332 downwards.
ATAGACCGAAGCTGCCATCCACAACGCTACGGCGGCAATCTAAATCAAGCTCGACTGAAGGAACGAGCTCTTCCGAGAAGCAAACAATGATTGCGCGCGCAAAAAAAAAAAACAAGTGCACGAATATTCTCTCGTCTTCAACTCAAAAGCTATTATTCCTGGTATGGTTTTAATCTTCTTAAAGGTTATGAGGACAAGTTGTGTTTAGAATGCTGAATATCTGAGTGATGTACTCCCGGCATCAAACAGCATATTAAAACAGAATCTCCAGTCGTTCAAAGCTCGCCTAAGGATGTGCATGGCTCCTTCTGTTGCCGTACTTCTCGTGTCGCACTCGCCTTCCCCGCACACACAACAACAAATTCCCATTTATTTATTCTTGCGCCATCACGGCGGCAAATTGCTTTGTAAATGGCACAGTTCCCTCAGCCTCTTCTGTAAATACAATGTCATTGGCGATGTTAATAATCCTTTTGTTTGCTTGACCAGGAGCTCTCGAATGCCGCCCGTTTCCTTGATTCAATTACCGCGGTTTAGGGAGTGGAGAGAATGAAGGCTGGCCCTTAAAGCCGCCGTGTTAATGACATTCAAATTGATCACTGCCACATGTTGCTATGGCGTGGCCCATTTAAAACTGAGGGTAATGAAAAGAGGAGCTCTCCATAATGGAGAGCGTAACTAAACATGACACCACCTCAGTGAAATTACGGCGCCCGCCGCTCGCATGTGATTCAACTCGGATGTAGCCGAGCTACAAGAAGCTCGAGGCCCCTCCGAGGAAAAAAAATAAATAAATTGCAATCTGGTGCACCGTCACGCCTCATAGACATGCTGATAGCCAGAAGAGTGAGTAAGCAGCCATGTCCATTCACTAACGGTAAGGCAGAGTAACAAAAAGCTGGAATGAAGCTACAATACGTTTAGCTTGGGGTGGTGCGAAGGCTCGCATCGTTGCTGACAAACCCCTCCAGGCTGCGAAATGTACAACAGGTTGAGACGAGCTAACACAGGAGCAGGTGCACAACAACACATGCACAACATCGAATAACTTAAATGAGTCTTCAGGGGAATATTAAGGCTCCCAGAAAGCTGGGCTACTTCAGTCATTTTCATTATACCTAATGTGTTCTCGTTTCCCCACAGGGAAGCGCAAAAACCGACTGTTTCACAATTAATTTTTCTCTTATCTGCCACCGTTAAAGTTGTCACCTCCTCGTGTTTTATATCATCCTAGTTTATAAGCGCGTCGCAGTTGCAGATAATGTGAATAGTTTTGTTTCTTTTTATCCTTGTATATCTTCACAAAGTTTTTTTTTTATTTTTATTTTTATTTCTGTCTGCTTGGCACTAAAAGGAATACAATAAAAAAGCTGTCTCCTTTATAGAAGACAAAACGATATGCAGTCTTGTGATTTCTGCTAATATGCGGTTGAGTTGGTGAAATAAATATGCAACCTGATTTAAGAGGAAAACGAAGCTTATATTAGCAGACATGGTGTCGCACGGCATTAAAAAGCAGAATTTACTGATTGTTTTTTTCATTTTTACAATCATTATTACACCAACTGGTAATGTTTTTGCTAAGTTAGGTGGGTGTAAAAGCTGGTAAACCCACATGCAGCAACAACAACAAAAATAGGATTTTAATTGTATTTTTTGTAATTATTAGCAAAGCTGGGAAAACAAAGCAAACTTTTAAATGAGACAGTTCTTATAATCAGTCCGGTTTCAAATTTCTACTTTTGCAAACTTAAGTGGGGAAGCAACATGCACACACACACACACACACACACAAATGGAGTGCGACTCTGGCCAATGTTATATATATATATATATATATATATAATTTTTATTTATAATTTTTTTTCAAGATATATTATTAGTTGTAGATACTGATAATGCAGTGATAATTATATTTTCCCAACAGCGCACTTCTCTCTGCAGGTTTACTTGCAGTTACTATAGTTTCCAAAAGCAGAATGGTTTGAAGAGCTTTCAGTTCTCAGGCTCCTCTCTTGTGGAACCAACTTCCAGTTTCTGTCCATGAGGCTGACTCATTGTTGTGATATCTCAGGAGTGACCCAATCGAACGAGACCCGGAACGACACGAGACTCAGAGTAAAAATAACAGTGTTTATTTATTTACAGCGATAAACTGGCTGCACAGGCATCAGGACTGGAACTCCTGGAAACGGAGGACAAGTTCAGCTGGGGCAGGTAAGTTGTTTGATATAAACTTGCAAGTAGCTTTCTTATCTTACAGTTGGTGGTTCTTGTAGGAGTTGATCCAAGAGGTACCCAGAGTTTCCAGAGGAGATGGTGAGATGGAGGCACTGTGCAGCAGCTTCAGAACAGGACGAATACTCCCAGAGACTGAGTGGATTGGCACGAGAGATCAGAGCTTGGGCAAGGCACGAGAGAACTGAGAGCTGGAACCTGTGGAAACAGGACTGGACTCAGGAGGCGACGAAGAACTGCAAAAACAAGATCACAAGGTAAGACTTGTATTCCATGAAACACTAAGTGGCTAGAAACATTAAGTACCGGGGGAACTCAATGCTCCAGCGTCGAGTAGACTTGACTGCAGGCTTAAATAGGAGCAGGAGCTCATCAGGGAGATGACCGTCAGCTGGGGGTGATTGGCGGCCATCTTGGAAGCTGCAACAAGTGCTACTCTCACAATTGTCCATTTTTAAGACTGGGATTAAGACTGTTTTTTTTTTTTATAAATCCTATAATTAGGGTTGGCTTGTTATGCTGCTATAGGCTTAGACTACTGGAGGATAAATTGACCTCATTTCCTTAAATGAATTAAGATATAATAGTTTTCATTTGATACTATTTCTATATTAACATGTGATTCTTGACCTGCCATTGTGTATCTGTTTCTACCGAACCCATTGAAGCAGATGGACGCTTGTTCTGAGCCTGGTTCTGCTAAAGGTTTCTTCCTCATGAGGGAGTTTTTCCTTTCCACTGTCGCCTTCATACTTGCTCAAGATGAGAGTTCTGTGATGGAGCTAAACTCAAAGCAGTCTGCTCCTCTGATAAGTAATGTTAAATTATTATTTTTATATATGAATGTTTCTGTTCAGTGTCCTAAGATGACTTCTGTTGTGACTTGGCGCTGTATAAATAAACTGAACTGAATTGAATAAAGTACAACATTATATGCTAAAGAAATAGGTTTACAAATGCTTATTGTGCGTACAAGGTAGTAACTTAGTCTGAAATGTTTCATATAACAACTCTAGATGAAATTTCTAAAAAAGTTAAGTCTGGTCCTCTGGACATTCAAAAAAACAAAACAAACAAAAAAAAATGTAGAAACGTTTCGTCTCTCATCCGAAAGACTTCTTCAGTCTGAGGTGCTGTATTCAGCTCAGTCTTATAAATAGCACCTTCTCGTAGTGGATCAACCAGTTTGCTGCTGACAACCAAAACCAGCTGCTCACATGGTCAAGAAGGACCATCAGCCTAACAATGGATCATTAGCCGGGTGGACCGGATTTAATTTTAATAGATTTTTCTACCTGGATTATTGAGCATGCATCAGGATATCTAGATGAAATATATAGGTGAACAGACTTGACTCACTATTTGGTAAGAAACTGGTCAGTTAATAATGCATAAAATAAGCAGTTATTAATGATTTATAAAGTGTTTTTAGAGGAATTAATAACGTATCTATAAACTGTTTATTAGCCATCTATAAGGGGAGCCTTATTGTAAAGTATTTTTTTGTAGTAAACATTTGTGCACATTATCATTGTTTATTGTGACAGGATCAGAAAAAAGTAGTGAATATAAGAAATTACCTGTGTTGTTTTTGTTTATAGGGCACAATGCAGGTTGCTGTGTCATTGTTTCAAAAACGAACAAACAAAAAAAAATCCAAATGAACTCAATTTCTTTTTACACAGACATGCCACTAAATGGGTTTTCCTTTTTTTTCATCTCCACTTTGGAAAGCGTTTAAAAACGGAAGTATTTTTTCCACAAAAAACAGTTTGTGTGTGTGTGTGTGGGCGATTCAAACCCAGCAGAAATGTATACTTCATGGACAATCTGTACTGAGTTGTGTAGATGTGGTTTTAATCTTGTCCCAGTGCTACCCCTTTGTCTTCGATGAACGTAAACACATTCATAAAGCTTGCAGTGAATAACAGAGCATCTAATGAAGCAGCTTTCAGGGATGCTTGGACATTCGTGCCATGGGAGTTTAACTCACAACCTCCCACCTGCAGAGCACTCCATCTCCTTTAGACAACCCCCGTCACCTCCACCGCTGAGTAAATCTAAGCTAAACGCTGTAATCACTCCAGCTGGACAAAACCTCACAGTAATGCATTGGTCAATACTTGCCTTGGAGCTAAAGGGGACACACCGGGAACAATGCAGCGTGTTTACTAGATGGCAAGTCACAAAGACAGATGGTCTTTACACAGACACCGTGTCCCTCTGAGGGAGAAAGGGGTGAGCAGACCCATCAGGTCACTTTCCATCTTTAATTCTCCCATGACAAAAGAGATGGAGAATCCTCTGCTCCCAGATGGAAAGTCTAAGAGCCTCCTTTTAATAAAATGGCATTACCTCCAATCCTGCCTAGCCAGTCAGAAACCAATACAGCTGTCACGTGACATGTGGGGAAGATAGCCCATCTCATAAAGTGCTTTTACATCACAACCCGCCCGATGAGAGCAATATCATCACATTTATGAGAAAATAATGATTTCTTCTCTGAATTTATGAGCATCCAGTACAGAAAAGGCTTCATAAGAATTATATCAGTATATAAAAATAAAAAAAAGCAGCAGCAGCAGCAGAAGCAATACGAAGGTAGAAATCCCTCCCTTTAATTTGTTTTTCCCCTCAAGGGAATAAATACGGCTCTGTAATATCAGGCATAAAAGTCAGGCTTGTCGGCGAAAAATAGGCCAATTAGTTGAGCTACGAGGAGATGAAACAGAGGAATCAAAGCAGATCAATAAGGGAGATTCACTGCTGCACTGCAGCCACAATCAATACAAGCTTGGAGAGATGGACGTGATTAGAGATCACCGGGTCACAGCTAACGTGTCCATAATCAAGAGGTAAACTTTCATAAGTGCAGTGTTTGGTGGAGGGCCCTCTACATAGACTCCATCATTTGCAGCTATAGGAAAATTACATTTGTGTTACTTTAGACGAACTAGATTTTTCTTCAAGTATTCAGACCCTAAAGGACAGCAAAAAAAAAAGATCTATGCTTGTTATTATTAAAAAAAAAAATGGTTTTGGATACTGACATATAGTTTTTATTGTTTGCATTAGACAGTTTTTAAGCCATGTCCGCACCAACATGAACGACTGAGTCAGGTCCTCTCAATGGATTCTTCTCGTTTGATATCCAAAAGACTTCTTCAGTGTGATAAGCTGCAACAAACTCAGTCCTATAAGCAACGACTTTCTCATAGTGGATCAAGCAGTTTGCTGGTGACAGCCACAGTTGTTCATGTGTAACATGAGGACCATGAGCCTAACAACTGATCGTTAGTGCCCCGATGGCTGTTTCATGGGATTTAATTTTAACCCAGGTGCCATTAACAAACTTGAAATAATAACTCATTGGCAAGACTCTGTTTCCTTTTAATTAAATCTCAGGAAGTCCAACATTTCACTGATCACATCAGCTCTGTGGATAAATATATAAAGTTCACACGAGAATATGTAAAAGATGGCAGGTCGTTTTTCTTGGACTGTGAGGTCTCAGTTTCTGATGGAGGACATTTGGAATCTTGGGTGTACCACAAACCCACCCACACAGACCAGTATTTGCAGTTGACTCCCATCACCCTTTGGAGCACAAGTTAGGAGTCATCAGGACTCTGTACCACAGAGCAGACAGCGTCCCCACTAACTCAGGAGCCAGGCAGAAGGAGAAATCCCACACAAGACAGGCTCTAGAGCAATGTGGATATCCTAACTGGGCCTTCCTGAAAGCAGAGAAGAAACCCAAACAGGACTCCAGTCAGCCAACAGGTGAAAAGGAGGAACCCAGACCAGTGGTCATTCCATATGTTGAGGGAGTATCAGAGAAACTGAGACGTTTATTTTCTAAACACAACGTCCCAGTGGCTTTTAAACCCCAAAATACATTATGGAAAATGGACTGTACTTATATAGCACCTTTTTATCTTATCAAGACACTCAAAGCACTTCACACTACAGTCTGTGTCCTCATTACCCATTCATACAGCACTCTACTAGATCTACAGTATATAAAGCCAATTGAGCAAATAACTCTAAAGAGACTAATCAGTGCTTTATCACATTCATACACTGATGGGACACACATCATAGGCAATGAGGCGTTCAGTGTATTGCCCAGGGACACTTCGGCATGTGACTGCTGGTGGATTCGAACCCCCAACTCTTGCATTGGAGGAAAACTGTTCTAACCACTCAACCACAGCCGCCCATTACATTACAGTGAAGACTGGTCCATCCCAAAGATCCAGTCCCCTGGCACAAGCAGAGTAATGTTGTGTATGCTGTTCAGTGTCAGGAGGGCTGTGATCAGTCTTACATCGGGGAAACTAAACAGCCACTGGCCAAAAGGATGGACCAGCACAGAAGATCAACATCATCAGACCAGGACTCTGTGGTCTACACTCATCTTCAGGCCAGCGGTCACTCTTTCAGGGATGAAGATGTTCACATCCTTAATAGAGAGGAACGATTGAAAGCGAAGTGAAGGAAGCCATCTTTGTGAAGATAAACTGTCCACCATTAAACAGGGGCAGAGGCCTCCGTGTCCAATTGTCTCCATGTTACAATGCTGTTATTTTATTTTTTTCATTCAACCTTTATTTATACAGGTTAATCCCATTGAGCCTCCGGAACTCATTCAGACCTAGTATGACTCAGCCCTCTGTGAATAGCAAGCAGCCAGCAGGGTACTAATGACTGGACAGGACATTGTTTGAACCTCTTACTTACAAATGTTTCTGATGAATGGGAAACAATACAATACACCTTTTTAAAGTACACATTTTTTAAACTAGATTTTAGCATGTATATATGAAGACTACTAATGGAAAATTTGACAAAACAAAATAATCTACACTAAATTTTACTTATGCTTTGAAAGCCAATACCCACAACAACAATCAAGCTGATTTTCCATTGTTTTCTATGACTTGCTTGCTTTACTGTATCTTTAATTTCTGAAAATGCTTAACAGAAAATTGAAAATAACATAAGACAATAAGTAAAACTGTTATTTCAGAGTGTTTTACCTGTTTTATAATGATGTTAAATTCAACATTTTTGCAACCTTGTGGTCCATCATGGACTTTTCAGCTTTTGCATAGCTGTTTTTATTATTTATTTACCTGTATTCAACCAGGCAAATCCCACTGAGATTCAGATTTTTTCTGCAATGGAGACCTGAAGGCAGCCTAATGGGCATGTTTTTGGACTGTGGGAGGAAACAGGAGTACCTGGAGAAAACCAACGCAGACAAAAGGAGAACATACAAACTCCACACAGAAACAACCCAGGTCCAAACCAGGGATTGAACCCTTGACCTTCTTGCTGTGAGGCAACAGTGAAAACCACTAAGCTGCTCTGTTGCCCATTTTTATTTTGTATTTTGAGCAGACAGTTTTTATTTAGTTTTTATCCAGTATAAAAGACTAGATTAAAAAAAGTACCTGAAGTGTATTTAAGGACGCAAATAGGAAACTAGCGCTAATTGCACATTTTCAGAATTTACATTCAAATGATATTTTGACATCATCTGAAACATTTTTTATTTTCTTATTAATTTATTTTATTATTTTCTTTCATATTATTTTATTTCTTTATTTTTTTTTATTTTTTTACTTTTTTTACTTTTTTATTTTAATTTATATTATTTTCATTAGCATATCAAACGTTTTAGTTTTTTTGGGGGTCAAATTTTAATTTGGTAAATGTACAAAAACTATACACAAAGATATATATGTGGGACTGTTACTTTAGTGTTTATAAGGTTTTTTCTGGGGTCAAATCAAAGAGCCAGTCCCCATCAGGAAGTTTCAACAGAGCCTGGAATAAAATAAAGTCATTATTTTATTCCATTAAAAACCAAAGCTGAGCAAGTTTGGAAAATCATATTTTCACAAATTCTGTTTTGGGATGTTACACAGGGAGGAACTTAAGAGAAGGTAATTTGATTTGACTCAAGTAATCTGAGGAACCAAATGCAAAACACGGAAAAATACAAGTGATTAGATAAATAAAAACTTACGTAAAACAGAAAATGCTGTAGTAACAAAAAAATAAAAAAAATCCAACAACAAACAAAAAAATTCCATGTTTAAAAGTGCAATATGTTCAATCAGGGCACAATGACAGACCCAACATGATACACAGGTAAAACCAGAGGTGACGGCAGAACCATGCAAAAAGGCTAACAAGACAAAACTGGAAACAATGAGGATAATCTCATGGACAGACCAGCAGGAGGTAAAACCAGCAGGAGGTAAAACCAGCGATAACAAAAGTTTATCCAAATAAGATGAGGTCTAAAGTTAGAGCTCACTAATAACAAGTACAATAAAACATTAAAACAGCCATCAAAAATAATTCTAGGTAAATCAGGACAGAAAGCACAAGATATTAAAATGCACGACAACTTATCATTTTATTAATACTCACTGCCTTTGTGTGCACACATGCTCTGTTGTCATGTTAGCAAAATACTGTATCTCATGCACCAGTGGATGGATTACAAATAAGCCAAGTGATTATCTGATGTACAAACTGAAGAACTTTTAGAGTACACCGGATTCGAGATGGCCACAGCTATTCAATCTTAAATACAAAAATGGCTATAACTTATCTAGAAAACTAAGTCTTATCCATCCCATAATGTGAGCACCAATAGATGGTGAGATATTTGATTAAAGCTTTGGTATTAACTATACAAGGCAACTTTGCATGCAAAATTTTATGAACGACCAGATGAACGAAACGCAGAAAATTAAAATAAAATTTACGTAAAACCACTAAATGTTTATGGCACCAAATAAACTTCTGGAATCAACCCAGTTCAATATGGCAGTCCTTGCTAAATGACTTAGGTAAACACAACAATAGCTAAAACTTGGCCAATTTTTATTTTCAGGAGAAATAACGTTAGAAGCCCGATATTCGTTACAGCAGAGCTATTCAACAGTTACTGAGTAAACCGAGTTACTGAGTTCCTAGGCCAGAAAAGGTATACCATCCCTCCAGCGACTTCTGGGACTTCCCCGAGGCCTCCTACCAGTGGGACATGCCTGGAAAACCTCTAAAGGGAGGTGTCCATGAGGCATAATAATCATGCTCAAATCACCTCAAATAACTTATTTCGATGCAGAGGAGCAGACAAGTAAATGGTGAATGGTCTGTACTTATATAGCACCTTTCTTATCTACTTTATAGATACTCAAAGCAGGACTCTCTTGTAAATGAGTCTTTGAGGCTCAGTAGGAACTAACCTGTATAAATAAAGGTCTAATAAAATTTAAAAAAATTGTTTCACACTACAATCTGTGCCCTCATTTACCCATTCATTTTCATTCCCATTTTCTCTCAATAAGCCTATACTGTATTGCAGCACAAAAGGACTACATTTAACAGAAGACAACAGTGCCCTGCCCAGAAGCCCCAACGGTGCTTTCAGCCATTGCCTTCTTCTGAAATGGAGGGAAAGTTTTGATCCAATCTGAAAAAGTTCGGACCTTATTCATACAGTGACTTTGGTGCCAAGTGGATGCAGAGAGCCACATTGAACCGACCGGGAACCAGACCAGAGCTGGACCTCCAGACTCATCTGTCAATCTGAGTGCTGCCCGTTGGCCCACAAGGCCTCCCGAGGCCTCCAGAGCACGGAAACATTGCCTGGAGGTCCGGCATTCTCTCCGGAGCCCACCAGAACTTCCCCCATCTGAATTTGCACTCAATTGGGACCCGTGCTGGCCATCCATAGGTCTGGCTCCCTCCAAAATCGTTATTCTGCTCAAGGGTTGCAAAGAGCTGACCAGAACCGGACCAGAGCCGACAGGGTAGATCTGGCAGTGTAGGTCTGCCGAACTGGAACCGAGCTGTGTTAAGCAGAGCTGCTGAGTAAAATTTAGTAGCTACATATACGTATGTTGTTAAAATGATGTAGGTTTAAGAGTTTAGAACATTAGAGTGAGGGACAAAGTTCTAAAGCCCTAATATATATAAAAATACAAAAATAAATATAGCATTCCTATCAAAGTTCATGCTCAATAATCCAGGTACAAAATCAAATAATGGTCAGTCAGATCATCTGGACAGTTTCTTTTTTTTGTGGAAAGACGTTTCACCTTCTATCCGGAGGACTTCATCAGTCTGAGGCGTCCCAAATAAACTGTTTTACCCACTGATGAAGCCCTCTGGATAGAGGGTGAAACATCTTTCCACAAAAAAGAAAATGACCCGGCTGACCATTATTGGATATAGCATTCCTATTTCACGGATTTTCATTGATTGTTGGTGGGGGTGGGGTGTCCAGAATGTAACCCTCGTAAAACTGCAAACTGGCTTGTTGGGGTGACACTTGCAGAAGGAAGTAGTCGAAACAAAACCAACAACATGATATTAACGTTTACCATAAACATTAAACAGAATATGAAATACAGGAAATTACCTGCTGGGTTATGCAAACCTGTAATTCATCATGCTCAGTAGACTCAATGACTATTAACTTGCCACTACATTTTGCCCCTTGGCGTTAGGTTTATATTGGTCATATGGTTGTTGTGGATGTACACTGCATTCTTCAATGGATCTGAGTGAGGCTTTCAGTGTGTATGTTGTCTGATAGGCAACTGAAATGGTGCATGAACTCCACCTACTCACCAGGTCCATGTAAATGGATCTAGACGAAGAACACCAAACAAAGACAAACCAAGGTAATCAAAGCACCACGCAATTCAATAAACAAAAAAATAAACAAGTTTATAAAATTTAAATAGAAAATAAAACCCTTGCTTTCCTTGAAGGAATGCTTAATATGCTGACTTTCATGCCAGAGTTTTAAACTAAGGTTACTTTATGATGAGAAGGAACAAAGTTATAGCTGTTTTGGTGCAATTTTGCAAGATTTTCGCAAGACGTGTTAGTGGCTGAACTATGTGTTAGATGGTTCTTGGCTACTACCACGTCAGCCTATAGCGCAATCTCTGTAAAACTGACGGTTATAACCATTTTAGTGTTGGCTAACGTTGATTAGCAATGACAGCCATCTTGAACCAGGTAGACTCCAATAGTTAGTTGTAGATGTTCATAAATACATACATCCATTAACTTCTGATTGTTTCAGAATTGGATCGTGGGCAGCAGCTTAAGCAGGGAGGCCCAGACATCTCTTTTCACAGCTGCCCTTTTCATCTCTTAGAGGACTCCAATTGTGTACTGAGGTCTTCTCCCAGTTTAAAATGCCTCACTGGGGAGGCATCCAGGATGCTTACGAGATGCCTGAACCGCCTCAACTGGCTCCTCTCGATGTGGAGAAGCAGCGGTTATTAGCCGAGTCTCTCCAGATAACTGAACTTCTCACCCTAGCTCTAAGGGAGAGTTCAGCTACCCTGCAGAGGAAACTTACTTTGACCATTTGCAATCTCATTCTTTCTGTCACTATTCAGAGTTGGTAACCATAGGTGAGGGTTGGAATGAAGACTGACCAGTAAACAGAGCTTCACCTTCACTGGCACAGAGATTACAAAACTGTGGAAGCTGCACCGATCCATCTCTCAATCTCTTGCTCCATTTCCCCTCTCTGGTGAACAAAACACTGGTGGGTATTCATTCTTCCAATAATCTTCTTTTTCAAGTTTCAATAAAATATGTCCAGACGTGTGTCTGCATTTGCCTTTCTATGGTAAGTCATTAAAACCTATAAAAATACTCTATTGTCAAATAAGTTTGGTTGATTATTACATCCCTTGTTAGCTCAATCAGTTGACATGATCTCACGCTTAATGACTTTTTTAACCTCTTGTCAGTAAAAAATAGTTTTTTATTAATTAATTTTTTTGATTTAGTAATGACTCCAGTTACCAACACCTGTTTAATTGTTGCTCAGTTGCTCGTTCCTCAACACTGCCTTATACGTCCATAATTGTAGAGTTACTTGGAAATGATGTGATTTTTCTTGTACATAAGAGAATGTTTGTGTTAACGTTACTTCCTGCGTTGCATCTCTTCTCATCAGCTGTTTATTTGGGGTAAAGGTCATCTTACAGAAACTTATTTTTGAAAAACATCTGTTGGATTTCAATGAGATTGTCTTCTTTACAGAACTTCCTTTGCTGCTGATGAGTCAAGGCTAGCATCACTATAACCACTTCCCAAATACTTTGAGTCCCAATGTTAAAACTCCAAAGGTTCCAATTATCCCTTTTTTTTTTCAAGCCTAATTTTGTTCTTGGCAAAGTGGAAAAAGCTCATTAACTGCATATACACTGCATAATAGGACACTTGAACCCTCTGTGACAAGAAGAAAATATATTCAAGTATACTTGTGTGGAGCCCAATCAAAATGTCTCATTAGAATGATTTCAGTTTAATGGCTTTCCACAGAAATTGATCAATTAAACATTGTCATAAAACAAACTGCGTCGCATCCATCATTTGGACTGATATCCAGTTTTGAATAAGTAGTGACCCAACGTATCAGCGAACCAATTAATCAGCACCACGAGACGCTGCTCCTTCGCCGGGGTTAAGGCAAGCCCACTCAGCGCGTTAGGTGGCTCCAAGCTGAATGAAGAGGTAAAAGCTGGCCATTATAATATAATTATGATGTCAGCTTCCATTGCAAGGAGTAAAGTGAGGATCTGTGGAAGTTGTGCAAGACCTTCAGCTCCCTCCAGCCACTTGTCAGAGTGTTCCACACCGGTCAAACAGAAGTTCTTGAACCCACCTTCACAGCCCCCCCATCTTTCTCCATGCTCAACATCTGTCCCCTGGGTATGGGCTCTGGTCCAATCACACCTAGCATAAATCCATAACTTCCGCTCTCCCCTTGTCCCCCCCACCCCCAAAGGAAAACACAATAAACGGAACTCATCTTTTATGCATGATTTTCTCTGCCTCTGTAGCTAGGTTCGCTCTCGATGCGTATCAATCATCACCGGGACGCTGCGGGGCAGGGAGACAGAGACGGAAAGAAAGAGCGATGGCGGGTTGCAAAATATACACAAGGCAAAATGAAGAGTCCCCTTTGTTTATCCACTAACTTGGATTTTTATTTCAATTTCTTCCCACTACTTACTTTTGTCTTTATTCTCCTCCACTGTCCTCAAATTACTCGTTGCAAGGAATTAAAGCGTTAAGGATTGAAAGTGACCTCTCGAGCTAAAATGTTGGGGTTTCAAAGAAACATCCCTCCCCTGGGCTCTAAAGAGTCCAGGTTGAAAGTGCAGTATTCCTCCTCCTACACAGCACAAACTAGAACGCCTTGCAAAGCTGTATACAGGTCTTCATTGGCATGCTAACATATTCACAGACAGCCAGAGCACAGCTGGCTCATTGTGGGAGAGGGCAGCGGCTCGGCCTGACATGCAACCGGACGGCAGAAAATAAATGACTCCCTGTAGGTGCAGGGCATTACTTGTTCAGGGTTCAATAATAATTCTGTTTACAGAGAGCATTTTTCTGCACAACTGTTTCCTAGAGGTACATCAATAAACACAAGCAGCGGCAAAACAAGTGGCCTTGAAACAGCAGCATAATTTTAACCAGGCGTTGGAAATGAATGCAGCTTATTTAAGAATATTAGCTTGTTTTGTAAAATCGTTGTAGATAAAATCCATATATTACGAAAACTATTTACTTAAACAAACGTAAAAATGGTGATTTATGCCATTTGTTTTGCAATAAATTGAAGTTACTGCATGTTTTTGATAATTTACGATTAAGCAAACTTATCAACCCCTTTTCTTTGTGTTTCAGATGTTTCATGAGATATGTGTAATCCATGTGTATTGAGGTAAATCTGTTCTAAATTGCTTAAAAGTTTTATTTGAGATAATAAAAAGAAATAACAGCACCATTTTAATACAATATGCTTCAATAAGACTGAAGTGTGAGTCTGGGAATAGAGAGCGTAAGTGGGGGGTGGGGGAGGGGCCTGAGGTGGCGGTCATCAGCGATTGCTGTAATTATCTGCACATCTACTCAACATCAGTGAGGTGAAGCGTCTGCACAGAATCTAAAGGAGTCCAAAAGCGATCACAGCTGCAGCTGCCCCAACCTGCTGTGCAAAGAGAAAGGACTCTGACAATTACAGAAAAAAAAAAAAATGATGAAGTGGTCGTGTGGCCAGTCCTGCTTGAAATTTTCAATTGTTATTTTACAGCGATTGCACTTCAGAACATAAAACCACACTGAAAAAATATCTGCCATTAACAGATTAAAAAATCTCAATCTCAATGGCAGACTATTTTTTGGGGGGGCAGATGGTGGGGTTTAAGGGCCTTGCTCAAGGGTCCAGAGTGGGGCAAATGAGGGGGGAGGCAGGTGTGGGTGTTTCATCTTTTCCACCCACATTTTGATGTTGTCGATCCGAGGAGTCGTACCAGCGACATTCCGATCTGATGCCCATCTTCTCCAACCTCTGCGCCACCACTCTCCCTGAAGGTTCCAGGCAGTCATAGACACTGTGTCCCACCTGCTTCTGTTGCTGAGGATTGAAGGAATGAGATTTAATTTTATGGGTGCTGTCATTTTGTAGTTTTTGAACCCAACATCTGCACACTGGGTATGTGGGGCTTTAAGGCCCACCTACTCCCCCTCAGGCAGTCATGACGTTACTTTATCCTTTTTTTTAATGCTTGCGAAACCTAAATACAGCTGAAGTTATAATGAAAAAGTAAGATTTTAACATATGGCAAAGTAAAAACTATGTTAATCAACCAAAAGTCTGTGCTCAATAATCCAGGTATATAATCTAACAATTTTCAGTCAGGTCATCTGGACAGAAACTGTCCAGATGACCTGACTGAAAATTGTTGGTATGTTAATCAACATGAGACAATGCCTGTAAAATCAAAGTCAAAGTCGAGGTTTCTTCATTTGTTATTCACAACAGATGTGGTACATGTGGTGGAACAACATCATGTACACAGGGTACCAGTTACATTCAACAAAAGCATACATTTTAAAGACAAACAGTAATAGGATCTAAGATATGAACTAAGAAATATGCTACTAAGAATATGCTATGCACTCTTAGTACAAAAAAAATACGCCAAACAGCAGCAAAAACAGCAGCAAAATATTGTCTGAGTAGTATTTTTTGAATTATACCAATGGGTTATTATTATAATTATACCAATCTTATTTGTTTTTGTGAATGGGGGAGGGACTTAAAAGTTGTATTGGAACAACCCACAGTGATGCTTGTCCAGTTCTGCCTTCAACTTCTGAGATTCTTCTTCTACAGTTGATGGTTTTAGGTAGTTTCAAAAGTATTAACTCCACATCTGGGCCATTGTTTGGAGTCATTATCTTCTTGGGTCGTTTGTGTCGGCCCTGGTTCTTGCATCTGACGCAAAGAGGTGTTCCCCAAAATGGTGCTTGCAGTGAAATTGTTCCTAAAGTTCATGTTTTAGCTTTTAGATATTCTTGATATTTAGTCAGTTGATTGAGCTGTCTATTAAAGGTTAATAAAAAAAATCTTTAGGTTTCAGTCATAAAAGCTCTCATTTCATTGACAGAATTTGAACAAAGTAATATTCTTCTTGCAAAGGTAACTTACAGGTGTATTTTGACATTTTTAGGTTGCACATTTTTTCATCTTCAGAGCAACTTTTTTTATTCATTAGATAGTTGCTTTTGTTTGGATCCTTATTTGTCTGATTTAATTGAACAACCTCTTCCTCACTTGTTATACTCAAACTTTGTTTTTCTTGTGTGGTCAACTTAAAAATTTTCACTCAGCCATTTGTTTTATTGTGTCATTTGAAAATTTAGCACTTCTGTCACTTGAAGCATACTCTTGAAAATTGTATCTCACCGGGATTGAATTTTAAGAACATTTTGTCAAATCACTCTATGTTTCTGCATTTCAGTTGGTCTAAATTGATTCTTGTAGATTTTTCAGACAACTCATAATGCTATATCCTGCCTGTTATTTATGGTTTGGTTAACCATTACAGTATATGACACAATCTGGTGCTTGTATTTCAATCAACATGTCTGCAAAGTTTGACCAAAACAACCATTTCACTTTTGGCTTGTAGATTTAGTTGTTTTTTTTGTTTTTTTTGATAAAATAAGTTAGAACTTTGGACTATTTATGTAACAAAACAACAACAACATTGTGCTTATTTCATAATAAAAAATAAATAAAAAAAAACTCCACAGTCCGCTTTCCCTTGGTAAGCTATTACATTATGTTTAATTTATCTCATCCATGATACCACCAACAAATTTAAAGCTGGACTAAGGTTCTTTTGTTGGGAAGAAGGTTTTCCATTCTATGAACATACGCATAGATTCTCATTTGAACTTGAGTCTCTAATTAGAGTTATGAACAGAATTGGTGACAATGGGCAGCACCGGTGGAGTCCAACCTCGATCTTGAAGGGGGCCGACTTACTGCCGGCATTGCAAACCAAACTCT
This sequence comes from Nematolebias whitei, assembly GCF_014905685.2. Classification (NCBI taxonomy): domain Eukaryota; kingdom Metazoa; phylum Chordata; class Actinopteri; order Cyprinodontiformes; family Rivulidae; genus Nematolebias; species Nematolebias whitei. Next base: position 20,549,663 of record NC_056519.1, on the reverse strand, counting down.
TGCATCACTTGTATAAGGACCAAACAGCCCGTAGCAATGGGCCCCCAATCCCATACTCGTGGAGCACCCTCCACAATGTTTCTTGAAGAAAACAGTTGAACACCTTCTTCAAGTCCTTAAAAACATATGTAGACCGGATGGGCAAACTCCCATGACCCCTCGAGGGCCCTAGTGAGAGTAGAGTGAGTTAACCTGCATTATTCCTGCTGGACCTAAGGTTTGACCAATGATTAGACTCACTTTTCTAGTACCCCTTAATAGACCTTACCAGGAAGCCTATGGAGACTGATGCCCATATATTTGGAACACACCTGCTAATCCCCGTTTTTGAAGAGGAGAACCACCACCAATCCAGTGACACTGCCCCCAATGTCACTGCAATGTTGCAAAGGTGTGTCAACCTAGACAGCCCCACAACATCCAGAACCTTAAGGAAATCGGGGGTGAAGCTCATCCACCTCCGGAGCCCTGCTGCCACAGACCTTTTTAAGAATCTCAGAGACCTAAGCCCTAATTGTGAACAGACAAACTTCAAAGTCCCCTGACTCAACTTCCTCCATGGAAGATGTGCCGGTGGGACTGAGAAGCTCCGAGAAGTATTCCTTCCACCTCCTAATGCGATCATTGGTCAAGGTCAACATCACCCCACTTTCACTGAACACCGGGTTAGTAATGAGCTGCTTTCCCGTCCTCAGCCACCTGATAGCTTGCCAGAATTTCCTTGGAGCTGACCAAGAGTATCTATCAAAGGCCTCACTGAATTCCTCCCACATCCAAGCTTTTGTCTCAGCAATAGCCAAGGCTGCAGACCGCTTGGCCCTCTGGCACTCTTCAGCTGCCTCTGGAGTCCCACCAGCCGACAGGGCTCAATAGGACTCCTTCTTCCGCTTCACAGCCTCCCTAACCTGGGGTGCCCACCATCAAATTTGAGGATTGCCAATGCGAGAAGCACTGACAGCCTCATGGTCACAGCTCAAGGTAACATTACAGGTGTGGAACATGGCCCACTCAAACTCAATGGCCCCCGCCTCAGCTAGGATGCAGCCAAAGTTCTCCCGTAGGTGTGAGTTGAAGATCTTTCTGATGTGTTCTTATACCAGGCATTCCCAGCAAACCCTCATTACACATTTGGGTCTACCGGGTTTGTCTGGCATCTTCCCCCACTATCTGATCCAACTCACTACCAGGTGGTGATCAGTTGACAGCTCAGCTCCTCTCGTTACCTGAGTGTCCAAAACAAATGGCTGAAAATCAGATGACACAACTACAAATTTAATCATTGATCTATACCTAGGGTGTCCTGGCGCCAAGTGCATTTATGGACACCATTATATTAGAACATGGTGTTCTTGATGGGCAAACCATGACTAGCACAGCAGTCCAACAATAGAACACTGCTCAGGTTCAGAACAGAGAGGCCATTCCTCACAATCACACACCTCCAGGTCACACTGTCGTTACCCACAATGGCATTGAAGTCCACGAGCAGAATAAAGGTGTCCCTAGCTGACACACCTTCCAGTACCCGCTAAAGACTCCAAGAAGGCTAGATATGCTGAAATGCCATTTAACATTAGTATGGCATCAGAGTGCAAAAGGCCCCAGCTGTCGGCCACTGCCCATGGCATCATGCACCGGACTCATATGCCCCCCACCCCACACCACAAGTGGTGGGCCCACAGGAAGGTAAAGACATTTTTCTCGTTTCGGCTGAGCCTAACCAGGCTCCATGGGTAAAGACTTGGTGACCAGGTGCTCGCAAAAGAGCCCCTCCCCCAGGCCTGGGTTTGGGGTGGGACCCTGGTAACCCATTTCTGGACAAGGGACACTGAATCCCTTGCTGTTTGCTGTACATAAGTCTTTGGAATTACTCTTTGTCTTTGTCAAGTTTACCAAATTGGTTTAAATAAATATTTTTCAAAATAATCACATACATTTAGTATGTGGTATCTGGTATTTGGTACAGTTAAAGCTCTCAATGGTGCAACTGGTGCAATATGCTACATTGGTGGCAACAGGTGCAGTTGCATAAATTGTCAGAGAAATGTAATTTTAATTAAATCTGCAAGCAGCATTGAAGGCCCACGCTGCAAAGCGCCGCTCCGACCTTATGGCGACTGCGAGAGCTCCAGCGACTCCACCCAGTCGCCATTGCGAACGCTCTCGCTCCCGTCCCGCGCCAGTTCACAGGGGTGTACATTTGCCGAACCTTCGACATCACCTGCGACCACGGGCGTGCCAGCAATGCCTCCCAGTCGTTGTTGCAAACACTCTCGTGCCATTCCCGCATGCGTCCACCAGGGTGCGCATATGTCTAAACTTGGCAATCGCCTTTTGCCCATATCAGTATTAGAGAGGGCACACTTGAGTCATATGTTAAACAACAATACCAATGTGTCTTGAAGTGCTCAATAATGATGCACCAAAAAATTGGTACAGATCGGATGATATAACACTATGGTATAACTTTTAGAATAATCTAGGGAGTGCTCAGGAGTCAAATGTTAAACAACAATACCAATGTGTGTAGAATGGTTCACTGATCACGCTCAATAAATCTGACACAGATTGGATGATATATAACTGAGATATTACTGTTGGAATAATGTAAAGGGTGCAATGGAGTCAAATATTAAAGAACAATACCATTATGTCTAGAAGTGCTAACTGATCATACACAACAAATCTGGTACATATTGGATGATATTTCCCTAAGATATAACTGTTAGAATAATCTAGGGGGCTCACAGGAGTCATAATTTAAAAAACACTATCAATGTGTCTAGAAGTGCTCACTAATGGCACACCAAAAATCTGGAGCAGATTGGATGATATATCACAGAGATATAACTGATTAAATAATCTAGGAGGTACACTTGAGTCATATGTTAAACCACAATATCAATGTGTCTAGACGTGCTCACCGATTATGCACAAAAAATCTGGTTCTGATCGGATGAGTATCACTGAGATATAACAGTTGGAAAAATATAGGGGGCACACTTGAGTCAAATGTTAAAGAACAAATGTAATGTGTCTTTAGGAAGTCAATGATCATGCACAATAAATCTGGTATATATTGGATGATATTTCACTGAGATATAACTGTTGGAATATTCTAGGGGCGCATTCGAGTCATATATTAAACCACAATATCAATGTGTCTAGAAGTTCTCACTGATGACACACATTAAATCTGGTTCAGATCGGATGATGTATCACTGAGATACAACCCTAGTAATAATCTAGGGGGCACTGTGCAGGCTATTGGCTACTTATTATAGATACCTGTTTAAGGGTTGGCTAATGATCGATCATAGTGATTTTGGTACACCTCGGCTGAAATCTGTGCAATTTAGAGCCAAACGTATTGCAACGGCATCACTTCTTAATTTGCCATGCCCACATCCTCCATCAAAACCAGTTTGCACTTTAAATCAAGTCAGGCCATCTTATCTGCATTCTAAGACAGGATCATCCTGATTAGGTCAAGAGTGTCAAAGAGGGAGCATTCCAAGTAAAAAAAAATAGACCTCCTGTTCTGAGGGGGCGGGGCTTTGATGACATCAAAATATGATCACAGTGAATCGTTGGGTATCCAACAGGGATGAGTCATGCCAAGTTTGGTGCATTTCGGTCTTTCAATGTGAAAGTTATAGTGTTTGTAAGTTAATGGCGTAAAGCGCAAATTTGAGGCCTGGCCACTCCCCTGTAACCTAAATGAAACTGAAAGCTTTTGATAACTTTTACTCCCCAATGTCTTAAGGGCATATTAACCAAGTTTGAAGGCAATCTTTCAAAATCCCTAGGAGGCGTTCTTTAAAATTTGCCATTAGAAACACCCAAAGATGACCCTTTGACCCAATATGGCCGACTTCCTGTTAAGTTTGGACCAGGGCTCCAAGAGACTTTTTCATAGGTCCTGAGAAGATACAGATGTTCGCCGAGTTTCAGAATTATTGGTCAAAAAATTGCTTGGGGCTGATGTTTTAAAATATTCTAGGGGGCGCTGTGGAGGCTCTTGGGCAAGTATCATGGCTTCCTGTTCAAGGGGTGGATAATGATCGATCATACTGATTTTGGTGAACCTGAGTTCAAATCTGTGGAATTTAGAGGCAAATGTATGGTGACGGCGTTACGTCTTACTTCGCCACGTCTCGACATCCACATGCTCAACCCCAAACTGTCAGTGTTGGAAAGCAAGTTACACCAACATGTCTTTGTTCAATGGACACACTATCATGCTGATCAGTTAACAGGGGTCAGATAGGGACAGTTCAACTTAAAACGTTACACTTCCTGTTGTCAGGGGGCGTGGCTTAAGTGAGATAATGATTTGACCATTCAGTCTTGCAGGGGACTGGATGTGGATCAATCACTGAAGGTTTCATGTCTCAGACAGTTTTCGTGTAGGAGCTATTAGCGTTTTGTTTTTCATGGCGAGATGTCAAAGGTTAAGGTCTGGCCCCGCCCCTTCAGCATGCTCCGAAACAAACCGTTTAGATAACTTTGCGTCCCCCGTGCCTTTTGACCAAAATGGCCAAGTTTGAAACTGATTGAGCGAAATTCCTAGGAGGAGTTCGTTCAAATGCGGAGTCTGTAAACCGCCAAAAAGGTGTGAAAATTGGGACGACATTCCAAAATGGCTGCCTTCCCATTTATCGTACAATGTTGGTGCCAGAGGGTTTTCTGTGCATATTTGGGAATTGGATAAGTGTACCAAATTTCATGTTTCTACGACAAAGTAAGGTTAATGTGGAGGGCATTTTGAAAATTTCCAGGTGGCGCTCTTGAGCCGTTTCTGTTGCGATTTTTGCCACGCCCTTAAAATACGTAATTTTTCACCAGTCCTGATGCATCCGCTAAATTTGGTGACTTTTGGGATATGTTAAGGCTCCCAAAAGACCAATTCATTTGACAGAAAAAAATTGCAGCTCGGGCTTGAACAGAGCAATTACTATAGGCCTTCGCAGCGCTTCGCTGCTCGGGCCTAAAAATGTAGCTCGTTTAGGTATTTTACGAGAATATAAAAAACTTTGAGAAACTAAGTCCTGCTGTAAGTGTGAGAAACACTTCAAAACATGGACACATGGCACTTAGCTTGGCATTTAACGTCTAAGATTCATACTAAGATATGTCTCCATTAATCATCTGCAAAACTGTTCTTTCCCTTGTAGCTAATTCTTGACGAGTGTTTTCAACAAAGGGCCTTTTACAGGAGAGGTTGTGCTTTTCATAACGACCCCTGGCACGAAGGTGTTCATTATTCTGATCCGTGCTCTCACAGGCCAATCCATCACAAACAATCAGTCAATCAAATGCTCTTTTCGTCATGCTTTTAACCGAACCATTTGTCACCCTTCACCTGCCGTTCCAATGCACTGTGCACAGCAGGAATGCATATACAAAACAAAATGTTTCCTAGTTATAATGGAATAGTGTGAAACCAAGGTGTTTAAAAGCCTCCATGTAACGACGGTGGCGAGTGTGTTTGCAGGTACAGAGTGGCGACCACAGGGAGGCTGAGATTACAGAGTAAAGCCATCCTCTTCGTCCCTCAAGTAATAACAGTGAAATCAGACTGACATTTCACTCTGAACAAATCACACACACACCTAGTCATCGAGGCTCACTCACACACTAACACAAGGATGAGGAAGGAAAGGGTCAACACAAAGAAAGTGCAGAAAATGTGATGCATACGCAACAACAAGCATTACACAATAATGCTTAAAACAAGAAGATAATCAAAAATGCAGACAGCAATGTAATATACCGGGATAAATGTTGTACATAAGAAAACTATGAATTCAAAGGTAAACTAAGACACTGAAATGGTTTAAAAAAATCTTGGTATTCGCCCTCACAAGAAAGAAACAAAGAATGACAAGTTATTTATGTAAAACAATTCAGAATCAGAATAAGCTTTATTATCATTGTACCAGGATACAGTTAGATTATGTTTTTACAGCTGTCCAAAAGATGGATTGAGTGCACGTTGCTGCTAAAAAGTGCCACCCTTTATTCTTTGTCAGAATACTTTTAGATACAAAAAGGGTAAGAACCATGAGGATAGATAGCAGTATTACAAAAAAGATCTCTTCACATCTTATCCTATCAGGACACAATTTGAGACATCAAAAAATTCTACCAGCAAGCACATTTATAAACACGTTACATACGCATTTGACGTTAAGGCGTTGAGCTTTGTCTATGGGCATTTTCAGATAGGCCACAGTTCTGAAGATGTTGTTTCAGACGGCAGTTCTAATAAATAGATAGATGAAGCTTTTGACCATAGTTACCCTTGTCCCAGGATAAATTTGATAGTCGGCTCATATCCAAGGCCAAACGGGGGGGTCCTGCTGGAACTTTCTGGTCCAAAATGGCCAAATTTATGGATCAGTCCACTGATCCGTGTTATGAGCCTTCTTCAAGGTCGATCCCAACATGCTGGCGAGTCCTAGGAGCTGCAGGCGGCCTGTGATTCTCACAAATTGCCTCCATCTTACGGTTTAGCTCATTAATCAGCTGATTTTGAGTACTCATTGCATGAACCAAACCTTTACACAGACTTGGAAGGTTTGCCATGGCCGAAACCGCTGCCCAAGTCTTCTTAAAAAATTAATAAAACAGAGCCCCGCCGATGCCAAAAAGCAGAACCCCTGCTATCATAAATCCAAATATATAAATGTCTTCAGTGTCCTCCTGAGGCAGAATCGAAAGAGAAAACAGCTGCCAAACTCCCCACCGATCTCTGACATACCCTGCAGCATGAGTCTCAGCTGGACTAGAGGGTTCTCCAGGATTCTGTTGTTTTGTTGTAAAGATTTTGTCGATTGTGTTGAAAGTCCAGCTTTCCAGATCGATAATGCTAGTTTTCGTTTGGGAGATGTGTATCAGGAGCTTCAAACACACAGAGAGCAAAGCAGGAGAAAGAGGAGAACAGGGGGAGGGAGAGCAGGTGTGTCCGCCTTGAGCGAGAGCCAGAGTAGTAAATTCTGCTGAAAACATGGTTTATATGTTTGATTGCTCAACAAACAACCTTGCCCATCAAACATTTAAACAGGAACATAAAATGTCTATTTTTGACAAACAGGAGTTTCAACTACTATTTATATTTACTAAAAATACAGTTTTATAGTTCTTATTTATTTGAACTGCATGTTAGGGAGAAAACAACACACCCTGCGGAAACTTCCTCAAGCTTCCTGCTACGATGTAAAATCTAGCTTTGACAAGAGGACAAGCCTAAACTATATATTATTCAACAAGTTAAATAAAATACTGGCTTTTAAAATAAAAATGTAACGCAATGCTTGCCTAAAGCAAAGTCTTTAATAGTTTAAGTATTCAACAATGTTGTAGAATGATGTAACAACATTTTGTTTGTCTGAACCACTTTAATTATTAAAAAACAAAGATTCTCTGCTGTGTTTACACATCTTCTATATACACAACTGAATTTTTATTTTTAAAAACATATAAAATACACTTTCATGTACATACATTTAAAACATTGTTGCCGTTTTTGTTGTACTATAACTTGAGAGGCTCGAAATACAGAACTTTTGATCAACTTTGTAGCAAACTATTTCACACATGAACCAACAAAGTCCATGCTCAATAATCCAGGTATACAATCAAACAATTTTCAGTCAGTTTGTTGGTTTTGAACCAGTTTGACAGGACTGTCGACGAGGAAGAGGGCCGGCACTGGAGGAGGGGGCGTGCCAAAGAAACCATCAAAGCACCAACAAAACTGGTTTGTTCCATTTTGGAGTAAGCTGTTTGGGGGAAGAATCAGTTTTGTGTTGTGTGTTTTCTTGACTGATGAAGCCTTCTGGATGGAAGGGGAAACATTTCGGCACCAAAAAAAAAAAAAAACTGTCCGGATGACCTGACTGAAAATTATTGGATAGTTCACACGTGCACACTTTTTTGTCTCTCTTGCTTTAACTTAATCCTGTTACCAGTAAACTTAACATCAGCACATTTGTTCATAACTTAGAGGAGAAAAAAAAAAAGATAATAAAACTAGAAATAATCATTTTGGGAAAATCTTTAGCAAACCAAAAATGTTCTTTCTCTGTATGTAGTCATTGAAGTGCAGGTTCTCGTCACTTTGTAGAACGGCACGGGAATTCCATCCATCCATTTTCTTTACGAGCTTCTTCCTTTTTGGGTCATGGTGCCCATATCAAGCAGTCCCTCTGTGAGAGGTAGGGACACTGTGAACAGGTCTTCAGTCCATCACAGGGACACAGAGACAAACATTCACACTTTCACTCACACTTAGAGACAATTTAGCCTAACATACATGTTTTTGGTCTGTGGGAGGAAACTGGAGAGCTCGGAGAAAACCCACACATGCACAGAGAGAACATGCAAACTCCACCCAGAAAGGCTCTCAGTTGGGATTTGAACCGGTGATCTGTGCGCTGAGGGGCAGGCAGCTCTACCAACTTTGCTACCATGCTGCCCATAATGCCAGTATTTATGTTTGTTTTTTTTAAGTATTAGCTTCGAAAAGATATTTGGACATCCAAAAAAGTTCAATCTGGTCCTCTGGACATTAAAAAAAAAACAAAAAAAAAAAACAAAGCAAAAAAATCTAGAAACGTTTCGTCTCTCATCCAAGAGACTTCCTCAGTCTGAGGTGCTGTTTTCAGCTCAGTCTCTTAAATAGCACCTTCACAGAGTGGATCAACCAGTTTGCTGCTGACAACCAAAACCAGCTGATCACATGCTCAAGAAGGACCATCAGCCTAACAATGGATCATTAGCACACTGATGGCTGTTTACTATTCACAGAGGGCTGAGTGATACTAGCAATCACAGCATTGTAAGAGGGGGACAGTTGAACCCGGAGGCCTCCACCCCTGTTTAATGATGGACGATTTCTTTTCACAAAGATGGCCTCCTTTACTCCTCTCTCAAACCATCGTTCCTCTCTGTCCAGGATGTGAACATCTTCATCCTTGAAAGAGTGACCGCTGGCCTGGAGATGAGTGTAGACCACAGAATCCTGGCCTGATGATGTTGATCTTCTGTGCTGGGCCATCCTTTTGGCCAGTGACTGTTTAGTTTCCCCGATGTAAGACTGATCACAGCCCTCCTGACACTGAACAGCATACACAACATTACTCTGTTTGTGCCGGGGGACTGGATCTTTGGGATGAACCAGTCTTTGCCGTAATGTATTTTGGGGTTTAAAAGCCACTGGGACGTTATGTTTAGAAAATAAACGTCTCAGTTTCTCTGATACCCCCTCAACATACGGAATGACCACTGGTCTGGGTCTGGGTTCCTCCTTTTCACCTGATGGCTGACTGGAGTCCTGTTTGGGTTTCTTCTCTGCTTTCAGGAAGGCCCAGTTAGGATATCCACATTGCTCTAGAGCCTGTTTTGTGTGGGATTTCTCCTTCTGCCTGGCTCCCGAGCTAGTGGGGATGCTGTCTGCTCTGTGATACAGTTCCTGATGACTCCTAACTTGTGCTCCAAAGGGTGATGGGAGTCAAACTGCAAATACTGGTCTTTGTGGGTGGGTTTGTGGTACACCTCGGTTTGCAAATGTCCTCTATCAGAGACTGAGACCTCACAGTCCAAGAAAGCCAACTTGCTATTTTTTACATCTTCTCGTGTGAACTTGATGTATTTATCCACAGAGTTGATGTGGTCAGTAAAATGTTGGACTTCCTGAGATTTAAGTAAGTAAGTAAGTAAGTAAGTAAGTAATATTTATTTATATAGCACCTTTCACAGACAATGACATCACAAAGTGCTTCACAAAGTAAAAGTAAATAAAATTTAAATAAAAGCCAGTCTGAATAAATAAGTCTTAAGATCATTTTTGAAAGAGTCAATGGAATCTGAGCAGCGCAGTGACAGAGGGAGAGCGTTCCAAAGCCTGAGATTTAATTTTAACCCAGGTGTCGTCAACATACCTGAACCAATGACTTGGTGGTGTCCCTGAAAAGGACGTCAAGGCTCTCTTTTCTACCTCCTCCATGTACAGGTTGGCAACAATAGGAGAAACTGGAGACCCCATAGCACACCCATGTTTCTGCCTATAATATTGCTCCCCATATGTGAAGTAGGTTGACTGCAGGCACAGTTTCAAGAGTTGACACAGTTGTTCTGTCCAGAGGACCAGATTGAACTTTTTTGGATTTTTCTACCTGGATTATTGAGCATGCATCAGGATATATTTGGACATATTTTGCAAATAAGGCATCAAATACTATGTAAAATTTCTTTGGAAGTCAGGACATGAACTGACAATTTATGTCAAAAATAAAAGTCTTGACTGGTTCCTATTGTCCTTTTTGTTCAAAGGGATTTGTTACTCCAAGTTTCTACCAATTTATAAAAAGCGGCAAAAACCTTTACACTTTTAATGAAAGCCCTAATGTAAAAATCAGTATTACCATTTCACAAGATTTTATGTTTCCACTCATTCTATATTTTATTTCTTATTCACAAAAAATGTATAAGAAGAGAAATTCGTCCCAAAATACATAGACAAAAGTCAGAATGGGAAAACAAGGAAGCAGATAGAAAGAGTTATTAAAAGCATATTAATGTTTGCTCTTCTCCTCATTGGCTTTTCCTCACGAGATTCGCCCGCCGCTACTTCAAGCATGAATACGTAATCACACACCAAACACTGTCTAATTCCTCTGCCCAGAATGCAGAGAAGAAGTTGGAGCCAGAGAGGGAAGGCAAAATGGTAAAAAAAAGATTGAAATGTCACAGAGGCAATGCTGGGATACTAATAAAGCTATGCAAATAGCAATTAGCTGAGCCAATAACCTCCGAGTCAATATCAAGCCGCCCAAATGGGACTACCCCTGTGCCAGGCGCATGAGTTCAAAGGTCACACTGTGATTAGAGATCTCAGCCCAAACTGAAACCACTGTGGTCAGAATAAGAGGTTTGCAAAAGTGAAGGGTATCACTGCTGCTTGTATTGAAATAACCCCCCAAATTCTCCATACCACACATAGACTATTCTGTGAATACAAAAGCTTAATTCTGTAAATAAATACTAACTCATTACCTTCTCTGAGTGAATCATTTTTGTTTAAATTTAACTTTTTCAAATCAAGATTTGTAAGGTCTGAGCCTTGCCAGATTTTTTCAAAGACGTCTGGCACAGCAAAAACATCTAAGCTCCAAGAACAGCTTTGTACTAATACTTTTACTTCTTCTCTGGAGATAAAATTAGCATAGGCAATTAGCAAGAAAAACAACCCTGGCAGTCTCTGAGTTTCAGTACATGGGTGGCGTGCGTGCACTTGTTCTGTATGTGTGTTCAGTGCTGAAAACAGGCATGAAAACGAGGGTACTGACAGGTGCAACTATCGCACTCCTCCCATGAAAACGCATTCACAGTAAGAGGAAAAACACAGTGGAAAAATAACACTGCAACTTGTGATTGTGTGTGACTTAAAGGTGCAAATTTCACCCGGTCAATGGAAGTGTAACATGGTTTCACATATTTTTTTCACCTCCACACATAAGATGAACTCTGAATAGTCACGACAATGAGAGGTTGTGCAGCTCTTCTTCATGGATGTCAAGGTTTAAGATGTGGTTCCTTCTTTATATTTAAGAAACAGTTAAGTAAAAATATCCTTTTAAAGGTTTTATAAAAATAATTAGAATTTAGTGACACCTAATGACAAAGTTAAAGATTGCAATTAACTGAATCCATCAATCATTTTTAAAGCAGTTCTGTTGCTCTATTATATAAACTCATTGCTGATTACCACATTAAGGGACTGCTAAGTTCAGTATATACTCATGCAGTCTCGAGAAGTAAGTACAGAGCCATTAACTTAAATGGCACCAATTAAATACCCAATTTGTACTGAAGCGCAGACCTCAATACATAGTTCCCACACATGTGACCCGTATTGCGCAATACCGGGTTTTCCGCCATTTGTTGAGGCTCATGTGAAGAAGATGGCTTACAGACAGACCAGAGCTCAGTATATTGATACTCTTAACCAAGAGCAAGATATAGGCATAAAATAGCTGCGGTCCCTATGAGGTGGAGAAAGAAATTACATCAGACGAAACAGACAAATTGTCACCGAGAAGTTACTTTGATATTGTTAATTATTAATGAACACGAGGAGTGACGGATTTGTGAAGGACGTCCGAACTCTTCATGTTAACAAAGTTCTGGTGACTGGCAGAGTAAGTAGTTACAATAATATACACGTAGATGTCCCTCATAGCTTGCTACATGCTACATCAGCTAAGCTAATCTTTGCTACATTAAAGATCGCTGTTATTTACTGTAACAAAGATTAGCTTAGCTGATGTAACGTGCTACAGTAAATATCAGCGATCTTTACTGTAGCACAAGCTACGTCAGGTAAGCTGAAGTAGCTTGTGCTACAGTAAAGATCTACTTGATGTAGCTTGTGCCACGTAAATATCACTGATTATTTCTTACAATACTACATTATTTATTTTGCCTATGATTGCCTTTCATACTTAAATTAGTCTTAACAAAATTAATCATTTGTAATTATTGCTCAGTCATTGTATTTAACGTGTTACAGTAAATGTCACTGATATTATTTATTTTCCACTATGACTGCCTTTGTTAATAAAGTTAATGGTGAAAAATTACAATTTGGTAACTCCTTTTTAATCCATTGGTTAAATGTTTTAAAACCCTGTAACAAGAAGAGCATATTTTGACTTAAAAGATCAATTTCTCCCAAGCAAGATAAATGTTTTAAAAAGTTACACCCATCTTTACAAATCTTTCAGATGGTTTATTTCAACACTTTACATCTGCCATGGCCGAGGAGCATGGAAGGCCATTGGCTTGTCAAAAGTTCATCTTTTGACTGTGAATGAGACAAAACAGTAAAAACTTGGTGATGAACTAGAACAAAATATCCTTAGTTTCATAAATGCTGGATTATGTTGTCTTACATAGATATTTGCCTAGTACATGGACAAGTGTGTGATCCTCAATTAGTATTTTAGGGTTTAAAATATATATTGGCTACATTTGGACTAAACTTGGCCAAAAATGTGAACAGTCATACTTTATTGTAGTAATTGGTTTAAAAAGGGGGTCTTAACATGTGGCTCACTCCACGCCTTGACAGGCTCCATTCATTTAAATGAGCTCATCAGTTACATTCAAATTGGGGTAATATGAAATACAGTACAAAGGACTGTACAGTGTGTCTTGTAATGATATGTTTGCTCCAGGAGGGAGTGTGTGAATACTTGTTCATTTGTATGTGTTCCTCTGATGGACTCACAATCTGTCCAGAGTATACCCTGCATCTTACCGAAAGACTGGAAAAAGACACAAGCATCCTGTGACCCTACACATGATCAAGTGGGTATGGAAGGAAGGAAGGGGGTGATGGATGGATGACCATACCGTACCGTACCATACACCGTACCATACACCGTACCATACCCTACATACCTACATACCTACATACATACATACATACATACATACATACATACATACATACATAC
>NC_056519.1:20508812-20536127 GCF_014905685.2 Nematolebias whitei | reverse complement strand
TACATACATACATACATACATACATACATACATACATACATACATACCATACCATACCATACCATACCATACCATACCATACACCATACCATACCATACCATTCCATACCATACCATTCCATACCATACCATACCAGCTTTATTTATAAGACACTTTAAACAACCGTAGGGCCAATGAGTTGTAAAGTTACAGTCGATAAAACCAATAGCAGTCACAATACATAATAAAAACACATCAAATCAAACCAAAAACTGACTTATACCAAACAAAAACAAATAGATCAATCAAATTAAAGTAGTTAAAATAAACTAAAACTGAACCAAAAATTAACATGAGGTGGTGTCAAAAGCCAAGGAGAAGATATAAGGTTTAAGGAGTAATTTAAAAACAGTCAGGGAGGATGCCTATCTGATGCTTAAAGGCATATGGGGCGGCTGTGGCTGAGTGGTTAGAGCAGTCGTCCTCCAATGTGAAAGTTGGGCGTTCGAATCCACCAGCAGTCACATGCTGAAGTGTCCCTGGGCAAGACACTGAACCCCTCATAGCCTCTGATGTGTCCCATCAGTGTATGAATGTGATCTAAAGCACTGATTAGTCTCTTTAGAATGATTTGTTCAATTAGCTTTGTAGAGATCTAGTAGAGTGCTGTATGAATGGGTAAATGAGGACACAGATTGTAGTGTAAAGTGCTTTGAGTATCTTGATCAGATAGAAAGGCGCTATATAAGTACAGTTAATTCATTTATCATTCATATGTTGCTCCACATTTTAGGAGCATTAGCAGAGAAAGCACGATACCCTTGAAGCTTTCATTTCAGGAGCAGCTGGTCTGTGACCTGAGAAAACGGGAGGGCATGTAGGTGTGTAGCAATTTGGTGAGATAAGGTGGGGCAAGACCATTTAAAGATTTAAAACCAAATAAACTAAATTTAAAATGAATGCTAAAATGTACAGACAGCTAATGCGGTGAGGCTAAAACAAGAAAAATGTAGTCACGTTTTATTTTTACCAATTAAAAGACATGCAGCGGCAGTTTGGACCCTCTGGAGGTAATCAATAGAGGAAGCATTGACCCTTATATAAAATGCATTACAGTAATCCAGTCTAGTGGTGACGAAGGAGTGGATTATTATAGTGCTTTCTAGTAAAAATTGGCTTGACTTTAGCTTGAAAAAAGCTTGATTTAACCACTGCCCAGATTTGATAAACAAATTTAAGATCCACTTTGACCCCCCAGGTTTGTGATTACAGACTTAGTATATTGAGCCAATGAATGTGGCAATGGATGTTCCAAAAAACCAAAACAACCAAAAAAACCCTCAGTCTTCTTTTCATTCAAATGCAAGAGGTTTAGAGCATCCAGATCTTTAAGTCCTCAATACATTTCAACAGTGGCTCAGATGGAAATAAGTCCATCTCAAGGGGAACATAAACCTGACAATCATCTGCATACAAAAGAAAATAAATTATTTGCTTTAAAAAAAATGGACCCAAGCAGAAGTAAATAAAAACAAAAGAGAACGGGCCTTAAGACAGAACCCTGTGGGACTCCACAAAAGAGACGAGCAGAATAGGACACGTTCACCATAACTGACAGAGAAGGGATGGAGGGGTAGATCGAAGAATGGATGGACAAACAGTATGTTTGCTGGGTAGTCTAAGTAAGAAGTTCTAATTATCATCAAATACCAAAAGAAAGCAATAGTGCATATTTTATTTTATTTGTTGCATTAGCAAAATATCTGTTTAACCAACGGAGAGAGCTTAATTAAACTTAATTAAAATGTAAAAAAAAAAAAAGACTGAATGTGCATCTGCAAATAACTACCTTATTGATTCAACTGAAGATGGTCAGTTAAATAAATAAAAAATATATAATAGTGGTTATAATCCAGGCAAAATTATGGCAATTGAGTTCAAATTTGGTGTGGTTGGTAGCTGAGAGTCATCCCCAAATCATAATTCAAGCCTTATTATGCAATATTTCATAAAATGTGAGCACTGACCATTGAAGTTGACCCTGTCTTTCCATTAGCAAAATAAATTATGAACCACAGTACAGAGTTTAATAAAACTCTTGGAAAGCAACCATCTATAACTGATTAACTTTTGGAGCCAGTCTAATACAAAATGGCTGCTGCAGCTCATTGACCTTAGCCAACACAGAACTGGCTACAACTTTATCAATTCTACAGAGGTTAATTTAAAATCTGTTGTGGTAGTAGCTGAGATTCTTCCCCAAAACAGCCCCAAGCACAAACAGATTGTGTTAAATTTTACAACGTTGTAAGAAACCTCACATTTTCTTTTTCTTAATATATGATGGCTCCACTGTTGTCATTTCTCAACATAATGTGAACTTAGTTTAAACACAAGTATGAAAAGTGTTTGGGGTTGATATATATATATTTCTTCAACAAATGCTTGAGCTTTAGTGTAATATATATATATATATATATATATATATTTTTTTTTTTTTTTCCTATTCAAACCTTTAAATGTATGCAAATCAAACTGTCTGTGGAGGTAAAAATCCTTCCGTGGTTGAAGTGATTAGAGCTCATAAAGCGCATGTAGCATGTGATGATGGGAAATAAATAGGCATGGTGCTGAAATCTAAAAATATAAGCTGCTACTAGGCCAGACTTAAGTTATGATGCATGTTGCAATCAACTGTTCAGATATGCAAAACATACACTAATAGGAGTGAAACATTAAATTCAAACAACTGCACAGGATGTCAGAGTATGAGTACAAAGCTCACCTTAAAGAGACAAAAAAGACGAAATTAAATGGTTACACAGGATTAAACCAGAGCTTTTGGTCCCTAGTAAAGGGGCCACAATGACCAATGTTCTACATAAACCCAAATAAACACAAACTTTATATGAGGGCTAGTTTTGATGTGCCGTGTATCCGGGTACGGCGCAATCAGGAGCAGCATGTAGCCCGAGGCTAAGCAAGACGCCACATGATTCACAGCCGAGCGGGAGCAGAGATGCAGCAATAAGTGGATGTGTGTCGATGGGTGATTTTTGAGGAAAGCTCCTAAGTGTTTACAGAAGCCAGAGAGGATATAAAAGCATAACGTGGGAGTTTGTCCCTCTGTGGATTTCTGGAATATTTTCATTTTATCTGCTTCAGAGGAAGGAAGAGCTTTCAACCCTGTGCTGCTGCTGATAGAGCACTTGGTTTTCTAAAATGTAGATGAAAAGTAAAAAAAAGAGATTTTTAATGCACACATTTTGCTTTCAAATAGCTCGTGTTTTTAAAAGTGTATATAGTTGACATAGTTTACGTATGCTGAATATTTGGACATGAATCCTCAAATCGGCCTTATTTTTTATTCTTGCTACCAAGGAGCTGAACTTTTTCTACAAACATTTAAAAGCAGTCTTGATTATTCAAACTTATGTGAAGATCTTTCAAAGTTTTTCTTTCCATGTCGATTGTATTTCAATTCATTTTAGGACAAATGTTTAATTTGACCAATTTTGTTTTTTGAGCTACTTAACTCTGACTTTTAAATCATTCAAGCATAAAAAATGGCACCTAAAGTCAAGGACAGAAGCATTGTGTCTACAAATGAACTCAGTTGATTCCCAGTTTAAAAAAAAGCATATTTAGAAACTTGGCTACAGCGAAATGTTCACAGAAAATGGAACTTTTTAATTTTTTTTCTATTAAAACTCTTTAAAATATCTAAATTTAAAGGCATTACCCCACAAGTACACAGTACACTTTTAAAAGAAAAAAACATATATCTCATGTGTGCTTTTTTACAAAATGCAGATCAGTTCTAGTGGTCAATTAAACCATCCATGCATTCATTTTTTATTCTCTTTTTCCAATCTGTGTCACAGGGAATCTGGCGTCTTCCTCCACCAGTCACTGTGTGAGAGGCAGAGTACATCCTGGACAAGTCACATGTCCATCATGCATGTTTTAGTATGTGTGAGAACATGCAAACTCTAAAAAAACAGGCTGGGAAGAAAACCTGCAACCTTATTGCTGTGAGGCAGCAGTACTAACTACTGCCCTGCAGTGCCACCCCCGAACAATCCATTACCATCAAAAATAATATTTTTAAAACTTGTGTATAATGAATGGACTAAAAATAATTGGAAAAATAAGTCCATAAAAGATTGTCAGACTTTCAAAATGTCAAGAGAACTATTGATCAAGTTTACTTTCTGGAACCAGGTTTTAAGACTATAAGCAGTGGCTCAAGTATTCACTTAGTACTGTACAAAGTACATGCTCATACTCTACGTATGTATGTTATTGCCTCAGAAGCAGTTTAAAACTTTAAGAGGAGTGAAACCTCCAATTTTTTTTCTGGGGCTACTTACTCACACTTTTCCTTTTAACTATTCATTACTTGGGCATCACGGTGGCATAGTTGATAGAACTGCTGCTGCTCAACAAGCTGGTCGCACCGGTTAAAATCTCAGCAAGGGGGCTTCTCTGGGTGGAGTTTGCATGTTGTCTCTGTGCATGTGTGGGTTTTCTCCGGGTACTCTGATTTCCTCCCACAGACCAAAAACATACATGTTAGGCTGATTGGTAACTCGGTGAGAGTGAGAGAGTGAATGGTTGTTTGTCTCATTTCTCTCTATGTGTCCCTGTGATGGACTGGAGATCTGTCCAAGGTGCACCCCACCTCTTGCACAGTGATAGTTGGATATGGGCTCCAGTGACCCCTGAGACCCGAAAAGGAAGAAGCAGGTAAAGATAATGGATGGATATTAATTACTTCATAAAAGGTTAAATCATTTCATCTGGACCAGTTTCTTTAAGTGAGAAATGTTTCGTCTCCCATCCAGAGGACTTCCTCAGTCTATGGCCTGCCAACCAGATCTGTCCCATAGGTATATTTCATTGCTGTGTTTCAAGCCACCCTCCTGTTGGAATCTCAGGTGTAGGCTTTAAACACATGCAAACAGGGCACGCCCATCCAAAACAATCAGTCTTCATGTATAACAATCAAATGTTTTAGGCCAGGTGGCCAACTTGCTACTCACAGAAACAGCCTGAGGACACCAAGGCCAAAGTGGTTCAGAAAAAGGTTTGTAAGCTCAATCATCCAGGTAGATAACAACAAAAAAGGTTAAATCATGTCATCTGGACAAGTTTCTTCAAGTCAGAAACGTTTCGTCTCTCATCCGGAGGACTTTGTCAGCCTGTCAACCAGATCTGTCCCTAACCTGACAAAGTCTTTTGAATGGGAGACAAAACGTTTCTCACAAAGAAACGGGTGCAGATGACATGATTTAAACTTTTTTGTTGTTATCTACCTGGATGATTGAGCTTACAAATCTTATCCATTACTTCATTATTTTGCCTTGCCTTTAATACTCCATCTGGGTTAGGGGGTGGGGTGCAGTACTTTTTCTAAAGAGGAGTTCAAGTATCTGAAAGTGAAGTTTGGTTCATGAATGATTGAGCAGGAGGTGGACTCATGTAACTAGTCCTTGTCCTCAGTAATGAGGGTGTTGTAAAACAGAAGAGGTTGAGTCAAAAAGCAAAGCTCTCAGTTTATTGGCTTGCCTATGTTTCAACTTTCTGTTTCTGATGTCTGGATCATGACCAAAAGACAGATCCTTCCTACAAAGGATGGTAGAAATCAGCCTTAGCAATAGGGCTTTGGCATTCAGGGGAAGTTGCTGGTGGAGATTCTCGGTCATCCAGGACAAGGTAAATTCAAAAAAGTTCAAGACAAAAACAACTGGACTTTATTTGTAACAGAAGACGTTTCGCTTCTCATCCAAGAAGCTTTCTCAATTCAAAGAGCAGTGAGTGTGGAGTTCAGGTTAGGAAGCTGGGATAAGATAAACACATACATATGCAGATTGACTTATCACATCTCAAAAATTCAAAACATTATAATGCAGCTTTAGGACTGATACCCAGCCAGTTTTCACACCCATCAGATGTGACCAGAGGGGCCACATCTGTGAATTAGATTAACAAACCCCTACTATTAAGGTGTGATAAGTCAATCTGCATATGTATGTGCGTATCTTAGCTTTATAACTCGAACCCCACATTCACTGCTCTTTGAATTGAGAAAGCTTCTCGGATGAGAAGCGAAACGTCTTCTGTTACAAATAAAGTCCAGTTGTTTTTGTCCTGAACTTTTTTGAATTCAGGGAAGTTCAAACTAGGGTTGCTGCTCCTTCACAACAAAATAAGTCTGCTGAAGTGGTTTGGGCACTTCTTGGATGCTTTTTTGGAGGTGTAGAGTCATAAGCCACTGGAAAGAAACACGGAGGAAGACACAGAACTACTTGAAGAGATGATATACCTTCTCTGGCCTGAGAATGCCTTAGAATCTGTCAGGAGGAACTGAAGAGTGTCTCTAGGGAGAGGAATGTCTGAGTTTCCCTTCTGGAATTGCTGCATTTGCAACCTGACTAAGAATAAGCAGAAGAAATGAATGGATATATACTTTTACCTGTACTTGCCTTATCTCCGTAAAAAAAATCCAAATGTAAAAAAGCAATTATTGTGCATGAACTTTGGTGTAAAAAAGCAATGTTGCTTTTAGGTGATGCAGAAAACCTAGAACAAAAGCTAATCACTGTACAGCTGGCCACATTTGAGATAGAGCTGTGCACATAACTCTTTGAACCTTTCCCAGTTTGATTTCAAGTCTATTTATGCCAGCATGGACACAACATTTGA
Source organism: Nematolebias whitei (assembly GCF_014905685.2). NCBI lineage: Eukaryota > Metazoa > Chordata > Actinopteri > Cyprinodontiformes > Rivulidae > Nematolebias > Nematolebias whitei. The sequence continues at coordinate 20,529,439 of NC_056519.1, read as the reverse complement.
TATGCTCATGTTTTCTATATGTATGAGGTTAAATGCCACCATTTGAAATAGGAGTTGTTGTCAGCATCAACATTGTAGAGCAGTGCCAGGCCATGAGTAAACAATATGATAAGAATAATTTATCAGGGCTACATTTTTCACTTTGCTGCCTTGGAGGGAAACTTATTTATAATCCAATATTTGTCAACAATGGAGTAAATCAGCATTGCTTAAGTTTGGAATACAGAAAAACATTACCTTTTCGCATTTTAACTATAGCTTTACAGACATAAAAATAGACTAATTACCAAAAATGGTATAAACATCAATAAAAGACGCGATTTTAACTGCAAGATTGGTTGAGTTTTACAGTGACAAGACTGACAAGAGACAGTGATTGTTCACACACGCATAAATGCGGAAATGATGTGGCATGGATTAATACTGACACCAGTAAATCAACAATGAACCAGAATTTTAATTAAAAAAGACTGAGCACAAAAACAATCACCAGCCGAGTACTGGTGGAGACGACGGAGGCTGCTTGGCAGTGTCAAGTTGGTGGATATGAGTGGAGCAAATGAGGAGGAACCAGTCACCGCTCCAGACAGGCAGCTGAATAGACAAAAAGAATGGGGAGACAGGACTGTAGGGAGGGGAGGATTGGGGAGAGTGTTATTGTGAGCAGCGACATGTGATGGCAGAATATGGGTGCTGGATGTCACTTTGGAACAATCAGGACTGACATCCCAGGTGGTATACAGCGGGAAAAGGGAATTTGCCTTCCAGAGCCGCATCATTTTCCAACCTAATCTTACTTGTAAATAAATATTGTGCCAAAACACACCACAGGAGAATTCTTCTGGACACATTGTCAACACCACAAAAAGTCGAGTATGAGAGTTTCGATAAGACAATAACGAGACAAATTCATGAATGGGTTCAAAAGAATCTGAGTGCTTGGTATAAAGTCATGTAAAAACTTCTGAAACTCATTAATTGATATAAAACACATGATATGCCAATGTCCCCCATCACTGAGACATCATCAGACCAGGACTCTGCGGTCTACACTCATCTCCAGGCCAGCGGTTACTCTTTCAGGGATGAAGATGTTCACAACCTTGATAGAGAGGAACGGTGGTTTGAGAGAGGAGTAAAGGAGGCCATCTTTGTGAAGAGAAATCGTCCATCATTAAACAGGGGTGGGGGTCTCCATGTTCAATTGTCCCCCTCTTACAATGCTGTTATTGCAAGTATCACTCAGTCCTCTGTGAATAGCAAGCGGCCATCAGGGCACTAACAGTCATCTGTTAGGCTGATGGTCCTTCTTGCTCATGTGGACAGCTAATTTTGTGTCACCAGCAAACTAGTTGATCCACTCTGAGAAGGTGCTGCTTATAAGACAGTTTGTTGCAGCTTGTTAGTATTTTATCTAGACTGACCCTGGGTTTTGATCTGCTCAGAGACAGATTGTAATGACATTTTGACCTGGTTCTGACTGGTTTAAATGGGGCCAGCAACTCTTAAAAGAATCTCCCAGGGATTCAATATCTGTCAAGGAATAGAGTTTTATTTATTTGTTATTTCTTTATTGGCTGTCCGCAACAACAGGCAACAACACCGTCCGTTGTCCTATTCTATGTAGAAAGGCTTTGTGCACCGTATCATTTATTTTCCTGACATGTCAGCCCACATAAGATCCAATGATATCACACTTAGTCCACCCCACTTATCCACATGACAGACTGTGCTCCCGGATGTGAAGGCAGAGCCTAGGCCCTATATATTTGTAAAGCAATGTGTCATCCAGCTCTCCCGGTCCAAGATCTCGCATTGAATTGTATTGGAGAGGCCATCACTGTAAACTGTAATATTTTCCTGCCTTGATTTAATACAATTGGTAAAACTTAATTCACATTTCCTTGATTTATTGAGATAGTGCGAGCTGCTACATCTGAGGGAGGTCTGAGCCGGGAGCCGCATGAACTGAAGGCCGGCCTGGGGTCCGAGATGAGGCCAGAAGCAACAGCTAGCAACATCTAGCTGCAGCAGCTCACAAGCACCTCAGACTGAAAAAGTCTTTTGGATAAAAGACAAAATGTTTCAACAAGAAGAATCCATCCAGATGTGTATGATTTTATATGTATCCACATATTTATCGATTTTATATGTGAATGACTTAGTGAATGTATCAGGACTCCTCAAATGTGTCCTTTTTGCAGATGACACCACATTTTTTTGTTTGGGTAAAGATGTAAAACGGATGTTGGAATTGATGAAGACAGAATTTGATAAAATACAAACTTTGTTTAAACTTAATAAATTATCATTAAATTTAGATAAAACTAAATACATGATATTTAGTAACAAAAAGAGAACTGTTGATGATCCATTTAAAATTGAGGGTGTTGAGATTTGCAGAGTTAATGAGATGAAATTTTTGGGTGTAATCATTGATGAACAGTTAACATGGAAAAATCACATAAATTCTGTAAGAACAAAAATATCTAAATCTATTGCAGTACTATACAAAGTCAGGGAATTATTAAATGATAAAGCTCTGTACATGTTGTATAACACAATCATTGTTCCACATTTAATCTATTGCATTGATGTTTGGGGGAAAGCGTGTAAAACATTTACAAAACCTATTTTTATTTTACAGAAAAGAGCTGTAAGAATTATCATCAGAAAGCATTACAGTCACCCATCAAGCACATTATTTTATCAACTGAAGTTATTGAAGTTCCATGATTTGGTAGATTACAGTATTTTATCAGTTATGTATAGGGCTCAAAATAACACATTACCGTTAAATATCCAAAGAAATTTTGTTAAAAGACAAAGTTGTTATAATCTTAAGGGGGATAGAGATATTTGTCAAACCAAAATTCAGAACTAGTCTGAAGGGAAGGTCTACCTCAATCCAAGGAGTTGGATTGTGGAATGGTCTAGAGAGTGATGTGAAAAATGTCAAGTCAATGTGTACATTTAAGAAAAAGATCAAAGCTGAATTGTTAAAAAAAAAATGAAGTAGCTTAGTGTGTTTTTTGTATTAGAATTAGAAAAATTAGAAAGAGTTATTCATTTTGTTCTGTTACTTGAAAATTATTATGATTGAAATAATTGTTTGAAAAAAGGTGCAGATATAATAAGATTTTTTCTTCTTTCTGCTGCCTTTCATTTTAAATCTCTTGTATTTTTTTATATATTGTTATGGAATTGTTTTGTACCTTTTTAAAATGAATAAACTTTTTACCATACCATACCATGTCTATGTATATTCTCCTATAGGTTTCAACAAGAAGAATCCATCCAGATGTGTATGTATAGTCTCCTATAGGTTTCAACAAGAAGAATCCATCCAGATGTGTATGTATATTATCCTATAGGTTTCAACAAGAAGAATCCATCCAGATGTGTATGTATATTCTCCTATGTCACCTTTCTTACACCTAGATGCAGCCACACACACCAAAATGGAAGTTGACACATTGCTGATCTTTAAGTTGTACTGCTCACAAAGTTTAAATGTATAATTTATGGAGACAGTCAGCTTTGATCTTGATGTGGCAACCCAATTTTCCATATGGACCTTTATAATTTCTACATGTACATACTTAAATGTAATTAGCACATTGCTTATTTTTCAAGTTATTCAGCTCACAAGATGGACAGACAGTCACACATACACACAATAAAATATATTAATCTAGTTAAGTCTAAACACCAGCTGTAAACCTTATGCCTCCATTATTGTCAAATATGACTGACATTTTTGCTCAAGTTTGTTACATTTCCATGGACTCCCAATAAAATACTCTATGTGCCTATTCAAAGTTGCCATTTTGTGCTTTGCCCATAAACACTGGTTGTACACCATGTCTTGCTCCTAATGTGCTGTGGCCTTGGGGTGCCACACAATCGTGTAAAAGTTTCATAACATACAGTACATTGCAAAGTTTTCAAAGTGTATATTTTATGTTAAGTGCCCAACACATATGTCTTTATTTTATGTTGGTAAACTAAACCTGGTCTGTGTATAGATGCTTCTGAACAAGCATTTACAAAATCACAACTAAAATACAATGAAAAAAGAAAAAGGAAAAAATAGAAAATGATTATTGTTACATGAGACTGGAACAACAACTGAACCAGCTTTCTTACGTTAGTTTGTCTTTGTTTCTAGTTTCGGTAATCAAAACTGGAGCAACTACTGTTAAATGAGAACTATGAGTCTTTTATTATTTGCAGTGCCAGCTAGTAAGCATGGGTCTTCACAAAATTGTTTCAGTCCCTCCTGCTCTCATTCCCAGAGCTGCTCTTTAAACTCTCAGTTAATAAGAAAATATTAAATGGGAGACTAATTCTTGCTCAAGATGATTTCTGTCTCTAAACCAACATTTGAGGTTGCATGTACAGAAACATTGTGTGGAGAGCAAACAGCATGGGACAAGGAATAAAATGTCTTTAAAAAACATACGCATTTTGCTTTAAATGTTTTTATTTTTTGCAAAACAATCCTCTGCGTATAGTAGCTTTTTAAAACATTTTTTTAGTGCATTTTCATATTCATTTCATTCTTATGTTTAACTGTAAATTTTGATTTTATGCCTAAAAAAATTCCATGATAATGTATGGAGGAGTATGTAAGAAACTTGCAGCCCTACATTCCATGTCACAGACAAAAATATAAAATGGCAGCACCCATAAACCAGATATTCCATCCATCCATAATCTTAAACTTATTCCAATGTCGGGTCGAGGGGACAGCAGCTTGTGCAGGGAGGCCCAAACATGTCTTTGCACAGCCTTCTGTCTTCCAGCTCTTCTGGGAGAACCCCCAAGACCTTCCCAGGCCAACGAGAGACATATTCTCTCAAGCATGTCTTCCCCAGGGTCTCCTCCTAGTTAGAAATGCCCGAAGCACCTCCCTAGAGAGGCACCAAGAGAGCATCCTTACCAGATGCCCGAACCACCTCAACTGGGTCCTCTCGATGTGGAGGAGCAGTGGTTCTACGAGTCTCTCCCGGATAACTGAACTTCTCACCCTATCTCTACGGGAGAGTCCAGCTACCCTGCAGAGGAAACTCATTTCAACCACCTGTATCCACAATAGCGTTCTTTCAGTCACTACCCAGAGTTCATATAGGTGAGAGATGGAACATAGACTGACTGGTAAACAGAGAGCTTTGCCTTACAGCTCAGCTCCCTCTTCACCACAACAGACCAGCACAGAGTCCGCAATACTGCAGATGTGGCAACAATCCATCTGTCAATCTGACACTTCATTCTTCCCTCACTCGTGAACAAAACCTCGAGATACTTGACTCCACTACTTGAGACAGAACCTCACCCTCAACTCAAAGAGAGCAATCCACCTTTTCCGACTGAGAACCTAAGATGTATCAAATTATAAACAACAAAAGGAGGCAACAACACCGTCTATTTTCTTATTCTATGTCAATGAAGTCTACAGGAGACACTTTCTTCACACACAAAAGTAAGACTTCTTTTGTTCTCAATAGATGCCTGTAAAGATCAACGGGCTTGGAGTCTTTTCATCTAATAAATGACCAGATCAGAACATACCAGTACAAAGATGTACTAAACCAATGCATTTAGATTTAATCCTAAAACTGCATCAGCATCCAGCTATTGATCCAATCAGATTGCAAGTCCATGTATCTGTGCCTTCCTAGCTTATTTGCCATTTTATTGGGGTCACTTGTTAAATAGCAGTCCCACAGTCATTTATCCCTCACTAATTATGCAATTGGGTTACCTTGACTAAAATCGTACAATCCAAATGTAGGCTACAACACAACTGCATGTGCCTATTAGCAGTATCCAGCAGAACCCAACAACAACCTCAGAGATCTCTGATCTCTGTCCAGAGGAGCGCAGTCCAAGGAACAGCAAAATCACTACACTAAACAACAAGCTCTCAGGTCTATGGTATAAAACCCGAGCTTGAAGGTAAAATTCAACTACTGCTTGGAAAAAGCAAACGAAGAGTTATGCTACAGCTCCTAGAATAGTCATTATTAAACTACTGCTGATAGACCCCACTTTGCAGAGCCATCGTTAGGATTTAGGCAAATTACAGGTTGTCTAGATGTCAAAAAAGCCATGTTAATGACTGGTTCTTACTGTGTTGTTCCATTTACCCATGAATTCCTGCATAATGTACATGATCTGCGTATGTTGTTCAGCCTTAATGCAGAGCTATTGCGTTTTATAAACTTAACTGAGCTGTGCTTATTACAAAAATCACATTTGTTCTCCATTTTTTTGGATACCTTTTCAAGTTGATTTTTGCATGCTACTAAACCAGATTCATTCAAAAACTGCTCAGATTTCAAACAGGAACAAAACCAGTATGAAAGATAAAGGTAATCCAGGCACACCAGGAGGTTTCTGTATGATTTTGGTCCAGAAAAACTAAAGGCTTTGAAAGAAAAAGACAATCAAACTGAGAAAGATATTTAGCTGCTTTGTAAGGAGAGACTGACAGGCTGACTCATAGAGCAGGGGAAAAAAAAGTTGTTTTCATCTTCCTGCTCAGTCCTTTTCCTCACCTTTCCAATCTTTTCTATTTTCATTTCGCAACATCTATCAGTCTTCCCTCCCTTCTCACTCTCTCGCCAGCATTGTTCTCTCTGTCAAGAGTTGTCATGACAAGGCTGTTTATTTCTAACGGTTGACATTTCACCCTGTGCTTCTCACCTGAAAGAACACACCGGGATGAATGCTTCGTTATTTTCAAAGGAACATCTTGTTATTAGCCAGCGTTTCCACATTCTAGCACACTTGGCATACAGATAAACACTTTTGCATGGGCACATCAGCATAGAGACACATGCACGCTGAGAACTGCACACTCGAGCGCAGAGGTGCATTTAAAAATGGAAAGATCTATCGAGCTTCTTCACCTTTCATCTCCGTGCAGAGAAAAGCAGGTTTCTGACTCCCACATCATGTTCAGCCCTCAGCTGCATTCTCTCCTCCTTTCTTGTACTTTTCCCCGCTTCGCTCCATCTCCTCCCTCGTCTCTGGAATCAAATTATAGTTGGGATTAATAAAAAGATGTGGGCTCCGGTCCAAATGTGTGCTAATAGGTTACAGGCCAATCATTGTGGCTCTCTGACTGGAGCTCTCTGGGAGGATTTAGCTCTATTCTCTCATTCATATCTTTTTTTCTCACTAATTTTCTGAATTTTCCCAATCATTTTTCTCATCTGTCTTGCTTTGTCTCCCATTTTCATTTTCCTTCACCATTATTCCCTTTTTCATAATGTATCATCATGCCCCCTCCAGCTTTTCTATTATGACTATTTTTTTCTGTCAAGAGTTTGACAATATGTCAAAAACTCCTTGGCAGTTAGTTAAAAAAAGATTAGAAGATGTCTAAATATGATCATAAAGAGTGTTTTTATAGTCAAAACAGGATGCACACAGTTATCTATGTCATCAAAGTTATGCCGATAAAGCAATACTTTATAAACTAAACTTTTGTTTGTTTCAGCTAAAAACAAAATCAGCCAGGTCTTTAGTCAAACCAAGCAAAAGACCACCAATAATAAAGGTAAATGTATCAAAACTATTTCAGGTACAATAAATAAATTCCTTTAATAGCAAAGCAAAAATGCACAATATTTGAACTCAAACATGGCAGATTACATGTATCTTAGGAATGTAGTTATGCTCTTGTAATGGATAAATGGCTGGATTATTTGGACTAGCCTAAGAGCTAGCCTTTTTTTTTTTTTCCAGCTGCCCACTTCTTCAGGAGTCGCCACAGCAAACTAAGTCGTACGAAGACTTGGCAATTATTTTTATGCCGGATACCCTTCCTGACGCAACCACAGACCACTGAGCTCCCACAGCTCTCTCTGTGGAGCAGAGAGCTGCTATCTAGGATGTTCAGGGGAGCCAGTGGTGTAGTCTACATTTTTGTACAGGGTACACTGTGGTTAGAAACTGAAGTACACCGGTTAGTACAGTGTAATTGTCAGTTTATTTGGATTTTTAAGCATATTGAGTATTTAAACAATTCTCTGATGCTTATATTTGAATAAATGTACAACAAACTTTGTACAACAGTTGGTGTGGTATTAAAAACATGTAGAATTTACAAAACAGTAGCAAAACAAGTTCAAGTATTACCGGTACGTAGTAAGTACAGAAGTATTAGTTAAACAAAAAAACAGATTGAACCAACTCAATGCAACTATAAAATGTTCCAAATGTGTTGACAATAATAATAATAATAATAATAATAATGTCATCACAATGTCAGCACTGTATGTTTCCATACAATGGCGAAATTAGTCTCTGCATTTAACCCATCCACCACCAAGTGGTGCAGTGGGCAGCTATTGAAAGCGCCCGGGAGGCTTTTGGGGATGAGGTGTGCTGCCCAAAGACACCACGTGATGTGCAGTGACTGGGGATCGAACCTGGGACTTTTGGGTCCCAAGCCGGCTGCCCTGCCTCTACACCATCTCAGCCCCCATAATGACACATGCCCAATGATATGTTACATTTCATTGGGCACTTTTAAGTGGGTATACTGTAATTTCCAAGCTTTTCTAATGGGTATGCTCCATATACCCACATATTAAATAGACTACACCACTGGGGGTAGCAGACGGTGGGGATTAAGGGCCTTGCTCAAGGGCCCAGAGTGGGGCAAATGAGGGTGGAGGCAGGTGTGGGTGCTTCACCTATCTCACCCACAATTTGATGTTGTTGGCACAGGGAGTTGAACCAGCGACCTTCTGATCACTGGACCACCTTCTCTAACCTCTGCTCCACCACTCCTAAGCCTAAGATATTGTCTATAAATGTAAACCCATTAACTCAATGTATGCATTGCCTAAACATTCAGACAAAACATACCGTCTTAGTAATATCTAAATAAAGCAGTTTAATATGTCCCTGAAGAGTTGCTGGACAAATTCTGCAAGAACTTGTGTTTGACAGGTTCTTGAGGAAAATGACTTCACAGAAAACATTAAAACCTCACAATACCACAGCAAATTCAAGCTGAGTTTTACTATTTGGATTCAATGGAATCTTATCAAATGGTGTTCCATACCTTTAATAGGAGTCTGTCTGGAAACCTATCAAATAAAAACGTTTGTTCAGGGAAAGATAGATAAGAAACAGTACAGCTGGGAGCAGGTCGATAGGCCGACACATAAAAGCAGGATTTACTCAAAATGGATTAGATAGCCTTCCTCCTAAACTGTATATTGCAATTGACAGTCGGGGCAGGATCAAAACTAGCACCGTGTGAGATCCTGCCAAGGTTTGGTCAATTCCCATCAATTCATCCGGACGTGGAATTTGTCCATAGGTGCCTGATCCAATTCGCAGCACTGACGTGGACGTGGAGTGAAATTGAACAGCGAACTAAACGTGTGAGGTGGTATTATTGGTCTTTTCCTCTACTGAGGGAAACAGAAGGAGAGGGCCACTCTGTCTGAGGTGCCGTGCACACCTTGTAGGCTGCCAAGCCCCATTAGAGGGTGACAAACAGACGTCCACTCGGCTCAGCGCTGTCAGACCCTGGTAATGAAAGACACATCAGCCTTAGGAGGAAAAAAAGCAGATGAGGAGGAGGTGGGAGAACAACAACAGGCCATGCACTGACACAAACACATTTCAAGACTAATGGCTTAAATGTAGCTGCAGAGCGTTGCAACGCAGGGAAGAGGAAAAACTGTCTCTAAACTATGTAATGAGGTGAAGGCAAGGAACATAAAAAATAAGTACAAACAGATCAAAGGGAATCAAACAAAAGTACAAGATAAAACAGTTGTACATGATAAGAAGGTTTTGTAAAGTCTAATAAAAGAGGAAAAACGTGCTAAAGCAGGATGCGATAAAAGAGTGACGTCTTCTGCGACTCATTGAGCTACATGTGTTGGTGCCACACCATAAAATTGCGAAATACAACGTCAATAATTATCTCGGTTTCACCCACATTGCTGCCAAGTGATTTAGTAGTACTAATAAAGCCCCAACATAACAAAGCATCTATCTTTTGTGCTGTGGTGGAGGATTGGGCTCCCTATAATAAAGCTGGTTTAGAGTGTTGTTATTCCCTTTACAATGAATCAGAGCTGCGTTTTGTGAGGCATGCAGGAAACCATAACTACATAATAATGAATTATGCACAAGGCAGCAGACAGGTGCAGCTCCAGACATTATGGATTGAACAGTTTTGGAGTCTTGTCATAGGACATTATTGATGTTGGTGTGGAAATAGTTGCTTGTTTTTATGGAAGGGATACAATAGGCAGATAGTGTCATCCTCCATTCCTGACCACTTTATAATCTTTCCAGAGAGGAAGGATGAGACTCTGTGTGTCCGGGGGGAAATGTGTTGTCTCTTCACGGATGTTGAACTGGAGCAAGTGGTCTTATCAAATCTATATTTCTTCCACAGTGATCCCATGAGAAGGGGAAACAAAAAAACAAACAAACAAAAAAAAAAAGAACATAGAGTAAGGGGGTAAGTAAGAGTGGTTACTGAAGTGATTAATTTAATGGTCTTTGTGCCACATCAAATGAGACACTTTCACTGCTGTTGGCTCTAAAGTCAACCTGGACAATTGGGTTCAAGATGAAAAGTAATGAACTTCTGAAAGAAATGTAAAACAAGTACAAAAATTATAATTTTGACTGGAGCCATTTTTCGACAGTGAGTTTACAGATATTTTTTATGTGAGATGTGAGACACTGAAAACAAACTATTCGCAACACCAGGACTTCTCAGTTTGAAATATTTTAATATAGGCAAACAGTTTTCTTCAGTCCCAGACATTTACTTTATCGTAACTTAAGTACAACCTTACAAACAAGTTTTAAAAAAAAAGACGAAAAATATCTATAAAGTTCATGGTGAGATAAAGGTCAAATAATTCTGAATTTGTAAGATATCACATCCTATGGTCACAATATGTTTTTGGTATCATTACTGACCCATGCTGAGGAAATGAGTTGAAAATAGCACAGGCTGAAGTGATTTTTGCCATGATTGGGGTTTGAGTACAAATGAGTCCATAAAGACACCATCTAGCAATGTTAGTAACTAAAATAGCATATAATCTTCCTAATCTACCTGAAAATATTTTTTTTCTTACAAGCATGTCTTCAGAAATATTCCATTGTTTAATAACCCTTATACATTTATTTGACTCTGACTATTTTTCTCTGTCAGCTGCCATAGCATGAGAAAATCCCTTTGCTTTTTGTTTGGGGTCATTGTGAAGCCTGGAGATTCTCATCAATCCATCCATTATCTTCCACTTGTTCCGCAGTCGGGTCGCAGGAGCAGCAGATTGAGCAGGAAGGCCCAGATATCTCGTTCCACAGCCACCTCTTCTAGCTCTTCTGGGAGGACCCCATTGCGTTCCCAGGCCAACTGAGAGACATAATCTCTCCAGCGTGTCCTGAGTATTCGCTGGGGTCTCCTCCAAGTTGGATATGCCCAAAGCACCTCCCAAGGGAGGAGCCCAGGAAGCATCCTTACCAGATGCCCGAACAACCTCAACTGGCTCCTTTTGATGTGGAGGAGAAGCTGTTCTACTCCAAGTCTTTCCCGGATAACTGAACTTCTCATCCTATCTCTAAGGGAGAGTCCAACTACCCTGCGGAGGAAACTCATTTCAATCGCCTGTATCCACTTTCTCATTTTTTCGGTCATGACCCAAAGTTTGTGACCATAGGTGAGGGTAGGAATGTAGACCGACTGGTAAACAAAGAGCTTCGTCTCACAGCTCAGGTCCCTCTTTCTACAACAGATTGGCATAGGGTCCACAATACTGCAGATGCTGCACCAACCCATCTGTCAATCTCATGCTCCATTTTTCCCTCATTCGTGAACAAAACCCTGATATACTTAAACTCCCCCACTTGAGGCAGAACCTCACCCTCGAACCGAGGAGAGCCTTTTCTGACTGAGGACCATGGTCTCAGATTTGGAGGGGCTGATTCTCATCCCAGCTGCTTCACACTTGGTTGCGAACCACTCCAATGAGAGCTGGAGATCATGGCACAATGACGCAAACAGGACCACATCATCTGCAATGAGCAGAGATGGAATCCCGAGGCCACCAAACCCCTGCATGGGCCGAGAAACTTTGTCCATTAAAATTATAAACAGAATCTGTGACAGTAGGAAGGCCTGGCAGAGTCCAACTCCCACCCTGAAGGGGTCTGACTTACTACTGGCAATGCGAACCAAACTCTCACACTGCTTGTATAGGGACCAAACAGACCATAGCTAAGGGCCCTGAATTCCTTTCTCACGGAGCACCCCCCACAGTATACCTCAAGGAACATGGTCGAAAGCCTTCTCCAAGTCCACAAAACACACGTAGACTGGATGGGCAAACTCCCATGACCCCTCATGTACCCTAGTGAGGGTAAAGAGCTGGTCCAGTGTTCCACAGCCAGGACAGAACCTGCATTGTTCCTCCTGGATATGAGATTCGACCAATGATCAGACTCACTTTTCCAGTACCCCTGAATAGACATTACCAGGGAGGCTAAGGAGAGTTATGCCACTATAATTGGTCCGGTCCCCCTTTTTGAAGAGGGGAACCACAACCCCAACCTGCCAATCCAGTGGCACTGCACCCAATGTCCCTGCAATATTGAAAAGATGTGTCAACCAAGACAGCCCAATAACCATACCATACCATTTTATTTATAGAGCACTTAAAACAGCGACAAGGACAACCAAAGTGCTGTACAGACAGAAAAACAGGCAACACACAAAGCAATATACAAAATGAGGTAAATCAGAATATAGACATAAAAACGATGCAGATAATAAATATGACAACTAACCTGTGTGAAGCAAACAGGTTCAAAACACACATCCTCTGGTGTTGAAAGCTACTGAATAGTAGTGGGTTTTTAAACGGGATTTGAAAACCGAGAGGGAGGGGGCCTGTCTGACAAGCAGAGGTAACTCGTTCCAAAGTCTTGGTCCTGCTACAGAGAAGGCCCTGTCACCTCTGCGCTTAAGACGGGTTCTTGGAACCGTGAGGAACAACTGGTCCGCTGACCTCAGGGAACGTGGTGGGACATACGGCTGTAGCAAATCAGAGAGATGGGGGGTGCACTGTTCAGCGATTTGTAGACATACAGGAGTATTTTGAACTGGAATCGAAGGTGAACCAGTAGCCAGTGCAGGGAGGCCACAACTGGAGTAATGTGCTCTCGTTTGCCTGTACTGGTTAAAAATCGGGCTGCTGCATTCTGGACCAGTTGTAGACATGCAATCGAGGTCTGACTGATACCAAACAGGAGTGAATTGCAGTAATCAAGCCTAGATGTAATGAATGCGTGTATTACTGTCTCCAGGTTATTTTGGGATAATATGGGCTTCAGTTTAGACAGCCTCCTCAGTTGGAAGAAACATGATTTAACAATCATGTTTACATGATTGTTAAGTTTCAGGGAAGGGTCCATTATCATGCCCAGATTAGTGACTCTTTGTTTTTCTGACAGGGTTAGAGCAGAAAGGTCAATGCAGTGGTTTGTGATCGTGTCATTGGGAGGGAACAACATGACTTCAGACTTCTTTTCATTGAAACTTAAGAAATTTAATATCATCCAGTCCCTGATGTCAGCCAGGCAGTTGAGCAGAGGTTGAATAGAGCATGTACTATTGTGTCTTACGGGGAAGTAAATTTGACAGCCATCAGCATAGAAGTGAAAGGGTATGTTGTGTTTCCGGAAAATAGCACCAAGTGGCAGCAGGTATAAAGAGAATAGGAGGGGACCCAGGACGGACCCCTGCGGAACCCCCCCATTTAAGCTCTGCCGCTGCAGAACTAAAATCCTTGATGGAGACAGAAAAGGTTCTGTCAGTGAGGTAGGATCTGAACCAATTGAGGGCTGACCCTGTGATGCCCACCCACTGTTCCAACCTAGCAATGAGAATCTCATGGTCAATAGTGTCAAAAGCAGCTGTAAGGTCCAATAGGACATGCAGCGCAGAATCACCAGTATCTGTGGATAAGAAAATGTCCTTAAAAACCTTCAGTAGGGAAGTTTCAGTGCTATGGAGAGGTTTAAAGCCAACTGGAATAGCTCTAGGATAGCGTGACCCTCTAGGATGCCTTTCAACTGGGACTCAACTGTTTTCTCCAGTAGTTTAGAAACAAATAACATCCAGATCCTTAATGAAATTAGTGCAAATCTCATCCACCCCCAGAGCCCTGTCGCCACAGAGCTTTTTAACTACCTCGGCGACCTCAGCCACGGTTATGGACAGACCAACCCCGAAGTCCACCGACTAAGCTTCCTCCATGGAAGACATGCCGGTGGGATTGAGAATGTCTGAGAAATATTCCTTCCACTTTGGACAACATTACTAGTTAGATCAACAGCATGTCACTTTCACTGAACAAAATGTTAATAAAGTGCTGCTTTTCCCTCCTCAGCTGCCTGATGGTTTGCTAGAATCTTCTCAGAGCCAACTGAGAGTCTTTATCCAAGGCATCACTGAACTCCTTCCACATCTGAGCTTTTGCCTCAGCAACAGCCAAGACTGCAGACCACTTGGCCATTCTCTACTCCTGAGCTGCCTCCGGAGTCCCACTAACCAACAAGGCTCGATAAGACTCCTTCAGCTTGACAGCTTCCCTAACCTGGGGTTTCCACCACCGAATGTGGGGATGGCCACCACGAGAAGCACTGACAACCTTACGTCCACATCTCAAGGCAGTTACATCACCAACTGAGGTATGGAGTATGGTCCACTCTGACTCAATGTCCCCCTGCTTTAGCTGGGATGCAGTTAAAGCTCTCCTGGAGGTACGAGTTGAAGATTTTTCTGACAGGTTCTCCTCCCAGGTGTTCCCAGCAAACACTCACTACACATTTGGGTCTACCAGGTCTGTCTGGCATCTTCCCTTGCCATCTGAGTCAACTCACTACCAGGAGGTGATCAGTTAACAGCTCAGCTCCTCTCTTCACCCGAGTGTCCAAAATATATGGCCGCAAATCAGATAACACAACGACAAAGTCAGTCACTGATATATGACCTAGGGTATCCTGTTGCCAAGTGCACTTATGGACACACTTATATTATGTTTAAATATGGTGTTCCTGATGGAGAAACTATGACTAGCACAGAAGTCCAACAACAGAACACTACTCGGGTTCAACAAAGTCCATGCTCAATAATCCAGGTATAAAATCCAAAATTTTTCAGTCAGGTCATCTGGACATTTTTTTTTTTTGTGCTGAAACGTTTTGCCTTCGATCCGGAAGGCTTTATCAGTCAAGGAATCACACAACAAAACTAATTCTTCCCCCAACAGCTTAAAGTGGAACAAACCAATTTTGCTTGTGATAAGATGGTCTTGGGTTCGGATCAGAGAGGCTGTTACTCCCAATCACACTGCTTGAGGTCACACTGTCATTACCCATGTGGGCATTGAAGTCACCCAGCAGAATAAAGGATTCCCCAACTGGAGCACCTTCCATCACCCCTGCCAAGGACTCCAAGAAGACCTGATACTCAGAACTGCCGTTCTGCACAAAGTCTCAAACAACAGTCCGAGCCTGTCCCCACACCCAAAGGCACAGGGAAGCTACCCCTTCATCCACTGGGGAAAACTCCAACACACAGGCACAAAGTTGGGGCACTAAAAGTAGACCCACACCAGCTCAGCGCCTCTCACCATATGTAACTCCAGATTGGAATAAAGTCCAGCCCCCTCTCAAAGAGCCCATGCAGTGGGTCAAGGTGAGCCCAACTATATCTAGTCGGTACCTGTCAACTTCACGCACAAGCTCAGACTTCTTTCCCACCAGACAGGTTGTGTTCTATGTCCCAGCTTTGGTAAGCCAGGGTCAGAGCACCAAGGCCCCGCCTTCAGCCACTGCCCATGGTATCTTGCACCCAACTTGTATGGCTCCTGCTGCAAGTGGTGGGCCCACAGGAAGGCAAACCCATGCTCCTTCGGGCTGAGCCCCAGTGGATAGCAACCCAGTCACCAGGCATTCGCCAATGAGCCCCTCCCCCAGGCCTGGCTCCAAGGTGGGGCCCCCATAACCCACAACTGGTCAAGGGACACCGAGTTCCTTGTTCCTTTTTGTTCATAAACGTTTTCTGAATTGCTCTTTGTCTGGCCGGTCACCTAGAACCAATCTGCCTTGGGAGACCCTACCAGGGACAATCACCATTGACCTTGACAGCACAAACCCCTTCACCACGATAAGGTGACTATTTAAGGAAGATATCTACCTGCTAATCTACCTGCTAATTTACCTGTGAATAGACGTTTTCTTACAGGCATTCCTTCAGAAATAATTCATTATTTAATAACTCTTATAACTTTTTTTGAATCTGAAAATTTTTCTCTGCCAGCTGCCATAGCACAGGAAAATCCCTTTGCTTTTTGTTTGGCATCAATGTGAAGCCTTGATATTCATGTTCTTAAATATAGGACTGTAATTACAGATACAATTTTAGAACAATAGAAATCAAGTTTTATACTGTATATGTTAACAAAACTAACTTGTTAACAGGCCAGGAACTACTTTGTAAATTGCCAAATGTGAACAAATCAGATATCATTTTGACATTTTGGAAACAAGTTTTTAAAATAACTCAATACTGGAAAACTTATTGTGACTTATTTTGTCAGCATGGGTCATATATGTAGACCACACAGTTTAGTAAATTTAGATCAGATCTATAGACTTTGTACAATAATGTGAAGGGAGTTTGACTACAGATGTCTTAAAGCTGTGTTTTTCAAATATATGAAATTTCAGTGACTTAAAAGTTGTCACAATGACCTCAAGTAAATATTGGTCATTACATGTCTTATTTTATCAAATGTAAAAGCCAAAAAATCAGGTAAAGATTAGATCATGTATTTGTGAAGTACAACAACTTATTGTTGCTTGGTTAATTATAAACAGTACGGTGCTAAATATGTCAATAACATTGTCAAAACCACGTGAAACATAATTAGGGCTGGATTCAAAATTTTCTTTCAGGAGTAACTTTTATGACCTTTTTGATGCACCTCATCTCGACAAATTTTATACTGTATATGTATTTTTAATAATGTCCTGTTACAAGACTTTATAGCAAAAAAGGCCCCTTAAAAATACAATTTAGGAATAACTTCAAGACACATCATTGTGTTTTGGTCTTAATGAGGCAGTTTGCTCCAAGAACTGTCAAACTGTCACTTTATCACAAAATAATTTGCTTTAATTAAGTGCAACAGAAAATAAGAAAAACAAGTTGTTTTTCTGTCTATCAAGAACACAATTCATGGTGAAAAAAATAAACTAAACAAAGAAAAATAAAGTTTTAGGTCATTCGGTGTCACTTATTTCAATGAATGCAAACAGATTGACAAACTTTCTATATAAATACATTTTTTTTCCCCTTAAAATAATTAATAATCCTTCATGTGAACCTTCATCAGACCAACCAACAGAACACAAAGTGATTTGTTGTACAGTGTGTGTGTCTGTATGGAAATAGACACACTGACATTTCCATTGAGGTTCGAAAGCTTGAAAAGCGGCACACCATGAGTAACATCAACACCACTGAGCTATTCAATAGCAGCCGGACAAAATCATTATGCTGCTTCCTCTCAGGTTAAAACTCCACACTAAACGGACTCTTAGGAATATGGATTGAACGTGTAAAATGGTGAAAGGGCAGGTTAATGCAATCAATTATATTTTAACTGTAATGGCTATGCAAGATTGCTCGATATGCCCACACAGTCCATCTCCGGGTAATGTAATGGGCCTCAATAACTCTTCCGTGTGGGTTTTGCTGCCGTTGTCCCCCTGATGACATTTCAAAGGGACAAAAGATCAGACCATAAGAGTGGATTTGCATTTTATGCTTATGTCCCAGTTTTAGGATACAATTAAAGCAAGATGTTGCAAAGTAAAAGGTGTCAGAAAGCATAAATCTCACGATTTGTTCTAAAATAACTGTACAACTGCTGTTTTTATTTTAAAGTGGGTTACAAATTTTTTGCAAATTTCTACTGGTTTATCTCTGATTATTGAGAAACTAAGTTGAAATATGACAAAAGCAACTGTTAATAGTCACCACTGAAAGAACATTACATTAGTTATCAGTATTGGAATGAAATGTGCCATTTGGAACTGTTCATCAAAACTGCAAACAAAGTTTAGGCACACAAAACATATAAATATGGCAAGGAGTTACACAAAAGTCCACTTTGAAGTACACTAACTGTTTTCTTTATAATAATAGTGTCTATTTTTTTGTCGTTTAAAATATATTGAAGATGTAATCAGGCTTTTTTTTGGTTTTGTTTTCTGTAATTGTCATTACAATGTTCATTGGCCAGGCTAAGTACACAAAGCAGATTAAAAAAGATGAGCATATATGAGGAAAACACAATGTTGCATCATCTGATTCTCCAGCCTTGTTGCAAAAAGGGGACATTTTTCAGGGCAGGATTTAAAAATAAAGACAAAATATAACAGGAATTTTAGGGAAACTTTTTCATTATTTTCACTAATTAAATGTTAGATGTTGATACAATGCCAGTACCATGATGATATAATTTCCATTGGTCTTTTCAGTTTTCAAGGTTCAAGGTTCTTTGTTGTCATTCACAACACATGAGGTACATGAGGTGGAATGAAACTGTGTACTCAAGGTCCCAGTGATACACCAAAATAGCAAAAAATATAAAGTTTAAAACAACATTGTATAAGGATATAAGATATACTCTAAGATATACGCTAAACAAATGCTAACCGAAACGCTACGAGATCTAAGATATACGCTAAACACTAATAATGTAAAATAATGCAGTATTTTAAACAGCAGCCCGAACATGAGTCAGTGATGAGTAGATTGGTATGAATACAGCAGCATTTGTGATTTTCAGATACAACTAGCAGGATGTTTATGGAGATACATTTTTCTTTGTATGTTCAATATTTGTGCAAATATAAATAGTGTTTTTGGCAACAAACAAAAATGCGTAATATGAATATATGAGAAAATATTTTGATTCATTTGTTTTGACTTGAGACAAAAATAGAAAAAGTGGTGTAGCAGCTTGTTTCGTGCATGCCCACCTTTCCTTCGTGTCCTTAAAACCAAAGCAACAAAAAAAACTTTTTTGACCTTTTTATTTTTGTATTTGTTCCACTTTATCTTGATCCTGTTGTCTTTGAAATTTTTTTATATAAAAATATATAATTGAGAAGAAATCAAATATACATAAAAAGAGCTTCAATATTTCTGGGGAGAAATACTTGCCAAGCTAAGAAAGCTCTCTTTGCATTTTAACATGTCATAATGTAGATATTATTGTTACCTTTGGTGCAACTTGGTTATTTAAGCCTTTTTGATTTTGATCTGTGTGGATTGTATTTTTATTTATATATAAGAAACTTTAATAAACATTAGTGTAAATTGTCATATTTGCAGTAGCGATCGCAGAGTAGTGAGAATAAGACTCCAGACTCAAGTAAAAAGGTAATTGTTTTATTTGCAGTGGACAGGGGACACTGGAAGGATATGTGGAAAATGAATATTGGTGAGTGTAATTCTTAGAGCCTTTCGGTCAATGATTATAAGGTAATTTGTTTTACAGTCTCTTGTTGTGTTGCAGGCGTGGAGAGTAAGAAAGGGAAATTCCAGGACCAGGTTGTTAGCGGTGGAGCAGGTAGTAGGTCAGTAAGAGACAGGATGGACTCAAGGCTGGTGCTGGTGGAGATTCTTGGTCATCCAGGACATGATAAACCCATAAAAAGTTTAAAGACAAAAACACCTGGACTTCCATTCTCTAGCTGAAGACGTTTCACTTCTCATCCAAGTAACTTTCTCAATTCAAAGAACAGGGAGTGTGGGGTTTGAGTTATGAAGCTGTGTTCTGTAAGCTAGATTCGCATGCAGATTGCCCTCTCACTCCTCACAACAGAGATTCATTAGGATGCGTTTGTTATGATACGAGACAGAGGTTTGTTACGATGCTCAAGGCTGGTGTTTGTTGTCACAGGAGTTCCATGAGGATACTCAAGGAGAAAGATGAGATCCGGTGGAATATTTGAAGGCAACGTCAACCAGACTTCCAAGATGAAGCACCAAGGAACCAGGACTAACGACACAGGAAAAACAGGTTAGTACTTTTCATTAGGTAAGATTTACATAGGCTGTTGAACCAGTTGAAGGCTAATGTTCCAGTGGCGAGATGATCATTAAACATGTCTTATATACCCAGGTCTTCATCAGAAGGATGGAGAACACCTACTGCTGATTAGGTGCCGTCCTGCCACTCAGGAAGCAGAAAGAACTGCAGGTTATATGGAAAATGCCAGAATCTTCTTCTAAGTAGAGTGTTAGATTAAATTTTAAAAATACCAGTGATTTGGGTTTCTAATTATCTGGTTTACACTGAGAATCTTCCATTGTCATCATTGATACAAATTTATTTATGGTAGGCTGTAACGTGTAAGAAAATTGAACTGTTTTGCCTACGAGTTAAAACAAATAAAAAAAGTGACCTGATGTTTTTCATCGACTGCCATTATTTAAAAATGTTTGGCTTCAGCCATTGAAAAAACACAATTAATCTAATTTG
>NC_056519.1:20496395-20508802 GCF_014905685.2 Nematolebias whitei | reverse complement strand
TTTTGTACTTCATTAGAATAATGTAGATTACTTATATGTGTAAGAAAGAATGAATGAATGGGTTTACCTCCTGGGTTTGGGCATGGGCTGCCCCCTGTAGAGGGCGGGTATGTCTTGGACCTGGGGGGTATAGAGTGCGTATCGGGAATAAGAATGTAATGTATCGTTATTGTATGTCTTTGAGTGAGTGAGTGTGAGAATGAGGCTGGGATTGTATGATTGTGTCTGTGCATGAATGGGTATTTGTTAGGCCGAGACTCGGACTGCCCCCTCTTTGATACAACTGCGGGTGCTTGGCATCACGCCCCTATCGCGCGGCCCCCTGGTGGGGTGTGCCCTAGCCTGCCGGCGCGCATGGGGCCCTTGCAGTCGGGGGCTGGGCGCTTGGGCGTGTCGGCTCGGCCTGGTGTTTGCCTGGTGGGGCTCGGGTCCTCTGGCCCTGTCAGGCCTTGGCCTGGGTGGTGTGGGTCCTCGGTGCCCGGGCCTTCGTGCCCGGGCCTGGACCTGCATCGGTGCGGCAGGTTCCGGCGGGGGCCTATGAGTTTGTCGTTGTTGGCTCCGGGGGGGTCACTGTATGTGGTCGCTGGTGGGGTTCTTCCGGCTCTCCCCTGTAGTCCGATCTGGGGGGTGGGCGAGTGGTTTGTCCTGTGTGGGTGGCCCTGGGGGGCTCTGCGGTCGGGGTCCCTTCTACCATGTGCTCTCTTTGTGTATATTTCTTATATTTTGGAGTCTTACTTTGTCTTTTCTTTCTTTCTATCCTATAAAAAAAACAAAAAAAACCCTACACTAGATAGTCACTAGAATTAATATTTCATAATAATGGTGTGGAGAGGATGGCTGTAAGGGGAGAAGGGAGGCCATCACAAAAAAAAATAAAAAATAAAATGTTTGGCTTCAGCCATTGAAAAAACACAATTAATCTAATTTGCATCTTATGTATGAAATTGTTCCTAGATTTTGTACTTCATTAGAATAATGTAGATTACTTATATGTGTAAGAAAACGTGATGACATTAGCTAGCAAGAATTTATGATTAACATGATTCAATACAACATTAATAAACAAATATGTATGGATTCAATTAGGGTTTATTAGTTTTATACATTTTAAAGGCATGAAAAAAAACCATTAATCGTCTTTTAGAAAAAAACTGGTAGGAAATGCTAATGTGAAATAACTCCTGCTGAGAGAAACCATCTAAATGTAAATCTTGACATGTGTCAAGTAAAAAAAAATGAAGATAGATATTAAACATCTGAACGTCAGGCTCTAATATCTTAATATGAAACACAAAACTGCGTTCCACTTCTAATGGGTGAAAGTTACATTTTTATTGACTTCATGCAATTTAAATTTATATAAACAAGGCAAAATCTGCTCGCTTGAACTTATGTTTATATCATACATAATTATATTTACAAATCTAAAAAGGAACAAAAAAGAGGCAAGTTAAAAAAGTTAACAAAAGCTAAAAGGATTAACACATCTATATACTGAGATTGATGAAGAAATCAACAAAAATAATTGATAATGTTGATGGCTTATTGTGCACAAGCCATCTTGTCTTTGTGTCTGATGAAATGGCTTCGTGGTTTTATGCAAGGTTGATGCTAACTCAGTACAGTAGTCCCTCGCTACTTTGTGGTTCGTTTTTCGCGGACTCGCTCTATCGCGGTTTTTCAAAATAAGATTAGACATGACGCACAATTGGCTGATTGATGGATGAGCCGCACGATCGGCATGGAATTTTAATTTAAGATAAATTATTTTTAATTATTTAGCGCCTGCTGCACCTGTGAAGCTCCCTCCTGCAGCGTGTCATACCTCCGCTCTGCAGCGGAGAAGTGGGCGTGGCCGAGAGCGCTGGCAGGTGGCAGAGTGCAACTGGAGGCAGAGAGAGGGAAATCATGACATGCAGTGCTCCTTTAGAGCATTTAGAGTTTAGAAACATTGTTTAGAATATTGCACAAGTGTGGGAAGGGTTTAAAACACCTTTATATATAAATTCTAAAATAAACTACTACTTGTACTACTATTCCTACTTCCTGGTTTTTCACTTGTTGCCGGGCTTCAGGGTACGGATCCTTGTAACAAAAGAGGGATTACTGTATTTTATTTCAGTTTTTGGCTAATGACATTGGTGAGGGAATGTCCAAATTGTCTCAAAATATATTAGGTGTTCTCACCCACAGAGGTTTGCTGCATAGCTTTGTATAATCTTTGACATTGCTTTATGACCTTGACCTTAGATATGGGATCATGCAAAGCGTATGCAATACTCTGTCTAGTCATGATTCAATTCAATTCAATTCAAAAATACTTTATTAATCCCAAAGGGAAATTAATTGTTGTTGTAACTCGTTATCCTCATTTCATTAAGAGATGTTATAGATGCTGATGGCTGTAGACAGGAAGGATCTCTTGTAAAGGTCCATCCCACAGTGGATCCTAAGAAACCGGCTGCAGATGCTGTCCGAACCGTCCACCCAGACTCGGCTGGTCTCTCAGTTCCCCCGGGCTGTAGGACCGCCTGAATGCCGGGCAGATGATGGATGTATGTGTTTCAAGTTTCAATAAAGAATCTTGAGCAGATCAGAAGTTATAGGTAGGTAAAGGGAACGTTTACAGACATACAGATGGACATATGGATGTACTTACAGAAACTATAAAACAAAATGTTTTCGTACGAGAAACAGGGATTTGTTAGCATAGAATGAAGTGCATGTGAAACTAGAACAGTGAATGTAATTACACAGCACAAGTTTTCACCAGTAAGCCTCACAAATATATAAAATTATAGTGCAAATTTTCTAGAGCTAAGAAATCAAAAAAATAACCCCATAGAAATCCTTATTTTGGCAACTTAATGTTTTGCTGCTTCAAATGTAATTTAGCCACATACAAAAGTCTAATATTACAATTAATTGTATTGACATCTCCAACTTTACGGGCTAGTTTGTCAATCGGTGTAACATGTAGCCTACTCCCTTTTCATGTTCGAGCGCCAGTCAACTTCAAAGCTACTGTTTAGCGAGTGCTACTGTTTATAGTGTAAAAGCCTGCCCATTAACAGTAAACATAAAGCTAGCAGTTACTAACGTCACGGAGCAAATGAGCTTGCAGCACATACACACAATGGGTGGTTAAAGGAACAGGATGGATTTTTTCCCCCCACTCCGGGGGCCCTCATTACAGCAGGGAGTGGGTGTAAAAAGACATGGCTTGGCATGTGAATAAAGCCGCATGAGGGCAAGATACTGGGTCCTGTTGCGTCAGTCTGTTTCCTCCTTATTAGTCACCTTGTAGGTTTACATGTGCAACTGACCACAGTTGCTGTCTGCAGTGACTCTGTGTAGAGGTGTTTGCAATATGACAGAAAGAAAACATTTTATTTGTTAACCTGTGGCAAAACATAGACGCTAGAATCCACCTTTTGGGTTTACTGGTGTCACCTAAGCAGATGTACAGTAGGGTGTTCAAGTTCAGCTTAGGGCTCCTCCTAGATTTAGTTACATGATGTGGTTTAAAACCTATTTTACCTATAGTAAATTTATCATGAAGGAAAAATTGTTAAGCAACAGCACTGGGAAATCATAAGGACAAACTTGACATACGTTTAACCTTACATTGTGTTTTGAAGTAAAAAAATATATAAAAAAATGTAAAATGACAATTAAATAGGCAAACTGAATAGGAATTTTAGCTAATCAATAATTACAAAATTACTACTAAACAAACTTATGTAAAATATGTGATGCAAGTTTAAATGACTTAAACATGATCAAACTTTAATGTTCAATACTGTGAAAATGCTATTAAAAATGATTGGCAAATATTGTGTAAAATGTGTAAAAAATGATTGGTCGGATCTTTTGAAGTGTTTTTTTTTTAAACATTACAATATTTTACTTGTAGATAGCTCATAAAACAATGTTGGCTTAGAGAAACAGTTTTTAATTCTGTCTGGGGTGACAAGCTAATAGTTAGTCTGTGTGGGGACAAGGCCAAAGTGCATTTTTTCCCTCTAACAACTGCAATCTTAAAAGCTTTATTTATTCAATTCAGCTTCAAATCAGTCAGTTTATATAGCGCCAAGTCACAACAGAAGTCATCTCAGAGCACTGTACTGAAACATTCACATACATTACAAAAGCCAATTGGTAAAAATGATCTAAGGAAGCAGCAGATTGAGTTGAATCTTCACTTCGTCACATTCCATCCTGAGCAAGCGCAAAGGCAACAGTGGAAAGGAAAAACTCCCTTTTAACAGGTAGAGCAGAGCAAGTAAAGACAGCAGCAGAGGAAATGTGATCAGTTTGTCCATGCTTAGGGATAACTCTGGAAACACAGGCTGACAAACTACTGTATATGATTTATCAAACAGGAAAGACTTAAGCCTATAGTCTTAAACATATTTATTCATATACTAATGCTATATTTTATTTTTAGGAGTCATTGCTGCTTAAAAAATAATAACCTTTGCAGTACCATCAGTTTTTGCTTAACATGGTTACCCCAACAGAATATATATTTCTGCTGGAAGTGATCCAGGCTGCAATAAAAGTGCTCAAACAAACTCCTCCTACTTTATTTCCATCTCAATTTTCTACCGCTTATCTGTAGTCTGGTTACAAATGGAAAAGGTCCAGCAGAGGAACCCAGACATTAATGTCCTCTGCAACACTCCAGCTCCTCCTACGAGCCCCAAGGTGTTCTCTGACTTGAGAAGGAGGAGCAGCAGCTACTTCAAGCTCCTACTTCATCCACTTGTATCCGGGATCTCGTTTTTTCACTTGCCATTATCCAAACCTTATGACCATAGGTGAGGGTTGGAACACAGACAAACTAGTAAATCCTAGGTTTTGCCTTTCGACTCAACTCTTTTTTCACCTTGACTGGCCGAGGCAACACCCTCATTACTGAGATCGAGGCCCCTATCCATCTCCATGCTCCTTCCATCGCTTGTGAAGAAGATGCACAGAAACTTGAATTCCGCATCTTGAGATAAAGATTACAACCCTCCCACCCCCTACGATCCAAAGGGCCATTCCACCAATTGCCGGTTGAGGACCATGATCTTGGACTTTGAGGATCTGACTCTCATCCCAGCCCCATGACACTCAGCTGTGAATGCCCCAGTGCATACTGACAGTCATGGCTCAAAGACGACAACCGAACCACATCATCAACATAAAACAGAAATGAGACCTTGACATTTCCGAACAAGACAACCTCTTCACGACGACTATGCCTCGTGATCCGGTCCCTGATTCACAAACAGGGTTGGAGACAAGGGACAGCCCTGGCGGAGTCCTACCTGCACCAAAAACGAGCCCAACTTTATGCCTAAAATGCAAACACAGCTCCTGCTTTGGCTTTACAAGGACCAGATAGCCCTTAGATACAACCCTTACAAAATGTGTCAGGTAACACAGTCATAATACTTCTCTGGATTCACAAAACACGTGTAGACCAGAGCCAAACTCCAATAAGCCCCTTAGCAACTCTGCAAGGGTGAAGATGTATTCCGCTGTTCTATGACCAGAATGGAAGCCGCACTGCACCTCCTGTTTCAGAGGTTCAACACTCAGTTGGAGCCTCCCTTCTAAAACCCTGGAGTAAACTATGCTGACGAGGGAAAAAGTGTAACAGTTGGAATTCACTCTCTGGTCTCCCTGTTTAAAAATAAAACCACCACCCAGTCTGCCACTCCACAGGTGTTGTCCCAGTCTTCTGTGTGACATTGAAGAGACATGTCAACCGTCACAGCCCCACAACGTCCAGAGTCTTCAGCATCTTAGGGCAACTCTCATCCATCCCTAGTGCCCTGTTACCGGGAAGCTTTTTGATTACCTTCATGACCTCAACCATGTTTATAGACTTGTTTTCACCAAATCCTCAAACATGGACATGGTGGATGGATTAAGGTGATCCTCAAAGTGCTCCTTCCTCCATTTGACAATATTTTCAGTCTAGGTCAGAAGTTCCCCACTCAACGAAGCACAGACTGGGACAGAGCTTGCTTTTCTTTTCTGAGTCGCGGAACGGTTTGCAAGAACATCATTGAGGCCAACCGATAGTCCTTCTCCATGGTCTCCCAAATTCCTCCCATTCCTGAGAGTTTTCATCCACATCCACAGAAGCAGCAATTCTTCTGGCCACCCCATATTTAGGGTGCATTCACACCAACCCTGTTTAGTCCGCTTTAATCAAACTCTAGCTCGTTTTCCTAGGAAGTCCAGTTCGTTTGGGGAGGTGTGAACGCGCCATCGAACTCTGTCACGTTACAAAAAGGCGAACTCTGGACCAGGCTAAAACCTAGGTCTCGGTCCGGTAGAAGAAAACTCCAGCGCGGTTCGAGTACAGTGTGAATGCAATCAGACCAGGCCCCGCTCCACAAGAAAGAAGTGGAGTACAACGCAAGGCAAACAAACACGCATTTCTCTTACCTCATATAGAGCCGTCAGCTGCCTTGTGTGAAAAACAACATTCTCCATGGTCTTCTGCCTCATCTTCCGCTCACGCTGAGTCCATTTTTGAAAAATGACAAAATATAACTCCTAAAACTGTTAAAACTTGATGCCACTCTGTTGTTTTTATTTTCAAGAAAAAGTGTCTTCAGAGGTTTTTGTGTCGTTTCTTTCAGTAGTTCTTGGTGCAGCGCCACCACAAGCGAATGGAGGAACAGGTTGACTCGACTGCACAGTGCAGTGTGAATGCAAACGCACCAGCTCAAATGCAAACAAAATGTCATGAATATTGGTCCCCAACTGAACCGAGTCTACTGAACTATCAGGTGTGAAACAACCTTAGCTCCTTAAGAAATTCTCTATGACAGCCAAGCCCTTTAGGGGCTCCTGCTTTTTGTGCTTGCAAATAGTATATTTATTAGCACCTCTGTCCTTTAAATTGAACTTTTTGCAATTGCACAAAAGAGTGAAATGTTTCACTTGTATGGAAGCCTTTTCATATAAGCCATACAAGGACAAAGACATCATTGTGCTACATGCACTGTTTGACTGACAAGTGATATCAAACAAACACACAGCAATAAAAACTACCCTCCAAGGATAAAAAAAAAAAGCAGAAGGATGTCACAGGTGAGAGCTTTAAAAAAACTTCATCTGGTGTTGTGGAGAGCCACTGATGAAAGTGCTTTGGGTAACTGGAAAAGCCTGTCTTTAATAACTGCTTTGAGTAATGTGGTTCATTGCATTTGACAGTCAAGTTCTGTTGCAAATTACACTTTAGCAGCAAGCACAGAGCGCATATGCACATCGTAAAAGCCGCAGACTGAACTTCTATTTTACTGCCCACACTGAAGACAGATGACAGCTACTTAGTCCTTTCCAATTATGTCTTTAAGTTAATTGAGAGGAACAACAAGCATATTTTAGTCTCTGTCATTGTGTTGTTGGGCATTCTGCATTAGCAACAACTATTAAAGCTTTTTTTTTTTTTTATGAAAGTAACATGAGGGTAATATCCATATAGTTAATAATATGTTTATTTTATGTAGCAAGTACTGTTCCCTCATATTATATGAGAGCAAGCAGAATGTGCTGGATACTTAAAAATAACATCTGAATGCACAATCAATAATTTTCCCCCTGGTTTCTCGTCGTGTTTCTGTGGCCGCGTGTTTATAGGCAGCTTTAAAGGGCTTTCTTTCAGCTGCTCAGCTAATTTAATTTTAAATCTGGCAAGCGGCCGATGTAATATAGGGGCTGAGTTGTCATCCGGGAGCGACATCAAATCCTTGATAATGAACAGCGATGCAACCTCAGCTAACAGACTCAACCAGTGGCTCTGCTGTGAGACAGAGGCACGGGGAATGGTGTCGAAAGACAGAAGGTTTCAAAAGAATTTCTTGTCTAGGGTGAGAGACGCTTTTGATTAGGCCTCAATCCATTATTCATTTGAAAAAGAAGGGTGAAAAAAAAAACAATTTACTCTGTATCTTAGATGAGAAGGAACAAGTTAACATGGTCATCTGAGCAATAATGGGCAAATTGGAGAACAAAATATTGACTGAATTATAGAGTGTGTCATTTTTCAATTGAAAACTGAATTTTGATGTGATATCTGTCTGCAGCCCTCTGTGATCTGAGTTTAAGTTCAAGCACAGATCTATATTTCAAATTATTCTGTAATTATCATTGTCCGTTTCTTATACCAACTTGACAATATTGAATTTTGAGTATATGGTCTTTTAAACATAATGTGAAAAAATTACAAGCTACAAAGCACTGCTGATGACTTAAAGTGAAAACTGAATTTAAAAAGTGTCTGTTCGATGGGTCATAAAACCATTTGGCTAAATATTGCAATGGTAGAATAATACAGACAACGTATTATTGGTAAACACTCAAAAATACCATTAGCCTTATATAGACCTGCACAGCAGTATCACCGAGAATGAATGCAGGCTGGTGTACACAGAGCCTCCAGGATAACAAATGTAACCAGTCCGCTAAAAGATATAGCCCTCCGTTGGTCTCACTTCTATACACTCGGGTATTTATAGCACTGCTGAAAATACTATTATAGTGCCTTTGATATTTTTTTCTTTGTAAGGTTTTTTGGGGGGGCTAAGAAAGCATCGCTTTGTGAGATGACACAGGTGGAACATGAATGTGCTCTTTAAATTTTACCCACAGTGAATATTTTTTTTCCACTTCCAGAGATCTCTTTTGAAAGAATGTATTGCCTTAG
Source organism: Nematolebias whitei (assembly GCF_014905685.2). Classification (NCBI taxonomy): domain Eukaryota; kingdom Metazoa; phylum Chordata; class Actinopteri; order Cyprinodontiformes; family Rivulidae; genus Nematolebias; species Nematolebias whitei. Next base: position 20,500,086 of record NC_056519.1, on the reverse strand, counting down.
TCAGTTTAGAAACTGACTTCTCTTCACAGCCATAACTGAAATGAAGAATACCCGAACTATGAAAATTGAACAATAAAGAGAAGAACAGCTAAAATGGTTTAAACGTGTCATGAGGTAAAACCTTTGGATTACAATAAGTAATAAATATGACTGTAAAATGGCTGCAGAAAAGCATAAAGTTGGTTATTCTGTCCTTCTGTGGCCCCTCTACATTCAAATCTTCTTTTTCCACCTGCTGGAGTGCTCTCTGAGCTTCGAGCCAACCTTGATGAATTAATCCAACAGAAGGAACTGGTCTTTCAAATGTAAAGGGCACCTTGGTTCTGGTAAGTAGTTTTTGAAGGGAAGATGGTAAAGGGGCATGAATCAGCATGAGAGCAAAGTTTAATAAGAATCTGAAAGTGCTTGAGCGTATGCCACAGCAAGTCAGAAGGAGGGGATGGTTTTGAGTTAGGTCTGTACATGTACTTATTTTTGAAACTGCAATTCTAAAATAATAAAATAAAATCCTAAAGACCATTCAATTCAAATTCAGTTCAACCTTTATTTATACAGGTTGGTTTCAATGAGCCTCGAGGACTCAAGAGAGACACATTTGAGACAAAGAACATAAATGATAATAGTAGACAATCATAAAAAGCATATACATTGAAAAGTAAATGATAGATGATGATGGAAGAAAATATATATAAAAAAAAAAACAGTTGGATTATAAAGCGATGTAAAATATTAAAAACAGGAACATGTTTGCGTTGGTTTTCACCATGAACGTAGCAGATGTTTAAAATCCCTTAGAGTGGTAAAAGTCGAGAGCTTCAGATCATTTTGTAAGATATTCCAGTATACAAGAGCAGCGTAAGAGAAGGCCCTTTTGCCTAGTTCAGTCCGCACTGAGGGGACGCTGCAGGTAATTATGTCATGAAAGCGCACGCTGTAGCTGCACTTTTGTAGTGACATGTAGGAGGAGATGTATGAAGGCAACACACCAAGAAGTGATTTAAGGATGAAAATGTCCCAATGAGAGAGTCTGTGTGAAGTTAATGATGACCAATTGACCAGTGAATACAAGGTGCTATGGTGAGTATTCTAGTTACAGCCAATTATGAATCTTAGTGCACCGTGATAAACAGCGTCCAGCATCTGCAGGGTGCTTGTAGGAGCATTCATGTAAATAATGTCACCGTAGTCAATGGAGGGAAGGAAAGTCGCAGTTACAAGATGTTTCTTCGTGGAGTGAAGTACACACGAGTATGTGGGGGCCTTCATTTCATAATTTGGAAAAGAAGGTTGGCAAAGAAGTCACCAGAAGTCTTATCAAGGAGCAAGGTGCAACATACAGATGTAAAGACTAAGAAGAAAATATTTTTAGACAATGAGATTCTGGTCATGAAAAACACAAACTAAGTTAATATATATATATATATATATATATATATATATATATATATATATATTATTTTTTTTTCTGTAATATGTTTTTTTCTTTGTTGTATAAATGCATCACATACATACAACTGACATGAAATGCAAACTGCTCAAGAAGCAAAAAAACTTTTAAACAGTGAAACTGGCAATTTACCATTCTTATATGCAATATGTGTGATAAAATCAGAAAACCATGTTAAATATCTCTATATTCTTACTACTGCATAAGTCACAGTTTGTTGTTTTCTTGATATTGGTTTGCGGTTTGTGTTCCCAGTTTATGATTTCTTAGTTTCTTACATATCAATATGTTTCAGTGATTTTTTTATTTCCCTGCTCATTGTTTTCCCTTAGTCTGATATCAATCAATCTCTTTCTAACATATCTCTTTCATCTGTAATCTGAACACCTGCTCCCATTTACTAATCACTTCTGCTAGTAGATATTAACTCCCTGGGCTACTCAGTCTTTGACTCCCTCACATGTAAATCCTGTCTCGTCTCAGTACTAATTTGTGTCAAATCTGCTCATTTTGTGTTTTTTATGATCTTTATGAAATACCTTTTTGGAATTAAATCTGCCAGCTTGCCTGTCACCTGGTTGTTTACACTCCCGAGTCCTCACCAACCACCCAAAATATTACAACACATTTCACTAGTACAAGTGTAAACTGAAGTAGAATTTATGAAACATAAAGTAATTTGTTAAATATGGATGGCTGTTGGGCTGTTCAGCCATTGTGCCACAAAGAGTGGAAGATAATTCACAAGAATAAAATATGAAACTACAAAGAAATAGTTCTTGTCAAGAAACATTTTAATGCAAATGCAGCTATAAATGTGAACCTATTTTTTACATTATACATTTGTTTAAAAAGTGGACACATACAGTAGTCCCTGGATTATTGTGTGTGTTACGTTCCAGACATCAGCGCAATATGTGAAAAACCACCAGGTAGGAACGTTATATTTATTTTAGTATTTATATTATGTTAAGGCTTTATAAACTCTTCCCACAATCTTGCAATGTTCTAAACTCTTAAACCTATGACATTTTAACAACATATGTATATGTACTGTACAGTACAGTAAAAATTTATATGGGTACTCAGCTCTGCAGGCCAGCAGCTTAGTTCCGGTTCTGCAGACTACCCTGCAGCAACAACGCCAAACCGTCCTGTCCAGGTTGATGTGAGCATGGATAATTGAGCTTCAGGATTATTTGAAACTTTCTTCCCAGTTCTGTGAGCTTAATAGATAGATCGTTATTTCCATTGGCGTCAGAAGCATCTTTAATGTTGAGGGACACACAGGTGTGTGCGCAAAAAAGTGTAGACTAGTGTACAAAAAAAGCAACATTTCACATACATTTCCTTACTTTAATTCCATTTAAAGCATGTTTCTCACCGAGTTTGTATAAAATCAGCTATGGGATTTTAAAGCCATTTCAACTTTAATGCACTTTAACACACAGCCTCGATTGGCACTACCAGTATTTGTATTTATAGAGGAATAAAACATCACCACTAGACTTTTTCTACTTGTGTTCAACACTACTCATTTAAAGGACATTTCTCATGAAACGAGGACAATAAGGTGTGAGGTTTTAAAGAAAATTCAACTTTATTGCACCTTAACACACAGCGTCTTACAGCGTCACACAATTAGCTTACTGCTAAGCTAAGATGCTACAGATGTAGCGCTCCACTTCTCTTAAGCATCCTAACCATGTATGATGTCTATGATACTAACCCTCCTGGTCAAGAACTGCCCGCACTAAGCTCGCTAAGCTGGTGAGCGAACAACACAAAGGTGTCTCCACCTCCTCCACCTGCAGGAGGCACAGAGGAGAAACAGTGCTTCTGTGGAGAGTTGTAGGTAACCAGGAAAACCTGGAGTGGACTTTTTGTGGTTTTAGTATTCTCCTATTAATCAAGTGGAATGGATTAATTCACAAAAAAAGAAAGAGCGCTGACTGAACTAATGTTTCATCAGTCAGAGTCTGAGATTCTTTATTGTCATTCGCATTATGTACACAGGGTCCCAGATACATCCAGCAATAAAATGTATTAGAAAAACGGTAATAAGATCTAAGATATGAACAAAGAAAAACATCAACTAAAATACACTAAGCACTAATAGCATAAAAACATTACGTAGAACAATAGCACAAACATGAGCATGAGTCTGTGTCGTCTCAGTACTAGTTTGTGTCAAATTTGCTCATTTTGTGTTTTTTATGATCTTTATGAAATACCTTTTTGGAA
>NC_056519.1:20480600-20481395 GCF_014905685.2 Nematolebias whitei | reverse complement strand
TATATATATAATCTTATTAAAAGACATTTTAAACCCTTCTCACACTCTTGCAATATTCTAAAAAATGTTCTAAACTCTAAACGCTCTAATAGAAAAAAAAAGCACAGAATGTCATGAACTCAGCTCTTGGCCACGGCACTGAGATTGACAGAGGAGGAAGGAAAAGCTGCATGAGGAAATTTCTCCTGCAGTGTGGGCTGCAGTAGTTGCTAAATATTTTAAAATAATTCATTTTAAATAAAATTTCCATGCCGATCATGCAGCTCATCCATCAATCAGCCAATTGTGTGTCCTGTCCAATCTTATTTTCACAAACCGCGATAAAGCGAGTCCGAGAAAAATCAACCGCGAAGTAGCGAGGGACTACTTTAAGTTTATGCATATTCTAATTTAGAGAGATTGCAGTCAATTATTACAACACATTGGTTTTTACAGAACATTTTATGATTATTTGCAGTTTAGTGCAAATAACCGTGTTTTGCTAATTTAAACGAGTTGTAAATTTGCTTACAATTTAGTGTTTGCGGGCAGGACCATGGTTCAGTTGGTAGAGCTGTTGCCTCTCAGCGAGCAGGTCACCCCAGTTCAATCCTGGTCAGGGACCCTTCTGGGTGGAATTTGCATATTCTCTCTATGCATGCGTGGGTTTCCTCCCACAGACCAAAAACATGCATGTTAAGGTGAATGGTAACTCTAAATTGTTCCTGGGTGTGAGTGAGAGAGTGAATGGTTGATTGTCTTGTTTGTCTCTGTTAGGAGTGCGCGGGGAACCCAGATGATATGAGACCCAGAACG
>NC_056519.1:20473474-20480590 GCF_014905685.2 Nematolebias whitei | reverse complement strand
CAGCGGCCATCAGCAAGGCAGGCTGCAGGCAGTGGGATCCTTACAGTCTCTATGTGTCTCTGTGATGGACTGGAGACCTGTCCAGGTGTCCCCCGCCTCTTGCACAGAGATTGTTGGACATGGGCACCAGTAACCCTTAGATCAAAGCTTTTTGAAGATGGCAGCCATCCACTTTTGTCCTGTCTGTGCTCATATTAGCTTGTCAGTCGTCCGACGTTTGTTTGCACAAACCCTGATTTTAAATGGCTGGCTTATCACTTTTCTTTTCATTCTTGTTATTTTTACCATTTAATTAATTAAACCATGTATATTTTTGTGTCTGTTTAGCCTTTATTTGTTTGTCTGCCAGCCACGGTACAAAAAAGGGACAAGTCCTTCTGTTGGTGAAGCTGAATACGTGCAATACTGTCTATATGTTATGTCTGTTTTCTAGTTCGTTCTAATACTGTGGAACTGTTTTTGTTTTAATGCATAGAGCTCATGAGAAAAAGCACCCAATCAAAACCAAAGCCCGTACATCAAATCATCTCCACACCTAAATCAGCCCATGAGTGCAAGCTGAAGATTCAACACTTTAGAAGATTTCTCATCTTTCTAATCTTGTTTGAGTATTTGGTGTTCACCGGATTGAATTTTATTCTCAGGGTACGCATGCAGAGAAAGCAAGCAGTGCCTGAGCATCTCAGTATGTAGAGCACTTTATGAATTTCAGAGAATTAGATAGGCAACCAAAATAAAAAATGACTGAGGAAAAGAGTAAAGAGAGTGTAGGCGTCTGTTTGAAAGAAAGCTTCATCTGCGCTGCGAAAAGATGGTGGCGAGGAAACAAAAAACAGGAAAAAATATGTGGGGGAAGAGGGGGGACAGGGCGAAGGACGAAGGGCGTCCTGGGATGTGTGAGCAAATGCCAAGCGGACATTTTTTGTTAATGTACTCTACTACTAGAGGCTGCCAAAAACACCACCTACATACAGACAGACACATGTAACCTCACAGAAAAACAAACACAAGCACAGTTTTGTACTCTGAAGATGAAGAAGGAAAAAACAGAATTGTTTGAAAAAAGACAGGAGGGAAGGAACAAGCACAGCACAAGGTGGTCAGTTTGCAGAAATAACTTGAGGAGCATACCTCAATTCAAGTGTTGACAATGCAAACTCGCTCAGTTTATTTTTTTCTATCAGTTCCAAACTGTCTTTGCGTCAAATACACTTTTTATGTAGAAGCTGATGACCGGCATGTGATTTACAACTAAAAACCTGAGAAAAATGAGGAATGTTTTTAATGGTTTTTCAAAGGGTCTGCACTGATTTCCTGGGACTCAGCATCAAAACACCAAATGATCTTTCCAGGACCACAGATTGTAATTAATGACTGTTGCCTGACCAATCAGTGTGACTAAAATTGGCCCCAATCTTGTTTTACCTCTTTCCCTATGGCTTGTTTCTCACTGGGCTGTGACTACCGGCATCAAATTGTATACAGCCATTGTAATAGTGTTTCTAAAAGGTCTGAAAACACTCGAGGTGGTTGTCAACGTCCCACAGACCAAAAACATGCATGTTAGGCTGATTGGTAACTCTAAATTGTCCCTAGGTGTGAGTGAGAGAGTGAATGATTGTTTGTCTCGTTTGTCTCTATGTGGCCCTGTGATGGACTTGCGACCCGTCCAGGGTGTACCCCGCCCCTCGCACAGTGATTGCTGGACATGGGCACCAGCGACCCCCGTGACCCAAAATGGAATAAACGGGTAAAGATAATGGATGGATGAATTGAATTGAACAAATCCATTCCACTTGGTTAATAGGAGAATACTCAAACCACTAAAAGTCCACTCTGGGTTTTACTGGTTACCTAAAACAACTCACAACACCACATGCAGTATTTCCTTGGGGTCACTCGCATTGGCAGGGTGCTCATCTCTGAGAGTTGTTTTGAATAGACAGGGTAAGGGGAGGAGGGGGAGACACCTCTGTGTTGTGCGCTAGCTTAGCGCCATGTTAGTGTCAGCAGTTGTTGACCGGGGTGGAGGGTGTTGGTATGCGTGAGAGAAACAAAATATGCTCTATTCACACAAGGAGAGCTGTTGGTCAGGCTACTTCTGTGTCACGCTTTCTTTAGTAGTTATTTAATCAAGTGTTTACTTTTTTAGGTGAACATAGATGTTAAACAACAATTAAAATACACCAGAATGCAGGAAATGGCATCTACTTTATTTAAAAGTTTCTAGGGGAGAACCTCAAGACGCCCCCACCACCAGCATGTCCCTCCCACATTGCAAATGCTTTTGACGTCAATGCAGAGAAGCATGAATTCTTGCCAAATTTATTTTCCTTGCTTACACCAACATCTCCAACTTGGTCAGTTCATTAAAGTCACAAAATGCAGTGTTAGGTAGCAATACCACATGTTATCCTATGTCCCTCAGAAGGTTCACATCCTGGCCCCAGAGACACTGAACTATACATAAATGCACTCTTCCCTTTGCTGGTTATCTCTGGTTAACTCTGTTTTATTTTTTTATTTTTTTTTGTTCCACTGGTTAATTCTCTTTCCTGATCAAGTCAGACTCTCAGGCACCTCCAAAATATATCAAAGGAAAGGTCTGGTACCTTCTGCAAAGCTTATCATCAACTATCTTTCCTGAGTCAGACCACCAGACTCCTCACAATCTACATCCAACAAGGGACAGAACTTTGTCATACCCCCAGGACAACAAGAGGTGTCTGATCACCACACCAACGATGGGAGTTGGCCACGGCTTCAAACAGATCTCCCGTTGTTTAACAGCACTATGTGAAGACACACTACTAATCAAATGTCACAGAAAAGAACCAAATTAATGTTTAACTTATTTCATAAAGATAGGAAACAGTTTGTACAAATAAATGGTGTAAGATCTGACCTGTGCAATATCACTTGTGGAGTTCCTCAAGGCTCTGTACTTGGACCAAAGTTATTTATTTTATATGTGAATGACTTAGTAAATGTATCAGGACTCTTCAAATGTGTCCTTTTTGCAGATGACACCACATTTTTTTGTTTGGGTAAAGATGTCAAACGGATGTTGGAATTGATGAAGACAGAATTTGATAAAATACAAACTTGGTTTAAAATTAATGAATTATCATTAAATTTAGATAAAACTAAATACATGATATTTAGCAACAAAAAGAGAACTGTTGATGATCCATTTAAAATTGAGGGTGTTGAGATTTGTAGAGTTAATGAGATGAAATTTTTGGGTGTAATCATTGATGAACAGCTAACATGGAAAAATCACATAAATTCTGTAAGAACAAAAATATCTAAATCTATTGCAGTACTATACAATTTGGGGGAGTGGTGGCACAGAGGTTAGAGAGGTGGGCTTGTGATCCGAAGATCGCCGGTTCACGCCCCGGCCCCGACAACATCAAAAATTGTGGGTGGGGTAGGTGAAACACCCACACTTGCCCCCACCCTCATTCGCCCCACTCTGGGCCCATGAGCAAGGCCCTTAATCCCACCATGTGCTCCCTAAACAGGTCTCTCTTGAAAATGAGTTCTCGTGGCTCAATGAGACTAACCTGGATAAATAAAGGCTAAATGAAAAAAAAAAAAAAAAAAAACAAAGTCAGGGAATTATTAAATGATAAAGCTCTGTACATGTTGTATAACACAATCATTGTTCCACATTTAATCTATTGCATTGGTGTTTGGGGGAAAGTGTGTAAAACATTTACAAAGCCTATTTTTATTTTACAGAAAAGAGCTGTAAGAATTATCACCAGAAAGCATTACAGTCACCCATCAAGCACATTATTTTATCAACTGAAGTTATTGAAGTTCCATGATTTGGTAGATTATAGTATTTTATCAGTTATGTATAGGGCTCAAAATAACACATTACCATTAAATATCCAAATACATTTTATTAAAAGACAAAGTTGTTATAATCTTAAGAGGATAGAAATATTTGTCAAACCAAAATTCAGAACTAGTCTGAAGGGAAGGTCTACCTCAATCCAAGGAGTTGGATTGTGGAATGGTCTAGAGAGTGATGTTAAAAATGTCAAGTCAATGTGTACATTTAAAAAAAAGATCAAAGCTGAATTGTTAAAAAAGTATATATGAAGTAGCTTAGTGTGTGTTTTGTATTAGAATTAAAAAAATTAGAAAGAGTTATTCATTTTGTTCAGTTACTTGAAAATTATTATGATTGAAATAATTGTTTGAAAAAAGGGGCAGATATAATAAGATTTTTTTTCTTCTTTCTGCTGCCTTTTATTTTAAATCTTTTGTATCTTTCTTTATATTGTTATGGAATTGTTTTGTACCTTTTTAAAATGAATAAACTTTATACCATACCATTTATTTCAAAGAAAGTCTTTCTGCATGTCCAAACCACAGTTGTTTAGACTGCAGTCTACTGCAAAGACAACACTCACTACATATATAAATATAGATTTTTTTTTTTCAACAATCCATCCATTAATTATCTTTAACTGCTTTTTCATTTTCGGGTTGCGGGGGTCGGGTCACTGGTGCCCATATCCAGCTATCACTGTGTGTGAGGCAGGGACACCCTGGACAGGTCTCCAGTCCATCACAGGGACACATAGAGAGAAACAAGACAAACAACCATTCACTCTCTCACTCACACCTAGATACAATTTAGAGTTACCAATCAGTCTAACATGCATGTTTTTGGTCTGTGGGAGGAAAGCGGAGTACCCGGAGAAAACCCACGTATGCACGGACAGAACATGCAAACTCCACCCAGAAAGGTTCCCAGCAGAGATTCGATCCAGTGACCTACGCTGTACCAGCTGTGCCATCATTCCACTCTTAAATAATAATTTTAATCAATTTTATACATTTTCAATATTTGCCTCTACAGTAATGTGAATCCATAAAGATTATTTTAATTATATTGAAGAATTTATATCTTCTATACTTGAAAAGTATGAGGACCCAAATTCTTCAGCTAAACTCTTAATACCATGACAGGACGAGGATAGACCAGAGGCAAAGTACAATGTAGATTAAATAATTTTAATTAAACAGGGACCTAGTCAAGTTAGTGTACTTTGAACAGATACAACTAAGTTCTGAGGAAAACCCTGCTGTGCTGGAAAGACAAGACTTAAAGTTCTCAACGTTTTTACCATCTCTGAACTGTTGTAGAAAATGAAAAGTTCAAGCAATGTCATTAAATTGACTTTGCAATAATACAATTTATCCAGAACAAACATTGAAAATATTTTGTTATACTTTCTACCACAATCTAGTAAATAACTGAACTGTTATCATCATTTATTTAACTAGGGGTTGAACAACTACATATTTTTTTAAAGTTGACATTAACATAATAAAAGTCGAGTAGAAGTCGAGTAGTTGATGATGTCATAGGATCTCTATATGCAAAAATAAACAAATAAATAAATAAACAAAACCACAAAAAAAAGTCATTTCTTATTTACAACAACAAAAAAAGTCCAAGAAAACATCAGCAGAGTATATTATGCTCCTATAATTTATCATACTGCAAATAAGTCACAGGAAAACCCAAACTATTATTTGTTAGTATTAAGCTGCAAAAGTGAAAGAAACGTGTGGCACTTAAAAACAAAACTGAAAACACTGGACCAGTTCTTTACCCTCACTAGGGTTCTTGAGAGGTCATGGGAGTTTGCCCATCCAGTCTGCATGAGTTTTGTGGATTTTGAGAAGGCTTTTGACTGTGTTCCTCTAGATACACTGTGTGTGTGTGTGTGTGTGGGGGGGGGGGGGGGGTCTGTTTGGTCTCTGTACAAGTGGTGCAAGAGTTTAGTTCGCATTGCCATTAGTAAGTTGGACCCCTTCAGGGTGGGAGTTGGACTCCGCCAGGGCTGCTCGTTGTCAACGATTCTGTTCATAACTTTGATGGACAGAATTTCTCAGTGTAGCCAGGGGGTGGAGGGATTCCGGTTCAGTGGCCTCAGAATTCCTTCTCTGTTCTTTGCAGATGATGTGGTCCTGTTGGCATCATCGTGCCGTGATCTCCAGCTCTCACTGGAGTGGTTCACAGCTGAGTGTGAAGTGGCTGGGATGAGAATCAGCACCTCCAAATCTGAGGCCATGGTCCTCAGTCAGAAAAGCATGGATTACTCTCTTCAGGTCGAGGGTAAGGTTCTTCCTCAAGTGGGGGAGTTCAAGTATCTCAGAGTTTTGTTCACGAGTGAGGACAGAATGGAGCATGAGATTGACAGACAGACTGGTGCAGTGTCTGCACTATTGCTGACTCTGTGCCGGTCCGTTGTGGTGAAGAGGGAGCTGAGCTGTAAGGCAAAGCTCTCTGTTTACCGGTTGGCCTACATTCCTATCCTCACCTATAGCCACAAACTTTGGTAAGGATGCTCCCTAAGCACCTCACTAGGGAGGTGCTTCAGGCATGTCCAACTGGGAGGAAACCCGGAGGAAGACCCAGGACATGCTGGCGAGACTACATCTCTTGGTTGTCCTTGGAATGCCTTAGGGTACTCCCGGAAGAGCTGGAAGAGGTGGCTGTTTAAAGAGATGTCTGGACCTCCCTTCTCAAGATGCTGCCCCTGTGACCCGACTTCAGAACAATCGGAAGATAATGGATGGATGGATGGATGGATGGAAAATGTTACGTCTTAGTTACGTCTTGCATTTCTTTAATGGTTTTACACAAGCTTTTTGCCCATGTTTTTTAAATGACTACTGCATATTTTAAATGTTTGTGTTGGGGGAATATTTATTTGACATTATGTCAAATACATTATTATGTCTTACAGGGGAGTGCATGGTGGCTCAGATGTTAGAGAAGGTGGGCTTGTGATCGGAAGGTCGCCGGTTCGACTCCCTGTACCGACAATATCATAATGAGGGTGGAAAAGGTGAAACATCTCTACCCTCACCTGCCCCACTCTGGGCACTTGAGCAAGGCCCTTAACTCCCACCATCTGCTCCCAAAACAGGTCCGTCTTGGAAATGAGTCATTGTGACTCAATGAGACTACCTGCATAAATAAAGGTTAAATAAAATAAAATTATTATTAGTATTAGTATTAGCAGTAGAAGTAGTAGTAGTAGTAGTAGTAGTAGTAGTAGTAGTAGTAGTAGTAGTAGT
>NC_056519.1:20452468-20473464 GCF_014905685.2 Nematolebias whitei | reverse complement strand
GTAGTAGTAGTAGTAGTAGTAGTAGTAGTAGTAGTAGTAGTAGTAGTGGTGGTGGTGGCGATGGTGATGGTGATGGTCTGGACAAAATTTCTTAGAAAAAAAGATATTCTGAATTCCCAGAATTCCCAGCCCTTTAAAACAAAAGAAAATGTTCAGATAGATAATTTGATCAACCGATTAGTGTAGAAGTATTAGATTACTGGAGCCAATGGGTGTTCATTTTTGTACTAATATGTTTATGTAGTGCATATCTTCAAAAAAAAGGCAAATTTAAAAAAATCAACAACAATTAGATGAACCTTTTTTATTTGTATCACATACAGAGTGATAACTTGATACACACTGTCTTTTGACTAATCTTTGCACTAAATACAGTTAAAATAAATCCATTCATATTGACACAACATCACTATTCCTGTTTTCTACAGAGAAAAATGTGCATTAGAAAAAGCCTCATCTGCCTATTACATTTTCTTGTGGCGTCAGCGCAACATGCGGCTACTGTGTTAAATAAATGGCCAGAATTGTTTGGCAGTCTGCAGATTTGGAAGAATATATCAAAGAAGAAGAAAAAATAGAAGAAGAAAAATATAGGCTAGGCTGATGTGCATGTGAAAAGGCTCTGGAGACAGGAAGGGAAAATATGACCCAGGGGAAAGGTACATAAGTAATCTACTGCTGGCCCCCAGAGCCTGCTGTTAAAGCCATGACCTTTCCGCCGCCTTCCCCTGAAACCGGTCAGGTGCAGCTTGGCATCAATATTTAACATACTACATCCTGACTGAATGTAAGGGCACATCAGAGGGGGTAATGCAAGCAAAAGGAGACTCAAAGGCATATTTAAATAGGATATGTTGCAATGGCACAACCATGAGATAAAAATGAGCACATTCCCCTCAATATGTATATTTTACTGCATTTATTTGTGTATACAATACAATAAGAAGTCTTTGGCTGTATATATATATAAAAAAAAAAAAACTCTTAAATTAGAAGTCTGTATATTACCTGCTGTCTTTCATGCAAGAGTTTTAAATCAAGATAACTTAAAAAAATGTTAAGAGCAATTTCATATGTCGTTCTCAGATTATGTGTTGTAAAAGACTTTCAGTTACAACCACATCAACATTTTAGCTTTATATCTAAAATTGATTGAGTTGCAGCTATTTGTGTGTTTTAAGGACAATATGTTGTGGCTGCCTTCTTGAATTGGGTTGATGCCAAAGTGAATCAGTTGAACATGTACATTCAAGGACTAATTTAATGCCTAGTGGTTTAAAGATTTATTTATTTATTTTGTAACCCGAAGCACATACATATGCAAATGCACACACACAGACAATTACATAATCATCCTCCTTTCATGGTGGCGTTCAATAACACGTCCATTATTATTTCTAAGCTATAACGGTGCCGTATGAGTCACCAACCCCAGTTTTCTGGACGAGTTCTGTACTTGACCATTCTGCCCCCCTTGCCTCAAGAAACAAACTTTAGTCTCTTTACCACTTTATTTTAATTAGAACGTTCATACCTCCTCTACCAAAACTACCATGTCTTACTAAAGAAACACCACAAGAGTTAGTAAGAAGTTTATAATTTATTAGTTTTATGGCTGTTTTTATGATCTATTAAGTTCGAGAGCTCAAATGGCAGAGCAAAGAATAGCAACGTACTGCTGGTGCTGGCATGACTTGTTTCAGACCAGCAGACCAGGTCATGCAACCAATATTATAGTTTGGTTCATTTATTCATTCATTCAACCTTTGTTTATACAGACTAGTCTCATTGAGTCATGAGGACTCATTTACAAGAGAGAGCTGTTTAAAACAAAATCCATAAATGAGGTACACACACCAATAAACATTCATATACATGTAAATGAAATGTATATAAAAGAAGTGATATAACAAACAAAAAAAAATGCTACATTAGAAAATGGTATAAGATACTAAAAACAGGAACAGGACCGCAATGACTTTTGCATTGAACTTAACAGTAGTTTAAAATCCCTCAGAGAGGTCAAAGTTGAGAGATTCAGATTGTTTTGCAAGGTGTTCCAGGTTACAGGAGCGGAGTAAGAGATGGCCCTTTTGCCAAATTCGGTTTGCACTGATGGGCCACTGCAGGTAATGATGTCTTGGAAGTGCTGTAGCTGCATTGATGACGTGACATGTAGGAGGAGATATATGAAGGCAGCAGATCAAGGAGTGATTTAAAGATGAAAATGCACTGGTGTGAGAGTCTGCATGAAGTTAATGATGACCAGTTAACCAATGAATACAGTGTGGATTGATGGGTACAATAGTTAATGCCAGTTCAGTCAAGTGAGCAACATTTCTTGAAATTTTCTTCACCAAGTCATAACACTTTTCTTTCAAATTAAATTTGTTTTTTGTTTTTTTACTTTAACTGACCCCTTTCTTGAAACTTTTTTCCCCATCTTCTCCCATCGTGCACACTTGAAGTAAACTATTGTTGTGGAAACGCCATCCAAACATTATTTTTTCTTAATTGCTGACTTGTGTCAGCTAGAAAGTTGGGTGAATTTGATAAAAAATGGTTTGTTGTGTTTAAATAAATGATGTTAACAACTACAACGACAGAGGAGATTTCAGGACATGACAAAGTCCTGTTTACAGAGTATACCATGTCTGACTGTAATTTTTTTTTCTGTCTTGGCGTTGAGCCATGATACGCTGCCTGTCCAATCAGCACAGCATCATGCTCAGCTGCACATCACCATCTTGTTGGACTGTTTGCTCAGTCAGAGCAGGACTTTGAAGGCTTCCTTCTAAGTTAATGGCCCAGTTAAGGAAGCGACGCTGGCTGTTTTTAGAAGCTGTCCAGAAAACGATGCTGGCAGGAGCCTTGTTTTACCTCATTTCATCTCATTTGAAACTCCTGTCCTCATTATGTCAGCGCTGCGATGGAGCTGTAAATAAAATTGGGAGCGCTAGACGGAGGTAAAAAGAAGAGTGCTGGAGACTTTATGGCTTGTGGCTTTCCGAATAGAAAGTCTTCAATCAGAATGTGGGCTCTAATTTGCCAAGACCTATCGAGCTGGTGCAATCATAGACACTGTTTGTAAAATTACAGAGATGCACAAACGCAAAGCCAAAAAAGCAAGCACCTAAGGGTGCTATGATATGCACATGTATATATTTTATTATATAAAGGTTTTGTTACGTTCCGGTGCATCTTCTCTTTGCCATTGCTTCCTTGTATTTAAATCTCTTAGTGCTTTCGAACGTGTGTCTCCTAACCATTCGGATTTCCAGTGTTTTCATTGCCTTTCTAAGCTTCAGCAGATGTTTCCTTGCTTTTCTAAAGACCCTCTCGGCAGCCTGGGCGGAATATCAGAATACCTCTTCTTAATCCACTTTACCCACTAATCCCTGCTCCGTAGACCTGTTGGCTTGCTTTTTTTATGCAACCCTATATTTTGTTCCCTCTCTTTCCACCATTCACCAAGGGTCTTACTGAGATCACTATCGAGGAAACAGGATGAATTAGTTTGCGTCAACGGGCCAAGGGAGGAATCTTGCTGCCGCTTGATTTACTGATATTCAGAGGAAGTGGAATTGAGCGAAAGCTGTGGGCCCTGGTTGCTGTCTGCTGGGGATTTTACAGGGAGTGAGTTAAGGTTTCCCATTTCGCTGTTGGCCCACAAAAGCAATGGGGACTGGATTTAGCTGCCTGACAAAAGCTTGAGAGGGATGTGATATGTCATCAAATGCTGTGGCATACAAGGGAGAGGGGGTATTCACAGACACAGCGTAAATAAAGGCAAAAGAACAACCAGTGCCGGAGACAAGGCACAGACAGCCCACGTCCCAACCTTGAATAGATGACTGGAGGGTGAGATTTGATTCAGGCAACTGGCAGTGGGACATTTGCAGGGGAAGAGGAACCGAAGTAAGCAAACTGGTGAGTTCCAATACATGTATTCCCAAACACTTGCACCAAAGAGCAAGAAGTTGACAAATGGCCAAACTAACATGTCCGGTCAGGTGTCCAAACTTCTGCAAGCTAAGAATCATCAACCCACACTAACAGTATGTTTAAAAGAAAAAAAAAAGGAAGCCAGTGTTGAAACGCCAGTACAGTCGTAGCATCTTATTTTATCCAGACACAAACTATTTAGCAAGAAGTTGAGACATAGTTTAGTGAAATTATCAGGCCTTGAAGGAATATATATTGCCTCCTGCTTTGCATGCCAATGTTGCAACTTTTTAGCTCTACAAGTACCTGTATGTGTTGGGGCTGATTTTTAGCTACTACCACTTCCATGGCTGTCATCTTAAATTGGATTGATTTTAAAAGTTAATCCGTTGTAGATGTACATCCATTGATTATTTTTTTAAAAAGTTTCATTAAAATCTAATCAATTATCATTGAAATATTTTACAATGAATCAGACAAATGATCACAGACACAGGCAATGTGCAATAAAGGTAATGCACTTATTTTTCCACAAACCATTTAAACCCTTGTATAATTAAGAGCACTACACAAAGCATAAGTTAAACTAAACTATGGAGGAAACATTGTGATGCCAATTTTAGACTTAATGGCAGCTACAAATAAAAAAAAAGACAGAAAATAAAAGTTAAATGGCAAGTTGACAACATGGTTTTTAAAATATAACTTCAATAGCATTTTTATTGATACATTTAAATAACTTAATAGGTCATACATGCTCAATATATTAAAATGTACCTTTTCATTTGACATTATTATAAAATGTAACCCTCCTTAGTTTTACTTGAGTCCTTGCAATGTATATAAAAGTTATTTGCAAAATAAAAATACTATTTCTATGTTTATTTTTAAGCTTCAATTTTAAAAGTACATTGTCCTCTCTATGCTATGTGAAAAGCTCTTGCACATTTTTTATTTATTTGCAGAGCAGTTTTCCAGCTAGAATAAACCTCGATTTGGACATCAAGCTTTTGAATAATGTACAACCAATAATTTACATGTTCACATTGTTATTACATGTACAGTATATATTTATTATGAAAAAGTAATACCACTTTACCACAAAGCTATCAGTTTAAAATGCTTATTGCTTTAAAAAATGTTCACTTACGGTTGTAAACTGTTGGATAAAATTATCCTCTATTCATCTTTCTTACTCAAATAAGCCACATTTGAGGACACAAGAAGATTCTTCACTGATTTTACTTGCAAGGGCAGACTTTTACAACAGGTTACACAGATGTACTGAAATTGCATGCATGGAGACACAATAATCTGCCACAGGCAGCATGCGAGAATTGTTTTTATACCTTATCAGCTCCCGGCTCACAGGCAGACACTGATGACCTCGGCCACTCAGCTGCACATGAAGGATCAAATCAGCTCCTCATTCATTCATTCAACCTCTATTTATACAGATTAGTCTCATTGAGCCTCGAGGACACATTTCCAAGAGAGACCTGATTTTAACAAAGAATGGTGACAACAGTAGACAATCAAAAAAGAAGGCATATAAATTGGAAAAAAAGGAAGAAAATTATATTTAAAAAAATAAACAAAAAAACAGCTACATTATAAAATGATATAAAATACTAAAAAAACAGGAACATGTTGGCATTGGTTTTTGTCAAGAACTTAGCAGATGTTTGAAACCACTTAGAGGTCAAAGTCGAGAGCTTCAGATCTTTTTGCAAGATATTCCAGGAAACAGGAGTGGAGTAGGAGAAGGCCCTTTTGCCTAGTTCAGTCTACACTGAGGGAACACTGCAGGTAATAATGTCCTGAGAGCGCACGCTGTAGCTGCACTCACTCAGAGACATGTAGGAGGAGATGTATGAAGGCAACAAACTAAGAAGAGATTTTAAGATGAAAATGTACCAGTGTGAGAGTCTATGTAAAGTTGATGATGTCCAGTTAACCAGTGAATACAGGGTGCAAAGGTGGGTACGATAGTTACAGCTATATGAATGTTCCTACAAGCACACTGAGGATGTTGGACGCAGTCTGCCATGGTGCGCTAAGATTCGTGTCACCGTAGTCAATAGAGGGAAGGAAAGTCACAGTTAAAGGTGTTTCCTAGCATTTAAAGTTAGACAGGATCTGTTTCTGAAAAAGAAACCCAATTTAACATCCCGATGCATGCTCAATAATCCAGGTAGAAAAATCCAAAAAGGTTCAATCTGGTCCTCTGGACATTCAAAACAAAAAAAAGCAAAAAAATATAGAAACGTTTCGTCTCACATCCAAGAGACTTCCTCAGTCTGAGGTGCTGTATTCAGCTCAGTCTCTTAAATAACACCTTCTCAGAGTGGATCAACCAGTTTGCTGCTGACAACCAAAACCAGCTGCTCACATGGTCAAGAAGGACCATCAGCCTAACAATGGATCATTAGCACCATCAAAGATCAAAAGATCATTAAATAGGGAAACCCAATTTAACTTTCAGTTTCTTTACCAAGTTTTCAATGTGGGGCTTAAAAGAGAGATGTGAATCAACCAAGATACCCAAGTATTTGTAGGAATTGAGAAACTCAATAGGAACACAATTCAAAGATGACATCAAGGGAAGGACTACTGGGACTGACTTCCTGTTTGAAAACAACAAAAACCCTTTGGTTTTGTCAACGTTTAAGACAAATTTGAGACGGAACAAATCTGACTGAATGATGTCAAAAGCATATAGCAAAAGCTGGAAAAACTTAGTAACTCTTTTAGCTCGACAGTAAACAACTGCATCATCATCATAGAAATGTAAGGATGCATCAGGGATGAACTGACCTACATTATCTATGTAGATTGTGAAGAGGGTGGATCCTAATACTGAGCCTTGTGGTACACCATTGTTAACAGTTAGATAACTGGAACAAATACCATTATATTAAACACATTGCCTTCGATATGAGAGATAGTTATTCAGCACGCTGAGAAAGAAAATAACCCTCTGCTAACTCAAACACATGGTTCATGGGCAGTTAACATTCTTAGCCATAGTACTTAAAACATACATAAACGTTGACCAAAATCCTCTGACATAAACACTATAAGCATTAAAATACATTTTTAATACTGTTATAAAGCATTGTTTGAAGCAGGCTCACCATTTAGCTAAATCAAGAGTGCTACTAATATTTATGCTATTTATTGCTAGTTTTTAGGTTTAAATTAGTTTAACCAGTATAAGCTAAATCATATTATTTATATTGACAGCTTAATTAGTAACTAATTGGGAGTTTATATTTATGGTAAAGTAGTACCAAAATATCTGCGTGGCAGAATGACAACGTATGACAGTGAATGAAAGGTCAGTTAAGACATGTCAGACCCTCAGCTTCCTCCTAATGGAAACTTACATACATTGTGAACTTAATATCCAATGACTAAAAGTTGAAGGTTTTAAGTTTTACGTCTCAGAGTGCCCAGCAGGCTTCTTGTTCGTATCACGCAATTTTCTCACTTTGTTTCCTAGCAACGGACACTTTGCCGGCTTTGTCAAACAAGTCAGAGCGTTTTTGTCGAAGGTTTTGTGTTGAGGTGTGGGCAGAGAACATGTCGTCAAACAAGTCATTTTGATCTTACAGGTTTAAATCCTAATTAGAGATCAAAAACGGACAAAAACAACACTCAGTTATAACATGCGGGCCCTCCCTGCGGAGATGTTTGTGAGTCATAAAAGTTCAAGATCAGAAAGTTTCTGAGTTTTGGTTAGTTTTTTTTATTTTTATCATGAGTCAAATCTGTTTGAAAATCAAATGGAAGTAGTTACTTTAGATTATATCTGCATGCACTAAAGAATGACAGTAGGCCTTTTAAAACTTGGCCATTAAAAACAACGCATGATTCACTTGACAAGGTAACAAGTGGTACACCAATGTCCCCCGTCGCTGAATGATTTAAAGAGTGAATGTTTGTAGTTTCTGGACTGGAACTGAACAGTGCATGAAGTAAACTTTAATGTTTTTTGGTACAAGATATTCAAGCAGTTAGAAGGTACCTTTTGTAGAAGAACAGATTATACTTTTTTTAAATGTCCAAGGTGGAGTAGAGTAACAAATCCTGGCAAGATGAGGGAGCAACTTTATCCACCACCAGGTGCAGTGGTAGAGCCAGGGGGTTGCCGATGGTGGCTTTGACCACCATATATTGAATTTCTGCCACCCCAATAATTTGAGAAAACTATACTTTTAAGCAATATAAAACCAGAAAGCAAATGATATGGGTGGCTGGTTGAAAATGGTCCGTACTTCTTCCACAGTGTAACATCTAAAACTTACAAATTATACTTTTGTTTTCATTTGTCCTAAATTGGTTTTGAACTTTCAAATAAAATTTGGGGCATAAAATAGACTGAGGACATTTGCTTTCAAAAACATTTAAAAAAAAGTAGAAGGCAACCACAGGAATAGATGTTGGATGTTTTCAAGACCTAAAATGATATTTTTTGTTACATCAGTTTACAAAGGTTTTACTGTATGTCTCAGATGAACCACTCTGCCCATCACTTTTTTAATGAGCACCCTAACAAGAGATTTTACCAACAAATAAACTTAAAAAGAAACAAAATACTGCTTGAAATCTGTCATCCGCAGTATCCTAGAAATGTCAGTCTCATCATAGAGCTCCTATACAAACTGCTACAGTGAGCAATTCTGTATAACATGAATTTTTTAAAAATATTTTTGTGTTTATTGTGATGTTGCTTAGCTGTTGTACTCTGCAGAAAAGAATTCTATTGAAGCAAGCCAATAGAATTTCATTTCCTTTAACTTTTAGACTAATAGTTTCACTTAAAATGTCATATTCATGTTGGGTTGATATGAGAGTTAGAGACGAGCAACTGACAGGTGGCGATGGACCAAGATCCCAGAGAGAGGAGGGTAAGGAGAGGGGGAAGAAGAGGAAACAAGGATGCAGGGATAACGAGGCAGATGGAGCCTCAGCTTTTACTACCTCCTCCTGGAAAGACAAACAGTCTGAAATCTGAGCCACCAAATGAAAGACAGGAAGATAAGGAAAAAGTGTAAACAAGCCACGTAAAATCAAAACCAATATTCATTTAATTTTTATTTGTAATTATTATAAAACAATTTATGGTGAACTCCCATCTGTTCATTGTCACAAATGAAAAATGGATTTGATTTAACAAAAAAACAACAAAAAAAAACTAGTTAGTGAGACCCAAACTTAGGATTCTGAAGGGGGTTCTGTGGAAAAATATTGACCAATTAAGATTTTGTTTTAGATTGTTGATAAACTAGCTGCTAATCTGAGGTCATTTTCACACCTGATAGTCTGGTAGACTCGGTTCGGTTCGGGACCAATATTCATGACATTTTGTTTACATTTGAGCTGGTGCGTTTGCATTCACACTGCACTGTGAAGTCGAGCCAACCTGTTGAACCAACCTGTTCCCCCACTCGCCTGTGGGGGCGCTGCACCAAGAACTACTGAAAGAAACGACACAAAAACCTCTGAAGACACGTCTTCTTCTTCTTCTGTAAATAAAAACAAAAACAAAGTGGCATCAATTATTGCCGTTTTAGGAGTTATATTTTGTCATTTTTCAAAAATGGACTTAGCATGAGCAGAAGATGAGACAGAAGACCATGGAGAATATTGTTTTTCCACACAAGGCAGCTGACGGCTCCATATAAGGTCAGAGAAATGTGTGTTTGTTTACCTGCGGAGAAGGCCCAGTCTGTTTACATTCACACTGTACTCGAACCGCGCTGGAGTTCGCTTCTACCGGACCGAGACCTAGGTTTTAGCCCGGGCCAGAGTTCGCCTTTTTGTTCCGTGACAGAGTTCGATGGCTAGTTCACACCTCCCTAAACGAACCGGACTTTCAAGGAAAAAGAGCTAGAGTTTGATTAAAGCGGACTAAACAGGGCTAGTGTGAATGCACCCTGAGTGGAACCCAGATGAGTGTGGACTGCTGTCAAAAACTGTCAATCTCAATAATGTTATAGCGGTTCAAAAATGCAATTAAAAAAAACTACAACTTTTGTCTATAATTTTGCACTGCACAGTTATCTTTGGAGCATTCCAGTAGCTAGCTTCTGCATTTGATAAACGGGCTTGCAAATATGTATTTGCATACTTTTATGTAATATTGTAGTGTGAGTTTGACAGCAAGGATAATAAAATAGCATTTGCATTACATTTTTGAGATTGTAAGCTCAAGTTACGTCATCAAGCGATCTAGAAATGTAAAATATATTTCTGAGGTAGGCTACAACTATTAGACTACTCAACACTATAACAATAAAAACTGGAATGCTTTGTGGGTCTGAATGAGCATAATGAGTAGATGTCAACAGTTTTCTTTACTTTTTTTTTCATTGACTTTTAGAGACTATGTTTTAAATTTAGAAACTAAATACATTTTAAGACAATATTGAGTCACTGTAAAATTCCTTCCAGCAGGGCTGCTGCATAATGGGACATTTAGTCATGTTACAGCATAAAAAAAAAGACAATTCTCAGACAGAACCATCCATCCATTACATTTACCTGCTTTTTATTTTTCAGGTCACGGGGGTCACTGGTGCCCATATCCAGCCGTCACTGTGCGAGAGGCGGGGACACCCTGGACAGGTCTCCAGTCCATCACAGGGACACATAGAGACAAATGAGACAAACAACCGTTCACTCTCTCAGTCACACCTAGAGACAATTTAAAGTTACCAATCAGTCTAACATGCATGTTTTTGGTCTGTAGGAGGAAACCGGAGTACCCGGAGACAACCCATGCATGCACGGACAGAACATGCAAACTCCACCCAGAAAGGTCCCTGGACCGGCATTTGTTTGAGCGACCTTCTCGCTGAGAGGCAGCAGCTCTATCAAGTGAACCACCATGCCACCCAGACAGAACCACAACACACAAAAAGTGTGGCAGACAGTGAAAACAATAAAAAAAAAAGTTGATGGAAAAAGCAACGATTGAACTACAAATTTCAAACATGACCAAACGTATTTTAAGATGTAAAACAGAAAATATGTATATACGTATGACCCTGCAGCAACTCTGGATCTGTCCTGAATCAGAAGTCAACAAGTGGGATCACAAACCTAAACTAAATCATAGCTTTTTGGGGGGGGGGGGGGGGGGGGGATAAACATCTAGTTGACTTTTTTTGCCATTGTTCCAATTGTGCTTGTACCTCTTTGTTTATTTATATACATTGCAGTGTAAAATGGGCCATTTTTGTGTCATTGTCAGAGAAAAACACTCTATTACATTGTTTTCTCAAAAGAACCACACTCGACGGCAGGAGAATATTTTTATCTGGCATTTTACTTGCAAAGCCAGATTTTCAGGACAGGCTAAAAATAAATATACATAAATGTACACAAGTCACAAGAATCTGCCCCGAGCTGCCCCCTCCGCCTGCTTTTATATCCTTATCAGTTCAGCCGAGTTCACAAAGCTCAGGAGGAGTTCGTGGAGCCAGCTGCAGCCTCGCCCAGCACTCTCTGTTAACCTAAACATATGGTTCATGGGAAGAGATAAGATAGTGTTTTGGGTGATGTCTTGGGCTTCTTGTTCTCAGACAGAGTGCCATAATTGCCAGTCTTTAAGCCCCTACATTTTTCATAGGCTTTGAACCCCGCGGCTTATACAACACTGCGGCTAATTTATGGATTTTTTTTTTTGACAGGCTAACGAGCTTCCTGACGCCAAAAACATTTAGCTTCATCACACCTGGGGCACACATAGTTGCTCAATAAACGTCTGTCTTGGACGGTGCATCCTTGTGACTCAGTGAGATTTAATGAAACACAGCAACGAAGGCTATCAATGGGACAGATCTGGTTGGCAGGTCACAAAATGACGACGTCCTCCAGATGGGGGACGAAATGTTTCTCACTTAAAAACATTTCTCACTTAAAGAAACTGGTCCGGATGACATGATTTAGTCTTTTTTGTTATCTACCTGGATGACTGAGTTTACATCCCTGCTTCTGAACCACTTAGGCCTTGTTTGTCCTCGGGCTGTTTCTGTGAGTAGCAAGGTCAAGGTTTCTTTATTGTCATTCTCATAATATATGGTACATGTGGTGGAACTAAATTGTGTACACTCGGTTCCAGTTACATCCAACAAAAGTATAAATTAAACAGTAATACTCCGAATAACAGCTGCATGTACATGAGATGAGTACAAATGTAAACAGCATGAAATAAATCAGCAGCATGGATAGTCAGCAGCACATATGAACAATCAAGTGGCATTACAGTGATTTTTTTTCACAATGATAATCCTGATTAAGGATTCATGAGTCTAACAACCTCAGGGTAGAAGCTGTTCCTCAGTCTAGTGGTTCTGCACTAATGCTCCTCAACCTTCTGCCTGAGGGGAGCAGGGCAAAAAGTGTGTGTGCTGGGTGAGTGGGGTCCTTCATGATGCAGGTGGCCCTCTTCCTGCATCTGGAGGTGTAAATGTCTGTAATGGTGGGGAGACTGACTCCGACAGTCTTCTGTGCAGCCTTCAGCACTCTCTTCAAAGCTTTCCTTTCTGCAGCTGTGCAGCCTCCATGCCACATGTTGATGCTGGAGCACAGGATGCTCTCCACTGCACACCTGTAGAAGGAGGGGAGGACTGAGCTTCCCAGACCAGCTCGCCTCAGCCGCCAGGCTGGTATGGTTGTTGCCCCAGCTGAGGTTGTCATTCAGGTGCACACCCAAGTAGTTGTAGCTGGAGATCATTTCCACTGCAGATCCTCCTATATTCGGGGATGGGCTGTGTGCGTGTGTGCGTGTGTGTGTGTGTGTGTGTGTGTGTGTGGGGGGGGGGGTTTCCATCTGAAGTCCAAGTTGGCCATCTGGCCTAAAACATTAGATTGTTGTACATGATGATTGATTGTTTAGGTTGGGTGTGCGTTGCACGTGTTAAAAGCCTACTTTTGAGATTCGAATATGCTTGAAACACAGCACTGAAGGCTACGGAACAGATCTGGTTAGCTGGCGTAGATTGATGAAGGACTCTAGATGGGGGGATGAAACGTTTCTCACTTAAGGAAACGGGTCCAGATGACAAAGTTTAATCTTTTGTGTTGTTATCTATCTGAATAATTGAGCATACACACCTTCTGTACAGCTTATAGTCAAGTGCGCTCTATAGTCCGAAAATTACGGCAATAAAACCATCCACAACCTTTGACCAAAAATTCTCTGTCACTTATTTTTGTGAGACCAGATTGGGTGGCTTGCTATCAAACCAAGTGATGTTTTGTCACTTTAATCCAAACTAAAACACCGAGGACATCTGACTACTTTTACGTTGAGAATTTTAATTTCAGTTTTAAAAAGGCAGCTGCTGTATTGGCTAGATTAGATTTACGTCAGTGCAGCCATAGCACGGCTGTAGAGTCTTAGTCTTGTTTGACCAAATAAGACCCTTTAAGACGTTCCTTTGGAGTTGAGTAAATTGTGCTGGAGTGAGTGCTTTGAGAGAGCGGTATCTGAAAGAAGGGAGTTTAACACAGGAAATTAAACAGATCTGTGTGGCACAGGAAAACTAAAAGCAAAGTGAGACAAGATGAAAAAGAAAAATTACAAGGGCTGAAACAAAAAGGGTGGAAAAATGTAAAAAGACAAAAAAGAGAAAAAGAAAAGAGCAGAGCACAGGCTTCCATTGAATGGTAATTAAAGGGGAAAATGTCATTAATTAGCAAACAGGCCAGCTGTGGCGCTCTTTAAAGCTCTGCTTCCTAACATTAAATATAGATTACAGGACATGCAGAACACACACACACACACACACACACACACATAGAGACAAAATAACAGTGATGCACAGATCTAATTAGTGGGATTGATTTTCTCTAACCCCAGTGGAGAGACAGCAATAGGAGAGCGAGATTCTCCAAATGCCACTCCTCTGCAGGAATCTTCTCGCTCTGGGGGTACGAAATGAAAGACAAACTGACAGAAAGAGAAAGAAATCGCAGAATGGAGGGTGAAGAAAAAGAGAAGATGGGCAGTCAGCTGTCTGCAAAAGGAAAAGGTAGCAGGGAAATTAAAACCACAGGACAAAGTTGGGATGGAGTGAAGTAGGGTGATGGAAATGTCGCCTTCTCGTGGAAATTCTAATAAAACTGTTGAGATTAAAACCCAACCAAGACACAGTCAGTGATTTGTTGAAGTGTTTAGGAAAGAGGAGGGCAAAATGCACAAGTTAGGTCAACTGTGTCCAAAATTTAAACTTCAGCTGATGGTTGGACATTTAAAGCCCACATGTCTAAAGGAACAAACCCAAAAAGACTGAATTTAACATCACAAATCTAAGAAGAGTTCCTTGCAAGAATGCATTCTTAGTTTCTTTAAAATATGTCCAGTGGTTTAAGGGAACCCTTAGAGAAAAAACAAAACAAGAATTTGAATGTTTTCACATTTGATGTTCATATAATCAGGGGTGTCAAACTCATTTATAAAAGGGGGCAAAATTTAAACCCTTTTTCAAACTAAAAGCCGGTTTCAGAATCTACATTAACTCAAGTTAGATACCCAACATCTTTTCTTGGTTGCAGGTTCCTCAACAAGAGTTTGATTGGTCTCGTTTGACGTTCTCTGTTGCACTTTTGACATAATCAACCAGTACTGAAAAAAATTAAAGTAATAAAAGTATTTTACGTTTAAAATATCATCTTGGGGGCCAGATAAGATGTCAATGAGGGCCACATTTGGCCCCCGGGCCTTGAGTTTGACACATATGAGTGTAGTTTTTCAGTCAGGTATATTTTGCTAACAGAAAACAGGGTTGACTCCAACAGTCAAGGACAATGTTTTAAGAAAAAAACTCTCACAATCTGTTTGCTCTCAGAGTATGTGTTGGAAATAGCTATCTTCTTTTATTACACCAAAGTTGAGCTGATTATCTGTAGAACTGACTGAATTTTAGCAAGTTTTGTTTAAGTTCACCATCTTGAAGCAAGTTAACGCTAAAAAGGTAATTAGTTGTTCAAATATAACTACTGATTACATTGAAACAGACAAAAGATTTAACTAGTGGTTCATTTCGCTAACAGACAAACACACAAGTTTGTATTTATAGCCTTAAGTTATTGTAATAACGTCCATTCGTCGCTGTAGACAAACTCCAACTTATTTCACTCATTAGCCCTAAATGAACCGCTAACCCTAAATTGAGGTTCCTTCATATGACTTCACTTTGGTGCCCATAAGGACTACTATTCCTAAAGTCACTAAAATTAGAAACATCCATCCGTCCATCCATTATTTTCCGCTTATTCCGAAGTCGGTTCGCAGTGGCAGCAGCTTGAGCAGGGAAGCCCAGCCATCTCTTTCCACAGCCACATCTTATCTAAAAATGATACATAAAAACTGGTTCATGCATTTGTCACGTCTAGACTGGACTATTGCAATGGTTTATTATCAGGGTGTCCAAAAACTTCTTTAAAAATTCTTCAGTTGATCCAAAACGCTGCTGCCAGAGTTTTAACTGGAGTTAGTAGGAGAGATCATATTTCTCCAGTTTTAGTTTCTCTCCATTGGCTCCCTGTCAAATCCAGAATATAATTCAAAATCTTACTTCTACAAAGCTCTCAACAACCTAGCTCCATCTTATATTCAATATCTTATTCCATATTTTCCTAACAGAGCACTTTCAGACTACATGATTACTTGTGGTTCCTAGAGTTTCCAAAAGCAGAACGGGAGGAAGATCTTTCAGTTATCAGGCTCTTCTCTTGTGGAACCGACTTCCACTTTCTGTCCGTGAGGCTGACACATTGTCCAGTTTTAAGACTAGGTTTAAGACTTTCCTTTTTACTAAATCCTATAGTTAGGGTTGGCTTGTTATGCTGCCATAGGCTTAGACTAATGGAGGGCAAATTGATCTCATTTCCTTAAATTAATTGTAAAAATTGAATAGTTTTCATTTGATACTATTTCTATCTTAACGTGATTCTTGACCTGCCATTGTGTATCTGTTCCTACCAAACCCAGCCAGTCGAAGCAGATGGCCACTTGTCCTGAGCCTGGTTTTGCTAAAGGTTTCTTCCTCATGAGAGAGTTTTTCCTTTCCACTGTCGCCTTCATGCTTGCTCAAGATGAGAGTTCTGCGATGGAGTTAAACTCAAAGCAGTCTGCTCCTCATAAATAATGTTAAATTATTATTTTTATATATGAATGTTTCTGTTCAGTGACCTGAGATGACTTCGGTTGTGACTTGGTGCTATAGAAATAAACTGAATAGAATTGAATAGTCATGACAAAGTAGGTGATTATAACTGGAACAGTATCTAAACAGGTAGACACACACAAAACACACACACACAGTTTCCAGGGATTAAAATTAAAAGTACCCTCTCTAAAAGCAGCACAGTTAATATCAATATCACAATATCAGTGAGGACTTTACTAGTTATTTTTACATCTGTTAAATGCTCATTGATGTTGCATTTTGTTATGGTCCAACAAACGTGTGCCGTGCTCATTCCTTGAATGGTGTTAAAAATTGCTTGTTTTATAAATCAGTGAGGGCTGATGTTGCATTTGAGGCTTTCTGTGTGTGTTGGTTCATCATAAGTGGAACAGTTAAGCTATTTCACGGACTCTCAGTAATTAATAAAACTAAAAAAAACATCCCTTCAGATCGTCATCAAGGTCATCATTTAAAGAGACATGAGGCATGAAAACAAAAACAGGCAGAGATGGAGGCATGCATGCTGACTGGCAGTACACACATATTTAGAGATTAGGTATGACAATGAGGTTTATGATTTAAACCTTCGACTTATTGTCTGTATTCATTGCCTTTATTTTACATGCTGCAGTATTGTCATGACACGTTCTGCTTAGCCATGCCATGTGCTTTTATCTTCATGTTCAATTAAGCTAGGGTAGAATTTCATCACTTGGCATTTGATTGCTACTCTACTGTACATCCCCTGGAATACAACACAAAAGGATTTTAGGCCACAATTTGAATTTGTATTTTTATACCTTTTGGAATGGTGTTGCCAGCCTAAATCCCTATTTTTATATCAAATATATGAGTGTGAAGGGAAATGTTAAGAAAGACAAAAACATCCATCCATTTTCTTTACCCGTTTATTCCATTTTGGGTCACGGGGGTCGCCGGTGCCCATGTCCAGCAATCACTGTGCGAGGGGCGGGGTACACCCTGGACGGGTCGCAAGTCCATCACAGGGCCACATAGAGACAAACGAGACAAACAACCATTCACTCTCTCACTCACACCTAGGGACAATTTAGAGTTACCAATCAGCCTAACATGCATGTTTTTGGTCTGTGGGAGGAAACCGGAGCACCCGGAGAAAATCCACGCATGCACGGAGAGAAAATGCAAACTCCACCAAGAAAGGCCCCCTGACCGGGATTTGAACTGACCAGTATGCTGGTGAAGATTCTCAGTCATCCAGGACATGATGAATTCAAAAAGCGTTTAATACAACAACAGCTTGCTGAGAGGCAGCAGCTCTACCAGTTGCGCCACCGTGCTGCCCCAGACAAAAACATACAAACTCAAATCAGGCAAGGACAATGATACCTAGGAGAATTTTGAGTTAGTATTAAGGTAAAATTATACATATGTGCTTTGCACAGATGAAATACAAAACATACAAAGCACCAGCTACTGGTTGACAAAACAGTTGTCTAAGGAATACAAGACCATACATATGAACTAATGATCAGCTTGAATTGACCACGAGAATAAAATAATTCAATGCCACACACATGGATTTTCAAGGGCTTACAATTCCTATATATTACAGGACACAGAGCCTCTATTAAACCTCAGTGTGATTTTAGAAGATCCCTCTAAAACCAGTTCAGCACTCACACGTTAGCTTTAAGTGTGGGTTATTCCAAAGTTATGCTTTGTTCGTTATACTTCTCTGCATCGGTTTGAACTTTCTCAGTCACATTGTCACAAAGATTGGCTATGGATACCTGTTCCAACATGAACTAACCCTCATTTATCCATCCATTATCTTTACCCGCTTCTTCCTTTTTGGGTCATGGGGGTCACTGGTCCAGCTATCATTGTGCAAGAGGCGGGGTACACCCTGGACAGGTCCCCAGTTCGTCACAGGGACACATAGAGACAATCAAGACAAACAACCATTCATCCTCTCACTCACACCTAGAGACAAATTGGAGTTACCAATCAGCCTCATTTACTCCCTTTACAGTATATACAGATGACATCTAGTTTTATGCCAATAATCCACCTTACCAAGATCCATCCATCCATTATCTTTACCCGCTTATTCCATTTTGGGTCACGGGGGTCGCTGGTGCCCATGTCCAGCAATCACTGTGCGAGGGGCGGGGTACACCCTGGACAGGTCGCAAGTCCATCACAGGGCCACATAGAGACAAACGAGACAAACAAACATTCACTCTCTCACTCACACCTAGGGACAATTTAGAGTTACCAGTCAGCCTAACATGCATGTTTTTGATCTGTGGGAGGAAACCGGAGCACCCGGAGAAAACCCACGCATGCACGGAGAGAACATGCAAACTCCACCCAGAGGGCCCCTGGACCGGGGTTTGAATCAGGGACCTGTTCGCTGAGAGGCAGCAGCTCTACCAGTTGCGCCACCGTGCTGCCCCCCTCACCAAGATATAAAGCAATAAAATGGATTGTCATTCAGAATGGTTGATTGGTATCCAAGAGAAGCAAGGTGATCACAACTGAAGTGGTTGAACTTCTAGAAAGAAACATTGCAGATTTTAAGTATAGCTAAAAAATGCTTTAGAAAATTAAATGAAAATAGTAACCATAAAGAAGTCACAAGTCATCCAGCCACAATCAAGTGCCTAAAAACAGATTAAGGCAGATCCCAAAGAGTCTGATAAAAGCTCAAGTCATCAATGCTTCTTGCATAATCAGATACAGCACTGGTATAATAGCCCCAACAATGGAGATACAAGCCACTGATATCAAGACAATAAAACCCTTCAGAATGCAGGGTTTCACTCCAAGTCCAGCAAACTGAGACTGAACACCAAGCAAAAGGTGGGAAGCAAAAGACTGGTGAGCATCAAAACCATTACCATGGAGATGTGCACCAAGGAAACCAGTAGGTGATTTACTTACAGGAACAAAAAAGTGGAAGAGGCGCAACAGAGGGAATATCACCATCAAAGAAAATCTAAAAAAAATGTTTTGTCTTACACCTCATATTTCATATGTGTGTGTGTGTGGGTGTGGGGGGGGGGGGGGGGGGTATATTTAAATAATCAAAAATTGTTTTTCGAGAGAAATTGATGAAGAAATGGCTGAAGAAAACCAAGGCCATATTTAGCCAGGATGTGGTCTCAGATTTTAACATGCTAAAACGTCCACCGGTGCATTAAACATGAAACCTGGTCATGTTCAGTCTAATTCACACCTTCATGCATGCAACCAAAACATCGCTCTTGTGAGCCAGACACACAAAAACCCCAACACTTCTCTTAAAATAATGACACAAACGTGGATGCGAACAGCTCAATCTGAATCTAAATAGGTTGTGGGCATTTAATGATAAATAATGTATACAATTAATAAGTTGTGAAAAGTGCCTAAAGACAGAGAGTATAGATCAATCCCACGCAAATGGTAGTTTGAGTGTAAAACAAAGCTGTTCTTGCCTCAGCTGAGATATTTATTCATTCCCACAGACACTTATTGATATGTTGTGGTTACAAGCTGTTTTTTCTTCATTGCTTCTAGTCAAACCAGCTTATTGTATGCAAGTGTTTCTGTATGTCTGATAGTGTGAGAGTGAGTTACTGGTGGTGGTATAGCTCCCAGGCGAACAGAGTCTGGTGCACTGTGGGAAAACAGGAGGCTTTTGTCTACTTTCATGGTTTACAGCACTCTTTTGCTGCTCTATCGATCCTTCCCTCCATCTCTCCCACACACTTGGCCCCATCCCCATAACACCACCGTAATGTGTGTGTGTGTGGGAGAGAAACAACTCATTTTTGTCCATCTCTTGAATGTTCGCTGCCATTTACCACACACATAGTTTTCAATAAAGTGAGAAAGCGCCCAGTACTGCGCAGGTTTAAAACAAACGTTTGCTAAATTATCTTGAATGTTCCATGATTACTGTTACTGATGGACAAGGTGCCACTATTATAAAGGTCAAAAATGTTTTGATGGTGGTAATACTGTCGGAAAAACAGAAAATGTCTTTTTACATTTGTACTATGAAGCTTCTGTGGTGTTCAAGCATGATGGAGAATTCACTTGTATTTTTCTAAAAAAATATATAGAACAGAGATAAAATAAATAAGAAAAAAGCTAAAACAAACAAAGTGAGACCTTTTTTTTTTTAAATCTAAAATTCATTTCTGCTTCCATTCATCCATTATCTTTACCCACTTGTTCCTTTCTGCAATGCAAGGGTTGCTGGTGCCCATGTCCTGCAGTCATTGTGCAAGAGGCAGGGTGCACCCTGGACAAGTTGCAAGACCATAACAGAAAAAAAAGAAGAAAGAACACACGCATATATATATATATATATATATATATATATACACACTGACTATTGACTGCACCTGAATATAAGCTGTGCCCGCTAAATTTAAAAAGAAAATTAATATTTTACATGAATAGGACACACTTGTCTATAAGCCGCAGGTGTTCACGTTGTAACATGAGATATTTACATAGAAAGATAAAAAAAAAAACCTTTTAATTAAATACCTACCGGTAACATGCACAAATGCAGTAAATGTTTGTTTTTTTCAGAACAGTGTCTGTACCACGGCTGATTTAAAAAAAAAAAAAACAGTAGTCTACAAGGAAGTCATTGATCACTACCCCCCAAGAGAGATGTGCATTGGGCAGCTATGTGAGGGCTTGGGTGACAAAGCCAAATGTTTTGGTGGCATGAAGCTCGTTAGGCCATCCAAAAAAACCCAACAAATCCATAAATTAGCTGCAGCATTGAATAAGCCGCTGTGTCCAAAGAGTGTGAAAAAAGTAGCGGCTTATAGTCCAGAAATTACGATATATACTTCG
>NC_056519.1:20426432-20447468 GCF_014905685.2 Nematolebias whitei | reverse complement strand
ACACACATATTTATATATATATACACACACACATACATATACACACATACACACATATTTATATATATACACACACACATACATATACACACACATACACACATATTTATATATATATACACACACACATACATATACACACACATACACACATATTTATATATATATACACACACACATACATATACACACATACACACATATTTATATATATACACACACACATACATATACACACACATACACACACACACATACATATATACATACATACATACATACATACATACATACTAAAGATTTAGAAACAATTACTAAATTACTATTAGAAAATATAGTAGTGTAAATAATATTAAAAATGAAAAGTTCAGATATTTTAAAGGATGTTTCTAACACTTGCTGTATCTTTTCTGTTTTAGATGAGTCTTTGAATAATTTCTGTTGAGAAAAAGTTCATTTCTGACCAATGGCTAGTCAGAGAGGACTCCAAACCCTAATGGATTACTGCCATCCTAAAACAAGTCCAGTTCCAATAGTTTCACAATGCTCCATGCAAACACACATTCAAAATAAACCTTTACATTACTGGAAACTTTGCATTATGCAAATATACAAGCAGAAATGTTCTAACACTGTCTGAGGTGCCTCAGGATGCACAGGAAGTGCTACAGCTTGGAAGTGGAGATCACCAGTTAATCCCGCTGGTTTTAAAATCCATCAGTTCTTAGTCAACAGAAATGCAATTGTAAAGAGTAATCAAACACATTATTCTCATTTATTTAAAATGATCTCTCCTTTATTTATAATTTTCTCTGCATTAGTTCTCGAAACTCTAAAGAAGTTGACCCAAATTCAAAATAAAAGCGTTGCCTTTTACAGGACACCGATGAAGAATAACAGGCATTTTCCTAAAGGTAAAGTGGTGAAGAAGGAGCTTTGACTTTTATTTTTCCAGCATCATCGTTGTAGATAAAGCATGTTTTCATTCCTTTATTCCTGTTTTTGAAAATGTGGCATCACTGCGCTCATTAGCAGGAAGCTGGGTAATAAGTTCAAGAGCATCAGCAAGCCTTTAATTAACATTTTTCATGAGCTGTAGAAACACACACACACACACACACACACACACACACACACATACAGAGCGAGATCGTCAAGTTGCTACAATCATGACAAACATTCAAGGTTGTGGCTTTTCTGGAACGCAATTTCAAAACAATTAGAGCTCCTTTGTGAAATGACAATTAATGACATTTTCCACAGGTCAAAGTTGAACCACTCAGCATGTGGACGGGTGCGCGGATTAGACTTACAGATGTTCTGAGAGAATTTAGAGGAAAAACTCATTATCTTGTGGCTATAAAAGAATATTGTTATTACAGCAGTGGACGTCATTAATTCTTCTATTAGTTTTAGGTATACAAAATAAAATAAAAATACTTTTTTAATACAAAACCGATAAAAAAAAAATCTTCACTTCAGAAAGCGTTTTGAAAAAAAAATCTAACGTTTTTCACCAAAACCTTCACTTTTGTGTTTTTTTAATGGGAAATGTAAGCACCGATGAAAATGACAGTCGTAATAAATCGTCAGTGAAGTGTAAGTGGGTTTGAAATGTTAAAGGTCAAAGGTCACCTAGAAGTGCCCAAAACCTATGTTTACTGGTGATCAAAATGTTATAAATTTGTTAAATTACTAAAGTCGCTTTCTTCTCTCCCTGCTTCTGACTGTGTAGCTATGGCCAACTATTTTTATGTCATTGGAATTATAATCAGTCTTTTCATGAGTATTTTTGAAAGCAGGAAAGACATGATTTTATTAGATTTACACCTTTTATTGAATTCTGCAGCATTAAAAGGCATCTTGATTATTTCAGGTATAACGGGACACAAAATGACTTGATGGGCACACAAACATAATGAAATGCCTTTCAGAAAGCTGCAACACCTATAAAAATACACTATTGATGTCTGAATAATCAAAGATTTTACAAGAATAGTCAACTGTTAGAGAGACTTTGCTAATTAACTGTAAATGACTTAAGAAAATAAATTTTCTTTTTCTAATCACTGTGGTTCAGAACTGTACCTGAAAAAGGGTCAACTACTTGACACTTTAAGGCAATGCTGGTTCTTAAGATTAGTCTACAAGATAGATTTCTTCATGACTCAAGAATAAACTGATCCAGAAAGGAAAAAACAAAATATAAAATTGACCAGTAATTTAAATAGCTGTTTTGCGTCTGTGGAGAAAGGTTAACATGCTGTAGACAATTAAAAAAAAAACTTGAAAGAATGAGATGTGACAAGAGTAGAGCATACAGAAAATTATACACCCATCAACTGGCCTACAAACTATTATACAACAATACAGCATTCCATAGCAATGGCCCAGGTAATAAAAAATACTTTGAATAACCTTTGACCTTGATTCGTGACCTTGACATAGCTGGGGTGATGAAAATATTATGTGGCCCGCTGTCTAGTGGTGGTACAAAAGTGTATAACATTTCAATAAATTAAATTGAGAAGATCAGACGTTAAGCCATGTACAGGTCTGTCGCGGTGAAGAGAGAGCTGAGTCAAAAGACAAAGCTCTCAGTTTACCGATCGACCTACGTTCATACCCTCATCTATGGTCATGAGCTTTGGGTTGTGACTGAAAGAACGAGATCTCGGATACAAGTGGCCAAAATGAGTTTTCTCCACAGGGTGTCTGGGCTCTCCGTTAGAGATAAGGTGAGAAGCTCTGTCAACTGGGAGGGATTCAGAGTAGAACCATTGCTTCTCCACATCGAGAGGAGCAATCCGAGGTGTCTCGGGCATCTGTTTAGGATGCCTCCTGGACGCCTCCCTGGTGAGGTGTTCTGGACACGTCCCACCGGGAGGAGGCCCAGAGGAAGACCCATCACACGCTGGAGGGACTGTTTCTTGGATGGCCTGGGCACCCCTCGGGATTACCCTGAAGGAGCTGGCCCAAGTAGCTAGGGAGGGGGAAGTGTGGGCCTCCCTACTTTCAATTCAATTCAATTAAGTTTATTTATATAGCGCCAAATCACAATAAAGTTGTCTCAGGGCACTTTACAGGAACATTCACATACATAAAGCCAATTAGTAAAGTTCTCTATCTGAGGAGACTAGCAGCCAAGTTGAATCTAGGCTTAGTTGCAATTTTTAAAGTTGCCTCATTTGACAGGGGACTAGAGATAGTAGAAGGAAGGATGGTGTGAATTTTCTCTCTAATTGAAATACATTTTATTTATAAAGAATCTCGTGAAGTCATCACTACTTATAGTTGTAGGGATACATGGTTCAACAGAAATGGGACTTTTAATTAGTCTAGCAATAGTACTAAACAGAAACCTAGGGTTATTTTTATTCTCATTTATTAAGGATGAGTAATATAAAGTTCTAGCTTTACGGAGAGCTTGCGACCGGACCCTGGATAAGCAGAAGAAAATGGATGGATGGAAATTATGGGCGGGACAAGCAAAATGCATTGTTTGACCATTGACCTTGACATTGATGAGTTGATGAAAAATGTATTTGACACTTTGTCCAGTGATGATACGTATGTGCCTGAAGTTCATTCAATTACCTTTAACACATCAGAAGTTATGGGCAACACGATAGCGCAGTTGGTAGAGCTTGCCTGTAAGCGAGAAGGTTGATGGATCAAATCCTGGCCCGAGGACTTCATGGGTGGAATTAGCATGTTCTTTACATGCATGCGTGGGTTTTCTCCCACAGACCAAAAACATGGATGTTACGCTGACTGGTAACTCTAAATTGTCTTTAGGTTTGTGTGAGAGCATGAATGCTTGTTTGTCTCATTTGTCTCTATGTGTCCCTATGATGGACTGGCGACCTGTCCAGGGTGTCTCTCGTCTCTCACACAGTGACTCTTGGACATGGGCACCAGTGACCACCACAACCAAAAAAGGAAGAAGTGGGTAAAGATAATGGATGGATGCGTGCAAGTTATGGGTGGGACAAGACAAAGTTCAAAGACATGTATGTATAGACATTATGCCATAATACTTCAGCCTTTAGTCAGACATTTAAAAATGATGTCTAATGTGTACATTGTTGTACTGTGGCCTTACTACGTTAGACCCCATGTTTTATTTAACTAGCAAAGATTTTCCATCAGTTATAAACAGCTGATGACCCTCCAAAAGTTAGTTTTGATGTGCGACCATTATTGAGCAATAGGAATCACAATAAACCTTTTCAAATTTTATTGTATGTCCTTGTTTCTTTCAGTTCAGGAACATTGGTAAACCAAGTGCTGTAATCTCTAATGTTGAAATGGAAATTGTTATATATGCTTTTATTTCATCCAGCAGTTGTAATTGTAGTTCACTTTTTACTGGAAGCAAAGAACTCATTGGATTGTTTGCTACTGGTCCAACATGTGACAACTAAACTGTTGACTCTGTCAACAAAGTCCATGCTCAATAATCCAGGTATACAACCCAACGTTTTTCAGTCAGGTCATCTGGAAAGTTTTTCTTTTTTTGGTGCTGAAATGTTTCACCTTCTATCCGGAAGGCTTCATCATTTGTTGTTTTCAACCAGTTTGACACGACTGTCAATAAGGGAGAGGGCCGGCAATGGAGAAGGGGGCATACCAAAGAGACCATCTTATCACAAACAAAACTGGTTTGTTCCACTTTGGAGTAAGCTGTTGGGGGAAGAATCAGTTTTGTTGTGCGCTTCCTTGACTGATGAAGCCTTCCGGACCGAAGGTGAAATGTTTCAGCACACAAAAAAAGAAACTGTCCAGATGACCCAACTGAAAAATGTTGACTCTGTCCTTGAAGAGCTCCCATGTCACCTCTTACCTCTCTCTGCATTAGTTCCCTGTTCAGTATTGAACTCAGTTCAAGATTCTGGTTTGGACTTTTAAGGCTTTGCATGGTAATACACCTTCATACATTCCTGAGCTTTTACATCCATATATGTCACCACCTGGACTCTGAGGTGGACAAATCAAGGACTGCCATGAATCCTAAAACTAAATGAGACAAAGCCTTTGCAGTTGTAGCCCTGAACCTCTGGAACTCTCCACTTTCCCTTCTTTGTTCGGTGGACTCCGTAGACCTTTTCAAGAAACTGCTAGTCATTGTTTTAGACTGGCATTTTAGTAGCTTCTTATCTTTCTTGAAGGGTTCTTACCTTACTGTTTTGGTTTCTTGGCTTACTGTACTATGTCTATAATTTGAGGCACCTTGGGGTTTTTACCTTAAAAAGGCGCCATTCTGACAAACACTTGCATACATGGAGGTTGCTGTAGATCAGTGGTCAGTGCTGCAATCTTATATTCCTGAGGCTGCAGGTTCAGGTCTAGGTTGTATTGTAAAGGGCACCCCAGGTAAAAACAATAGGCACATTTTCTACCAAATGTGCTTCCTGTGATGAACCCTGCAGAGAGCAACTGAAACAAAAGCAATATCTTATTTAAGTGTTTACCTAAAGCGTGTTGAGAATCAACAGAGAACTTTATGAAAAACTTGATCTGATGTATGCACTCTTGATGTCTTAGTGTATTAAATAAAAACAGTGATTTGTTTTTTTTTACAAAATCAAATCATGAGAAAAGAGCAACTATTATAATTTGCAAAAAAAAAGGAAATCTGTAACTTTTATAAATATATATTTAGTTATCTATTTCAGACACATTTTAAAAAGTTGAGATATTCTAGGGGATTTTTTATATTGTGAAACGTAGTATTTGCTTCACACCAAAGATAATCTGGAACTGTCAATGCCGAGTAACAGATTGTTTCAGGTGCAGTCTCTTTTCTGCAAGCACATCTTAAGCCCAAAGTAATCCCTCGCTCATGTGGTTATCTCATTTGTTCATGAATGGCAGGTCTCGATACCGCGCTGTCTAAAAAAATCTGAGATCATGAGTGTGCAGCTTTGGTTTGTGCCCCTGGCTTATACTCGCAGAAATTCCTTTAGAGTATTTGAATTATTCAAATTCTTAAGATCGTGGAGGAAAAATGAGCAAATCTCTTTCTAATCTTTCTTTTGGGCAAGACTGCTTTTTACTTTTCTGAAACATTTTCCTATTTATTTTATACAAACTAAATATTCCCTTCCTTTTAGTACAGAAGCTATAATGCCTCCAAAATAATAATAATAATAATAATAATTTTATAGCTGCCTTTGCAAAATCAAAATGACAGTAATAAGTTAGCCCCTCATTTCAGTGCTTTTAAAACTGTGTTTTGTGGAACGTTTATGAGCAATTATTTGTTGAAGATACTGCAGCATTTTGAACAACCTTAGTTTGTAGAGCTGGACTTCTATTTTGACTGAAATTGCGAGCTAATGGCTAGCACATAGCTAAGAACAAAGTAGATTGCTGCCGACTTAAATCTAAAATAAATCTCAGAAGCTGATGTGAAAACTATATTATAAACCTTTACACAGTGGTCAGTTTTCAACTACATGGTTATATTTGTTTAAAATAGTTTGATTTTACCGATGGAAAATCACACTGTTGCACCAGGATTGCGACAGCTCCCGTCACTGTTTGAGATAGCAAATAATTACTGAATTCTATAAAAATAACCATGTAATGTCAAGATGAAGCTGCTGTAAAGATTTGTAAATTAGGATTTGCATGAACTTCTATAAAACCTTTAGACTTGTGGCTGTAAGGTAGTTTTGTTCTTGGTCCTACAAGGACTAGCCTTCAGCTCAATCCCAGTAAAGTGCTATGTGTTGTCATCATTGTATGTTTCTATACAATGATGAAATTAGTTCACTGCATTCAACCCATCACATGTGAGAGAGTTGCGATTTCTGCCCCGAGCAGGTGCGCTTGATGGGCGGGCTGGGTCAAGTTTAGGCTTTTGATGTGATTTTAATTGTGCATGTGACCCCGCCCACCCTGCTTTGCAATTTGCAAATGACCAACAACAAGTGACATAATGGAGCTGGATAGTATGCATTAAGCTTCAGGTGGACAACCGGATCATCGGCCGCACGCGTCCCGCTCCGCACCCTGTTGTCATCTGCAGTGAAGGAAGTAGAAGCATCTAAACTAAAAAAGCCAAAGCGAGCAGCGTTTGCAATTAAAATAACCTTGTTCTAAATTTTCCAAATAATTTTACTCTAATAATATTTTTATTCATCTGTATAATAGCCCAACTTTAGGGGAGATTTTTAGGCTATTTATTTTGCATGTTAATATCCATTTGGTGAAACAAGAAATCTTATGTCTTCCTTTCTTTGAAATGCATTTGGAAAACTATCATGTCAAACTGATTTGCTTACAAAAGCAGTAAAAGCTTAATTTTAATTTTTTCTGGGTTCGGGCCTATAATTACAGTTAATTGGTAGGGTTGGGTCGGGCTTGGACAAAATGTCTATGGGCTTGGGCCGGGTCAGATTTTTTTATGCCTCAATACAACTCTAATGTGAGATACACCCAGGTGGAGCAGTGGGCAGCTATGTAGGCAGTGGCACCCAGGGAGCAATTAGGCATTAGATGCCTTGCTCAAGGACACCACAACATGTAGGCATGGTGGAAAGTTGAACTTGTGACTTTCTGGTCCCAAGTCAGCTGCCCTACATCTACACCATTTCAGCCCCAATGACCAATTTCCAGTTACCAATTAGAGCTGTCTGCAGCAGGTAAGATATTGCTCAATCACAGAACCCTACTACAAACGATCTAAACAGCTGCTTCAGTTCAACTCTGCACAAAAATGTGTTGTAGACCTAAAACGTTACCATTGTCCAAAACAAAACATAAAACTATGGCAGTTATTACATGATTTTTCAACCCAGTCCACAGACTCTTAGGTGTCGAGACGGTTCTTGTCATCCTGAGCATTTCTTTGCATTGCTGATCTTGTGTTGATCTGCATACGACAAATAAACCAGGAAAGGAAAAACCTGCATGTAAAAACATCAAGCAGGTTCTCCTAATAGAAAACCAAGACTGGTTGTATAACTAACAAACTAACTTCCACACGTAACATTTGCTCTGAAGGTTGTGGAGATGAAAAGCAGCATGCGGCGCCTTGATGAGGCTGCACAGTATTACAGAGAGACAAGTATAGCTTACTTCACACGTTACAGAGCTTGATTGACGAAAGGTGAGAATTACTCACCTTTGTGGGTGAATGTGCGTCAGTGCCAGCCTGTGCTGTTGATCTATATGTTCTTACAATCTGTCTGTGTGAGCTTCACCTGTCATCGCACCTAAATGCTTTTAATGCGAGACATACAGGAATCCCAGGTGGGAAGTGGCTGCTGGAGCATTTGGCGGGAAGTGGAAGGGCGGCTGCATGCTGTTGATGGTTCTGGTGGCAGATCTGGCGTTGGCGGTGGCTAGCACATTGGAACGAGACGTGCCATCCAATCACTTTCAAGAGACAGGAGCGTGGGAGGATAATTACAAGTATTCCTGTCAGAGGCGTCACGTTCCCATTGATGCACTAGGGTGAAACCAGGAGTGATGTAAGGAGGCGAGTGGGCGAGATTGCAAGACAGGAGAGACATAAGAGGTTGGATTACCAGGAGCAATTAATTAAGCATGTTTTTGTCCTTTTTATGTTTTCGTATTAATAACTATATGTTAGGAGCATTATATATTTAAATTCACACTTAATTTTCTTTTATTTCTCATTTTCCAGTGACTTGCAAGTATAGACAAAACAAAGCAGTGAAGAAATAAATGAGGGCTGTGGATATTTATGATTGTACAACTAAAAATATAAAAACTTAACACACAAAATGACTTGTATCCTTTAGACTTTTGTGTGTGTTGTGTTTTATAGGCAATGATGGTTTTAGCATGGAAGGGCCCTTAAATAGCTAACACCGCCAGTCTCCCACACAGCCGCACCAGTAGACTCAGTGTTACTACTTCTCCGCCTTTGACTGACAGATTTTATTCTTAGTTAGTTGGTGTAACACACCATAACAGCTTGAGCAATGAGTTACAACTAGCATGAAGGCCTTCCATGTACTGTGGGTTTACGTTAAGTAAAAAGAATAAATTAAAAATGCTTTTCAGTTCAACCCACACATGTGAACAATAAATACGATAAATTGATAATCTTAAATGGTTATTTGACAACTGTTGCAGAGATCCGTCAGATAAATCCAAATTTGACACTTTATTATTTTGCACCAACAACTCTTATAAGTCATTACAAGTCAAGCTTCGTGCAGAGCTAATTTGGACATCATTATCATTATGACCATCTGTCTAGTATTACTAAAGTCCTCCGTTTGCCACTTCAGCACCCCAGAC
The DNA here is from genome assembly GCF_014905685.2 of Nematolebias whitei. Lineage (NCBI taxonomy): Eukaryota > Metazoa > Chordata > Actinopteri > Cyprinodontiformes > Rivulidae > Nematolebias > Nematolebias whitei. The sequence continues at coordinate 20,438,186 of NC_056519.1, read as the reverse complement.
TTGTCAAAGCCTTTACTTTACTGGACCTTTGAAGATCTACTGTAGTTTGTGGCACCAATCCATAGATTTTTTTTAAAAAGTTTTTTAAGTTGTAATGTAGATCATCGTAAAGTGGACTTGATTGGGCAAACAGAAAAAACACAAAAAAACAGTGTCTGGACTAAATGAACTGTTATTTTAAGTTAGCACCTAGAACTCATTGTTTCCTTAAAGTTTTTGTAAAAAAATTCTGCTGTGTGACACCATGCTCCATAATTTTAGTTGAATAATGAAGAATAATAGCTGTGCCTGCTCTTTTTTTGTTCATATTGATGCTTTTACCAAGTTCCATGAACCTTTTTCTACAATATAATCGTTCTTAATTTGACTATCTATGGGACGGGTGTGGCTGAGTGGTTAGAGCAGTCGTCCTCTAATGCAAGAGTTGGGGGTTCAATTCCACCAACAGTTACATGCCGAAGTGTCACTGGGAAGGACACTGAACCCCTCATTGCCTCAGATGTGTGTCCTATTGATGTATGAATGTGATCTAAAGCACTGATTAGTCTCTTTAGAATGATTTGTTCAATTAGCTTTGTATAGATCTGGTAGAGAGCTGTATGAATGGGTAAATGAGGACACAGGTTGTAGTGTAAAGGGCTTTGAGTATCTTGATAAGATAGAAAGGCGCTATATACAGTAAGTACAATCCATTTACTATCAGTAAGAAGACAGCGGAGAGGTCATCTTTTATTACTTTAGAGACTTTTGAATGTTATGGTAGACAGTAATTATTCCTTGTAATAATTTTTGAGAAATGTTTACCTGTGTTCAGATGCTAGGTTTGTTTAAGGGCAGGTTCTGAGTTCTCTACAAAACTCACTTTTTCACTTCAGGAAGTCAGAACGAGTCATAACCTCATGCAGGTGAAGATATTGATAAGTTTGTTTTTGTAAATGCATCGATCTTCTGTGATTGCTGACCGTTTTCCAAAGCTTAGAAATAAATATGTAGAAGTCAACACCTGATCGCTTTGGGAATCCCTTTTTTTTCCACGACACAAGCACACTATCTTGCTGAAGGAAATGACTGCCATAAATTGTTATGGTCTATAAAGTAGAACATTTCCAAGTAACATATGCATAAAGTGCAATAGCCAAGGTTTCCCACAGAACATACCAGTTCATGCCTTTACCTCAATGCATCCCAAAGCCATTCTTTCCACAGGTAAAAGGTGATGGACCTCACCATGGAAGAAACCATTTTTTTAGATCACAGAAAGAATATAATCTGGACTGGTCTGCAGCTACAGTATGTAGCCCCATTAGCAACAATCTGCAATATATGGTGTGTTCCTGCACTTTCAGTCAAAAGCAGTTTTTTTTCCTCTTAATTGGGGCCACAGGGCAGCATGGTGGTGCAACTGTTAGAGCTGCTGCCTCTCAGCGAGCAGGTTACCCTGGTTCAAATCCTGGTCCAGGGGCCTTTCTGGGTGGAGTTTGCATGTTCTCTCCGTGCATGCGTGGGTTTTCTCCGGGTACTCCGGTTTCCTCCCACAGACCAAAAGCATGCATGTTGGGCTGATTGGTAACTCTAAATTGTCTCTAGGTGTGAGTGAGAGAGTGAATGGTTGTTTGTCTCATTTGTCTCTATGTGTCCCTGTGATGGACTGGAGACCTGTCAAGGGTGTACCCCGTCTCTCGCACAGTGACTGTTGGACATGGGCACTGGCGACCCCCACGAACCAAAAAGGAAGAAGCGGGTAAAGATAATGGATGGATGAATTGAGGCCACAGTAGTTAGTGATGGACAATATTAGTTCCCATCATACTTTTCATCATAATTTCTGTATAAATTATCAAGCTCTGGTGAAAACATTGTTTTTGAAGTGAATCTTTCAACCCCCAAGTACAGACAATTTACGTTTACATGACTGCGCCAGATTTGATCAATTTCTTGCCACGCTCATTAAAATGGAGTAATCAAAGGCTTCAACAACTTTTTCTTTTAGTTCAAATAAAAATTTCTCCCAAATCTTAAAATAATGCCTAATTGCCTAATTTAAACATATTTTAAAACAACAAAATGAAATGAAAAGTAATTTGTTTAATAAAGGTTAATATTTTGTATTTATAAATGTCCATGTCAGTGTTTCAAGTGCACCTACCCCAAGACAAGTTGTTAAACACTATCATTATGAAAGGTTTTTTAAATGTTCTTTATGGAAGTGGAGCTTATTGATTATTTTTGCAATCCATTTGTGAGGACATGAGATGATTGTCTGAGATGAAGAGCAGTTTGTTCCCCAATTTACTTCACCTCTGACTCAGCCCCAATATTAGTTCTTTGCCAACACACTCCACAATGTGGCAGTGAATATGCTGCTGCCGAACAGGAATTTTTAGGAGAAACGCAGAGACTAAAGCTTCTTATCTGGCAAAGCTTGGCCATTCAAGCATAAACTAAATTCACACTTGGTGCCTGCACTGATTGTTGTAGTGCTCACAATGTTAACAGAAAGCAATCAAAGTAGACATCCCTGCATGCAAAAGTGCAGCTGTCAGCAGCCTTAAAGAGACTGTGCCAATAAACCATGTACAAAATTCCAAATTTAATAAGATAGTGGAACATCCTGTCATTCAATATTTCCTGATGCTATCATGGATTACAATGACAGGAGCTGAGAGTGAAAATATCGAATTCTGGTGTTGTCGGAGGCGGAGGAATTGAAGGAAATCCAACAACACAACACTAAATAGCTACATTTTATACACCTAAACACAGAATAAAAAGTTCTCTAAAAGGTCATGTTTTGCAGGATTCAATTTTTTAGGGTCTTAAACTTACATACAATAGTTATGCTCATCTGTATATACAGAGCTCTGAAGGGGAAGTGGACAAAATGAGCTTGTCGTTCTCAGTTGATTGGAAGCACAAATGTCTACAAATGTACTGCTTGGACTATTCTATGGTATGGAACAATTTTATGAACAGTAAATGTTTAAAGTCTTTTACCTTGGAGTTTGTTCATGCAGGTCTGCTATGGTTAGACTCAAATGTTTCAGAAGCATTGTGTGATTTCTAGAGTTTGTGTTGCAAATACAGTAACATTAATGATAACAAGCAAAGAGGTTTTTATGGCACCTAATGAGTGCACAGTTGTGGGCCCCTTTCTGAATGATGCATCAGAGTCCTTACCTCAGCATAATGTGCTAAAAACACCAATAAAGCTCAAATCTCACTGAGCTACAACCTGTTGGTGACAAATTACAAATGGCATTTGTGAGGAAATTTAAAAAAGTTGTATTAGTTTTCAGGTTTTTTGCACAAGCAAAAGGACCTTGACATTTTTCAAGAGCATTAAATATTTTAAAATGGTCAATTAATTCATTTGTTTTTAAATATATTTGGCAAAGGGATCTGGAACCATTCCAAATATCTATTTTGTTTCCATGGGCTCTTTTAAAGAACACCTCAAGCCAGGCCTTCAATGTCTTCTGGCTACCTCTGTGTGGTACCTTTAAACAAGAGGCCACAAAGGGGGTGAAGCTAAACCACCCTTGTAAAAAGGGGCGGAGATGGTGTAGAGGTTGTTCAACCGACTTAGGACCAGAAAGTCGCGATTTGACTCCCCACCATGCCCACATATCATGGTGTCTGAGCAAGACACCTAATCCCTAATTGCTCCTCGGGTGTTTACATATCTGCCCACTGCTCCACCTGGTTGTATCTCAGGTGTGATGGGTTAATTGCAGAGAACCAATCATGTCATAGTGTGGGAACATACAATGATGACAACATATAGCACTTATACTTGATGTGCCCTTGCACTGCAAAATTAGGTAGTAAGAGAGGTAAAATGGTCAACATGGGAAACGTTAAGCTGGCTTTGCACCTCAATAGTTTGATGAAGTGACGGCAAAAGTCTGTTTAACTACCTGGTTGCAGGATTACAAACAATAAACAGATTTAATACCAAGGAAAGACTGGACACACAGCAGCTTTGATTTTAGTTTAAAACAGTTGTTTAATTCAAACAGAATTGACAAAATTAGTTAATTCAACATTTTTGTAAAACAACACTATGCAGTTGGTCACACATTTTATACGTTGTGCTCTAAGTCAGTGCAGTTGAATTTCACTCCATAACACTTGCTTTGTTTCTGGAAACTCAAGCCTGTGATGACTGTGCAGATGCTGCACATTTGGATGTTGTGCAGCTGGAAGGATTTTTACTGAAACCTCTTTACTTTAGGGCATTTGTTATGATGTGTAGCCATGGCAACAAGGTGTTTTGCAACAACCAGGAGCAGCTGATTAACATCTTAAAAGCTCAATGATATCTCAGCTACAGCTCCAAATCTCAAATGAGTTGAAAAGGAGGTGTCATGGATGAATTCCCGTCAACCTGGTGGCGATGCTTGAGTATTTGACAGCCAATGTCCGGAAGCTGGTGGGAAACTCTGCTTGTGACAAGGGGAGGACCGGGTTTATCCCCCGTCACCTTCAGCTGTCTGTCCGTGGCGATGAGCAGCTCGGCAGACTGCTGGGAAGAGTGATCATCGCTCAGGGAGGAATTCTGACCAGCATTTGGGAAGTCCTGCTGCCCAGGAGGAACAAGAGGTCTGCCAGATCTGACAGCAAGCTGGATTCGGGTGGACGGATCGGTATCTGCGGCCAGATTCTTCGGATTCGCTGCAGGAGATTCTTCCTGCCCACAGCTATCAGTATCTATAACAACGCTTGAATGAAACCAAGATGAGCTACAACAATACTTAATTTCCCTTTGGGATTAATAAAGTATTTCTGAATTGAATTTGTGTGCTGGTTCCATCTGAGATGTATGAAAGACAGAGGCAGCATAAAGACAGACCGATCTTTACTGTCGTTTTCCAACATTGTTTTGTGACAGATGCTCATGAGTCAGGGAATGCAAAGAAATGTGCGACAAATTAGGAAGAGCTTGGCGACCCATGGAACCAAATTGTAACTGACTGGAGGTAAAAAAATAAAATAAATGGCGATAAAATTTAGATGTGATTGAGACTTAAAACACTTCATGACAAAACTGGGAAAAAAGAAATTCTATGTCATTCGTTGTAACAATGCATGAAAAGAGTAATGGCTGATGAGTTTAAGAAGCTCTAGAGTATCTTACAAACTGTAGAAGGTGTCCGGAGCAAGACTGGTATAAGATGAATGGCTAAGCAAACCATACACTCTTCCAGCACCCACGCAATTTCAACTATGTTTGTGCTGCTGTAAAAAAAGGCTGCTCAACTGTCGCTGTCTGAATTATAAAACCAAGTTATTGGGCATAAATTATACAGGCCAATGATGAAGTTGACCTTCATGACGAGATTAGATGAGTATAATGACCTATAGCTCCTCATTAACAGAATGCTAACTTGTTTGTGTAAAAAGTCCAAAACCTTTGGCAAAACTGCAGCCTGATGAGCAAACATCTCCAATATTTTTTCCAGAATTGATGGCAAGCTTGAAGGTGCATCTTAACTGCAGGGGACACACACAAGCTCCAGCTAAATTTCAACTCTGGCCTTATCAATTGGAAGCCATCTAATCAGCAGCTGGTTCAATTTAGCTCAATGCACCTCTGGCCAGTCACTACAAGGAAAAAAAAAAGCAGCTTATTGAGCATTGAGCCGCAAAAATGGCCCACACCCGGTGCTTCCCAATGATCCCCAACAGACAAACAGAGAACAGGGTCAGTGTCAGAATGTGTGAAAACAAGTGAAATGACGAGAAAGAGCGACAGCACATATTTCAACTGTATGTCGGTTTAGAAGAATACAAAATAAAATGCTGCATGTAAAGCAATGACTCGCCTTGCATTCCTTGAGTCTGGGTAATATCACAGCTAAGTGGTGCAGCGGGGTGGCTGCTGATCGCAGTAAAAGGGGTGGAGGTGGAGGATTTGAGGATATCTAAGACGAATTAGAGAGACATGATGAATGATGCAATATTTTCATGCCAGAGGGAAACTATTGCACTTCAAATTAGAGGTGGTGACAGAGAGAGGGAAGGAGTCAAGGAGGAGGAATGAAATAAATCCACAGGAATAAGAGGCTAATGATGGAGAGGGAACATTTCTACTGCTGATGGGAAAAACAAAAGGAGCCAGGAGAAAGAAGTTAATATTCCGTTTGTCAATAGATCAGTCACAATATTATTGCCTTTTTTTAAAGACAAATGTAGCTGGAATTACTGCAGGGTTCTACAATGAATCAGTACTATTTGCAAGACAAATTCTTAATGCATGTAATACACATTCCATCTTGTACATGGTTCTTGGAAAACAAAACTCCACATTATTGTATTCAATACAAACCTTTTGTATTTCAGTGTTTGGGGATATCTACTGTACATGAAGCTCCCCTAGTTCTTCAATAGTTCACAATTAAATTCCTTCACAAGGTATCTAGTTGTTTAAAGATAAAACGTTTGAGTTCAGCAGCAGATCCAACTGCAGACACGACAAAAAGAAAAAAAGAAAAAAAGTAAAATTTTATTTCTAGCAAGTTGAAGCAAAAGCCAATTTTGGCAAAACACTTCAAGCTAGACTTGAGATGCCTTCTAGCCAGCTTGGTGTGAATTTTGCAGGGGCTGAGGTGACCTGTGGGTTCAAGTTGACCTGCCACTGTAACATACTGTATCTGAATCCAAAACTGAGGACGTGTTAATGCCGTAAAAGGTCCATGTATGAAAATGTAAGTTAGCCGCACAGCTTGACGATGTGACGTAAAAATGACAGTCTCTTGGCTAGCTAGCCACAAGACTTAGAATGGTAGATACGTCAGGCTCACATCATTGTTGGATGTGGCTGACCTAATTAGTGATTCATAAACAATCAAGTGTGGACTCATACTTGCATCCATATTGGAAAGCTCTTTGAATAGTAAGTTTCTTTCGTTTGCTCCCTTCGTCAGGGGTTGCCACAGTGAAGGAACTCAATTTGGCAATCATTTTACTCCAGATACCCTTCCTGATGCAACCAGGGCTCAAACTCACAACCTCAGGATTACAAGACCACAGCACTGACCACCAAGCTATCGCAACCCCCACTTCGTATTCAAGGAGCTTTCCAGCTCCTTGAATAAGAAGTGAAAATGTCTTACAGAATAAAATACTTTGTTGTACTTGTTTCAACTTTCTAGGATTGCTATGTCCTTTATCAATGAGAATCTGCACCAGAATTATCTTAGATATGTGTATAAATTACTACTATGTGCAAAAATCAAACAGATACCCAGTGACCTAAAAAGCAATACCTTGAATTCTGATAGAGTGTCCATACATGACAAAATGAACATGTAAATGTGATTGCATACTGTTATTTTGTAAAACCAAAGACTATATAGTTATATTTCAAATGTTTGGCAACAAAATGTAGGATGATATTGGAAATTCAAAATCCTCATCTGGCAAAATATTTCAAGAAGACTTCACAATCTAAATTTCAGGAAATATGTTTTGGTAAAAACTGACAAACCAACAAAGACAAAAAAAAACCATGAGCTAAACACTTCTAACAGATGGGCATGGAAATGAAGATGACAAAAAAGTTGATTGCGAAAAAAAATTCAGACACGTCTCACATATTACATACAGAAGGAAACACACACTGTGGTCTTCCTCTTGAATGCTGAGGTTGAAGCCCTCCTCAAGATGAGCTGTGCTGTGTAATATTCAGGCTTCCGGACCACTGATCAGCCAGTCCAGAAGTCCAATCAGACTGACAGCCAGCAGCCCATCTCGTTCTTGCTTCACTTCACTGGTTTGATCGCACACATATATACATACCTATATACCACACTGAGGGTGAGGCATGGAGTCAGACTTTGCCTTACACCTTTATAAAGATACAAATGACTCGGGCAAACCCCAGCAATCTTTGTTTACACACTCTTCTGTCAGAAACATTGCGTTGCGAAATTGAAATATTGTACAGTGTGTGAAAGATAGAGACTGAATGCCCCCTCTGAAAAATAAAGAAAAACAAAAGGGAAAACAATTCACCTCAGTAACTGCAAGAGCTGTGAAGTATGCAGTTTTCAAGACAGAATGAAAAGTTATTTTCCTCTCATCATACACAGATCATCTATATTTGTGCTAATTTGTTATAGGATAGCAAGGCTCTATTTAAGTGTGAATGGAATCTTCCATGATGCATCGTAACAATCCCAACACATACAAAGAAACATAAAAAAACACCATCTACTTGATACCGTACTAGTTATCTGTAGTTCCATTATGAAATGAATGATAGATGAAGAAAATAGTGATTAGTGACAAATACCATTCTCCTTCAATAAAACAGACATACATCTACTTTTGCTTTAATAATCCCCAAGCAAATGAGACATAACATCTTGATTTATAATGTACACATTTACCTTAAAAAGAATGTGATATATTTATTCTTGTACTAATACAATTATTCTATACTTTTATAGGTTTAGATTACATTTTCTTAAAACATTGACAGTAGCTACCAGTAGATTTATTTTATCCTACTTGACATTTATTTCTCATTTTGTTGGGTTTATGAGTTTACAAGTTATATGCATGTATCATCATTAATCCCTTCGAAGAACAATTTACCGGAACCACATGTCAATGGTCAAACTTTGTTGTACTGAAGTCAGATCCCCTCAGAGATTTTTTTTTTCTCCAAACAGTCAATACATTCTGCAAGTTGTTTGGCTGACTGGTTTATTAGTTCAGGAAGTCTTCTTCTTCTTTTGGCTTTTCCCCTCTTCAGGGATCACCACAGCGAGTCATCCTCCACCATCTCACTCTGTCCTCTGCATCCTCTGTCCTTACTCCAATTACCTCCATGTCCTCTCTAACTGCATCCATATACAGTATCTTTGGTCTTCCTCTTTTTCTTTTCAGTGGCAGTTGCACTTCTAATATCCTTCTACCAAGATACCCACTGTATTTCCTCTGGACATGTCCAAACCACTGTCCCTCCTCTGATAGATTCCAGTTTGTAAATGTAAATAATAAATCTTCTTCATACACTTGAGTTAGTCATGGAGTTCCTCAAGGCTCAGTGCTTGGACCAATACTCTACTTTATATATGCTTCCATTAGGTAACGTTATTAAACAGCATGGGATACATTTTCATTGTTATGCTGATGACACACAATTATATCTGTCCATTAAACCCAATGAATCCAATCAGCTACTTAGACTACAAGCATGTCTGAAAGACATAAAAGCCTGGATGACCCTTAATGTTCTCCTTTTGAACACAGACAAGTCTGAGGTTTTAGTTTTTGGACCTGAGCACCTTAGGAATGAATTTTTCAGTCTTTCTCCCTCCTTAGATGGCATTAATCTGTCCTCCAGCTCTAATGTAAAAAATCTTGGTGTTATTTTTGATCAGGACATGTCTTTTATCCCCCACATTAAAAGCGCTACTAGAACTGCCTTCCTCCACCTGCGTAACATCACTAAAATTAGAAACATCTTATATAAAAATGATGAAGAAAAACTGGTCCATGCATATGTCACATCTAGACTGGACTAGTGCAATGGTTTATTATCTGGATGTCCAAATACTTATTTAAAATGTCTTCAGTTGATCCAAAATGCTGCTGCCAGAGCCTTAACTGGAGTTAGTAGGAGAGATCATAGTTCTCCAGTTTTAGTTTCTCTCCATTGGCTCCCTGTCAAATCCAGAATAGAATTAAAAATCTTATTTCTAACCTACAAAGTTCTCAACAACCTAGCTCCATCTTATATTCAAGATCATATTGTTCCATATTTTCCTAACAGAGCACTTTGCGTTCAGGCTACAGGTTTACTTGTGGTTCCTAGAGTTTACAACATCATAATGGGAGGCAGAGTTGTCAGTTATCAGGTTCCTCTCTTGTGGAACTAACTTCCAATCTCTGTCAGTGAGGCTGACACATTGTCCAGTTTTAAAACTAGGCTTAAGACTCTCCTTTTTGCTAAATCCTTTTAAAAGAGAGTTTTTTAGGAATGCACAATATTATCGGCATGTATCGGCCGATATTAACGTTAAATTTCATATTCCATCCCATCAAAATAACTTGCAGATATAAAAGGCGCTGTTTTTGCCTGCAGCGGCAGAGAGGAAAATTCAAAATGTCGGCGGTGTGGAAGTTTTATCTTTCGTTGGTGAGGATGTCGGATTCCCATGATTTATGGACTACGTTGAGCCTCACTACATCTTCCGAAGTTGGAGATATTTTTCAAACGTAACGTTACTCGAGTTACAAGCCGTCATTTCCGACGTCATTGAGAAGCTAATAGCCGATAGCACGACTTGTTGGGCTAGTTTTACCACAGATGTTTGGACGTCGTGTTAGCCCCATTAGCATGATTAGTCTTACAGCACAATAGATAGACAAAAACTTTAAACTTAAAAAGGCTGTCCTTCATGCACAGGAGTGCAGAGGTTCTCACACTGCAGCTAGGAACCTGGAACAAGCCTCCACAAATGAGACAGCATTGCAGCTAGCTAATGCTAATAAATAACATTTAACACTATTCATTTAATACAAGTTAAAGTGCTATGCATATCATATGTCTGTTACTGAATATATGTCACCAGCTCTTACAGCTGTTGCACAATTTTGTAGCAAATAAGCCTAAATAAGAGGAATATGTTCTGACAAAGGAACGTATATAAAATATTGGTATCGGCATCGGTTATCAGCCGAATAAGTTTGAACATATAGCATATCGGCCAAAAATCCAATATCGTGCATCACTAGAGTTTTTCCTTTCCACTGTTGCCATTGTACTTGCGCAGTATGGGAGACTGCAACGAAGCCAAGATTCAACTTGTCTGTTGGCTTCCTTATATAGCGAACTTTACTAATTGGATTTTTTTAAGTGTGTGAATGTTCCTGTAAAGTGCCCTGAGACAACTTTGTTGTGATTTGATGCCATATAAATAAACTGAATTGAACTGAATTGATATGTCCAAACAATCTCAATCTGGCCTCTGTAACTATATCTCCCAGTTGTTCAACCTGTCCTGTACCTCTGATGATCTCATTCCTAATCTTTTCCATCCTTGTCACTCCTAAGGAGAACCTTAACAAGTGTTTTTGTCAATGTCACTGTCTCCAGACCATACAACATAGCTGGTCTCACAACTATCTTGTAAAGCTGGATACACTGGCTTGTACTCCCTAGTGGCTGGTTTTTACTACTTCGGGAATAATGACTGATAATTTGCAGTAAACTGTACACAGACTTTACATACTATAAAAATGGACGCTGTCATTCGGTGTCACAAATGAGGTCAAAGTGAAAGTTTTTAAACGTGCAAACTCGATGACTACATGAGACTAGCCTCACTTATGAAATACTTAAAGCCAGGACTCAGATGTCTTCTTTCCCTCTCAGTGTGATATAAAAGGTGGAGATGGCTTGGGGGATTAAAACATGCTGCTAAACCTCTGAGCCAATTATCAGTGTAGTGATAGAGCCATACTCGTCATTGCACAAAGAACTGGACAACATTGTGGCTTGAAGGTCTGAAATAGTGAGTACAGAGTGTTGTGGAATTTACAATAGGAGATTTATGACAGACATTATTCCATGAACTCCATGTCAACAACACAACACTTTTGCTAGATTCACAATAACTTATTTTAAAAAGTCCATTATGCTTCCAAATGTTGCTGGTTTTATTGGTAATTTATGAACAGCCCCATATTCCTTAAAGTAAACTACAAAGTATATGGTTAGATCTATGAATAAACTAATTA
>NC_056519.1:20415964-20426032 GCF_014905685.2 Nematolebias whitei | reverse complement strand
AATATTATAAAGTAAGGGAAACATATCTTAGTTTACTACAGAAGAATTCCACTAGCTAGTACATGAATAAGAAAAAAATATGATTCCTTGGCAAAATTTTGGAAGCGATAAACTTAGATGGCAGCACTTCATCCCAAAACAGACTTTTTTTTTTGTCAGTGCCTTACCTGGCTTCTCATCTACCAGCAATCGCAACTCAAAACAAAGCAGCCATTACTGTTTAAGTGAACCACACAACATTTCACCTTCTCATCTATTTCCCTTGTCAGATGGACGGTAAAGCCTAAAGCCATTACCTCCAAAACTATCCCCAAGGAAAAGCTGAAATAGCTCCTGGAGAGCGACGTCTTCAATGTTTTAAACATCATACAAAGTAGTTCTAGTAATCACAGATGGAACATATGAACACCAAAAATGTGTTTACATAGATTCATGGAGTGAAAGAATAGAAATCACACAAACTTTTAAACACACATGGCATGACCCGCACTCTCCTGGGGATGGATGGTGTTCTCCTATTTTCTAAGGCAATACCAAATGTCTTTTAAGCCATTTCCTCCTTTCTTATGGTATAATAGCTGGGTCAGTATGTTCTCCCACCTAGTGAACACCTAGTTTTCTGTGTGGTAGAACAACACAAAGAGACAGAGGATTTCTTTTTGTGTGACAACAAAATGGGAACTAAATGTAAACATCCCGAAAGCCCGTTTTCCCCTGGGAAATCATGCCATCTAAAGAAATGTCAGAACACATTCAAACAGCGTGCAATGCTCGATTTGGATTACCAGTTTAAAGACAGAAGGAACAAAAACAATATAAAGAAAAAAAAGTGAAAAAAAGGTGTGAGAAGATGGAGGTGAAAACTTGAGTACTGTGCAATTAATTGTGCAACTCAACGAGATGGTGCCAAATTAGAATACATAAAAAAGTATTTTGGCACTTGACAATATTTTAAGATTTTATTTTCACTTCTATGGCCGTTATGCTTGTTAAGTATTTTTGATGGTCTGACACATATTGTCCTTCTTAGCTTACACATACACAAACAACAACAACTAATTCAACCTTTATTTATACAGGTTAGTCTCATTGAGTCACAAGGACTCATTTTCAAGAGAGACCTGTTTTAAACAAAAAAATAATAAAATACAGATGGCGTACTCAACAATAAACAGTCATAAAAAACATATACAATGAAAAGTAAATAGAAGTAGTGATATAAAACAAAATAAAAACAAGCCACATTATGAATTGAGGTTAAATATTAAAAACAGCAACATGTTTGTCTGCAGTGATATTTACACTGAACTTAACAACTGTTTAAAATCCCTTAGAGAGGTCAATGTTGAAAGCTTCAGTTCTTAATGCAAGATATTCCAGGATACAGGAGCAGAGTAAGAGAAGGCCCTTTTGCCGAATTCAGCCTGCACTGAGGGAACGCTGCAGGTAATGATGTCTTGAGAGCGCACGCTGTAGCTGCACTGACAAAGTGACTTGTAGGAGGAGATGTATGAAGGCAACAGACCAAGGAGTGATTTAAAGATGAAATTGTATCACTGAGAGAGTCTGTGAAGTAAATTTCCAACTGACCAATGAAAACAGATGAATATAGTAGTTACAGCCAGTTATGAATCATAGCGCGTCGTGGTAGACAGCGTCCAACATCTGCAAGGTGCTTGGAGCATTGATGTAGATAATATAGTCAATGGCCTGCATAATAATAATAATAATAATAATAATAATAATAATAATAATAATAATAATAATAATAATAATAATAATAATAATAATAATAATAAACTGAAATATACAGATTTATTTAACTGAAGAGCAACGTCCTACTCTGAAAAGTGTTGTCTGCTCATAATGTTTCTTAGCCAGCTGCATGCAGTCATTACTTGGACTTTTTTCAACAATCTTGAAGGACTTCCAATGTTGTGCTGAACATTTGTTGGCTGCCATCATTCTGCACTTCAAGTCAAGCCAAACCATGTCAAAATTTGAGATCTGGAGTTCTGGTCTGATTCATCAGTTTGCTTCTTGATCTGACAGAACCTGGAAACATGTTACAGATCATTGTCCCATTGAATAACTAATGATAACGATCCAATTAAGCTCAAACCAGATGGGATGGAGTGTTGCTAAAGAGCATCGTGGCATGAATAGGATGCCAATGGTTTCACTCAAAGCCCTCAAAAACCACCACAGCTGCTTCTTCATGCTTCTATACATACAGTATGTCAGATTTTTTTCCCACCTGGCATCTCACAAAACAAAAAAAGATGATGGCAAGAACCAGTGTCCTCCAATTTGAACTCCTTAGTAAAAATTACAGCATTTTGCTTCCTAGTCCATTCCACGCCCCATTCTTGGTCTATATGATTATTTTTCTAGTTCTAAACTGTAGAGAACAGCAAAGGCATTTACCCCCAGTCTCTTCTCTATGGCTAATGTTTAGATGTGTCTGCTTATTTGAACTCCTGGAAGCATTGATGCAAGGTCTGATGTCTGCTGTTAGTTGGCATTTGTAAGGCTGGAAGCTCTAATAAACTCATCCTCTGCAACAAAGTAAAGCCTTGGTCACTTTGTACAAGTGATAGCATTTGATCATTTTCAAAGCTGCACAAAAGTAAACTTTCTAAGTAGTTAGTATTGTGCACAACTCTTAGCTGAGCTGGTCTTGTCATAAAATAAAGACTATACTGCAGTTTATAAACTTAATCAGTTACCAGAATAAACTGTTGGGACATACGGTTTCTGCAAATCATGAATTAACATACGCCTTAGTACTTAGCAAGTTTTATCAGAAATGTTTTTTGTTTTTTTTAAGTAGAACAAGTCAAATCCAAATTATTTTCCTTTAGCAAAAATGGTTCATTAGTGCACTGAGACATTTTTTCTAGTTTAAACCATAGCCATTGAAAACCGTTCTATCTGTACCATCCCAGTACTAGTTAGGCTTATCCTAAACATAAATATCAAACAAAATTCAACAAGATCTTAAATGCCTACCATATGATGTGATTAGGATAAATATTCAGTTAACATTTCTTTCAAAGGACTAATATCATGATTATATTAATGTCGACCCCAAGGTAAGCAGACCTGAGAAGGATGACAGAAGTACAAAATAAGTGATCTTTATTTACAGGTGCAGCAACGGGTTCTGGGCTGAAAGGGAAGACCAGGACAAGGTGAGTATTTAGAAACTCAAAGATGTCTTTTGCAGCATGATCTTTTGGAAACGGTTCATAATGTCTTACAGTTCTGTTTTGTAGGAGAGGCCAGCGAGGGAGAAGTGAAGTCCTGGGTATTCTGGAGATCCAAGTAAAGGTGAGTATCAGTGGAGAGAGGAGCAGGTAACACAAGCTGAATTATTTGTAGATGCTGGTTGATGGGGAAATGTTGATTCACAGGTGTGCCACGAAGGAACAAGGAGGCAGAAAGACTCAGGTGAACAGGACATGGGAGACTCTAGAGAAAACCACAACCAGTAAGAACCAGCTGTAATTAAAGGTGTGGCTGTCCATGAATTACCAAATGGTAGTTGATATCCCAGAACTGAAGAGACGTCTGGCAGGAGTTTATATATACACACACGTGCTGGTTATAAAATTAGAATATCGTGGAAAAGTTGATTTATTTCAGTAATTCCATTCAAAAAGTGAAACTTGTATATTATTTTCATTCATTACACACAGAGTGATATATTTCAAATGTTCATTTATTTTACCGTTGATGATTATAACTGACAACTAATGAAACCCCAAATTCAGTATCTCAGAAAATTAGAATATTACTTAAGATAAATAAAAAAAAAAAAAAAAAGATTTTTAGGTATGTTGGCCAACTGAAAAGTATGAACATGAAAAGTATGAGCATGTACATCACTCAATACTTCGATAGGACTCCTTTTTCCTGGATTACTGCAGCAATGTGGTGTGGCATGGAGTTGATCGGTCTGTGGCACTGCTCTGGTGTTATGAGAGCCCAGGTTACTCTGATAGTGGCCTTCAGCTCTTCTGAATTGTTGAGTCTGGTGTATCACATCTTCCTCTTCACAATACTCCATAGATTTTCTATGGGGTTACGGTCAGGCGAGTTTGCTGGCCAATTAAAAACAGGGATGCCATGGACCACATGTGGTGGAACGAAATAGTCTACACAGGGTCCCAGTTACATTCAACAAAAGTATAAAATGTAAAAGAAAAACAGTAATAAAGATCTATGATATGAACTAAGAAAAATGTTAACTAGAAATATGCTAAGCACTAGTAGTACAAAAACAACATGCAATAGTATAATCATCAATATTAAAGACATAAACATTTGGAATATACAAGTCTGTGTGTAATGGATGAATATACAAAATTCACTTTTTGAATGGAATTACTGAAATAAAATTCAACTTTTCATGATATTCTAATTTTGTGACCAGCACCTGTACAGCTCCAGGATCAGTCCTCAGTCTGGAGCAGGTAGGGTGAATCAGAAGATGATTGGCTATGGAAAAAGTGAGTGGCAGAGAAAACACAGGAATCCTACAACTAAATGTTTAATTAATTTCGCAATTGGAAATTACTAGAGTACAATAAAATCAAGTAAAAACAAACAAACAATAGTATAGTCCAATGTTGGTGGTTTGTCTAAAACATTTTGCATTGTAACAATGAAGATGGTTCTACTACCTTTCCCCCACAGAAGGCAAAATTACTACTTTGTTACACTCCAGGGTTATTATAAAAAGAAAGAATTACCTTTATCTGAATAATATGAAGACTATGAAAATTGTAAAGAGCCACAACAACAAAGAACATAGGCAACTCATTAACTGAGAAAAGCATTTGTTCAACACATAACTTTTCCTAATATGGAGTCTGTCAGAATTCTCTGATTCTACTCAGCAGGTGAATTTTAGTTTGTGATCACATGGGGAGCAAAAGATTGGAATATTATTTACGCAGGTGGGTAAATGAGACACCACCGGTGTAACAAGTTGATCAACAGATCCTGGTAGTAATGTGTAAAAGATTTAATGTTTCTTATTGCAGGTAATTGTGTATTCATCTGAAAGCCTTTTTCATTTTGAAGAATGACTATATCATTAGCCTTGCTAATTTTTTTCATTTAGACATCAAGGTAGTACCTTCCTAACAGCCAACAGAAGCAATAATCCCTAAGAAGGCAACTTTTTTCAGTTACAGAAGAACTCCATCCATCCATCCATTATCTTTTACCCATTTCTTTCTTTTATGGTCGCCGGGGTCACCGGTACCCATATCCAGCTATCACTGTGTGAGAAGCAGTGGTCACCCTGGACAGGTCTCCAGTCCATCACAGAGACACATAGCGAAACAACCATTCACTCTCTCACTCACACCTAGGGACAATTTAGAGTTGCCAGTCAGCCTAACATGCATGTTTTTGGTCTGTGGGAGGAAAACAGTATACTTGGAGAAAACACACGCATGCACATAGAGAACATGCAAACTCCACCAAGAAAGGTCCCCGGCTGGGATTTGATCCAGCATACATCTCGCTGAGTGGCAACAGCTCTACCAACTGATCCACTGTGCCACCCTGCAGAGAACTCATTTCAACCAAAGAGCTACAGATTTCCATTTACTAAAGTTCGAGTTTATGGGGTTTTCAGATATCTGTTGTCTCAAAACTATAATAGTCTTAAGTGACAAACCATATAAACATTGTTTTAGTGGCTGTTCAAGGCGTAAATCATGGTTCTGTGTTTGCCTGACTATGCGCTCAGCTGTGAAACCTGCACAATGGAAGTTTTGGCATCTTTATCTGTCTATTAGGATACTCCTTGGGTACACAGACAGTGGGTAATTGATGCAGCCCATATTTTTGTAATACAGGAATGGTACACAGACAAGTAGACATCAATCCACAAGAACAGGATAAAAGCAACAAAGACGCTTGACTAAAAGAAGTACAGTTTGAGTAGATTTGTAGCTAATGACATTTGAATAATTTATCAAACTCATTTGACAATTTTATTTATTCTAGTCTTTTCTTTTTAATAAAGCAGTTGACAACCAGTGCATTATTATGAAATATAAGGCTAGCAACAAAAGCCTAGACCCCTGAACAATATCAAAATATGCTATGATTACGAGTCTGAGAACATGACTAGGGTCCCATTGACTAAAACGTGGAAAGGCATGGCAAGCCCGTAACTGTCAGCTTGTGTATTTTACTGAACCACCAAAATAATTAAAACAATATCACAAACACGTTAAGTACGGCTCTGATGAAGTATTTACATGCTGTCCTATTATCCCAAGCAACACAAAGCTAATGGCTGAAGTCTCCCGAGTAAAGGGCAGAGATAGCCATAAAATGAAAATACCAAACAGAGTTGGTGACAGATGAGATCATTACTCTAAACAACAGCCTGTTGATTAACGCAATGGATTTCCATACATAGGAAATAAATAAAATTATTCTACAGAATGAGGCAGCTGATTAGGACAATGATTGAGGTGGACAAACAAGTGGAGGGCAGTCTGTGTAGGAGAAATTGGAGGGGTAGGAGGGGACACACTAACACCCCAGTCCTGATTTCTTTCTAGCAGGGGGGCTCTGTATCCATAGACCAGCTCCGAGCCAAACACACTGGCTTTAGCTTGTTGTTGAAGAAAGGCAAAGCAATCAACATGGAGGCTCGAAAGAAAGGAGAGCGAAGCATTATTTTTGATAAGTCGTCTGAGTAAAACATAATCACGGCTGTGGGGTGTGAGCTTGTGACGGGCATTAACATTTTCTCTCTTTTTGCCATTCCTTTCCTTTCCTGCTGTCAGCATTGTGTGTGTATGAAGTGTTCAAGACGTATGTGAAACATAGAAAGGTGTTCCTTCTTCAGCTAGCGACAGATATGTCAAAGCATGAGATTGCATGGAGCTCTCGAGGGACTTCTTTAAGTGTCACTGGGAAGGTTCACACACACACACACAGCTTTTTTTTTCCTTTCTTTGGGAAGAAGCACTGAATTACAGTGCTGTACTAAGTAGACTTGGCCAATTAAGCCTGTTGAGATTGGGAACAGACACCAGTGTATGAACATGCATGTCCAAGTACTGGCATGCACATGGACTACCCTTGAGTCATAAGCAGACTGCAGGACTGAACGTCAGTGCTGTCAGACATCTGTCTGCTTTACACAGCAAACACACACAAACACACACACACACACACACACACAGAGAAGACACACACATCAGGAAGGGAAGAGGCATAAACAAAATGGCTGTAGTGCTGAAAGAAATGAATGCTTAGCTTCTATGCATGGACAAACTGCAGAGTAGAGAAGCTGAAAAGAAAGAGTCCAGATGCTGTTATTTCTTAATTTCTATTTATGTTTTACAAGTTAAATTATAACCATTTCAGTGGAGGAAATTTATAAACAAACACCACCAAATAATGCTTTGTAAAAGTTTTTTGTACATTCATTACTGACATAAGTACATTGCGGCAATTTTCTTCAAGTCTCAAACTCTATTTTAGGTTGCCTGTGCATAGAGAGACGCAGCTGTTATCAGCTGAGTTCCATGTTGAGTGAACCCAATTTAAGATGGCCACCATAGATTTTTGATGTTAGCAAACACAAGAATATGTATAACTGTTGGCACGCACGCAGCTGGATATCTCATCAACTTGGAAGACTTGATGATGTGTCTTTCTCTGCTGTCAATCGTGGATGTCAATTGTGGATGTTAAGGACGCATACATAATTGGATTATAATAACTGGTTTCCTGCTTTTTTAATTTGTCTGGTTCCTGGTTTATCTACAATCAAGAAGTCATTGGCAGTAAAGTTGGATCTGGTCATGCAGCTTGTCTTATATGATGGCTTGGTTCGTGCCTCGAGCACCCAGACTCCAATACTTTTGGCAGGATGGATCAGATCTCGGGGATTACTCTCAGGCACAGTCCATTGGTGTGGTCATTTAATATGGACGTTTCAGAACAGAGTGAACTGACACAGACTCAAGGTAGATGTCATTAAAGTTCTGCCTGTCCCCAAAACAATTGTGTTGATCTGAATTCGGCTCCCTGGCTGACCTTGACAGGCCATCTTCTCTTAATTCACCTGGAAGTTTTGTAAACTTGATGCTCTGCCTCCCCTCCCCCCACCAAGGAATTCCATGAACTTTTCAGAGTGGCCCAGCTGAATAAACATTCTGTCATCATTTCAAGACTCTTTGGATTCATTCTTGGTCGTCCTAGACACCCCCTTTGTGTGCACAGATCTCTTCAGAGGGAACTATTTTAATTGAACAGTTTCATCTAAATTTTGCAGTGCCTCTGTGTGTCATCTCTGGACATGCTCATCACCCTTGCATCCCCTCCCCCCTGCAGAATGTCGGCGTCATTATGGGCTTGTGTGCAAGATTTTTTTTTTTTCATCATCATGCTATTGACCTTCAACCGAAGTTTAAGAGCATGTTAGGATTTTTTTTTTTTTTTTTTTGTCTCCAAACCCTATGTGTCACAGGGCTTAAACAGACTACTCGAGTAATCGACAGGTCGATTCCTGGGACATCTATCGAGTTTTTAAATTTCACGTCGAATATTCGTAGTGATGTAATTGTGTCACATGATCCGCACCGGGCTACTAGTAGAAGCTACCAAATGGATTCCTCCCAGCAGATGGATTGAGTGGAGCAGGCCCATTCTTGGCAAACAGGTAGAAATGCATCAATAGTATGGAAATATTTCACTAAAGATGAATCTTCCAGTTCAACTATTGTAAGGAAACAGAAAATAAATCAACTTCCTGACTGATTGGAGCTCGTTGTGAACCGGTGTTATACCATATTCTGTGACCGCCGTATATTGTGACTGTAGGGGGTGGTGTTGCATGCACTGTTTCAGGTCACAGAATATGGTGTAACACCGGGTCCAATGACCGAACCAGAACCAGATTCCTCTGATCTTGTTTCACAAACTAAAAGCAAAAAAATATTAATCTCTGAACCTATAAAAAAAAACCTATAAACATATTAATCTCTAAAACTAAACCTAATGCGCACCATAGGTAGGACTTTAACAGACTTCTCGAGCAATCTACACATCAATTCCTAGGACACCTATTGAGGTTTTTAATTTCATGTTGAGTATTCGTGGTGACGTCATTACGCCACCGTTACGTCATCGCGTCACGTGATCCGCACCGGGCGCGGGTTACAAAATGGATTCCTCCAAGCAGAATGATGGAGCAGAGCAGGCCCAATCTTGACAAACAGGTAGAAATGCATTAATAGTCTGAAAATATTTCACTAAAGATGAATCTTCTGGTTCAACTACCATAAGGAAATGGAAAATGAATAAACTTCCTTACTGCTTGGAGCGCGTTGCGAACCAGTGTTACACCATATTCAGTGACCGTAGGGGGCGGTGTTGCATGCAGTGTTGTAGGTCACAGAATATGGTGCCACACCGGGTCCAATTGAACAAACCAGAACCAGCTTTCTCTGACCTTGTTTCACAAACTAAAAGCAAAAAATGTTAATCTCTAAACCTATATAAATAAAAACAATCTATAAACATATTAACCTCTAAATCTAAACTTAATGTGCACAACAGCTGGCGGTGGTGCAGGGTGGTTGACTACAACTGTTTTTAGTTTAGTTTCTGACTTGCACGTTTCTTCACGTTTGCAGCTTAATAAAAAAAAAAAAACTACTAGCTTAGTCTTTCCTGTGACTTATTTGCTGTATAATAAAATGGTAGGAGTATGCTCCCAATTTTTTGTTGGTCTTTTTTTTTTGTAAATAATGACCTTTTTTGTGGTTTTATTTATTTAATTATTTTGTATCTTTAGATCCTATGATGTCATCAAGTACTCGAGTTCTACTTGAGTTTTATTATGTTAATGTCAAGTTTAAAATTATGTAGTCGTTCAACCCTTAGCTGACGGTGGTCGTCCGCCCCACTGTTTTTATTTCCGTTTTTGACGTGCTGCATGTTATTTCTTTCACTTTTGCAGCATTACTAGCATTACTACTACTACTACTACTACTACTACTACTACTACTACTACTACTA
>NC_056519.1:20409057-20415954 GCF_014905685.2 Nematolebias whitei | reverse complement strand
ACCACCACCACCACCACCACCACCACCACCACCACCACCACCACCACCACCACCACCAGTTTTGGTTTTCTTGTGACTTATTTGCAGTTTGATAAATGGTAGAAGCATAATATACTCTCCCAATGTTTTGTTGGTCTTTTTTTTGGTAAAAAATAAATTATTTTTTTGTGGTTTATTTTGTCATCTTGAGATCCTATGATGTCATCAACTACTCGAGTTCTACTCGAGTTTTATTATGTTAATGTCGAGTTTAAAAATTATGTAGTCGTTCAACCTAATGTGTCATTAATCACAATTTTTTATTGTCTGTCCAAACAGATCTCATTTGTAAATGAGTCTGAGGCTCAATATGACTTCTGTTTAAATAAAAGGTTGAATGAAAAAAAAAACTAACAAAAAAAAAATCTGTAAATTTTACCATATTGAGCTGAAATTTGATGTTTCAATAGAGTCAAATCTTACTTATACTCTGAGCTCTAAACACATCATGTGAGATCTTTGAGACCTTAACAGGCAAGGTGCCGGGCAATATGCCTTCCTTTAGATCAGTGGCTTTTAAACATTTTATTTTACGTTTAGTTTTGGAGAAAAATAAAAATAATATTAGTCCACACAATTTTTAATAAAACACACTCAACACGGTGAAACATGCAGCCCATCTGTGTAATTGCCGCAAATAGAGTAAACACCCCCATCACCCAAAAATAGAACTGTCAGAGTCCACATAAACCAGCAGGAGAGCAACTGTGATTTGTCAAAAAAAAAAAGGTTTTCAAATTTTTTAACAAAAGCTCAAAAGACTGTAGTTCAAACCCATGAAAGGGGTCCACACAATAAAAATTAACAAAGACACCAAGAGAGAAAATTAAACGCCAACTGTCCTTATGACTGAGACAAGAGGGGAACTTATAAAGGGGCTGACCGGACCATTTTGACATGGGGGGGGGGGGGGGGCATAAATTAGACTAAATTACAAGTAGTGTTAGCAACAAAACATAACTGATCAAAGTAGTGTTAGTAACCCAAGAAAGAAAAAATGTTTACAATAAATTGCATCCAGACAAATAGGTAAAAAAATAAGCTAATTCCAAGATTTAACTTGTCCCTCTGCTGCCATACAACATGGTACAGCCCACTTAGACTGATCTCTAGATGTGATGCAGCTGGGCTGTTTTACAATGTGGCAGGACAACTTCGGCAGCATCTCCGCAGGAACCGGCAACTCAAATAAACAAAACTTAACACATTGTAAATGACTAAATAAAAAGCAGCAAGACTTGACAAAAGAAGTAACTAAATATGTGCACTCAAATAGCAAGTTAAAGTTTATTTGCTGTCATCTCATGTGTTACACGAGGTGGAACAAAATTGTGTACTCAGGGTCCCAGTTACATCCAAAAATATAAGTATTAAAAGAAACAGTATATAAGGATCTAAGATATACACTAAGGTATATGATAAACAAATGTTAAACGGTAAACTAAAAGATCTAAGACATATGCTAAACACTAATAATGTAAAACAATATGGTATATTAAACAGTAGCCCGAACATGAGTCTGTAGTGAGTAGATGGGTATGAATGAATGCAGCAGTATGAGATAATCAGCAGCATGAGATAATCAGCAGCATGGATAAGTCACATATCACCAATTAAAGTGGCATTCTAGTGATGAGCAAACATCTAAATCAAATGCTGCTTAAGTGTGAAAATAAAATGCATAAATATATAAATGCTGAGTTATTGAATTTTGGTCAATTAAACTTGTGTGCATATTTACAATCAACGAAAAGCATAACATTTCAAATTTAGTACCACAACCTTTGTGGCTGCAGGTACTGCCATCACAAAGAACAAAAAATAATTATAATAAATAAAGTTAGAAGCGATCATGATCCCAACTACCATGGCACTGTACCCTCCAGATTCAGAACCACTCATTAAGGGAACACTGCTTTTTAATTTTTTTATATACAGTAAATTGCAACCATATTCATTTTTGTGCATTTCTTCTGTAATATTCATAAAAATGAACACATATATTTGAATAACATATGGCAAACAAATGAAGAAAGAAAATAAATAAAAGAAAGAAATAATTAATGTAAGATGAGTTGAAGATACAAGAGAAGAAAAAAAACATTGAGAAGAAAGAACATGCAATGAAGCAAAGAAGGTTTGACTGGAACTTTGTGTGAGGATGATAGGCGCAGGAATCTGTTGCTACAGCCCTCATATCGTCATCTCATCGCCTCCTTTGGGTTTTCCTCCAACACTCCAGAAGGTTCCACCTACACAACACACAGCGCCTCACACATCCACTCGGGCCCGTCTGTGATTGTGCACATAAACACACGAATACGACAGTCCTCCCAGAAACTCGGCAAATCCTTTGAAAACAGTCTGTTCTCTCACACATTACCACTCATTCTGAAGTCCTCTGTTTCAAGACGACATATGACTTTCCTAATTTCACTACACCCTCACATTTGTAGTGAATAGTCAGTAAAATTGGTTATAAAGTTACACGCCTTTAGCGGCAAATGGGAAAGGTGTTGTCAGCAAGTAAAACACCTAAATTAATGAATGCCATCAAAGTTGAGAAAATTGATTTCCTCTTGGTTTGAATTTCTGACATTAAAGGCCTTACCACAGTGGCAATTCTAAAATGTACCCTTTAGTGGCACTTAGCCACCAGTGCTGACAATGGCTCTTGGCTTGAACAACACAGTGGCCACTGGCGTCAGAAGCATTTGTAATGTGGTGGTGGTGGTTTGAATAAAGTAGATGCCATTTCCTGCATTCTGGTGTATTTTAATGGGTTGTTAAACATCTATGTTTATCTACATAAGTAAACACTTGATTCAGTAACTATTTTAGAGAGCATGGCACAAGAAGTAGCCTGACCAACAGCTCTCCTTGTCTGAATAGCACATGCTCTGCTTCTCTCACGCATCCTAACCCTCCCACCCTGGTCAACAACTGCTGGCACTAACATAGCACTAGTCTAGCAGCATGCAATACGAACGCTGTAGCTAATGTGCATCAGACCTACCGCTCCACTTTACATTACACAACCTCCAAAATCAGTTTAGTGTTGCTTGATCATAACAAACAAAGACTAAACTTATGCAACCATAAAACACACAAAACAAAGCAAAACTATCTTCAAGCATTAATCTTTAATTTAATCATTACACATACAATGTACAATGTAATTATGACAACAAAATGGAGGATTTACTTGCAGTTACCTTCATACAGACGAACATGTGGTGCTTTCTCTTTATCACGATTGTATTCAGCTGCTCATGAGGTCAGCCGTAGGGCTTTATCCCTTTTACATTTTTCCAGACTCTGTTTAGGTTTTGGAAATGTAATAAACTGTATTCTACTCCCTAAACACTCAGGGTAACGCAGTCTGAACTACATATCCTCTACTGTAAACGTGTAACCATTTTTTATGAAGATTTTTCACGAAATCCCTCTGACTGCAAAGTGTTCATAATGCAAAACCCTGACAATGTTGTTGGAGAAAAAAGGGGTGGAGCTCCTGCAGGTAGGGGCATTTCCCTTCGGGGCAAATTGCGATCACTAATTGGTCAGTTGCTGACAAGCCTGCTGGACTGATTGACAGGTGGCATTGAGGATCTGACTTGTGCAAAAAAAAATCATATTTTACTGGCCCATTTAAGAGTCTATATACCTATATATTAATCATGAATGTTCTCAGTCACTCACTCAGTCCCTACCACCTTGTGCATGTTGTCTTTTCCCAAAATTTGAGTATTCTGCTTCTTTTTTTATTTCATAGGTGTCTTTATAATTAGAACATGCAATTGGATGCCTCAAATCCCCACCAGGATTAACAAAGTACCTACCTACCTAACTACCTACCTACCTACCTACCTACCTACTCCAAATTTATTCAATATTTTGGTGAATCTAAGGTTCAAGAACCGTTTTCTTACAAAATCCTAATGATAGTTTATTTCCTTTTCAGGGGTGCTGAGTTAAAATTTAGGGGTGCTTGAGCATCCCAAGAAAGAGGCTCAACTAATCACTGCCTTACCATTTGGGATAACAAGACCTTTCTAGTCATTTAATAAGTGTAAAACTTTTTTTTGCAAGTTTTACTTGGTTTTAGGTAATCTTACATTGTAAGTGTTTTGGTTTCCACAAAACAATGCAATAGCTGTTCCATCAATTCATTCTTGTCCTCCTTTCTCAACCCCCCGCCTCCCCTTGTTTTCCTTTTTAGTCAGCTAGGCTCATCTGTTCACCTGTTAATCTAATGCCACTAGTACAGCAGTTGATGTTGCTCATCAGATACTATTAAGTCTCAGATGGCACATTCAAGCTCAGGTACAATAAAACCCGGGAAAGGCCCAGGAGCCCCTGCAGCTCCACTAATGTTTTTTAACACTTTTAGAAGTCTTGGTCCCAGAGTGGATCATTAAACTGGAGAATATTGGTGGCAGATGAACCAAAGACGCAATAGCTTGTTGGATCACTCCCCAAACATAGTTGGGGATAAGAAAAAAGTTTTCCCTTTGTCTAAACAGCGCTCATTAGTAGAAACAGGTATGGAGCTGAATGAATGATGGAGCGTATGCTGAATAACAGAAAAAAATATGTAAAGTGGGAGGAAAGACATGAGGACGCTGACAATGAGGGAACCATGCTGAATCGATGGGAACGTCTAATCTACCGTTAGACATCCCAATCAAAAGAAAAGAAAAAGTCTCAACTCCAACAATCTTTCTCCTTCCTGTCAATTAGGTGGCAGGAAATCGCATGCACATTTTTTGTCCAAGCAGGGGGCGGGGGTTGGTAATGGAGAAAACTTGCTCTTTAATCGTCAAAAGACTACGCGCACCCACCCACACATGCAACACACACCTCATCAAGCTGCAACGAGCAAGCTGTGATTACTGTATCCGGAGCCCAGCGTGCACTGAGAACGACTATGCATTTGCTTAACAGTGAGTGTGCAAAGCAGCAATTCTCTGTGATTTGTTTGACAAATAGAAAGTGAGAGCAAAGAAACTTTAATTGTGCTACATTCTGAAGAAAGGAACCCGAATATTCAGGCCTAAGGAAGAAGATACAGACCCTGAGAAGAGTCTTGAATAGTGATGACGAGCTGAAATTAGTAGGTATACAAAGCTGAATCAGGTACCATGAGATAGCAATTACATCTCCCCAGCATGTAAAAAGGAAGTACACGTTAGAATAAAGCAAGCTGTACTTCTTAACCATTACTCCACAATTTGTCACAAAATGAAAAAATGTGGCACAGGTGTCATTTTATTCTGAATTAAGCCTAATTAAGTTCATTTTGGCTGAGGACAGAAACTTCAGGTACATCTTGCTCACACATTTTTATGCCAATTATGTCATTGTGTAACGGAAATTGCCACTGCCCTTTGCCATCTCATCGGTCCTAAACAGCAATCAGCCATGTTGCACTTGAACAAAACAAGCTAACTGAGGTCTGTAAGTTCTACCATTACTTACTTCAATCTGAAACTTTTTTTTTTAATGAGATAAGGTCAGTCTTGGAGTTTGACCTCAGTGTTGGTGGTAGGCTTAAATGATGCTGTAGCACATGCAGCCAAACTTGAAGAATTCATGTCTGTAGGAGGATGAGAGGTGGGCCGGGGTGGGGGTGCAGACTTTCCTCTGCCTGAGTTGACTGGCTGTGGCAGTGTGGAAGTGTAGACGCTGTTTATTTCATTTGGTGCATGTTAAGCGCAATGTGTCGAATAGTCTGCTCTCACCGCCTGGCTGCTCTGATCTCATCCCCTCACAGAGGGGTTTTATATAAGCCTCAACATCAACATGACTCTCAGTTGGTGATTACCTCGGCAAAGAGGAGAAAGAAAATATGAAAGGAAAAGAAAGCAAGCTGACGACAAAAAAATGTCAATGAGGAAAAAGACAAGCAAAATGAACTATAATTAGAATAATTAGATGAGTTTCAAAGGGTGATGTGTGAACAAATAATCACTAATACAAAGAGTAGTACAGTATTATTTTGAAGACTAAGCATTCTTTAGAGGAATGCATGTCGCCTGCAGCTTTTCATAGCAGCAGGTGAAATGTATTCCTCATGACCAAAAAAAGTGCATGCTCAATAATCCAGGTATACAATCCAACAATTTTCAGTCAGGTCATCTGGACTTCTGGACTAGCTTTTTCTGGTTTTGAACCAGTTTGACATGACTGTCGACAAGGAAGAAGGCTGGCACGAGAGGAGGGGGCGTGCCAAAGACACCATCTTAGCACCAACATAACTGGTTTGTTCCACTTTGGAGTAAGCTGTTTGGGAGAAGAATCAGTTCTGTGTTGTGTGTTTCCTTGACTGATGAAGCCTTCCGGATGAAAGGTGAAACGTTTCAGCAAAAAAAATAAACTGTCCAGATGACCTGACTGAAAATTGTCGGCATTCCTCATGGTTCAATGTTTCAGTTTAAATTCTAAACAAACCCTGTTATAATAAGAGATGGAGTTATAACAGTAACACTCAAAAAAGTATTGCCAAAACTGAACAAAGATCTCATGCAATTTGTTAGCACTCAAAGCATATGTTGTGCAAAACTCTCAGTTACGACCACACTATATTTTATCTCAATATCTGTTAATTTTTCCAAATTAGAGACATTTTTGTTTTAGCAAATTTTGATTAGCTGCAGTGGCCATCTTGAATTTGGTTTACTTCAAATGGTAATCAACTGTGGATCATTTGGTTATTCTTTGAACGGTTCATGAAAATCTCAAGTCGTTCATGGGAAAGGATTTAAAAGCAAATCTTGTGCAAACATTTAGTGATTTGTGTATAAATTAGCCATCCATCCATCCATCCATCCATCCATCCATCCATCCATCCATCCA
>NC_056519.1:20397420-20409047 GCF_014905685.2 Nematolebias whitei | reverse complement strand
CATCCATCCATCCATCCATCCATCCATCCATCCATCCATCCATCCATGCATCCATCCATCCATCCATCCATCCATCCATCCTTCCATCCTTCCATCCTTCCATCCTTCCATCCATCATCTTTTACCTTTTACTTTTTTTCCAGGTCATGGGTGTCACTGGTTCCCATGTCCAGCTATCACTGTGCGATAGGTGGGGGACACCCTGGACAGGCCTCCAGTCCATCACAGGGACACATAGAGACAAACAACTATTCACTCTCACACTCACACCTAAGGACAATTTAGAGTTACCAATCAGCCTAACATGCATGTTTTTGGTCTGTGGGAGGAAACTGGAGTACCCACAGAAAATCCATGCATGCATGGACAGAACATGCACTTTCCACCCAGAAAGGTCCCGGGCCAGGATTTGAACTGACGACCTTCTTGCTGAGAGGAAACGGCTCTACCAACTGAGCCACCATGCTACCCAGTGATGACTCCATTACTATAAAACATAATTTTAGCTCTGTATCTGTAAAACTGATTGAGTGGTAGCCATTCTTGTGCTTACTAAAGTTGCCTGCTATGATAACTATCTTAAGTGGGGTCGACTCCAAAACGTTTCAGTTGTAGAAGTGAATCCAATGATAGCTTTCTGAGAGTTTGACTAAAATCTGTCCACTGGTTCATGAGATATTTTGCAAACACCACAAACATGTACAGACAAGGACAAAAACATTTTTTTTTGCTTTTGGCAATGAGCAAAGAAACTGAAAAGTAACAAACAAGAAGAAGTTGTGGGCAGGTGTGATGCAAGGGAGAAGAGACAAGAATAACAACAGGAAAGGGAAATAAGATGAGGTGAAGAGAAGCTGAGGAGAAAAGGGGGTGAGAAAAGATGAAAGGTGATGAGAGTGAAAATTAGGAGGACTGGGAAAAGAAGAGAAAGGGAGGAGGAATAAGGGTAGAAGACTTCAGAAGATAAAAAAAGGGAAGGGGAAATCGAGATGCAATGACAAAACACAAATTTAGGAGAAAAGGAAAAGGGGGGAGGGGAATCTGAGCCGAGATGAGGAAGATGCACAAGAACATACTGTACTCTTCGTAAAATGTCAGTCAATCATGGGGTTAGCTCAGTGTTCTGTGTATTCGTCTTATCTCCCTTGACAGAGTCGACAGTTTGTGTTTGCTCAGAGAGCAGATCAGGAGGCCAACATTAAGAGCGTATTGACTCTATCCAAGTGCCTAAATAAACACATATCTGCATCAAACGCCTGTCAGCTCTCCGGAGTCTGAAGGGGTGCTGCAAGAACGGCTGAATGAAGTGTGAGATTTGCTTTTTCTGATGGAAATGGTCACAGATTTTTTTTTCTGTACTGTAGTTGCTAAGTTGATTACTTGTGACAATACTTAAACACTTGCAAAGGTGAGAAGAAAATAAATGACTACAGTTTGACAGCCAACATTAGGTCAAATCTGGACTAAGATGCAATGTATGGGCACAAAGGATGAAGCTGGAAGCAAATAATGATGATAATAATAATAATAATAATAGTCCAATATTTGGACATGAGTTACATTAAGTAAATTTTCCAAATCATTACTTGTAACTTTTAGATGTATTCCCATTTCCCCCATTGACAATAAATATTGAACCTGGAGAAATTCCTGTTGACATATTATGTGACTAAAGCCAGAACTGGCATGTCTTCTTGGCATTTTGGTGGGATTTGTGAAAGGACTAAGGCATCATGGAGAGTTGGAGTCAACCTGCCTGTAAGATGATCTAAGCAAGATGGTATCAGCGCCATAATGGTCCATGTCTGAAAAGGGAAGTTGGCTTCACAATTTCTGTGTGGTTTTGACATTCTGTGTGACCAGCTGATTGTGGGATTTAAAATGTCTGGCAAACATTTTATGAGTAGCACTCCACATCAAACCCAGTTATATGTCATGCCTCTTTTGAGTCTGTGATGCCAGCTTCATTAGCAAAAGTACACATCTCCATAAGACATGGGCAGCTTCACTGACAATTTTTGAATTGGCAGAGGCAGCGTAAAGAGGGGTTGATCTTTGTGGTCATATGGTGAAACTGTTTTATGAAAGTGTCTATAAATAAGCAGTGGTCTTCACAACTTTCTTTTTAATGGGAATGGGGTTTAAGCCTTACTTCCATTCATAAAGAAAGTGCTATGTATTGCCATCATTGTATGTTTCTATACAATGACGAAATTTGTTCTCTGCATTTAACCCATCACACATGAGGTACACCCAGGTGGAGCAGTGGGCAGCTATGCAAGTGCCTCGAGAGCAGTTACGGATTAGCTGTCTTGCTCAACGAACACCATGACATGGGTCTGAATAAAAATTTAAAGGACTACAAGGCAAGGAAACTATACAATTAATTGTTATAGACTCCTTAAAAATAAACAGATGTTACCCTCAGGAACAAGGGTTCTACCACTGAACCACTAGGCAATTTCTTTATCTTATTGTGAAAAGTTGGTGTTTGAACACCTTTTTTTTTTTTATCAGAACTTATGTAATAAAACAAAGGTAGACTGGCCCCTTATTTTCTGCTAGATATGCTGATAGATATGCTGTTTATTTTTTTGTCGCTCAAAGTGATCAGGATTGTTTAACAGCAATATCTTGATGTTATGACGCACAAATAAGTATTTATTGTAATGTATCAGGTGAACACTTTATTCTGAATATTTTTATTTTAAGCCCACTTTTTTATGCCTTACCAATTGCCTATTGAAAAGAAAGACAAGTCAACATCTTCAGAGTAAGTGGGGGCATTAACGCCAGCATGAGGGGAGTTCCTTAGCGTGTTATTCTCGTCTGTCGTCCTGTTTTTCTCTGTGTTCATAATGACAATCTTCTCCATCAATCACTCATTGTGTTTTTTTCTTCATATTGTGTACAGTTTGTAGAATTCTGAAGTAGTCTCGCTCTCTCTTTTTGTACAATTGCTCTTATATTATCAAAGTTCACAAAAAATGAAGTTTTCCTGGGCTGAACAGACCATGTTGTTAAGATTCTTTTAGGTATTGAAGACATTGATGAAAAAGCTTTATAAAGATAAACCCCATGTCTTACTTCTAATTGATGAAGTGGTATAGCAGAGATTTTTTTTATATACAGTACAATGAAAGGCAGTTATTGCCTACTCTAATAGTGTTTTTTTGTGTTTATAAATCCTTTCTATTAGGGAAAACCATGAGTTACCTGCAGGTCATGACTATTTCAGTTTCCACGGGAGCATTAAAAAATTATGTAGTATAAAAACACAAATTTTATTCCTTCTAACTTTGGCATAGGCAAATAGAAATTCCAAAGGGAATATCTGAAAATTGCACATTTAGTATTTCTTAAAGAACATAAAACTGTTATATAGTTTGTCATGCTGAGATTCATAAAACAGCCTGAATACCAATGAAATCGGAATTGAATTTAATAGAAACACATATTAAAGTGCAGACAGAATGAACAAGCACTAAATGTGTGCATGCACAAACCAAGCTGACAGTCTGGTAGTTATTTATCTAACCACTGTGATCTTGCGATTGATCAGTGTTTAGATCAAAGCAAGGAGCATGGCCGCAGAGATGTGTCTGCTAATTATCAGGTCCTGTAAAGGATTTTGGTCTTTAAGCATGGCCTCTGGGCCTCACCCCCATGGAACAGACCCTGTGATCAGTGCCACGGAAGACCTGAGCGGCATGGAGATGAAGCCCACGATTGAAAATACTCGGCTGGCATATGTTTGCCATGACTGATTGGCCTCGGCTCTGCCAAACTTCAGTGCCTCCCCACAGCGGAGGCATCTGTGAGGCTCAAACTGATGTTTTGTGCCTTGCACCTCATAAACACACCATTTCTTTTTCATGCTTCGGTGGTGCTTTTCAACTTTGTAAATCATCAGTGATGGCACTGCAGTTGTTGCTCATGACAGCCACTGATACTGCTGATTCTCAGGATAGCTTTCTGCAGGTAAAAACATTAGCAACGACTCTGCCATTATTCACCATATTTGCTGTCTAGGATATGTTTGAATAGAGACACATTCTGTTAGACTAGGAGGACAGACAATTAAAGCCAAGTGAGGTGCATAATATCAACCCTTGGTATTAATTTTACATCTTTTGGGAGGTAAAAATCAGACTAAAAATATCACTTTGGTACTAAAATTTTTCTGGCAGACACATTACCAGCATTTGAAAGAGTTGGATAAGAGTAGCACTGTAGAGCTGCATGAGGCCAAGTGGTCTTGTCATGCATTTGCCCAACATGTGGTTTCATACTGATGTCAAAAGTACCCCAGCCTTGGAACCAGTGGGTACAAAAGGACATTCACAAATATAAAAGTTCCAGTGTCCTGACAGACCACACCAGTACAGGATTGACATATTGTCTGAAAAACATTGCAGAACCTCATAATGCCTGCCATCTGTAAACATTTTCTGTGTGTGTGTGTGTGTGGGGGGGGGGGGGGGTGTCTGTTTTATAATACCCTATGTTCAGGTAACTCAGATCAGTTTTGGTAGTGATTTGAGAGACTCATAACAGTACAATATAAAGTAAATTACAGTCTGCATTTGCATTGGTGATAGACTGGCAACCTATCCAGGTTGTACCCCTTGTTTCACACAATAACCACTAGTAATAAGCACCAGCTCCCTGAAACCATGCATGGAAAACCAGGCACAGAAAATACGTTAATGAATGGATGAATGTCTTACCACTCTCCAAACAGCACCCAGATTCAGTCTTCCAACAACAATGCCTGTCAGCACTTGATGCATGTGTTTGTCAGAATCAGTTTGAGATCCACTTGTGGTAGTCAGGTCCTTCCAGCTTTCTTTAACTGATCATGTACTGTATGGCATGTTTTTGGACATTACTTCAGATCTGGTATCAGTCAGCAAGATTGTCTCAGTTTCAGCAGGCAACAACAGCTGTGTGACACTTTTCTCCACTAAATTACCACTTGAATCCAAAGGGGTACCACACCCTACTGATCAGAAGCTTGCTCACACTGCTACCTCCAACAAATCACATACATCATCTTGCCTTAAAAATGACCAAAACAACTTCACATGGCACCAAAGATGTTCAATTCTGGTCCTTGATGGACACTATGCCTTATACACTTATGCCTTTTTATCTATTGTTGTCGCTGTTGTCCATTGTTTTTCATCATTTTTTGTTGACATCAGGTCTCTCTTGCAAATGAGTCCTCGAGGCTCAATGGGAATTACCTGTCTAAATAAAGGTTGAATGAATGAAAAAACACTATCCTGCATGTTTTACTCAGTTCTCTGATCCATCACACATTATTATTTTTATTATTCAATGGCTGGATTACCCCTTCATGTTCCACAGAAGCCCTTTAATCACCTAATAATTCAAATGAGGTGTGTTAGAGCAGAGAAACATCTAAACCATGCATGATGGTCCTTGAGGACAAGAATTTGACACCACTAATCTAGATGCTTGACAAGTTCTTGCCTTTGAGTGCATTTAAGAAAATATATTTTTGCTTTCAAAAGACAACCTGACAGAGAAACAAGGGTGGCAATTTCACTGATGCACCCAATCTAATTTTAAGCAGTATGAATTAACACGCCAGCTCCTTTCTGGGTCATGGTCCTGAATAAACTGGGTCAGATTAAGCTTGTGCTGAAATATCTCCTTTCAGTTTATGCACCCACTTTAAAATTCCAGTCCAGATGTTGTGTTTGCTCCATACTGACCCAGAGGCTGAAAGGATCCAAGCCTCACTCCATGCTGAAGGTCCTACTCAGCCGACCTGATCACAGTGCATAAACCTAACATAGCACTGCTTCCCCGACAACCTGTCACACATATGCACTTGCCACCAGTCGCAGAGAGCTTTGCTGTGAGTGTGTGTGCTGCTTGGCAGAGGACCAAGTGCACCCCTACCTCTGCTGTCAATCTTGCTCTCACACTGGAACAACCGGGGCATGTGGCCTCTTCCCTCTTCGCTGGTGCAGCTAACACACAAACACATTGCAGTCTTCCACCTGCTGCGCTTGATTCACTGATGGACACACAGGTTTGTTGCTGGAGTACTCTCCTATTTCAATTACACCACCCTTCCCTCTTCTCTCCGCTCTCCCTGTCCTCATTTTTCTTGGCGACACAAATCTAGACCTTACTTCCTACAAAGGTTTATTTTCTACTTTTGCTGAAGTCCTTCACCCACCCATTCCCCCACCCTCCCACTCCAGTCAAAGCAGCATTTCCTTCATCACCCATGCTCCAAACCTGTTGCTGTGCTGACAGCCATGGGCCGGAGGTAATAATACGAAGCAAAATTGAAACCTTACTTCTACCCCTGCCAACAGAAAAAGGAAGCACAGGAGTGGCAGAGGCTCTGATAGCTACTCATCCGTATAATCACATCCAGCCATTAAAATACTGCAGCTATCTGATGTTATTTGTTCTATCAGTGGATAGGCATTAACACTCATTAGCCACATGCATTGGCTCCTGAATTGGACCTGACAGAGAAGTCAGTGTGTGATTAATACTGCAATATAGTGGAAGGGTTGGAGAACTGATACGTTGAAGAAAGACAACATTGATGGATGGGCAGGTAAAAGTATTGTCTGGTGGGATGACTGACAGACCGAGGAAGGAATAGACATGTATGCTTCAAGACTGAACAAACTGATCTATGGAGGTGATGGATTGGATGATAGATACTGGTGGATAAAAAGACATGTTTATTGACTTGGTTATATGTTTCACTAAATTAAGGTTTTGAAGTCAGGTTCTGATACTTTTAGAATAGAGATCAAATATCATATGCTTACGCAGTTATTGGGCAAACGATGTTTTGGTTTTGTTCCCCTCATTTTCTAATAATAAAATGTCACTGAATGTAAATTCTGACTGTATGTCAATGAATGAGGAACTGTTTTTTTTTAGAGAAATATTACACTGCATACTTATGTGAAAAGTTAAAAGGTGCCACTAAGAAATATTCTTGCGCTTACTCTTTTAAGCCTAATTGTTAAAGTTAAATTGTAGTAGATAAAAAACAAAAGAATAGGCATATTTTGAACTTTATTACACTAACTTTTGAACATGTTCTTCACTATGCTTGTGTGTTAAGACATAAATAAGTGTTTTTAAGTACTGGTATACCTGCTTAACACATCTTCTGTATAATGCACCTGTCTACTGTATTTAGCTATCTAGATAACATTAGGTGATATATACAAACACAAATGAAAGGGTTGCTATTCATAAAACTCATTTTAGCATATGTCTTGTGATACAAACATACTGTACCACAAGATTTTAACTGGTGGTATCCCTGTTGACTTAGATTTGAATGCCAAGCCTCACAGGGAACTGTTCTGGTGTTAACAAGAAAATAAAATACATATGGCAAACAACACACAAGTAAAAAACAAACAAACAAAAAAGTCTATAAGTAAATGAATCAACAATTGTAAGAATCAGAATAAGCTTTATTATCATTGTACCGAGATACAACGAGAATACGTCCATAGTCGTCCGAATAATGGGCGGAGTGCACGTAGCTTCTGCTCTGTAAGAGCGCGGCCTTCTCATCTTTTTCAGAATACATTTTAGGACATCCAAAAACTCTGCCAGCAGCACATTTATGAACACGTTACATATGTATTTGTCATTAATAGTTTATGCCATTCTGTGAGAGTAGCACTTGCTGCAGCTTCCAAGATGGCCGCCAATCACCCCCAGCTGACGGTCATCTCCCTGATGAGCTCCTGCCCCTATTTAAGCCTGCAGACAAGTCTACTCGACGCTGGAGCATTGAGTTCCCCCGGTACTTAATGTTTCTAGCCACTTAGTGTTTTCATGGAATACAAGTCTTACCTTGTGATCTTATTTTTGCAGTTCTTCGTCGCCTCCTGAGTCCAGTCCTGTCTCCACGGGTTCCAGCTCTCAGTTCTCTCGTGCCTTGCCCAAGCTCTGATCTCTCGTGCCAATCCACTCGGTCTCTGGGAGTATTCGTCCTGTTCCGAAGCTGCTGCACAGTGCCTCCATCTCACCATCTCCTCTGGAAACTCTGGGTACCTCTTGGATCAACTCCTACAAGAACCACCAACTGTAAGCTAAGGAAGCTATTTGCAAGTTTATATCAAACAACTTACCTGCCCCAGCTGAACTTGTCCTCCGTTTCCAGGAGTTCCAGTCCTGATGCCTGTGCAGCCAGTTTATCACTGTAAATAAATAAACACTGTTATTTTCTACTCCGAGTCTCGTGTCGTTCCGGGTCTCGTTCGATTGGGTCACTCCTGAGATATCACACATTCATCAACGAACAAATGCTAAATGATCTTGTTTTACCTAATTAACTTCAAAGCAAGGATCGATACACAAAGACATCATCATCCTTGGAAAAACAGAATAAATGAAATCGTTTTAAAAGATGAAAAAGTCTAGTCAGTCATTCTGTGCTGCAACACTATATATTGACTTTTAGATATGTAATTTCAGTAAATAAAATGTCCTTTCATAAACTAATATTTTACTTAACCCTGATTATAAATCCATCCATCCATCCGTCCGTCCGTCTGTTCATCCATCCATCCATCCATCCATACATCCATACATCCATCCATCCATCCATCCATCCATCCATACATCCATTCTCTTTACTCGCTTCTTGCTTTTTGCAGCGCAGGAGTCAATTGGTGTCCATATCCAGCAGTCACTGTAGGAGAGGTGGAGGACACCCTGGACAGGTCTCCAGTCCATCAAAGGGACAAATAGAGACAAATGAGACAACCATTCACTCTCTCACTCACATCTAAAGACAATTTAGAGTTACCAATCAGTTTAACATGCATGTTTTTGGTCTGTGGGAGGAAACCGGAATACCCTGAGAAAACCCACGCATGCACGGAGAGAACATGCAGACTCCACCCAGAAATGTCCCGGGCCAGGATCTTTATCGGCGACCTTCTCACTGAGCAGCAACAGCTCTACCAGCTCCGTCATGGCGCCTAACTCTGTTTAATTTAGTAAAGTCCTTAAAAATAATGGCCAGAGGAAGAACATGAGTAAGTCGACATGTAAATCCAGAAATTTCTATACTAACATGTTCAGTTTATGATTCACTGTTTTCTTATGCTTTTGTATTTATTTACAATCAGAAGAGTGGCTTAACATTAAATTAAATAAATTAAATTTAAATAAAGAAATACATAAACGCATAAAAAATAAATAAAGCTTGTGCATAAAAACTGAGTTGTTTACATTCAGGAGGAGTGATTTCAAATCTCACTTTTAAATTATCAGACAGCTGTAAGTATTTCATGGCATGTATATACATACATACATACATACATATATATATATATATATATATATATATATATATATAAAGTATATATATATATGTACTGTATATCTAAATTAGTAATGATTACAAAAATGTGTCACATGCGTTAACAATAAACAAAAGCATCAAACGCCTCACATCCTTAAATCTGTTGAAGTTATGTTGGTTCCATTCTAAATTAATTGAAACCCAGTACACCAGTTACCAACCACAGCAGTCCACCTCTCTAAGGGCGTCATTAAAGTTTAATCTTATTTGAATTATTCGTGCATTCTTGTGTAGAAGCTGATCAGAATGTCTCGTTAGAGTCAATCCTCTGAGTCAAGAACTGATGAGTTCCTCAACAAACAAACAGTCTCACAACAGATTCAGGTGACTGTGACTTTGGTTATCATTGGACGCTACTGAAGCTTACACATCCTGCAAAGTTGATAGACACGTATGTTGTCCTATACGTCTTTACAATTTATCACTGAGGGAGGTGGGGTAAATTTTAATCAGACGCACATTCCTATTACAGGCAAACTGCCTCCACCTCAGTCTGCTCTCCGTCTCGGTTAAATGGAAGCTCGGGTCAGAAGCACAGCTGGGCAGTGCATGTGCACACACACACACATCGTACAAACAGATACACAGCGTGAATATTGGATGAAAGTCAAGACTGAGGAAAGTGAAGGCTGACTGCAGGAGAAAGAGAAATAGGTTAGTTAAAGGTGGCCTACACAAGTTAGTGCAGCTTTGGAGCCACAGTGGTGCTGGAGCGGCTGAAGTAATGAGGTCAGCATAGCAGGGAATACAACTAATATGAAAAGATCAAACTACCAGCACACCTCCAGGAGCATGCTTTTTAGGATCCCTCCACTTAGATGTGACACCCCACAGGTCCACATGTACTGAAAGCTTTTACATTTATGTAGTTTTCTTATGAATCGAGACGTACTGACAGAAGGAAGAAAGTTTATTTATTTTTTTTCCTGAATAAAGCAAAGTTTTCACCTTGTGAAGCCAAAAGTATCTTGCAAGAAAACAATACAAGTAATGCAGATTCATACCAAAGTCACAAGGAATAGGTTTCACCAGCCTCCTTTTCATGACTAGTTTTAATGAAAGATCATGTAATCTGTCTGCTAAAATTACATCATGTTTTATTTGAGTTGACAGATATCGAGCTGAGTTGAAGACATTTGAGCATTGGTAATGACGGCCCTCTTAAATGTGGTTGTCTCTAAAAGATGATTAGTTGTAGGCGTACATTTAATGATTACTTTCTAAGTTTCTTTAAAATCCATCCAGATTTTGATGAGAATTTTTACAAATGCACACACAGCCATGCACACAATCAACCGCTTTTTATTGTGGGAGGAAAAAAAAAAAGTTAATTTTTTAAAACTTCACAAATATTTCCTACATTAGACAGATATTTCCTCAAAAAGGCTTTGATTACATGGAAATGCCGTATTTTCCGTCTTACTTGTTGCACCGCCCTAAAAATCGCATCAGACCAAATAATCTAGTCTAAAAAGGTGGAAAAAATCATAAATATGTTGCTTCGCCATGTAAGTCACATCTTTTATGCGTCACCGCTGACAACCTGGAAATGTGGGCCGGTGTTGCGCCAAAAATCGATGAGCTGCCAAATGGCGGCTATGGGAACGTGCATGCGAGGACTTTAACAAGATTTTAGTAAGATTAACACTTAAAAACAATTATTTGTTTGCTAGAAATTATGGTAAAGGTGTGTCTGAGTCTAAGGTTTGTTTAATAAATGCACTTTGACGGTCAAATCAGCTGCATTTTAAAACCCGATTCGCATAAGCGTTCACACGCAGAGGGACGAGCCACTGTTCATTTCTTCAAAATTTAACACGATAAACACCTTTTACAAAGTAGCTACATATTGTGCAGGTATAAAACATACATTTGTATATATTTTTGTGTACATTTATTTTTTATTGAAGCTATTTGACTAACTTTAAAAAAAATTATTCAATGTTTTACTAACAGAATAGTCAAGTAGCAACCTGATTTTTGAACGATTTGCTATGTCAGTCAAACTTTGGAATAAAGAGGTGGTAATTAAAGCATTGTAGTTTTTTTGACGATTCATCGATTAATCGAGGGGAAAAAAACAACGTCAGATTAATCGATTATTGAAATAATCGTTTGTTGCAGCGCTATATATATATACTTTGTATATAAATAAATAAATTACAATATCTATCTATCTGTCTATCTATCTATCTATCTATCTATCTATCTATCTATCTATCTATCT
>NC_056519.1:20306652-20397410 GCF_014905685.2 Nematolebias whitei | reverse complement strand
TATCTATCTATCTATCTATCTATCTATCTATCTATCTATCTATCTATATATATATATATATATATATATATATATATATATATATATATATACACACATATATAGGTGTTTTAAACTCTTCCCACAATCTTGCAATTATTCCAAACAATGTTTCTTAATGCTCTAAAAGAGCACGGAATGTCATGCTCTCAGCTCTCTGCCTCCAGCTGCTCTCTGCATCTGCCAGCGCTCTCGGCCACGCCCACTTCTCCACTGGAGAGTGGAGATATGACACAGCTGCAGGAGGGAGCTTCTTCTGCAGCTGTGGGCTGCACAATTTTAAATAATTAATTTTAAATAAAAATTCCATGCTGATCGTGCGGCTCATCCGTCAATCAACCAATTGTGTGTCATGTCCAATCTAATTTTTGAAAAACCGCGATAGAGATAGTCCGCGAAAAACGAACCGCGAAATAGCGAGGGACTACTGTATTAAAGTGCAATCAGCTGAGTTCTCGGCAGCCGATGTTCAGCTGTTTACCCCATTTCCCCCTTTGAAGGATGCACAAAAATGTACAACTCATCATAGCAAGCTGAGAAAACAAAGTACCGTAACAGTACCTGAGGGAGGCCTTGTCAAATAAACAAGACAGCGATTAAGTGACGTTATTATATAGAAGTATAGTGGAAGTCATCGGGGAGACCAAGACATATTTACATGTAGATTCTTCATTAGGTAACAGTTGTTTGAATGCTCACGTGCAGCATCAAGACTTGCGAACGCCGAAGCAGATGTTTCTGTGTGAGGCATCTTTCCCACTTAAACTCTACAGGCCTGTCAGAGCTTTTCAATCAGGGCAATCCCTCACTCTCCCGCACATACAATGCACTCACACACATTCTGTCAAAGGAAAAGAGGCTGTACGCATTCAAGCATTCTCTAAACTAATAAACCTGCCTATGAACTTAGCCAGTCTTAGTCTCAAGTGTCATTAGAAGTGGCAGGCAGCTGTGGCAGCCTGTGAGGGGCTAAGATGCTTGAGCTCTCACCGTCTGTAATCCCTGCAAACAAAGTAAGCGCTGTGCGGCAAAATAAATATATAAAGAAATAATACATGCAAACATGCTGCCACACACATACACACAGAGTCTTATGTGAGGTGATGCAAAACAGGCGCTCTGGAAAACTTCAAAGCAACAGCCAAAATGCAAAGTCATGTAAATGGCAATCCGCCTTAAAAAGTAATCTGACACACTGACAGGGAATTGCACGTGCGAAGTGCAAAACCCGCCACTTGCATGCGCTCTGATTTTACTTGAAGGAGCGATCCGAAAAAGAGAAACACACATGCACATCAAGTCTTTCTAAGTAGTAATAAAAGCTGAGGCTTATTAATGGGACAAGCTGACAAGCAGAAGTGCCGTGGTGAGGATTCTCTCCCTCACACACATTCCTGACCGCTTGAGTTATTGGAGAGGAGGTAATGTTGCCAGGCAGCGAGTCCCTATAGTCACATTTCCACTTGGAAATGAAACAGCTAATTGGAGATGGGACCCTCTCAGCTCAACAGAGTTTTGTGATGGGTTTGGATAAACCGAGTCCTCGCCCACCCTCACGTTTTATAATCTCTGCTTTACGTCTTCTTTATCCACCAACCAAAAATCGCATGATCAATTCACCTCCTATAGCCATTTCGTTATCTGGCTAATAATATTGATATTAATGGAAACAGAAGAATTTTTATAGCCACATAGACCTCAGCTGGTTTTCTCGTTTCAGTTGCACCATCATCATGAAGCCATTGAGGTGTTGGAGATATTCTTTCCAACACAGCTATCACATCTTATGTGCAAATGTTTATATCTCTCAGCATTTCACTTTTCTTTTTTTTTATTTGTCTTCTCTCCTCTCTGCTTCGTTCGTTTTGCTGCTCCCAGTGTCAGTTTCTCTTTGAAATGCTTTCTAATTAGCACGTACAGCACGCAGCCGGGGTTAAATTAAATTGCTAAGATACACGGAGGTGGAGGTCAACGTCTCTGCAAAGACCGTTAGCGCGGATAATTGGAGTTATACGTTTTCCTTTTTTTCTTCCCCTTCCCAGGCTCCTTTCACTTTTTGCTAAATATCCCTAATCAAAATGACAGCGGATGGCACACAGATAGTTTGGTAGGAAAGCTGCAAGCTGAGGAAAAGACACCTGAAGAAATATAAATCTATTTTTAGCGATAAAGGGAGACTTGAGTAATTAGGAGTGTAGAAAGAAAAATCACTTTCATGTAGTCCATCACTCCGTCTCTACTCCAATGCTTCTGCTCCTGGGAAACAGTTCTTGTAAAAGCAATATATCAGGGCCAATATTGGCTTTATGAAATGTAAGATGATGCACTTTAATGACTGCATTATGACTGACTCATGCTAGTTGCCCAATGACAGACACTCTGCCTAAACTGTTTAAACAGTAAA
This sequence comes from Nematolebias whitei, assembly GCF_014905685.2. Taxonomy (NCBI): domain Eukaryota; kingdom Metazoa; phylum Chordata; class Actinopteri; order Cyprinodontiformes; family Rivulidae; genus Nematolebias; species Nematolebias whitei. The sequence continues at coordinate 20,394,967 of NC_056519.1, read as the reverse complement.
GCAATGTAAAGACTAGACAAACTATTAAACTTTAAACAGCAAAGCCAACATTTAATTGTTTAAATATACATTCAAAAAGCCAATTACAGGATGACTTACCTGTTAAAAATATATTTGCTCTGATTTATTTCTAACAAAGTATACTATACTCACTACTTGTACTACTATTCCTACTTAGCGGCTTTTCACTTATCGTGGGACTTCAAGGTACGGATCCCTTGCGATAAACGAGGGATTACAGTATATTTCTAATCTTAATTGCAAGTGCAGATCTTCATCCAAACGTTCTTTTGTAAATTAATGTCCTATCTATTGTAGAGTAACCAGTAAGGGAGGGTACACGTAAGTACAAAGTTATTGTACGTGTAGGAGGTTTTACAACATGTAACCAAGTTGCTGCTCAAATCAGCAGAAGATATAAAAGCAGCAATGCCATTGTCAGTATGGAAGCGAATGTGTCTCAATTTTCAAATGAAAATGTATTAATAGAAATGCTTTTCATTTTCAAAATAAAGCTGCATGTTTTGACTCATAAATGAAATTAATAAATAATCCAAACTGCTTTTTCATTTGCACGCCCCGCCCCGCAAAAAGTGTTCCATAAATCAATTAGAATTTGCAATTCCAATTCCTGTGCTGCCTCACACCGCGAGTGGATGCAGCAGAGAGTAAGGAGGCAGCAGGGGAAGAGTTGCCACTGACGTCACTCTCCTGCGCCACTTGGAATTGCAAATTCTAATTGATTTATGGAACTTTTTTTGTGGGGGCGGGGCGTGAAAATGAAAAGGTAGTTTTCTCTGCAGTTGTTGTCACACAATGAGAAGTGCTGCAGTTTGGATGATCTAGCACTTTCATTTATGAGTTCAAAAAATGCAGCTTTGACTTTGAAACGAAAAAGCATTTCTGCGAATTCGTTTTAATCTTCAAATTTGACATTTCAAAATGCTTTTTGGTCACTTTTTAAAGGGTCATATTTCGAAATTAAATTTTGAGCGTTATTTTATTTATCATATTGATTCATTTACAAACTGAGCAGTCTTGGACAAGAAAATGAAAATGCACTTTGGATGATTTATTTTTAACTTTATTTGCGAGTCAAAACATGCAGCTTTATTTTGAACATGAAATGCACTTTTATTAATCCCTTTTAATTTGAAAATTGAGACACATTCGCTTCCATATGTCAGAAGGAAAGAGACTCATGATTCTTTGCAGCTACTGGCTTGCCCACTAGAAATACAAATAAGACTGCAGAGGTGACAAAATTAGACAAAAAAAATAAATAAAAAATCAGCTCATAGTCAATTTTTTTAGTTTACTTCCTGGTTGATGTTTGCTCTCCAGATAAATATCTACAAGCAAACAACCAAAGCAAACTACGTGACTGGAAGAAAATTAAAAATGTAGACCAAAAATACTGTACTGTGACTATTAGAGGATTTGTCCAATCAAATCATGTGGTCAGGTGGGTACTATTGGATATATCCAGCGATCTTCATATGACCTTGTGAGACAACAAATGATGTGTGGTCAATATTTGCTGTGTTGGTTGCTGGCATAAATAGATGCACTTTATCAAAGTGTAATTTACAAAGTATTTTTATACAACCTAATTTTAACATTGCACCACAAAGGGTGGCCAAGAGGGGCAATAGCCACCCCTGCAAAACTGGGACAAAATCTGTGAAAGAAATTATAGGTGAATATGGCACCATTTATGCTTTTGATCTGGATTAGAACCTTCTGAGGACTTGCTACTTAGAACTACTTTGCTCTTGGCTACAAAATAATTAACTGTGCTGATAAAATGAAATAAAAAAAATACTATGCTTAGATTAACCTGGAGATTTCTGTAAACTTTAGTTCATCAATGTTACTGTCAACAGAAGCGATGGTAATAAAACTGTTGAAGACAGTTCTGTTAAAGAGATTTTGATGAATATGAACAAAATATTACAGGGACTCAGGGTTGTGTTTTGTATTTTGCACACTTAAAAAACAGCTTTCTGCAGTTTTTTTTTATTTTTTATTTTTTTATAAAAATGTGTAAAATAGGATAACATGTGCAGGTCCATCTGCAGATTTTTAGTTTAAGAAAATGACAAGAATATGAAAAAGACATTTTGGTGAACAGTGAACGATAATACAGTGGTTTTAAATAAAACCACTACATGAGCTGAGGTAAAAATAAACAGAACAAAAAGCAACTCTTTACAAAATACCTGCAAATAAAGGGAGAAAAAAATTATTTTATTCTTCACACATTTTACATCTGCAGCGCAAACTGACTCGTTAAAGCCCATACAAGTTAATATTGAGCATCTAATGAAGTAAATAATGGGCATCAAACGATGTATGAAACAACAAGGAGGGGGGAGTGAGAGAAAGGGAGGGGTACACTCTCGGAAAAATGAGAGAGCAATATGTCAGTGTGATAACACCTCTAAAAGTCACCGAAATGCCAGGTCATCCTGCTCAACGGGGAGAATCAAACCACTCCGCCGGCACATTTGAGCACCTTGCATTGCACTTTGAGTTTACAGCGCCGTGTTAACACCCAGCTCAAAAATAGCGTACCAGCTGAGCAGCTGCTGCCAACAACCCATCTGCCTGTGAATCCTTAATACAATACTTTACTACTTTTCTCTGATTATTCCTTAACAAGACTCTTACAGTGGGAGGATGATGTGCTGGTGAAGCCTGGGTGGGATCCACTGGATGTGCCTACCTCAAGTTTGTGCTTTACTGTGTATTATAGTTTCACAAAGAAGTAGGTGGGAGGATTATGAAAAAAAGTGCATAAAAATGTATTTCTGCTTCATTAATATTTCACATAAATGGGTGTGATGTACAAACCGATGACGACATTCTGCAACAGATAAAGCCTCCTGCAATGCTTGTCAGTGTCTGTTGGCACAACCTGCTGAGCTCGCTTTGCACCAGAGTAAACAACATGTCCTCTTACCAGTTTCCAAATGCAACTGTTTGACTTTGGCTCTAACAAAAGGTTCACGACTATTCTTCCCCTTCCCGTCTTGTTCTCCATTTACTTGCATCATATCATGGTGATCACTGAACCTTGAAAAATCTCAAAATGTTAGAAAACTCTTGGTAGCTGAAATACGAGACATCTGCTGAGATTGCAATCTTAGTACTCATTCAGACTACCAGAATCAGATAGACATGGTGTATTAAGAATGTGTTGGCTTTCCAAAAAAAGCAATTCACAAAAAGTCCCATCACAAAAGAAAAGTTATGATGGTGAGAAGAATCCATTTTCTCAAATTAGATTTGCGAACGCTGAGACTGAAGTGTTAACAGTGGAGGCACTGCAGTTTATTAAAGAAACGTTCTGAATCTTTATTATAATCTATCAGCTAAAACAAAAAGCTGATCCTTGCATCACCATCAATACATTACAGATACAAAATAAAAACTGTATGTAGGTAAGAATCCACCGCTGAATGCATAGTAACATAATGCCATAGTTATATTTTTAATCCCGAGTTCCCTCCCACTATAAAGTGGGATTATGTGTTCATACATACACTGTACAGTAGAGGTAGCCAGTATTCCTAAAATTAATTCAGATACATTGATGTATTTTATGAGGATTTATTACTGTAAATCATCAGGACAGAACTCAATCCAAAGCTTAAACTCATGTTATTTATCTATTTATCAAATCCACACCAGAGTAGACAAACTGACTGAGAGGATTCAAACTCACAGATTAAAAGTTATGGTATGGTATGTGGACAGCCAGCCTCAGACTGACTAGGTCTTGTGTATAAAAGATGAAATGTTTCAACAATGAAGAATCCGTTCAGAGAAACTGATTTAAACTTGTTAGATTTATCTATCTGGATTATTGAGCATGCATCAGGATATCTAGAATTGTATACAAAGTTATTTTGAATATAATGCTTAATGTTTCCTTCTTACAGGTGTAGAAGCAACTGTCAGCAAGGAGAGGAGGATGGAGAGTCTTACGAGGCGAAGGTGAGTCGTATTTCATTGAAGAGTGGTGGGACGGAGACAGTACATTAATCCAGTACTTCCTGTGGTTGAAGGTAGAAGTAGATATTTCTACAAATATTCAGGCTGATGTTTCCAGCTGAAGATCTTGCAGAGATTACACAAGTATTTGGGGAACAAGAAGGCCTCAGGAGGACACCTGTCATATCTGGGTGTTTTGTGATGTTTGTATCTGTGATTTTATTTTAATGTATTTCTCTGAGTCTGTTTTCCTGTGTTTCCAGTTTCCCCAATGTTTCTCTCCTCATGTAATCAGCTCCAGGTCCTCCCACCATCACCTGTTCTTCACTGTCTTTCCCCAGGTGTTCGTCATTGTGTCTCGTTAGTGTCCCTTTAATTTATGCGTCTTTGTGGTTTTACGTAGTCCGTAGATTATGCTTCCCACAGCCATCCTACAGCCACAGCATTCTGTTTCTAGTGTTTCCAGGTACTCACATACGTTTTGCTGCCATGTTACTTTTATTTTGATTTTTTTGTTAATAAATATATATTGTTTGTTTTACCTTAAAGTTCCCCGCTTCTGTCTGCATTTGGGTTTAACACAGTGCTGATCATGATATACACCTAATTCCTCGAGTCCCTTCTGCCACCTCTGCAAGGGACTCGAGGAACTAGGAAGGCCTCAGGAGGACACCTACAAGCCAGGGAATTTAGAAGAAACAGGAACAAGATTAGGACACCCTTGGTGAGAAAACGTAAACAGGACTGTCAGAGTTACTAAATTGCTTCAAAATTTCAGCATGAAACTACTGGTTTACAGGAGATTAAAAACAGTAGTCCCGAAAATGTTTTGTGTAAAGTGGAAATGAGTCTAGTGAGTGGAGCAGCTACATGATTTTAATCTCTTATAAACCTCCAGTAAAACTTTGCGAAGCCCAGGAATTGTTGTGACTCAGTGTGGGTCTTTGGAACTTACCATTCAGTGATGGCCTTGACTTTCTCTGGATTCATCCACACCTGTCCACTCTCAAATATAAGTCCTAAGAAGGTTATTGAGGAGGTGTAAATGTCACACTTTCTGGCCTTAACAAAATGCTGATTTGCAAGTAGACGTTATACACAGTAGACACATTGAGAATGTTGTTGGGGATCTTTGGAATAAATGAGGATGTCACTGAGGACACAAACAAAAATATTTTAAAAGTCATGAAGGACATCCAACACAAGGGCTTGAAAAACCGTGGGGGTTTTGGTAGGTCCAAATTGAAAGACAATTATTTGAAATGTCTGAATGGAGTCCTGAATGCAGTTTTCCACGTCTCCCTTTCTGATTTTGACCGAAATAAGTAGTAGCGTTGTGGAGATCTAACTTTGTAAAAATGGTTGCATCATGAAGTTGCTCGTAAACAAAATCAGTTAAGAGTAATGGATACGTGTTCTTGATGATGATCTGATTAAGTCTTCAGTAATCAATACAAGGTTTTAACATTTTATATTTTTGGACACAAAGAAAACCCTGCACCAACAGAAGTGGAAGGTTGAATTATTCCAGAACATAGAATTTATTCAGTAGTAGTTTTTCATAGTCTCATTCTTGGTGCCCAAAATGTTATACAGTCTGTTAGTAGGCAGAGGGGCACTCAGAAGCAGATCTATGGCATAATTGTATGATCTAAACGAGGTGTTAAGGATAGGGCCTTTTGCTTACTGAACATGGGAGCCAAATAATGGTAACTTTAGGGAACATTTGAGGGGTCAATCATTTCCAAATTATCAGAAGTCTTATCAAAAGAGGACACAGCAGACCTTAGACAATTTGTGGAACAGATCACACTCCAATTCTCATCTCTTCTTTCAGATCAGTTATTGAGGGAGTTATATTTCACTAACCAGGGGAAACCCAAGATGACCTGAGGTCTTATTGAATCAAACACAAAAAACTCACCCCTCTCATGGTGGTTCCTGAAGATGACAAAAAAAAGATTGGTGATCTTTTGAAAGATATAAGTTAAGGCTTGACCTGTGAGGGCAGCAACAGTGGGAGGTTGAATTAATTATTGGACTGGTATTTGTAATTGTTTGACCAAACTCTTACTGATGAGTAACATCACTGGACTCAAGGCCAACATAGCAAAATTAATCAATTTACACATAGTGGCCAGCAAAACCAAACAAGAGGCAGGAGAACTTGAGGAGCTACTTGCCTGTATCTCCAGTGTTACTGGTGAGAATACCCCTTTTAACTGCTCTGGGCAAGTAGCAATAAAATGTATCTCTTACCACAATATATGCATTCCTTAATGGATATGCTATGTTATTTCTCCTTAGGAGTTAGTCTGGTACATCCAATCTGCATGGGCTCTGGAGCAGAAAGATTTATCTTGTCCCTCGGTGGGGTTGGTTGAGGAAATTGTGGGAGCTGGTTGAAGTCGTAAGTGAAGTGCTCATGCAGTTTGTAGTTCTTTTTCTTTTGACGTTTGCGAAGGCTGTTGTCCCAATGGCGAGACTGATCAACTCTGAGGGACTCCTTGATTGAATGCCATTTGATTGCTCTCTCAAAACTTGTAACATTCTTGGCATTGTGATGTGTGATAAAACTGCACATTTTAGTGTGGCCATTTATTGTGGTCAGCCTAAGGCACACCTGTGACATACCTATATTGTTGAATTGGCATCTTGATATGCCACACCTGTGAGGTGGATAGATTATCTTGGTAAAGGATAAATGCTCACTAACATAGATTTGCACACATTTGTGAACAATATTTAAGAGAAAAAAGACCTTTTGTGTACATAGAAAAAGTCTTAGATCTTTGAGTTCAGTTGATGAAAAATGGAAGCAAAAACAAATGTTGCATTTATATTTTTGTTCAGTGTATTTATGGATTCTCCAAAATGATGCACTCCTCACTTCACAGAAAGAAAAAAAAAGCCAATATGTAGTAAATGTCAATCATTAACTCAGTGATAAAAGTTGCAATTTCCTGTATCCTTTGATAAAAACCTAAATCAAACTGAACAGTCTAAAAATATGCATTATTTATAGACCATGTGTTCTCAGTATTTCCTTCTGGCTGCTCATATTCACATTTACATACAGAAAGCACCTTACAAAACCCCTGAAGACATAAAACCTCAAAGACTATTTATTTTTTGTGTTGCTCCGAATATTTGGGTGGAGTGGGAGAGAGTTCAGAGGTAGATATGTTTGAGTCATCACAAGAAAAGATAACAACTCTCTGCGGAATCAACCATACTCATTAGAGCTAAAAGTAGAACATGTGACCAAAGGTGCAGTGTTTTTTCCAATAAAATGACACTATATTTAAAATCAAACTTTTAATGTAGCAAGATGTTTGTGGAGTTCAATATGTTTAATGAGATCTGCAATCCAAATAGATTTTGAAAACTAACCAGTTTGGTTTTAAAGTGATATAAATAAAATGAATCAAGTAAACAGTTAACACGTTTCACTTTGCTTGTGCTCATGATTGTGTGTGCAATGCATTACGTATTTGGATGCCGTTGGACCACTGCTCTATTCTCCTCACTAACTTGGCCTTTGAAATTGGAAGAATTCTAATGAGTTTCTTCCTTCTATGCATGCAGTTTGTTCACACACGTATCGACACAGAATAATGAGTGTGTCTCACTCTTTCCTCATTAGCCACACAGGGTCTTATCGCAGGCATCAAACGTAACACACTGCCACCCGTGACAGGAAAAGAAAAAGCAGGAACGAGAACCTCCCTCTTCCTTCTCTTTATCCCTCTGTTTTCCCCTTTCTTTTCATTTGCTCAGGTTAAAACATTTCATTATGTAGCCACATCATGCTTTGACTGACAGGGGAAAAAAGATGGAACCCTCCTTTCCAAATGCACTTAAACACCTCACCCAAAGATGTTGACTAACTTAGATCACAGCCAAGATCTTCTATTTCTTTCTTCCGTGGGCTTAAGGAGGCAACTGTTGCTATGGCAGTGATGCATATCTCACCATGTAGAAATGAAAAGGTGGTAGGAGTAAGCTGACAGAGATTTTGAGTGTGTGGTCACCCGTTCAACCCCTCAGAGTTGGAGGAAACTCAATATAGTCTCCTGATGCAGTACAGAACGTAGGAGTTAGAAAATGGGAAAGATCACCTTTAAAAGAACTCTGACTTGAAGTTTTGAGAAGTGTCAGGAGTGCCATAATAGTTTGAGTCACATGCTTGTTTCTTTGACAGAGACATCAACATGACAGGCGGTTATGATGCACAAAGTGTGTCATTGTAGTCAGGAAGACAGTGGCGAATGGATGGAAGAATGAATGATATGAAGGCAATCTTTTCGTTTTGTTTTTCAGAGGACAAGTTTGTCAAAAATGTCTGATAGACTTTCAAAAACAGACTATAGAGAAGGCGGAATAATGTGTGGGAGTGACTGAAGGGTCTGAAGAAAAGGTGGGGAGGGGTTTTGTTTTTCAATGAGAGATGCCTAGAGCCACTACGGAGTTATTAAAGGAGATTTGTCACATTAACAAAGGAGAAGGAATTGGCCCCCTTTTGAGTAGTAAAGATAAAGACAGACAGTTGCGGGAACAAAAAGGCAGGGAGGGGATGCAAAGGAGGGGGAGGAAGAGGAGATGATTAAGACTGATGGAAAGGAATAATCTGGTATACATGGACAATTTATTTTTTTAAATCCAGTTTTCAGGTGTTTTGTTTAATCATATGTACACTGATAGTATGTTTACGAGTATTTTGGCAGACCTTCGACCTGTTCAAGTTTTTCATGGTCATAAGCAATTCATGTTTTTAACTGTCTGCATTTTATGTTCAAAATTAGTGATATAGAAATGTGATGGTGTTGATTCTGAGTTATCCAAAACATGTTAATCATAGCAAGGTAAATTGAAAGGAAACACTTTTTTTAAGACAATTCCTGTCATTTTGACAAAGCATACTTTCAACCTGAAGCCAGAGTACTTAGAAAAATCGGACTGCAAATGGAAATAAAAAAAAGGTAAGTACCGGTAGGTTTGTGTACAGGGAAAGGAGTGGATCAATGATGGGAAGATTTGGGGAGGACAACGAGAGGTGAGTACAGGTATTCCAGATGATGTGTTAGGTTAACAATGAGGAATGAGTAATAATGTAATGAGACTCCAATGCATCATTTCTGTTTTCTAGGCTAGGAAGGTAACTAAAATGATACTGGTTCCATGCTCAGGGGATGGTGTCCAGGGATGATAGAAGGCAGGCTCTGGATGTTCAAGAGCAGGAAGGAAAGTAACTAGGTTTTTTTTATCTGTTGCAATTAAGGCAGATTTTCCACAAGATGTGATTCTTGAGAGACAACATGGAGACAGGTAATCAAAGGAGACAACAAGGATTTCTGCAGAGTGTATGGTGAGGTATCACAAAGTACTTAGGTTAGTTGCAGGAACAAGGATGCCACTTGAGTTTGTCAATCAATCACCATTTTTCAACCACAGATCCAATGATGACTATTAGAATGAGTCGGCCTTAAGATAGGTGGTAATCAGCTCTCATTGAACACAGCTGGTGTTCTACCAGCTCTGCCTACTCACAGCACCTGCATGAATGAAAATAGAAGAGAGATGGAGTCAGAATCATAGAATCCCCACAGATTTCCTTATCATCAAGGAGCTTTCAAGTTCAAGAGTCGTTATTATCCCCAAGGGTCAATTTGTTTCAGTCACTAGGCACATAAAACATCAACACTATACAAAACATTAAGACATCATAATAACAGTACAGAAATCATCACTTTTTGTTGCAAAGCCTGATCACTAAATGGGTTTTTAGTCTGTTTGTTCTACATCTGGGCAGCACATACCTACGTCCTGATGGAATCAACCTAAACTCACCATGGAGTGGATGATCAGGATATGCCAGAATAACCCTGGCCTTGTTCACTGACCTCACCTTGTGTAGGTAAGTGAGGTTCTGTAGGGGCTATTCCAGCAGTTTTGCTGCACATCCTGAAAATCCCCAATAGTTTGTTCCTGCTTTTGTATGTTAACAATCCACACCAACAGATGAAGGTGAAAGTTAGAAGAGACTCAATAAAACATTCCCATAAAAGTAGAATCAACATTAAAACCTCAGAGCTTCTGATAAAAATACATTCTCTGGTGGGCCTTCTTACAAACATGTGCATCAAAGGTCTGTTTGTCAAGAACAGTATTTATATTGCTTTATATTGCTGCACCATCTCAATAGCTTCACTGTTAATGACCACAGGAATGGCAACTGAAGAGTCTACTTCTCAAGTATCTTTACTGGTAGTTTCTCATGTATCTTTGGAAGAGAGGTGAAATCACAAGAAAACATTTTCTAAAAGTTCAATTGCCTTTGTGTCAACTTCCTAGGAGATTTTTAATATATCCTAAATTCCTTTCCTCATTGTGGTTAAAGAAAAACTATGATTCAGTGTAGTTTTCTGAAAGCAAACAAAACTTTTATTTTTTTACAAGAAATTTCATTTTTTATTTTTACTTTTCCCATTTGGTCTCACTGATTTTGGCAAAATAAATTTCCATTTCCAGGCTCAAGTTCTGCTATACCTCAAATATCATGACATGTCATCTTCATCCATAAATAATCTTAGAAAGACCAGCTCCGCCACTGTGACAAGCGCTATTCAGTATTCAGTATTCAGTATTCAGTATGTTATTTCTGGGTGGGTTTTACTGAGAAATTCACTCCTGCCACATGACAAAACCCATACATTCTTCTATGTTGCTGACAAAACGGCTATGCAAAACATTTTGCTTTCCTCATATGCCATTAAATCCCATCACTTCATCTTTTTTTATTCTTTTAAGTTTGGTTAACACAAGGAGACATCACGAGGAAAAAGCGTTTGGAGCCTACTGTGTATCAAATAGGCATCCAAATAAAGTCTTTAGAGGAAACAGAATCTGTTAGTGTCTATCTAAAGTGCTTCTGAGAAAACAGAGAACACATGACAATGAAATTTCTTCCATGATTTCTACAAAACCGATTAGAATTTACACGGTTGGATTCCGTCTAGCATAGCTAAATGGAAGCTGTAGCTCAGATGGCTTTCAGCGCTTAGAAATCACTGCCTCTTCTCGTCCTCTTACTGGTCCTTCTAGTCTGCCTCACAAGACAAGCCTTACACTGCTCCAGTTATCCTTTTCTCTACCTAAGACGTTAAACAGTCCCTGCTTTGCTGGCTCTTTGATACACTGATGACCTGGTCATGATAAAAATAATGCAAAGCGGCACATTTGAAAGGAGAGGATAAGGACTCTGTCTCAAATAATACACCTCTGCAGATGGATATGATAAATCCTGCAAATGAGAAATGCTTTTTTTTTTCTTACCTGCAACCCTTTCCTTTTTTTGTTAGAGCTACATTTGTGAAATGAACCTGGGGGCTGAGGAGGAGAAGAAGGGTGAAACACATTTTAGGTTCTGAGGACTTATTCTGGTGGTGCCTGATTATAGCATAGGCTGTTGTTTCTCCTGGCTGTGTTACGATTGAAGGGTTTGACTTATAGCTAAAATCACGGAGTATTTCTGCCCTTTAGGCAGATTTAGATGAAAACCTAAAGCTAACACTGTATATCACACTGAGTTTCAGCTGCATCTTAGCTAAGGATTTGTGAAAGAAAATACCTTAAGCTGCCCATATCTTTTCCCCACACACATAAAAAAAAGGATGATGATGACATAGCTTGTCAAAATCTGGCACCTTTAACCTTGGATATTGTTATTGCTTCCCGGTGTTGCCCTAGATGCATATAGAGGGTTTGGTTAAGAGAGAGGGCTGGAAGCTGGGATAAGGCAGCAACTGTATCGTTTCCATCTGCGTCGAGACTTGTGACAGTGTCTGTTAAACCAGTTTGCCTTAGGAGGAAATGTATCATCTCATGGAGCTTCAACAGGCAGCTGCAGGCAGGTTAGCTTTGCACTGACGGGGCCCCCTACCCTACTAATAGAGTCATTCAATTCCACTAATAAAACCAATATAATCATATAAATGGCACAAAGCAGAGAGAGCACAATTTCATTCATATAAAAAATGTATTTCAATCAAATAAAAATGTAGTTAAAATAATTTGATGTGACAAAGCAGAATAGCTTCATTACCAACATAAATGTTTTGTCTTCAATTAATTTGACAATTATATGAGTGTCAGTGTGTGATTTCAGAATATCAGTTCATTTTCTATCACGGCCTTTTCTTTAAAAGGATGGCTTAATCTTTAAAACTGGTTCTGTGATAAGCTTAAGCGTACCAGTTGTAGATAGCGAAATGCAGTTAATTGAAAGGAGTGGCATGATAATGGCTAGTCCAAGCGAGGCCAAGACCAAAATGGATACCTGCCATCTTAAAACAACTCCAGTCATTTTATAATGGTTCAAGAAAGAACTATATATAAACCTAGACATCCACTTCAGTTTGGGTGAAATAATGTGACATTTCTGAAGGATGTGCGCAGGCTACACCAAAAGCACCACAAGCTAAACATTGTTTTTGTTGCTAGTTGTGTGAATGCTTTTGAAGCACACTATTGTGATCCATTTTTCTTCCACACATTTTTCGGCACAGTTCTCGTCCCTCAGTTTTTGTGCTATTTCAACAAATCATAAATCAAAACATTCAGCTCTTTCAGGACAATCCTGCTATGAGTTTTGGTATTGGTGCCACTTCGGCTTTTGGAAATATTTAGCCTTTTCTGACATTTTTTCCTTATAGAAAATTAATTAAGCTCATTTTACCTCCTTCAAATCTTTAGATGTGTTTACAAACTTTTACTGCTCCTTTCACATTTTGTTCTGCTTCAGCTTCTTCTGGACTATGCTACGACGTTCCCTTAAAAATTCAATGTTTTCACCACCTATATGTAAATGTATAACGTCTGTTTATGTTGCTTTGCTGTGGTAGGTTTTTTTGATGCCTCAAATTGTGCCCTGTCTAGGACACGGCGTGAGAGATCTTTTTTTTTATACCGTCTCTCCTCATGTTTTCTTTCCTTTTCTTATCTAAGCAAAATATTATTCTGAATAAGAATAAGAAGACCGCGCTAATTATTTTAGCCGCAGCTTAGTGCACTCTGCCCATCTTCGGACGACTGTACGTACATATTCGTGTTGTATCTCGGTGCAATGCCAATAAAGTTTATTCTGATTCTGATTCCAAAGCCTTCGAGCATGAGCTATTTACAACAGTACAGTTCATGCACCAACTTTTACTCACGTACAGTAAATGCACACTCCACCTCCCCGTGATTTCCCTGTTAGCTTGCTGCAGCGGTCCGCTCGAAAAAAAAGTCTGTCATCCAGCTGGAAGACTGTATCCGGCGTTTCGCTTGTAATCCACGTTTCTGTGAGGCAAAGCACCGCACACTTCTTCATCTCTTCTGAGGCGCCCGCTCTCAGACGAAGTAAATCCATCTTGTTGTCCAACGAGCGGACGTTTGACAGAAAGAGACGGCATGGGGAGTTTACCGGCTTTAGCCTTAGCTCGTAGCCTCACCATAACCCCCGCCCGGCATCCTCTCCTCTTAAGCTGGGAGCAGCGCTTCCTCTTCTGCCCGCTGGAACGCCTCTGCTGCAGCTTCCAGGTAGATGACTTTAAGATCTGCATTCTGCCAAGCGTAGTTTTGAGTTTGTTGCTGATTTCTGCTATATTTCGTGGCAAATCTGCTGCTATTCTCATCAGTTCGGTTTGGCTATAGTTCACACGCTTAAATCGTGCGGAGTCAGGCACAGAGTCAATATCAAAACTTCTAAAAACTGGGATAGTACTGGGATCCTGTGAAGCTGCAACTGCTCTGAGCGCGGCCATCTTGTAAGTTTGTACCTTGATGGCACAAGGTCAAATGTAGCTAATACTCCTGGACAAAAGAAAAAAAGATTGGGAAAAAAAAAAAAAGATTTGTTGTCATTAAAATAATTAAAATAATATAAAACAAATTAGTAAAGGGGGCGGGGCTTGCTGCAAAAATATGATATACAATTACCACTCAGCACTAATTGTTTTTCTGACTAGTGCAATTCAAGGAAATCAGCATTAATAATGCCACATCAAAGGATGCATCCAATCAGTGCTCTTGTGACCCAAATTTGAGCTATGTAGGCTTAGCTATGTAGGATGCCGTCAAAGGTGCATGTGCATTTGTGGTTTTGCGTGGGTGTGCAGAAATGAGCTCTTTCAGTGTCGCACTAAAATTGCTGCCTTAATGAAAGCATGACTTGATGTAAAATGCATGGCCTTTAGGTTCATCAGAGGCCATGCATGCATTTCCTTACATTATTAAAACATTTCAAGCCAGCAACAAACAATAAACAACAACTATCTGTCCTCAAGCTTATGGTTTTGCTCCGCCACTGAGACACTTTAAAGTAGAACATTTCTGCTGTACGGTTCGATTAAATCATCAATAGCAGCTTAAACACTTCTCGTGCTTTGGTGATATAAAGCATTTCCCTTCCTAACAATTCAGACCAGGTTTTGAGCTTGTCAAGTAGTATCAATTTTTACAGTAAAGGTTGGTTTCTTTTCTGCATTCGAGTTGTCATTTATCAATTTTAAGTTGTTTTGTGATTGAAAATGACATTGTATTTTGAAATTAAGATTGTCCGCTATATAAAAAGTAGGGCAATAATTCCACATCAACATAAATGTGCTTGCATTTGTCTCTCTTGTTATTAAATATTCCATTTACAAGTGGAAATTTTTAAAATGACATCTTAAGAAATTAATCACTAGATATACATCTCCAACCAGTTAACCATTTGAGTCAACCCAATTCAAGTTGGTCACTATAGTAATCAACATTAAAAAACAAAGACTAACCCAGATGATTTTACAGTTTCTTAGAGTAGAAAGCTATTCCCAACACAGCACTGTGCACTAAAGGTTTAACCTCACTGGACTTTGACCAGCTGGTGAATATTCACAAGGGGGTCTCCATAATGTCAAATCACAGAAGCTCACAATCCTGTTTCTTTTCTATTGAAATTCCACAAAAATAAATGTGGGAAAATTTTCATTCAAAAATAATTACAGGTGTTTTGAAACCATCTCAACTTTGTTCAGAATCAGAATCAGCTTTTTCCGAGTCTGTTCCAAGGCCAGCTGGGGAGAGATTCAGATAACCACAATTGTTGATTTATTCAGGCAGACTATTTTCCATCAGCCTTGAGTCTGTACTGATAAATGGTGTAAGATTTGACCTCTGCAATATCACGTGTGGAGTTCCTCAAGGCTCTGTACTTGGACCAAAGTTATTTATTTTATATGTGAATGACTTAGTAAATGTATCAGGAATCCTCAAATGTGTCCTTTTTGCATATGACACCACATTTTTTTGTTTGGGTAAAGATGTAAAACGGATGTTGGAATTGATGAAGACAGAATTTGATAAAATACAAACTTGGTTTAAACTTAATAAATTATCATTAAATTTAGATAAAACTAAATACATGATATTTAGTAACAAAAAGAGAACTGTTGATGATCCATTTAAAATTGAGGGTGTTGAGATTTGTAGAGTTAATGAGATGAAGTTTTTGGGTGTAATCATTGATGAACAGCTAACATGGAAAAATCACACAAATTCTGTAAGAATAAAAATAGCTAAATCTATTGCAGTACTATACAAAGTCAGGGAATTATTAAATGATAAAGCTCTGTACATGTTGTATAACACAATCATTGTTCCACATTTAATCTATTGCATTGATGTTTGGGGGAAAGCGTGTAAAACATTTACAAAGCCTTTTTTTAATTTACAGAAAAGATCTGTAAGAATTATCACCAGAAAGCATTACAGTCACCCATCAAGCACATTATTTTATCAACTGAAGTTATTGAATTTCCATGATTTGGTAGATTATAGTATTTTATCAATTATGTATAGGGCTCAAAATAACACATTACCATTAAATATCCAAATAAATTTTGTTAAAAGGCAAAGTTGTTATAATCTTAAGGGGATAGAGATATTTGTCAAACCAAAATTCAGAACTAGTCTGAAGGGAAGGTCTACCTCAATCCAAGGAGTTGGATTGTGGAATGGTCTAGAGAGTGATGTTAAAAATGCCAAGTCAATGTGTACATTTAAGAAAAAGATCAAAGCTGAATTGTTAAAAAATATATATGAAGTAGCTTAGTGTGTTTTTGTATTAGAATTAGAAAAATTAAAAAGAGTTATTCATTTTGTTCAGTTACTTGAAAATTATTATGATTGAAATAATTGTTTGATTAAGGGGCAGATATAATAAGATTTTTTCTTCTTTTTGCTGCCTTTCATTTTAAATCTCTTGTATTTTTTTATGGGCAGCACGTCTAATTCCCAAAATGTCCCCCGGGCGCTTTCAATAGCTGCCCACTGCACCACCTGGTGGTGGATGGGTTAAATGCAGAGACTAATTTCGCCATTGTATGGAAACATACAGTGCTGACATTGTGATGACATTATTATTATTATTATTATTATATAGTTATGGAATTGTTTTGTATTTTTAAAATTAATAAATTTTATACCATACCATTCCATACCATACCACAAATTTCCAAGGTCCGAAATGGCCAGATTATGGTACATTCCACTGGTCTGTGCTTACGAGTCTCTTCAAGATGGTTTTTCATGCTGACGAGTCCCAACGCCTCAGGTGGCCCATGATTCAAATCGGCTTTGCTCATAAATCAGCTAATTTTGAGTCCTCCAGCATGAACCAGACCTTCACATAGACAGCAGCCTGTCGAGGTCCAAATTAGCTGTGACTGTCTTCTTTGTATGTTGATAGACCAGGATCCAGACTATTCCAAAAACATGCAACCTGCTATCATAAATCCAATTATATTCAATTTTGGCATCCTCGGTTGATAGGAGAGGTAGCCCCCCCCCCCCCCCCCCCCCATTTATCCAGCTGCATGATTCTCGTCCAAGCTGATGAGGATTCTCCAGAACCCTGTTGCACTGTTGAAAAGAATTTGTTATATACGTCGAAAGTCCAGTTGGTCAGATCCAAAACAGTAGTTTCCATTTTGGAAGATGTGTAAAAGTAGGAGCTGATCCAGCATTCATCTAATAAATCATACCAAAGCTCTGAATGTTCATCTCTAAAAACCACATCAATGCTTAAAAACATTTAAAATCTTATTAAAATCTGCCTATCTTTATTTCAAAAGTGTATTTAGTAAAATGTATCACAAATGTTGGGTTGGCACGATATGTGCATGGTGGGGAATGCAGTTATGCAAGCTATGCACAGACAAAAACAACTGTGTTAAATAAAACAACATACATATATATATATATATATATATATATATATATATATATATATATATATATATATATATATATATATATATGTATGTATATATATATATATATATATATATATATAAAGCTACAAGGCTGTAGTTCACTGATCCCTTAGTGACAAACACAATGAGACTACAATAAAGACCAGTAAATAAAAGTTTCACAAGTTGTGAAATTTTTATTTATGGTAAATCTTTGGCATTAAATGAGTTTGTTACCATTACATCATGAACCACTTGTTCTATTTTTAATACAATTAAACAGCTAAAGTGACGTGTTTTATTAAAACTCAGAAATAATTTCATTGTTTGGTACAACTAAGGGATGTTTTGTGTCACTGCAAAATAAGAACACCACAACTAACTGGCCAATGCCAACACAAAAATTATTAGAATGCTTACAGCTTTGCATGTACAGTATTTAGCTAAACTTTCATGTAGCAGTACATAGTTGCGAGTCATTTGCAACACATTTTTTGAGCACTAATAGATCTTGCAATAGAACAAGACATTGCATTTAACATTTTCAAGATTAACTAAAATGGCTGTAACTGTCATTTCGTAACATGCTCTTAGTCTGAAACTATGGCACAGAAAGCAGCAGGCAATATGCATTCCTTCAAGAAATGTCAGGTTTGTAATTATAACAAAATCATGTTACAGAAGCAAGAAATAAAACATTTAATATTTCAGCTTTAAGTTGGACAAGAGTTTCAGCTGATTTTTACCTTGTATTGCACAGCTGCTGCAGAAAAATTAGGATTCTAAAAAAAAAAACTAAATCGGCATTTGAGCTGGAAAAGTACTCAAAATATAATGTAATTTTACACTAGAGTGTAGTGTTCTACGGGCTAGGTTAGCTTCAGAGCTTCACTACAGTCATATTTAAAATAACAGGTTCTCTCTTTTTTGAGCTACTTACAGCCATGTGACAGAGGTACTGTGCATAGATGGCTTAATCAGTGACATGAGACGTTAATTTCCTTTGACCCATCAAAATAAATTGGTCATTTATTGAACAGAATCAAAATTTAACATCAAAACATTGTACACTTGATTAGACTGATCTGGTTCTGATTAATAAAAACTTGGCACGTTTTACTTAATAAAAACAACAGACATTTCTGAAGGCTTCTAGATTAATTTCTGGCAAGATAGAAGAGTTTTAAAGATGGGAAATATGGAGGAGTTTAAAGGGAGATGTTGCAGGAAGATGTATGTCTGTAGACCAGAACAACACACTCCTTTCAAACGCAGTTCGCCCGCGGTACACTTCGCGTGAAGCTCGTGACGACTCTTTACCTTGGCAGAGGATGGGTCCACTACGGTCAAGAGGTCCCTGGCACGCTACCTTTCAGCGTCTCCTCAGGGCGGCTGCGACTCGGCAGAAGTCGTGAGATACTCCGTTCTACAGAACAAACTTCCTCAGAAGTTATCCTGATGCATGCTCAATAATCCAGGTAGAAAAATCTAAAAAAGTTAATTCTGGTCCTCTGGACATTGAATGTCCAGAGGACCAGAATTAACTTTTTTAGATTCCTCAGAAGTTGTAGGGCGTTCGCCTGGTGGAGCCACAGCGAGGCGCCGTGACCACAGCAGAGATGGATGACTCCATCAGACTGGAAAACTGAGTCCGAAGTTCCACTCAGCAGTGGAAAACTCCAGAACTCCAGAACAGCTAGAGCTGAAGAACAGAACTTCACTCCAGAACTACTCCACAGAACCCCAAAAGACTCAGAAGACATTACTCCAGAAGACTCATAGTTCCAGGAAGTGTCGACTTTTAAAGAGTTCTTCTTCTGGTCACTTTAGTACGTCCTGATTGGTTGAAGCAACCAACAGGGAGTGGTTCTAGTGATGTCAAAGGGTTTTTACAAGTCAAGAAAACAGCAAGAATGTTTTAGGAACAGACAGAGAAAGGTTTTTGCGAAGTGAGAAACACTGCAGGTGCCAGTTTTCTTATTTACTGTCTGAGACTTTTAAAAACACGACAGCCCATTCTAACAACTTGTTTTTGACTGTCTCTGACTTTTGACCGACATCACTCCTTCTCATTCAGACAGAAGATCAAAATGCATAATTACTTTGTAAATAGACATTTAACTTGATTTCTAATTTAAATGAGGATTAAAAAAATCATTAATACTGTTTCACAGTTGATTTAAAATGAGTGGTTCACTTCAACATTTAGAAATGGTATGAACTAAACATACTTTTGATTATCAACATATTGTAAAATAGTAATGATAATAAAAAAAGAGAGTGTTCTTTCAATTGATTAGTTCAGGATACAATTAGACAGTCTCTGGATGAGCTAATTTGTATTTCTGGATTCAAATCAATGAAATAACAGTTCCTGTCCCGTGAAGGGCTTCAGAGGCAGGTTTTGGTCGGAGGCCTAGTCCACTACAAGAGTTAAAATGACACTTCACAGTATCCAATTCTGACAGAGGAGCACAATGTCATTGACTGACACTTGTCAAAAAAATGGAAAGAGAAATCATCTGTGAAAAAAGGGTGGTTTCTTAAAGAACTGTTAGCTCTAACACCATGACTCAGTAGTATTTTCAGGTACTTCAATGGTGAGTTAAATACTTTGTACATGTACTTGTTAAAGAAAATAAGAAAAAGGTAAAGTAAAAGATTGAAGAGCTAGTCATTTTCCAAGAAATTGTTGAAGGTTGCCTAAAATTCCAACATACCTCCATATTTCTATAAAATCCTAGTAACAAAAAAGGGCTGTATGAGAAATGAAAACAGAACCGCGATCAAAAGAAATGTTAAAGCTGTTGCTTGTGGCTGATTTGGTTCCCATGGTAACCATGCAAGCATGTCTTACTCCCTGAAAGCACTCGTAGGACTGGCAGATTTACATATTATAAATTGAGCCTCACATTAACAATTATTTTTGAACTGTTAACAGTGAAGGTGCTTGATTGTCACACTTTGTTTTTTGTGTCTACAGAAAAACATATGGGACATAACACGATAAAAACACTTAACTTCCAGGTTAAAATAAAGCATATTTGTGCAGAATGGAAGCCTAAGCTGGAAGTCAAAGCTTTCTGTTTACCAGTTGACCTCTGTTCCTACCTTTACCTATGGTCACAAACTCTGGGTATTGACTGAGAGAACGAGATGGCAGATACAAGTTATTGAAATTAGTTTTCTTCACAGGGTGACTGTCCCTAGGTAAGAAGTTCAAGTATCCAAAAAGGACTGTGAGTAGAGCTGCTGCCACATCGAGAGCCAGTTGAGCTGGTTTTGGTACTTGGCGAGGATGCCCCCTGTACGCCACCCTAGTGAGGTTTTCCAGGCATGTACAACAGGGAGGAGACTCAGGAGAAGCCCCAGGGCACGCCCAATAGACTATGTCTCTCAGCTAACTTGGGAACACCTTGGAATCCTCCCAGAGGAGGTAGAAGTGGTGGCAGTGGAAAGAGATGTCTGAATCTCCTTGCTCTAGGTGCTGCCCCCCACGACATGGCTTTGGAACAAGAGGAAAATAATGGATGTGATGGTGAATGGAAGTAAATTAATTTAGTATGTAAACACTGTTCAATCCTCAAACATCTGCAATCTTTAACTGCATTTGCTTTAAACTGTCAAAGAATCAAAAAACCAGTTCAGGGACATTGTCAGAGAAAATCTCTCTCATTAACATTGTTTATCCAAAAGATAGTGTTGTAGCAACCGAGACCGGTCTTTGTCTTGAGACTGGTCTCAAGACCACTTTTTGATGGTCTTGGTCTTGTCTCAGACTCGACCACATTTGGTCTCGGTCTTGTCTCAGTCTCGGACATTGAGGACTCTGGATTTTATTTCAAAACCAGTCAAGACCACAACTGTCAAAACATCACTAAATTGCCAGAATATTGTCCAAGCGATAAAGTGACTCATTGCTAAATACATGTTTTTGTTACCACTGTCATGTCCACCCCCTTTCTCTTGCATGCAGTTCTGTACCAACAGAACAATACAGACAACATAACGTAACGTTGCAACCAGGGGTGAAAGTAAGCTGGTACGGTCTATTACTGCATACCACTAAAAGATTTTGCACCGGTATGCAGTACCTGGAAGAGAGGGGAGCGGACATCTGCCGTAAAACCTCATTCAGAACCAGTCATGGCTGAACTTTGGGTCAGAATAGATTCTCTAGCAATAAGCAGTCTAAAACACGACTTAATCAGTTAATAAATAGCTTTTATTTCTCATTTCAAATTGTTTCTGAACTGTTCGTGCTCTGCTGGAGCCTCAATTCTCTACTGTGGTGAAGTTAGTTTTACGTTGGACATTCAAGCTCCATGGCTTCAGCGGTGTGTTCCTCTCATCCGATCCGAAGCAGACAGTCTGATTTCAGTCAGCTGCGCTCAGTCTGCCCCTCCTCCGAGACGTAATGGTTCGCTTAGGTAACGTCAACAAATAACCGAACCGAACATTCTTCAGAAACAATAATTAATATATTTTACATCATGTGACCCACTGACACAAATCTAATGTTAAACTACTCTGATAGACCTGACACAAAACACACCATCATGTCTTTCTTCTTTTAAAGCATTTTCTAATTAGTTATTGAGTGAAAACCATGATTTTTGAACAAATAAATTAGAAAATGCTTTAAAATGAGAAATCAATGTGGGTGCCTCATCTGTCAGTGCTAGTAGAGTAGTTTAACATAAGTTTTGTGTCAGTGGGTCACATGACATGAAAATTATTGTGCAAAACCCACTGAATGTCTGATTTCCTTTTGTAGCTTTGAAAATGTATAAAAGCTGATACATTCATTCAAAAACAAACTTAAAGTTGAAGTATGTAACTTTTATAAAAAACATTTTTTATAAAAGTTGCATGTGTTTTTTTTTACATGTTTGTTCAAACTGTCTCTATGTCGTGACAGTATAGTATACAACAGATAATCTGTGAAAAGATTGAACTCCAAGACTTGAGGTCTTGGTCTTGACTTGGTCTTGGACCCCAAAAATCTTGGTCTTGTCTCGGTCTCGATACACCCTGGTCTTGGTCTTGACTACAACACTGCCAAAAGAACCGCACACAACGGCTGGCATTTTACTTGCAAGGAGCCATTCAGGACAGATTACATACATAAATACATAAAGCATATGCATGAAACATGTCACAGAAATGAGTGTTGAATAGTCATCTATAGATTTTTATACAGCAGTGAAGTCCAGCAGGTGTTCCCCCATAGTCAGCCGTAGAGACATGTTCAATGACTGTCAGCGAGTCAGCCTCTAGATGGAGATAAGAAAATGGTTTGGTAGACAGCAGGTTTTCAGGGCAGAGGCAAATATCTCATCCATCTCAGAAAAACTATTAAAGAATCATAATCATTGACTGAAAATTCTCTGACAGACATAAAGTCCACATTTACATGACTTGTTTAAACTTAAAAGATGTTTCAAATCTTAAGTAAGCATGAGCTACTGAGCTCTAAAAGTGGCTAGGTTTTCTCACTTGTTTTCCCAAAATTTTGTTGCAATTAAAATGGAAAGTCTTCACTTTTCAAGTAAAACGTATTTTTGCAAATTGAATGTATTGCTTTTAAAGTCATACCACACTATTCACGATCAAGCCACATTACAGTACATGTTTTCTAAAGCTGGGGGAGGAGATGCAAATCAAACATTAAGACCGAAAACCAAAAGAATAACGGCCGAATAGTAATAATATTGCTTTGACGCTTTTACATTTGCACACCTCTAATAATAAAAAATACTGCAAAAAGGCTCAAGAAAGTTTAAGAAAAAGAAAGTAATTTTCCACAGTACCAGGTTATAATGTGATGTACTTTAATCCCAGTTGTTTTTATTTGCCACCTCTCAAGGGTTTATTATATTGTCGGCAAAGCTGCTCCGGCACATATAGAGGCTGCCACTCAACACTGCTACCAATAACGCTTGTAGTGCTCTGTATGTAGCTATGAATTCATTCGTCTCCACAAGTAGCTATTCATATTAAAACAAGCAAGAATATGAGAGAGAAAGAACATATTAAAGCCCGATGAAGTCTCGCACACCCGCCCACCTACTGTACTCATTCATCCATCCACCATCCTGTGCTTCTTTTCTCTAATTATGTGTAGCTTTATTAAACAGGGATTCTGCTGCAGCCGTATTTGGATGGAGATGGAGATCACTGCAAAAAAAATCTGAGAGAAGGGAAAGAAAAGGAGCCATGGACAGTCCAGATGGAGACTCACTAGCTTTCTCACTTCATGTTGGGTGTGATGCGTGAGCATGAGTGTGTGTGCGTCTGTGTTGTCTCCGATCCATCGCCCAATCTGCCAGCAGAAGCAGAGCTCAGCTTCATCACACACTAAAAACTGGCTCAGCGTTCCTCTAATTGGCTTGAGCGTTTTCTGCCATCTTTCCGTAGAGATCTGTCGGAGAGGAAGCCAGTCAAGCATGATACGTTGGCCTGCCGTCTGCTCTCAAACCCTATGTGAACCTCATCGCATAATGTTGGTGGGATTGGTCTCACCAAGGGCCAATCATTTCAGGCACACAGGGGGAATTAAACCTGAGATTTTGTTTAATTCCTTGGGATTTCACTTTACATTTTTTACTCTGAGCACTATCTAGGCTTAGCAGGCCTCTTGCATTTCTGCCATTGCTTCTTGTGTTGCTTGGTCGCCTCTTCTACCCTGATTTGCTTCTTCCCATCTTCAATCACTCATTCTTCATCCCCCACAAACCTTTCTTCCCCTCCTTGATGTTTGCAATCCCTTAATCCTCCTCATCTCACATGTGTTGGGGTCCTCTTGTTCTTTGTCCACAAGAATTGCTTCCCTTTCCTGCATCCCCTTCCTGTCCTTCCTGCATCAACTTATCTTTCTCGCTTTCCATTGCAACCTGGCATCCACGTTGCAGTTATCCACAGTCTACCATCAGGTTCTCTTTCCCCCCTCACTCAGTTTCTTTCATCCCTCTGTGACCTTTCTTCCCTCTTCAGCTGTACTCATCACGGCTGCTCTCCCCTCCCTTTTATCTGTCTGTCAAAAATAATCTGTACTCCCATTCCTTCATAAATAATCTTCCCTTTTATTTCGTCCATCATCACCATCCTCTGCTCCTTCTGCTCATGTGCCAACTGCGAGAGATGCGACATGACGATGTTTACTTCCATGCAAGGAACGGGGATTTCATTCACCGGAGTTGATGCTTTATTAATGCTTCTGTTAGGTGTTAAAATTAACAACGTAACAGGATCATTGCATCAATATTTGCTTAATTACTTCAGATTATATGTTGCAATTAGAGTCAGAAACATAATGATTACAGAAGAAAACAGTGAATATCCATCAACAATTTAACTGATTGTAATTCAAAAACTCGTCTTATCTTGTTTGTTAAAACATCTTAGTTAAAGAACAACCTTTTAAATGCCACTTAATTATAAAATAAGATCAATAAAACACATATTCACACACACACATGGTTTAATGAAGACATCACTGGTGCACACAACCACATAGACAGACAATGGCAAATATACCTTAACTATTATATCAACCTTCACCAAGAGCTTAGTGAAGTCCCTGTGGAATAACTTTCCAAAGAAAGGTCCTTCAAGCTATATTAAAAGGAATTACAATTAATAACATTTTCATCTCAGCATGATTCCAAGAATGGCAAAGACCAACAATAAATCAGACAATAGTCAGTGTTAATGAGGATATCATATTGCGTCTAAAATGCCTGACTGGCAGAAATAATTAAATGTGTCTTACATCACTCGATAGGCAGTGAAAGGCTTTATGGTGGAGTATCAGAAAGTAGAATAACATTTTTTCCCCTATAAACCAGGTATCGGCTTCTTCGCACAGTTGAATAAAATTCAAGAGATGCAACAGGCAAAAAAGTGAACTTATTGAAAATATCACATCATTTATAATTATACCCCAAAACTTGTCAAGAATTGAACAAGCTATGGGTTATCTAAGCAACAATTTATCCTGTGAACTGCTCAGTTCATTTTAATTTTTGGTATGAACTTGAGGCGCAAGTCCAGTCCTCCTCGCCTGAGTGAATGCGAAACAAAATATCAGGACTTGACAACCAAGTCACAAATCTGATCAATTCAACTGCAGTAACAACACAACATCTTTTTAAACAACTATTCAGGAAAATAAAGCTAATATTACCACCTAGCATTAAGGTAATTCAAAAGGAAGCTAATTGGTTTTACTTTATAACTTTCCAAGCCATAATAGATTGTTTGACCACAATCAACCATTTCTCATATCCTTACTCAACTCTGGGGCCAGCTGACTTGCTAAAGATCTCTTTGGTAGTATCGCAGTGATTTGCAAATCTTTGAGCCGAACTGTGAGCCGCATTTGCGAATGTGATTCCACAACCTTTTGAGACTTCACTGAACTGCATGTGGCTGTATCATGTATTCTTATGTACCTTATCATAATTCAGTTCATCTTAATGTTACTCACTACCTGTGCCATAACTTGTCACACAACCTGTGTAATATGTGTCATGTACATTATATATCATACGTATTTAAGCTTATACCTGTGAAATACTTATTTATACTAATTCATCCTACTTGCACCGTTCTACCGTTGCTATATTTCATTTGGACCTTGTAACTATTATTTTGATTTTTCACTTTTTGGTACTTTATTTTGTACCATTATTGCATGCTTTAGTATTTCTTGTTTGTTTTTTGTAGCGAGTCAAATTAGTTCTTTGTATCCTAAACATTTCATTGCATTGTTACTTACTTCTACTCTACAAAGCCCTCAACAACCTAGCTCCATCTTATCTTCGAGATCTTATTGTTCCATATTTTCCTTACAGAGCACTTCGCTGCAGGCTTACTTGCGGTTCCTAGAGTTTCCAAGAGAGGAATGGGAGGAAGATCTTTCAGTTATCAGGCTCCTCTCTTGTGGAACCATCTTCCAGTTTCTGTCTGTGAGGCTGACACATTGTCCAGTTTAAATACTGGGCTTAAGACTTTCCTTTTTGATAAATCCTATAAACAGGGTTAGCTTGCTATGCTGCCTTAAGCTTAGACTACTGGAGGACAAACGGACCTCATTTCCTTAAATTAATTGTTAAAATTAAATAGTTTTCATTTGATACTATTTCTATTTTAACATGTGATTCTTGACCTGCCATTGTGTATCTGTTCCTCTCAAACCCATCCAGTCGAAGCAGATGGCAGCTTGTCCTGAGTCTGGTTCTGCTAAAGGTTTCTTCCTTTTACTGGAGTTTTTCCTTTCCACTGTCGCCCTCATGCTCAAGATAAGAGTTCTGTGATGGAGTTAAACTCAAAGCAGTCTGCTCCTCAGATAAATAATGTTAAATTATTATTTTTATATGTGAATGTTTCTGTTCAGTGCCCTGAGATGACTTCTATTGTGACTTGACACTATATAAATAAACTGAACTGAAATTAATTTTTGACCTTGAGTTGACCTGCATATGACAAAATAAACAATATAACATAAAAAAAAATGTCTGAAGCTTATTTTGAGCCCTTTTCAATTTAGTTTTCATAATTCTAGAGTGCTGAGGTGTAACTTTTTGTCAATGAGTGTGGAAACTTCCACCGGTGAAAATATGTACATTTTATAACAATTCTGTTCCTCCAGCTCTGACCACGGAAAAACTGAAAATCACATTTCAGCCCATTGCCCTCACACTTTAACCGCATGTTCATTACACATTCAGGCCAAGTAAATCAAAATATATTTTATAAACTTCTAAAATCATCCTCATTATTTGTAAATAAAATGTAATTTCTAAACTGTCACTATGTTTTTTTGTGGCTTGGGACAATATCAAGATATTTACACAAGATATTGTTAAAAATAAATGAATAAATTCACCCCGCAGATGTTTGGGAGTCTTTCATCAGGAGGTGCTAGCTTAAGATATTGCTCTCAGAAATGAAGACATCTTCTCATCTGTTTTCTAATAAAGCTTTTATGACCATTTATGTTTGATCATAGGGCCGACAACCTTCTCAGAGCCAATTCCTTTTCAATTCCTCGTTGAGATTGCTCCCAACAAATTTAGCTGTTGAGTTTCACTACAACAACCATTTCCTCTCAGCTTCTGTAACTTTCAAGGTAAATTCTCTATTAAGCAGTGGCAGATGAGGAGCACACTCAGCAGACCAAGCAGACAATGGTGTAATCAAAAGTGAACCAGTGGGGCACTGAATCCTGTCCTGTGAGTGCAGAGTGGGAAAGAGCCTGGGGGAGGTGGGGGGGAATGAAGGATGTTACCTGGGTGTTTGTCTGACAGTTCTTTCTCTCTGTGTCTTCACCCCTGCTGGCAGCTCTCATCAACAATATTAATCAAAGTCTGATGCGTGCTCAATTAAACCGAGCAACAACAACCAAATAACACAGCTTCAAATGCATAAAAAGCACTTTTACAATAAACTGTGTGAATAAAAAAAGTCTTTCGACTGCGCAGCATAGAGTTATTTGGCTCCTTTTATGCTGGATACATGGAAGTCTGGTCTATTTGTTGCTCCACAAGGCAACATCTCGTTAAAGGCGTTAAATAGCAACAGGTAGCCTTTAAAATTCAAGGACCTTAACACCCAGAAATCATGCACACTAATGTCAGTGTACTGCACACAGCACTCCATGATTACCAACCTTGACAGTTTGTACAGATTTATACCAAAGGGTGAACACTGTTGATTTGAGCTTTCTGTAGAGTTTTGATTTCTCACTCGAGTGCACACAGATAAACACCAGACTTTCACAGGAATAAAAGGAGAAATGTGTGGTATCTGCAGTACATTAGACAGTTTAAACTACCGGGGCGTTATTCAATTCACAAATATAACTGAAAAAGACAGATGTATATCAATCAACTACACCTATGAGGACCAGTAACATGTGAGATAAATCATTCCATTTTCTCGACATGCAGTTCAAGGCAGAAGGTGCTAGAGGATTTAGGTTTATGGAGCACGAGAACCATAAACTGCTATAATAAAAATAATACCTATCCATCAACAACAATTGGTTAAGACATTGCAATGGAAATTATAATGACTATCTATTACATGTGTATAGATTAACCAAATTGGAACAATGTATATATGTGCATATGTCTCCTTTAAATTAAGTACTTGAGTAAAAGTCTTAAAATATCTGACATTTAATGTACTTAAGTGTCAAAAGTAAATTTCTCATATAAAATATACTTAAAGTAAGAGTATTAAGTAAAAGTGAATGGTTAGAATTTCCAAAGCAACATTTATTGGGTCCAATACCCAATGACCAAATTTGGAAAGTTTGAACTGAAAAATGAAAGATTGTTCTTTAAAAAGTCTGATTCTAATGAAGTATGTTCATTCAACCTTTATTAACCAAGATGTTAGAAAGCTCACATTGTTGTGTAGTTGGCTTGTTTACTGAGCTCGGCTCTGTTTGGTTATGGCTTGTTTCTTTCTGAATTTAATAGTTCCTATGCTCTTGAATGCATCGTGGCTGTTCCAACGCTAGTGAACGCACCGCTCTGTGTAAAGTGCAGAGCTCAGTTGGACTTTTTTTTTTCTCTTGACGCGGACGGAGCCTTGTTGTTCAAGTTTGTTTGCACTTTACTGGTTTACTGCTGTATGTAAATACCAGAGTAAACACAGCAAATCAATCACCCTAAAATGGATATCCATCTCTGTGTTCTTTAATGGGAAGACTAGGGGCCTGACGATGTCATACCTTGCTGCTCTAACCAGTTAATGTCCTGGAGAACATCAAACCTCTCCTTTTTAGTAGCTACCATCATTTTCACACCTATCAGGAATTTACAGTGGCTCCACTGTGAGTCAACAAAGACCTATTGTAATGATTGATATCTGTGGATGCATCTAGCTTGTTCACAGCGAGAGCTGCAGTTTTTACACAAGTGGCGGGGGAGGGGCTAGGTTTGTGAGTGAGCGTGTCAGTGAGGGAGAGAGAAGGGGCTGCATGAAGTCACAGACTTGGAGAACAAACAGGCATAGCCCAATCAGATTTCTTCTAATTTTATATTGTAGAAACGAGTAACTAAGACGGTTAAGGAAAATGTATCAGAGTAAAAGTACACATTTTATTGAGGAAATGTAGTGGAGTAAAAGTCGCTAGAAATGTAAATAACGAATTAAAGATACGTCAAAATTCTACTTAAGTACAGCAACAAAGTATTTCTACTTTGTTATATTACAACACTGACCAAGGAGAACAGATAGCAAGACTCAGAATACAGTTTAGTGTTTATTTACAATGTGGTAAATCCTCACATGTGCCAGGAAGGGAAGTGGAATCCTGAAGAGCAAAGAGAAGGGTTAATGGTCTGACGGCAGAGATGATAATGTTGTTGCTGCCCTTTTTTATGGTAGAGATGGGAATTAGTTGTGGGGGAGAGCTGACCCAATAGTTCCAGGCAGGAGGCAAGCAAGTGGTAGGAAGGCGTGGAGATAGCTGAGGAGAGCTTGAGGTCCACAGGGGAGAATCCATGAACAGGAGGACATCAGGGGTTTCACACTGGAAGCACAGAGGAATACAAAATCTGTTAATATTTTAGTTTTACTCACAAGTAAAAAGCTAGACTAGAACTACCATTGGCAGGTAATGCTCCAGTGCTGACTGGATGTCCTCTGTAGCCTTTTAGGCTCCTCTTAAGCCTCCAGTATACTCCCGTGTACACCCATACGCACATACGTACGCGGAGGTACGAGCGTACCCCCCAGGGCATGTCCGTGCAAAGCAAAATTTTTACGACCGCATACGCGGTGTCGCACAATAAACTGCCCAGCGACGGACTGTTTTGTATGCAACACCAATGTATTAAATTCCTTTTCTTCATCCCTGATCTGGCCTTTTCTTTTGTTTTTTTGCCAAGAGGCAGTGATCTCTTCCTCCTCCGTTAATGCCATGACTGAAATGGTGAGAAATTAAATAATTTGTCACGAGCGAATTAAACTCAGGTCCAACGTGGCTGCGGGAGGGTCTGGAGATTTCCTGGTGGGCTGGTCTGATGTGTGGGCTGCAGAGCCAGCGCTCCCTGTTTTTTTTTTTAAGAACTTTTTTTTAACAACATATAAACACAGAACACAGCTGCGGCTGAGGCTGCCAGCGCTCATTTTTTTCCCTCCGACCTGTCAATCAATCAAGTAGGCGTGTCAGCAAATGACCAATCGGCGACCTCAATTTGTCCCGAAGGTAAATGCCCCTTGTCTGTGAAGCTGCTCTGCAGTTGCTCAGGGTGGACGCTCGAGTATCAAGTCTGAACCATCTGCGTACAGTACACGCCTACGTACACGTGAACGGACATATGCGGGAGTATACTGGGGGCTTTACTCATCAAACTGCTGGTCCTCAGGTGCTGCTGATTAAAGTCTGGCTGTGGGTGCAAGAGCTGGCAGAGCAGAACTCCCACAGAATGCAACGCTAAGAAGCCAATGAGTCAAGTTTTGTAAGGAAATCAAGATGCATTGATTATGCCTTTCTAATTATTAAACTTGATCAATGTTTTGAAAGATTATGAGTCTAAATAAGGCAACAGTTTTTGTTGGTTCTATATTTCAAAAGCATTGGATCATTGGCTGCTTATACTGTATATCATAAAGGTAATAGATTGTTAGGACCTACAGTATGTCAAAAATATTAAACTGCTGCTTCTTGGTCTTTAAGACATTTATTCATTGGCTATTTCTTTATCGTTGAGGCATAAGGTCATTGGCTGGTTACTTAACTTTAAGTTATTAAAACATTTGTAGTCTGTTGAAATACAAACGATATAGGCCATTGTCTGAGTGGAACAATCCTAATTTGTATCAGTCAGTCTATAAAAGGTTACAATATAGAATATTTTTTATTTAAGTTGACTGGGCTCTTCACTGTTATTAAATTCTAGATGTACATTAGGTTATACTCCAATGCATTAAAGCTCCAAGGAGGATATAGGCACAGTGAATTTTATGTATGTAATGAAAAGCTAGATGTAGAGATTCAGAACGTAAAACCTGGCTTTGCATAAATACATTTTATTTGAATGCTGCTATTGGGAATAAGAATGTTAGATGTTTCCATCTTAACCTCAAAGAACATATTTATAATAATCAGCCGACAATTAAACTGATATTGACAGACATGAAGCGGTCTGAGGAACTGTGTCTATAGCTGTAAAAAATATTTCAATGAGAGCTAAAGACACGAGAACCTTCAGTATTTGTCCACATGATAAAATTAACTGTACTGAAATAAATATAGTGAAACATTACAACATGCTTTGCCAGTGCCATTTGGTATGTACATTAATGGGTCATGAAGACCTAATTCACTTACACATACTTCGTTCTGAGCTAATTTCAAACATATTTCAGCACATTTTGTGTTGGATAGTTAATGTTATGAATGTAAAACTTTAAAGTATGATTCCATTAATTAAAACAGCAATTGAAAGATACTATGAATATTGTGATCAGTAACCGTAGGAAAATCCCTTTATTGCAATCATTAATGAGCACCAACTTGGGAATATTATGCACTCAAATTATGTGTATCAATTTATGCTCTTTCACCGCAAACTGCCCCCTTTTCATATCTATTTTTGTAACGCTCCAGGATTCTAAAGAGCCAAAACTTTTGGTCTAAGTGGAAACTTAATGAGGCATCACGGGGAATGAATGGGCAGATGTCAAATCCCAACTGCCGCTCCAGAATATGACTGGTGTTATGAGTCCGGATATTGATGGGTCCATTTTGTAAAGCTCAGGGTCCAGCATGATGGAGGCAGGTGTTCTGTGTGCTCAAGTTATTTATTCACCCTTCATCCTTCTTCCCCCCTGCACATCCCTCTGCTCTGGCATGTTATTAAAAACAAACATC
This sequence comes from Nematolebias whitei, assembly GCF_014905685.2. NCBI lineage: Eukaryota > Metazoa > Chordata > Actinopteri > Cyprinodontiformes > Rivulidae > Nematolebias > Nematolebias whitei. Next base: position 20,362,795 of record NC_056519.1, on the reverse strand, counting down.
TCTGCTCTCTTTAGACTATAACAGTCCTTAGAGTTTCCCCTCTAGTACACACACACTCACGAAATCATGCACACAACGGCAGTTTGGGATTCTATATTTAATCTGGAAACCTTGGTACAATAACACTACTGGAAATTGCCAATAAAATCAGACAATCACAAATCACAACAAGTTTTGTTAAAGTTACCGTACTTGCCGCCATAAACGTTGCACCGACGTATTAGTCGCATCAGTCCAGAAATGTCTAATATAGTGAAAAAAAAACATAAATAAGTCGCTTTGCCATATAGGTCGCATCTATTATGCATGACCGCTGACATGTCGCGTTTGTTATGCGTCGCCGCTGACCACCCGGAAATGAGGTCCCTTGTGCCAAAAATCGATTGGCTGCCAAATGGCAGCCGCGAGAGCGTGCACAGGAAGACTTTAACAAGAATTTAACAAGATTAACCCTTAAAAACAAGTATTTTTTTGCTTTAAATTATAGCAAAGGTGTGTCTCAGTTGAACTTTTCCTTAATAAATGCACTTTGACAGTCAAATCAGCTGCATTTAAAAAGCCAATTTGTGGAAGCAGGATCGCGCAGAGGGACGACTTGCTGTGCATTTCTTCAAAATTGAACAAGATATCCACCTAAAAACAATTATTTGTTTGCTCGAAATTATAGTAAAGGTGAGTCTCAGTTGAACTTCTCCTTAATAAATGCACTTTAATGGCCAAATCAGCTTAATTTCACCTAGGTGTCGTGGTGAAATTAAGCTGATTTGACGTTTGCTGCAGGAGTTAAGGAGTGAGATGAAGGTGGCTTTGTATGGCAACCCAAGTGTCTCATTAATAGCCACTTTTACCTCTTAATGAGACACTTGGCTTGCCATATTAGTCAAGGGCCCTCTAGTGGCTAAAAATAGTAGTGTTCAATATTTTTCATGTCAAAATGAATGAAATTGTCAGATCTCAGCCAAAAATTGCATTATAATTATGGGAAAAAAAACATAAATACGTCACTTTGCTGTATAAGTCGCAGGCATTCTAATTTATGCAACAACAACAACAAAAAAAAAACTATGACATATAGTGAAAATTACAGTAATGGATGGAGTTTTGTATAAATAAATAAATTAAAAACTTGGGGAATAATCCTTATTCAAGACTTAATTGGATTATGTGTGTTATTGTATCAATTTATATATAAGACTGAAAGCAAAATCCATTTATTTGTACATTACCTCATTCGTTTTAGTATGACAATGTGAATCGAAATCCATTTATTTTCTGTATTATTATTATTATTATTATTATTATTATTATTATTCTTTTACTTCTGGCTTTTTGGTTAACACGACAACTAAAAACTAAAATCAAAGATTCAGTTATTCACCTATGAAAGAATGACCACTTGATGATTTAAAGTGTGACTGGGCGGCTAATGGAAGAATGTGATTCTCTGTGATTCTCCTGTCTCCACTTTAGGCCCAAGATGCCTGTTCTTTATGCATTAGGCCTGAGCACTCAGGACAGCTCAAGCTAATTCTCTCCCTCAAGAAAGCAATTAGACCAGCATACTCATCTAATGCTCGGAGGAGGATGAACGTCAGCGAGTGGGTGAGAGAGAGTTAAAGGAAGGCGGGAGAAATTGAGCGAGAAATGTTGAAAATCCAAGAAAGCAGCAAGTGATGCTTTTTTTTTTTATGTCAGTGAATTTCCAAAATCCATTTTTTTCCCACATCCAATCATGAGTGGTAAGATTTGCTCTTAAAATCTGTTGGTTTGGTATAATGAGTGTGGAATTTATTTGGCTGGTAGCAAAAGAGAATTGACGGAGGCTAAAAGGGAACAGCAGGAGAACATGTGTCAAACCCAATAGGCATACTAGTGTAATGTAAAAAGGTCTCTGTGAGCTTTTGGATTTATTATTACCATTTCAAGTGAAAGCTGGATTCACTAGACACATCTTTAGAATCCACTTTGAGTGCAAATTCCGAACATGACACCATTACTGGATGAGATACTTTAACATTTAGTCCAAAAGGATGAGTATAAAAGATTCAAGAGTAAAGGTTGAAGAGCTCTGTTCAGGCCAAGCAGCTATTCAGCACCAAACTGAGAAATCTAAAAGCCCGAGGCTTTGTCATTTATACCTGGTTTACACTGACTTTTATTTTTGGCAAAACTGACAATATTTTCAGAAATATATTTTTTTTTAATTGTGGGTTAGTGTGAACTAAAAAGGTTATTTGGATCATGCCCAGTAATGGTTTTTGGTGCCAGTCACAACAATGGAGACATTTACAAGCTTTCCTAAAGCCGCTTTCACAAAACAGTTCTGCAATATGACCACAAAAATCATACCTTTTTCTGGTTGCTCTTTAAATACAATCAAGCCACAAATCTAGCTACCATTATGCCTTTGTCACTACTTTCACTGGCAGCTCAGAGGTGTAACAGCAGTTGGTTGGATTCAATGCTCCACCTTGCCTCCGTCTGTCCTTAAATCCCACCAAGATCTCAAGAAGAAACTCAGTCTGGACTTGAAGTGTTTTGCTCAACAGGTCATCAATTTCATCTTTTTGTTTCGAGTCTTTTGATAATAAACATCAGATGTGAAGTAAAATATATGGCTCAGAGCTGTTGCTTCTCAGCAACAAGATTCCTAATTGAGGCCTGGGACCTTTCAGGGTGGAGGTTGCATTTCTCTCTATGCATACGTGGGTTTTGTCGGGGTACTCAGGTTTCCTCCCACTGACCAAAAACATACATGTTAGGCTGATTGGTAACTAAATTTTGCACATGTGAGTGAGAGTGTGAGTGGTTGTTTTTTTTCATTGTCTCTATGTGGCCTTGTGATGGACTGGAGACCTGTCCAGGGTATACTCGGCCTCTCGCACAATGACTGCTGGATATGGGCACCAGTGACCCCTGCGACACGAAAAGGAAGAAGCGGGTAAGGATAATGGATGGATGGATGGGTGGATCCAAGATTCCACTTCCAAGATTGAGAAAGTGGCTAATATCAACAAGTACTGCCAGTGGCTAGAGATGACTGGACTGAAGAACAGCACAGAGGAACTAACCATAGCAGCACAAGAAGAGGCCCTAAGCACAAGAGCAATAGAGGGTGGGGTCTTCCATACCATACAAGACCCTAGATGCAGGCTGTCAAAAGATGCCCCTGAGACTTTCCAACACATAATAGCAGGGTGTAAGATCCACGCAGGCAAAGCCTACATAGAACACCATAACCAGTTGGATGGAATAATATACAGGAACATCTGAGTCAATTATGGACTGGAGGTCCCACAGACAAAAGGGGAGATGACCAAAGGTGATGGAGAATGGAAGGTTTAACATACCGTAGGACTTCCACAAACAGGTGATGGCTAACCAATTGGACATTGTTATGGTCGGCAAGCAAGAGAAGAACGCAGTGGTGAAAGATGTAGCAATCCCATGTGACCGTAAGCTCGAGAAATACCAAGAGAAGAAATAAAGAAGTTGTGGAGAGTCAAAGCGGCAAAAGTCCTAAGGTTCATTGGATAACTTATATCAGCATACCTAATGGCACAAAATTGGCAATTTAGACATTTGTTGTTGCCTTTGCATATTAAAATATTTCCCATCCATCCATCCATGCATCCATCCATCCATCCATCCATAAATACATACATACATCAACTTTACTTGCTTCTTCCTTTTCGGATTGCAGGGTTTACTGGTGCCCAAATCCAGCAGTCACTATACGAGAGGCGGGGGACAACCTGGACAAGTTGCAATTCCATCACAGTATTTTCCCATAAAGAGAAATTAAAAGAATAAATGCCCTAAAACATTTAGTGAAATTAGAAACTAAAAAGCATTGCTTTCATATTGTATAGTTTTGTCCGAATTGCCATACACACAGGCAGGTGGAGAAACAGTTTAGATGTAAATCTGAAGTACTTTTTCACTCTCTGACCACACTCAGATGGTAGGTGTGTTATAATGTAAAGGCTGATCTGTGCAATGATTTACTTTGAATTCAACCAACTAAAACAAGTACCATGTAAAATGAAGACAAAATTAAATACATCCATAAATGTGTATTTTAGAAAATTCATTAACCTATGCATTAGTATTCCAATAAAAGCTCAAAGAAAATTCTTGAAAGACTTCTACTTCCGGTATTATATATGCATTTTGTTCTAGTATACAGTGATATTTTCTTTAGCTTTTTAAAAAAAAAAAAAAAAACCTTCCAGTTTTGAGAAACCATTTTCAAATAATGCCTAGGTTTTTAGATGTTTCCCCCTCTTTATTTAAAACTTCAGTGTGAATGAGTTAAACTATTTCAGCAAAATCCAAAATATAAATTTTCAACAGCAACACTAACTGAGCTAGAATAGCCACACGTAATAAAAATAAAATTTCAGATTGTTGTTGTGTTAATATACAACCTAAGAGTCAAGGAACACGAATATTTACAACTAAATTTAAATATGTGGTCAGCGAAAGGCTATTTTTTAGGTCCAAATGTCAAACTCAAAATCTGCATAAATCCCCAGCATCTTTTCTGAACTCAAGCTTTTTTAGAAATAGTTTAGTTTACAGCAACACTAAAAAAGGCCATTAAAAGGAAACAATGCACCCACAGAAGACAGTCTTAAAAGTTTTGCTTATATAACTGACATGTTTGTGTCTAGCAAGTTAATGCGAAATTGTTTAAATTGCTTTATGAAGTGAAAACTAAACATCCAAGATGCTCTGTTACTCAGAAATAATATTCTTCTAGCCTTTAAGCATGTTTGGGTTAATATTCTCCTTGGTACCAAAAGACAGAATTGACTATTGTTTTCTTTTATGAGTAATTAAAATGCTATTCGTGTTAAAATAAGGAAAAATTTAGCTTTTTCATAAAGCCAGAAGTGAAGGTCAACAGTAGCTTACTGCTGGAGCTGGCAGGCACTGGACCTGTTTCATGACACTTTTGGCTGGGTGGGTGATAGGCTACCCTTGCCAAGCTGTGTTTACCCTCTGCAAAGACTAGACATGTACTAGAAGGAATTTATCTCTTCTAATTTAACCATTACATATTTCAACTTTTACCCTTAACGTTTTAATATAGACTGAAATTAGTATCTTGTCAGTCATCTTGGTTGCATCTTTCAAAATGATAGAAAGGATGCATGGCTGTTCTATATTGAAGAGGTTCCAAAACAGGTAAAACATGCCTAACGTCAACTTTCAAAACTTGGCCACAGTCAGAAAATATCTCATATATGGCAAAAATATTGGACTAGTTTTACACTTTACCCTATTGTTTTTCTTTTAAACCACAATTAGATGAATTATGTGAGTAAAATGATAAACTGAATAGGTTTTAGACTAATTAGATTTTTCCAAACCCTGAAGACAATCTTAAAATTTTTATATTTATTTGTATGATGTTTCTTATGTTATTTTTGTTTTTATGTTTTACTGCATTTTACATTGTATTTTTTATTGTACAGTGTCCTTGAGAGCCACGAAAGGGGCCCTCATATTTTTTTTTCCTTGTTTCGGCTACTCCATTCTTCGGGGTCACCACAGCAAAACTAAGTCGCACAAAGACTTGGCAAAAGACTTGGCACTGGCAGTGTCCACGAACGGTTGGAAGGAATAAATCTTGGAAATGTTGTGAGCTCGGCTTGGCGTAAGTAATCAAATTCAGCTGTTTGGAGTCGCCATGAAAGAATATACTAGCAAGACTCTTAAGGTAGATATGGAAAATTATGAGTTCAGCCTGACACAAAACCATGTTGGTATCCGAATCTGGACCTGGCCTTGGAAGGTGCACTATCTCAAATTTCTCCTTGGATGTTATGGAAACAAAGACGCTCTGTCCCCCTCCCCACCCCCTCTCTTCCTCAATGCCATGGACCTGTGACAGAGCTCAATCAAGCTGGCTGATAAACAAACACCTCTTATCAGGACTATGGGAGACTCTGGACTGTGCTGTGCTACGACCTTCCCTCAAACTCATTGCCTCCACTGGCCTCTCTTGCTTCCCCTGGTGAAGCAATCTAGGAGATGCGAAGGCACCAAGGGCTGTGTTGCTCACCTGGCGGCCATGCTGGGATCTTCACCCTCTAACCAGTCCACACGCATATGTATTATGTCTATTTACGTTGCTTTGCTGGAATAGATTTTTTTGATGCCTCAACCCATGCCCTGTCAAGGACACAGAGTGAGAGATCTTTTTTATATATTGCTCTCCTTATGTTTCTTCCCTTTTTCTTATCTAAGCAACAGGGCCAGCACATCTTAGAAGCTGCAGCCACCTGTATGCTTCTGTCCATCTTTAGGATGGTTGTATGGAAAGTAATGTTGTTGTACTTCACTGTGCAAGGATAATAAAAAGCATTCTGATTCTGAGTCAATCATTTCTATGCTGGATGCTCTTTCTGAAGCAACCACAGACCACTGAGCTCCCACAGCCCTCTGTGTGGAGCAGAGAGCTGCCATCTAGGGCACCCGGGGGATCAGACTGGGTGGTTAACAGCCTTGCTCAAGGGCCTAAAGTGGGGCAAATGAGGGTGGAGACATGTGTGGGTGCTTTGACGGGGTGGCTGTGGCTGAGTGGTTAAAGCAGTCATCCTCCTATGCAAGAGTTGGGAGTTCGAATCCACCAGCAGTCACATGCCGAAGTGTCCATGGGCAAGACACTGAACCCCTCATCGCCTTCGATGTGTGTCCCATCGGTGTATGAATGTGATAAAGCACTGATTAGTCTCTTTAGAATGATTTGTTCATTTAGCATTGTAGAGATCTAGTAGAGTGCTGTATGAATGGGTAAATGTGGCACAGATTGTAGTGTAAAGATTTTTGACTATCTTGATTAGATAGAAAGGCGCTTAAGTACAGTCCATTTACTATGCACCAATCCCAACCACATTTTGATGTTGTCAGTACTGGGAGTTAAACCAGCAATCTTCCGTTGACAGGCCCACCTTTCCTAACCGCTGCGCCACCACTCCCTCATAAAGGACCTTCAAATAAAATGTATTATTATTATAGTTATTAATTTCTTAGTTTCTTTTTTTTCTGAGCAGCATACATTTTTGTATGCTGTATGTATTTTGTAATTTACATTTTTGTCAGTCTTTGCTTTTTAAACATGACTGTTAGTAGGTTGTAGGTGATATAGGATTTAGCTTGACCTTGTGTATGATCCTGTTCGTCTGGCAAATTCTTCACTGTCAAATTAAGACACTTCTTTAAAGAAACATTCCTATTAGTTCTTCAAAGATTTGACTTAGTACCAATTTTTGTTGCATTGTACAGTACATGCATTCAGATGTGTTCTTAGGTTTACACAGTGAATGCATTTTGTCTACTTGCTGTTGTCGCTTGAAGGAATAGCTGTGACAGCGTAGGGTAAAAAAAGATTGTAAATAGAAGGAAAGCAGAGTCAAATACAGAGACACAAGACATGTTCTGTAATGGCACTTGATGTAACGGCACAGCTTCAGTAAAAATGATTGCAAGTTTTACTGTCATCTCTTATTTTTATTACAACATAGTGCTTTGATTATATATTCTACATATTTATATTGTACAGCACAATATTTCAATTTATTGCTATGCAGAAAATCAACAGTTTTATTTACCCTTGAGTCCTGATAACCTTATATCTGTTAGATCCATTCAAACTTGAGTGAAAGAGATGAAATGCTGGAAGGCTAGACCTGTTTTCTATTAAATGGGAGAAAATCGGAGATGGGGATTTTTGGGGACGTTAACATTTCGGTGATGTTTACATTCAAATGAAACTTGGTTAAATTGCAATGTTTATGCATTAACATCTTTCAGTTGCTAATTTTAACATTAGATTATTAATGTGTTTATTTGTTTGCTTTATTTATTTACTGGCTGTTGATTTACATAATTATTGCACAGCACTTTCATCAACTCAGTTTAAACGTCTTACGAAAAGGTTTATTCAGTTTGATTTGACTTTATTCAGTAAACATTTACTTGTGCTGCAGCTTATTACAGACTCACAATGACTACAGTATCAAACAAATATGATAAATGGACTGTACTTATATAGCATATTTCTATCTTATCAAGGTACTCAAAGCACTTTACACTACAATCTGTGCCACATTTACCCATTCATGCAACACTCTACTATATTTAAACAAAGAATAATCAGTGCTTTAAATCACATTCATACACCGATGGGACACACATCAGAGGCAATGAGGGGTTCGGTGTCTTGCCCAGGGACACTTCGGCATGTGACAGCTGGTGGAATCGAACCCCCAGTTCTTGCATTGGAGGACAACTGCTCTAACCACTCTGTCACAGCTGCCCATATGTGATAGTTAGATATGAGAGACACCTTTATTCCAGAAGGTGTATTGTATGAAAAACATACATAAATAAAAACCATGTAAATTTAAGTGTAACCATTCTTTGCTACTCTAGCATGTGCCTACCATTTAATTTGCTTGGTACGTTCAAGTGTGACCAATAACAGCAAAAATGTTTTTAAAATACCTAATTAGTCAGTCAATTGCTGTACTTCTGAAAAAGCCTTTCATAAAGAACAAAAAGCTTTTAAGACTGATAAAAATCAGAGCTAATAATATTCAGATGAATACTTCTGATATTTGTAACTTGTCTAGGATAAAAACATTGGAACTTCTTGTGGTAGATGAAAATCATCCAGCAAGCACTCATTTGGAGAGACAATCTTTTCTCAAAGTTTTATATCAAGAGTAGAGTTATAATCACTTTGGTTTCCAACTAAATTAAAGCATCAACAGATATATTCTAAATAGTGTACTTGCAGCTGACCAGAGTTGATTTCAGGTGTCTGCCACACTACTGGGCTACTAAATTGTAAAAACTTTAGTGTCATATGTTCTTTCTGTCCATCTATAAACTCATCATTTGATATTTTCTGTGTCCACACAGCAAAACAATTCCAGAAACTTTTATTGGCTTTACAAATAAAAAAGAAATAAAGCAAAGTCGTAATTTCTTGGAATTTCTTGGACACCACTGCAGGTTGTGAAATGAGGTGACAGATACTCCCACTTCTGATATTTATCTAAAGGGCTTGCCTGGTACTGAACCGTGATCACTCCAGGACATGTCTTTTTATTGTTTTCTGTTTGCTGATGGATTGGAAATGACAGAAGATAGAGATGTGTGTTTTAGGCATGTAAGGTCCCCGTGGTGTCTCATGAATATACTGGGGTTGTACTGGCTTGCTGCTGTCATCTTGCATCATTTAGAAAATGATATGGTGCTGTTAAGATCTGAGAAAAATGTATGAAACAAGGAGATGGAGTAGGAATGGAATGATATGAAAAATATAGATGCTAGTCAAATGAATAAAAGTATTTTTCAAGAAAAAAGATTATTGTAAAAAACAGTCTGCAGTAATGTGGGTGTTGATATAGTATTATCTCGATGGAGGACTTGAGCTGAGAGGCAAAGCTCTCAATGTACTTATCCATCTACAAGAATGCTGCAACCCCAACCTATGGTTATGAGATGTGGACTATCGCCACCGAAAGTAGTTGAGATCTGCTTCCTCCATAAGGTGGTCAGGTTCAGCTTTAGAGATGAGGTAAGGAAAACTTTCAGAAAAGGGGAGCTCAGAAAACAGTTGATGTCCCTTTGCATTGAAACGAGACAGTTATGGTGGTTTGGGCATGTAATTAAGACGCCTCCTAGATGCCTACTTCTGGTGGTTTTTCAAATAGATCTTCCTAGAAGAAAACACTTGGGCAGACCTAAAATTTCCAGAGGAATTATGTATCATTTCTAGCATGGGAACTCCAAAAGGAACTCAAGTGTGTTGCTGAGGAGAGGAAATACTGGGTTTTTCTCCTAAACTTGTTGCCTCATTCAACATACTATGATGAACAAGCAGAATATTTTTCATCACTTTTCCCATTAATCAATTGACATACAATAGTCATTGAAAAGATATAGCCATAATACAATAACTGGAAAAAATGTTAAGCACCCATAAGTGGAGGGGGAAATTATACCTACTGGTTCTAACAGTGAGCCACTGAAATCTGAATACCCCACATGCAAATTAAATGCCTAATGCAGGCCCACAATCCAACCCCTATAAAACTCCATGAAGTAAAACATAAAACCCCAGTAAGTTTTGGTACTGCCTAATGTGTCTATGAAGCTTCCCATGTGTTCAATGAGTTGCACTCACGCTCTGACAACTATCCAATAACACGTTTGTTCAACAATTTAAACATTCTGATGCCCGGTCTAAATTTTCCAGCTCCTTGTAAACTGAAATATTTACATACTCATCACCGGTCAGCATTTGTACCATATCAGATCCAAACCAAATCATTTCCTCTAGATCTAATAAGGTTAAGTCAGGTCCTCTGAACACATTCTTCTTGAAATGTTTCATCTTTTATCCAAAATACTTTGTCAGTCTGAGGAGCTGCAACAAACAGTCATAAATAGCAGCTTATAATAGTTGATCAACCAGTTTGCTGGTGACAGCCAGAACTACCATAAATGACGGTGTACAAACTGCTACTTTTTTCTCACATTTTATACCCCATGGTTTACATGCAGGCGTGGCTAATTTATGTATTTTTTTCATAATTTTCACTAGTTATATTTTTATATTTTATTTAGACAGACTTCCTGCCGTCTCTCAGTAACTTCATGCACTGATTAACATTTTCCTTTGACAGAGGCTGGGTGCTCATGGCTCCCAGCGCCCACCACTCTTGGGGGCAGGCTTCTGTGACACAGAGTGAATGCCCTCAGGTAATCACATGTACAAAGACTCTTGCTCAGGTTTTCAAATTCCCTAGCATAACTCCGCCTACTCTGTCATCATGTGACCAGAAGTCTAACCTGAATGACCAATGAAGTACTCTAGAGGACCATCCCCCAAGATAGACGTTCATTGATTTCTTCAGATCGTTCCCATGTTGTTACCATATTTTGGGCTTCGTGCACAGACCTGTTCATGTCTTCAGTAATAATAGAAAAAGCACGGACAATTTCTTACGATGCGGCGTTCAAGTTAAAAGCAATCAATCTGGCTGTCGAAGAAGGAAATCGATCTTCCGCCCATAAGCTTTGCATCAACTTGTCGATGATCAGGCATTGGTCCAGAGACACAAAGTAGTCAAGTCTGGTACATGTTTTAATAAAAGCTTCTAAATTATTTTTGTGTGACATCTTTATGTGTATGGTAAATATCTGTTTAAATACTAGTATCTCATTTAAGCTCACATGGAACACAGGGGGGGGGGGTCTTCCCCCTTCCTCCTCGTATGAGCTCTGCTGAGCAGAAATCATGTCAAATTTATTTAGAAAGTACATTTAAAAACAGCAGCTGTTACCAAAGTGTTTAAGAATAAAAGTCAATGGTACGAATTTAATGAATATTTACCGTATTTTACCGGTACTATATGACTTCTGGTCACATGACCTAGATAAGACTTCTGGATACTATTTACCAGTATATAGTTTTTAAATAATTTTGGTTACGTAAGTGGCGCTGTTCTGTCCAGTGACAATGCTTAGATGTGTTCATTCTGTAGGTTGAATGGTTTTAACCATGAGTCAGACAGCGAAGCATTGTAAAGACGTTTGATGATCGTGCAGTTTGAACGTGTGCTGAAAGCAAGCTATATTCTGTGAGACACCATCCGGTGGCTGATTCTTGTACTACAACAAGAAAACTGCACAATATCGGAGCTGGGCACAGGTCCTGACAATTAACGGTGGATACCCGCAGCTTAATAACCGGAGCATCCTATTTATGTAAAAAAATTATGATTTATCTTATATTTAGTATGTGCGGCTTAGAGACAAGTGCGTTCTGTAGCCTGAGAATTATGGCTGTTCACATCCAAAAGGAAGACCATCAGCCTAACGACCGATCGTTAGTGCCCTAGTGGCCACTTGCTATTCACAGAGGGCTGAGCAATATTAACAATAACAGCATTGTAAGAGGGGGACAACTGGACATTGAGGTCTCACCCCGTTTAACGATGGACAGGTTATTTTCACAAAGATGGCTTCCTTTACTCCCCTCAAACCAGTGTTTCTCTCTATCAAAGATGTGAACATCTTCATCCCTGAAAGAGTGACCGCTGACTTGCAGATGAGTGTAAACCACAGAGTCCTGGCTTGATGATGTTGCTGCTCTGTGCTGGGTCATCCTTTTGGCCAGTGGCTGACCTGACATAACCTTGTTAGATTTATCTATTGAGCATGCATCCGAATATTTCCTCTAGGTGATTTTTGTTTGTTTGCTTTCTTCTTTTTCAATCAGTCATTGAAGATTTCAAAGTGCATTTTTTGTCAAATAAATTTTTACTTATTGCAAATGTATTATTCTTATTATTGATGGTGTACATTTTAAACAGAGCATAACCTGAGCATAAATCTTTCTGCACTCTAACATACTTTGCCAGTAAAACAGACTCAGCATTACATGTTCAGTTGAGTCAGTCTACATCTCACTTCTGCCCTCAATTCAACGTTTCATTCTTCCTCTTTGGAGCAGCTGTTGTTAATGACGTTGCTGAACGTGTTGCCTCTTTTTTTTATACCCGCCACATGCTGAGCGTGAATGATGCAGAGTTCACTTGGTTGGATGAGCAGTGGGAAGCCAGGAAAATACAAGCACAGAGATGCTGCTGACAGTCTAGATTTACAATGCTTTTATATGACAACATACAGTAAACAGCCAGAAGTATCAGATACACTTTAAAGTGTTGAAAGGTAATTATCCAAAAATCTAATTTAACACTTATTTAGATAACTATCATTGTGGTAAATTTTTTAAAAGAAAGAATACTTTTATTATTAGTAGCAGTATTTGAACCTATTCATCTTAAAGCGATACACTCAGCTGATTACTATCAAAGAATGTTATAACTGATGGAAAGTTAAAGACATGTCAAGATTAAACAGTTAGCATTTTGCTAACTGTTTTGATATGATTAAAATTCCTTGCACATATGTTTAAATACTGTAAAATTAAAAGAATAGCACAATAATCCTATTTTTTTTCTAATGTTGCCATGTTTTAGCAGAAGGAAAACATTATTCTGTGTACATTGGACAACAGCTTTTGAGTTTTTACTTCTGACTTCCTCAAATATATATATATATTTTTTTTTTTTTCATTTAGCCTTTATTTATACAGGTTAGTCTCATTGAGCCATGAGAACTCATTTTCAAGAGAGACCTGTTTAGGGAGCACATGGTGGGGGTTAAGGGCCTTGCTCATGGGCCCAGAGTGGGGCGAATGAGGGTGGGGGCAAGTGTGGGTGTTTCACCTACCCCACCCACAATTTTGATGTTGTCGGGGCCGGGGCGTGAACCGGCGATCTTTGGATCACAGGCCCACCTCTCTAACCTCTGCGCCACCACTCCCCCCCAGTCAAATATATATCATATGTGTTTGCTTCAGAGCAAAACTGTCTGTCCATTGCAAGTGAAACACTAGTTTTTTTTTCCTCATACATCCTGCAATCTACTTTGAATCAACTAATGCAGTTCTAATCCAGCTTTTGTTCACTCTGGTGCCATATCTGACTGTTCTACCCATGTGTAAATAGACACAGACCTTATTTGACACAGGATGATGAGCCCACTAAGCTCCATGTATTAGTCTGTGGCAGGATAGCGACAAAAGCAGAAAACCAACTTCGGGCAACAAAGATGCTTCTATCAGAATCAGATAAGCATTATTATCATTGTAACGGGATACAGTGAGATTATGTTCATATAGTCATCGGAAAGATGGGTGGAGTTGCTGCTGCTACAAGAGTGTGGCCTCTTATTCTTTATCAGAATACATTTTAGATAGAAAAAGGTAAAAAAAGCCATGAGGATGAATAGTGGTATTACAAAAAAGATCTCTTCACATCTTGTCCTATCAAGACACAATTTGAGACTTCAAAAAACTCTACCAGCAAGCACATTTATAGACACAATTACATATGCATTTGACATCAAGACGTTGAGATTTGTCCATGAAGCCCTTTCAGATAGGCCATTGTCCTGATGATGTTGTTGTTCAGCCGGCAGTTCTGATAAGCCTGCACAGAAGTTCTTTGGTGGTGGGTGGTTTGTGATAGACAAAGCTTTTTCCTTAGTTTACACATGTCCCAGGAGAAATTTGATAGTCGTCCTGTATCCAAGGCCAAAACAGGGGAGCCAGATTCATATAAGCCACAATTGTTGATTTTCTTCATGCAGACTGTTTTTTCTCGTCAGCCTTGAGTCCTGCAGGTACTTTCCAAATCCAAAATGGCCAGCAAAATGGGCATTCCACTGATCAGTGCTATGAGCCTTCATCAAGATTGACTTCAACATTCTGGCGTGTCCTAGAAGCCGCAGGTGGCCTGCAATTTTCACAAATCGCTTCCATCTGACGGTTTAGATCATAAATCAGCTGATTTTGAGTACTCGTAGCATGAATCAAACCTTCACACAGACTCTGAAGTTTTGCCATGGTCGAAACTGCTGCCCATGTCTTTTTCAAAAGTTGATAACGTAGGGATCCCCTGATGCCAAAAAGCAGAAACCTTGCTATCATGAATCCAATTATATAAACGTCTTCAGTCCGCCTGAGACAGAATTGAAAGACACATCAACTGCCAAACTCCCCACGGATCCCTGATGTACCCTGCAGCGTGAGTCTCAGCAGGACATAAGGGCTCTCCAGGACCCTGTCGTTTTGTTGAAAAGATTTTGTTGATTAAAAAAAAAAAGTCCAGCTCACCAGATCCATAACAGAATTTTGTCGTTCGGAAGATGTGTACCAGGAACTTTGACACACACACACACAGCAAAAGCAGGAGGAAGAGATCAGAGGATGGAGAGCAGAAAGCGTCCGTCTTCAGTGAGAGTGAGAGCGAGAGCAGAATTTTTTTTGATTTAGTACTTGTTAAATTGGCTTTTTCCAGCCTTCAACATGTTGTCCTGTACCCTCACCACAGTCTAAATGTCCAACTTTGGACAATTATTTTGGGCTACTTCAAAATGCAGCTAACAGCTAACAATATCACATCTATGTTAGTGTGTCTCCATGGCCTTTTCTCAGCCTTGGCCAAAGCCTTGGCAAAGTCTTACTTCAAAACCTCAATGACCAAGCCAAGGCCTGTGAGTGCAGGCCCTATCACTGCACCGCTACCACCACGTCCCACCCAGAACCTTGATACTCTGCCACCACAAAAATGTTCTACCTTGCCATGAAGGTTTGTCTATGTTCTGAAGCATTGTGAACCTACAGTGTTTTATCCCATGTAATGAGGAGTCAACAGTGTTTTTAATATGCACCTACAGGTCTTGCAAACACCAAGACCCTTTATATTCTGGCTGCTTTTTATATCATAACAGAATCAACATTCAGTGAGTGAGGGGCGTAGTTGTTGAGTGAAACAAAGCAATTTTCAAAACTTTCAAGAAAGAAAGTATAAATACCTCTAAAATATTTACTGTCAAAAAAATATATATTTTTTTCTGAAATATACCTTTTATTTTTTTCAGCATTATCAGTTATAACTTTTTTTTTTCAGATCTTTTGAGAAGATGTGCTGATTTTGAAAAGACGGCAATAAAAAAAATAAACTACACTTGACAAGCTGTTTGCTTTCTTTTGTCACTGTCATCTTTTATTCTTGGGCTACAGTTTGCTACATCGAACCAATCAAAGTGATCTCTCTCTCAATGACAGATCTGAATAGACCTGAAAAAAATTATATGGGTTTTGACAGTATCGGTAGTGTCCAATACTAAAATAGAAATTTACCAGGTATTTACAAATGTTTCTGACAGTCGTTTAGTTGGTCTTTAAGTCCACAAAGAAAAGCAAATATGAAACCATCTGTTGCAACGACGTAATAAAGTAAATCCGACTGCAACACAGTCATCAAAAGAGAGGAAAAAGCTAAACAAGAGGTCACTCTTCCTTTTAGTCAGGGACAGAAACACGGTTGGTAATTTGTCTGCGGCAGACCCTTGTGCTGCCATCAGCAACAACTGGCCTTGACTCAAACTAAACTCATCAGCGCTCGTCTTCTTTCTGCTGCTTTTGCCAAACAAAATGTTCTTATTAAACAGCGCGGAGCAGGCACTTACTGGGCCTCGCTGATGAAACTGCTGGCCTCAGTCTGGGCTTGCTGATTCAATCATAGCAGTGAAGTACTGCTACAGGTGGTGCGTGCTAATTTAAAGAAATGTTTCTCGGGAGTGACAGCGTTTAGAAGAAGTGCTCACAACAACACAACGTTGCCTACATCTGAAACAGCAATGCATGACAGCTGTATAATTAGACATTAGGCTAGTTCTACCTCAGTGGTGCGGTAATAAACAAGCAACGAGACAAGGACAGGGGCAGCTACCTGCGAGGCAGGTCAAACGCTGAAGTGCAGTCCTGTCGTCAACACTTCGCCAATACTTTATCCATCTTGCTAAAACATGCATGACTAGTGCTCAGCTCTATAAATACCACTGTGCTGTCAAACTGTCATGTGGATTAGCCTGTGTTGAGTGCATGAGACGGCCTCAGGGCAGCCCCAGGGACCAACAGATAAACTAACCAGTCACTTACACCTAAAGCTCAGGATGAAATAGATCAAATTAAAATATTTTTTGTGAAAGACGTCTCAAAAGTGCTAATCCCTAAAAGCAGCTAGAACAGTGGCATATAGAAGACGTGAGTTAGACAAAAACAAAACTTTTTTTTTTTTTTTAAATAGACAGCATAAACAAGCCGAGTCTCAGAAGTGAGGAACAGTCGGAATAGAAATAGGCTCGACATCAAAAAGACCTTAGAAGCGTCACTTTTGTCAGTCACAGTGAGATCTTTGCCAGCAACACAGTGACGATTATGTCAGTCGAAATGTGTCAGTCTCTGCTTTTTCTTTCTTCTCTTCTCATCTCAGATTTATTTCTAGTGCATGCATACTCATTTGAGAAGTCATCTGACTAGGAGTTTGGGAATTATATTGTTATCAAATTTAGAACCAAAGAAAGCTGCTCTTTTATAACAGCTGCTCTTAAAAGCTAATGCCTCCAGGCAAATTTCTTAAGCAGAAGACTTTCAGCATCACATTACAAGCGTAGATTATAAGAGCAGTCACATTCACCGTGGCAATTGGAAAAGCATAAATATAAGCATTAGTATCTATTTCTTCCTCAAACACAGTATGTTTAGATGAGACATTTGTCCATCAAGGCCATGTCTGGTTCAAACAATTTTTTTTTCATTCATTCAACCTTTATTTAGACAGGTAAATCCCATTGAGCCTCGAGGACTCATTTACAAGAGAGACCTGATTTCAACAAAGAAAGATGACAACAATGGACAACAGAGACAACAATAAACAGTTATAAAAAGTCATACAATTTTATTTTTATTTTTTTAAGAAATAGGATGGCTAAAAAAAAGAAAAGTAAAAAGAAAAGAAAAGTAACAAAAAACAGCTAGATTCTAAGGCGAATGTAGAAAACTAAAAACAGGAACATGTCTGCATTGGTCCTTGCCAGGAGTCCAACAGATTCTTAAAGCCACTTAGAGAGGTCGAGAGCTTCAGATCTTTTTGTAAGATATTCCAGGAAACAGGAGCGGAGTAGGAGAAGGCCCTTTTGCCTAGTTCAGTCCTTATTGAGGGAACACTGCAGGTAATAATGTCCTGAGAGCGTACGCTGTAGCTGCACTCGCGCAGAGACATGTAGGAGATGTCATCATTTGATGATGAGATCAGAGAAAGAACTGCTGGGACCAACTTCCTATTTGAAAAAGCATCCCTTTGGTTTTGTCGGCATTTAGGACAAGTTTGAGGTGGAACAAATCTGTCTGGATGATGTTGAATGCAGATTTCAAAAGCTGGAAAGCCTTATCAACTGTTTTAGCTCGACAATAAACAACTGTGTCATCAGCATAGAAATGTATGAATGCATTAGGGATGTTTTTACCTACATTATGTATGTAGATTGTAAAGAGGGTGGGTCCTAAGACTGAGCCTTGTGGTACACCATTGTTGACTGTTAAATAACTGGAGGAAGTACCATTATGTTGAACACATTGCCTCCGGTCTGAAAGACAGTTAGAGAACCAACCAATGGTGTGTTCTGAGAAACCAATTTCTGAGAGTTTATGACACAAGATGTTATGATCCATAGTGTCAAAAGCTTTAGACAGGTCTAAGAAAAGTGCAGCACAATAATCCTTAGCATCCAGTGCTTCAACAATGTCATTAAGAACCTTCAGTGAAGCAGTGGTTGTGCTGTGTTGTTTCTTGAAACCAGATTGATGGGGAGGTAAGATGTTAAATGAGTCCAGGTAATTTTTGATTTGAGAGTTTATCAGTTTTTCTAGAACCTTGGCTAAAATGCAGAGTTTAGAGATTGGTCGATAGTTGTTCAGTGAGGTGGGGTCACCTCCCTTCAGCAAAGGAAGAACAAAGGCTGTTTTCCAAGCGTCTGGAATGGCTTTTTGGCTTATGGAGATATTGAAGATGTGGGTCACAGGGACTGTGATGATATGAGCAGCCAGCCTTAAGAAATAAGGTGGAAGTTCACCTGGACCTGCAGATTTTTTAGGATCAAGATCTTTGAACAGTTTATTAACCTCACTGACTGAGAATGGAGAAAAATATAAGGTGTGATTAACTGAGGGTTGACTTGTAGGAGGGATTTGACTTGTAGTAGTTTGGTTATTAAGTGAAGTGGCTGATTTTCCATTAGTAACTGTGTCAAATAACGAACTAGAAGCAACAAAATGTTTGTTGAAACAGTTCAGGATCTCGTGCTTATTTGACACAGGAACAGAGTTAACGAGAAGGTATGATGGGAGGTCAGATGATTGGGGGGTGCCTAATTTCTCATCATGTTGAAAACACCTTTCCAACAATGAAGCAGGGTGGTGGCAGCATCACGCTCCGTGGATGCTTTCCCTTCAGCAGGGGCTACAAAACTGCTTAAAATGGAATATGGTTGGAGCAAAATACTTAAAAGATTTTTCGAGAAACTTGTTCGAGTCTTCAAGATGTTTGAGATTGAGTAGGAGGATCACCACTCAGCAGAACAATGACCCTAAACACATTAATAAAACAACACTCCTGCTTTTTAAGGAGAAATAAAGAAATACCCTGAAATGGACCAGTTAGAACCCAGACCTCAGTCTAATTAAGAATCTATGATCTGATTTCAAGACTGTTGGACACAAGTGGCACCCATCTAATTTGAAGGAACTGGAGCAGGTTTTTTTTTTCCCCTCTCCATGAAGAACTGGCAAAACTTCCAATGACTAGATGTGCCAATCTCTTGGTGATGTACACAGTGGCAGCTCTTGATCAAAAATATTAATAGGGTGGACATTTCTTTCCTAAAAATGTTTACAAATTGCACTACGTCTTGTTTTTTTGGGGGGGTGGGGGGATATACATTATGCTGCTTAATATCCTGATGCATGCTCAATAATCCAGGAAGATAAGTCTAACAAGGTTGAGTCCAGAAGACCAAAAGACTTCTTCAGTCCAAACTAACTGCATCCATATATCTCCTCTTTGTCTTTTTTCAGGCAGCTGCATTTCTAACATCCTTCTACCAAAGACTGAAGAAGTTTATCTTATGGATAAAAAACAAAATGTTTCAACATAGACAAATTCATCCAGAGGACCTGTTTCAACCTTCTTAGATATGTTGCTTAATATTTAATTTATTTTTGTTTCGGTGGTGTATGCCTACAAAGTTTTCATCTTTATTCTCCATCCTGCAGGTCAAAGTTGTGTCTCGTGAAAACAGTCCAATCTAATAAATCACACACAAACGCCTCCCTCCTCCAGCTATTAGGTGCACAGCTTTCTGAGTTAGATTTCTAATATGATTTAAAGTATTCTGAAATAATACTCCACATAAGGGGAGGAAAAAAGTTCAGTAAAGAAACTCTAAAATAATATAAAAGTGAAAAATTGTCACACTATATCACCATTGAATCTATTAGAATATTCAAGTGAGGAGCGAACCCAAAAGCATTCAGTTACAGACCACTGCTTCAACAACTGACCCACCACATCCACTCACACACAAGCCCAAGAATTGTTTCAGTTAGGTCCAACCATGTTGGTGGCATTTTCCTGTTCTTTGAATTCCTCTGTTCTTCTCAGTTTTCTGTTTTGGTCCCATCTGTCTGCTCCAAATGGATTTAAAAAACAGAATATCTCCACTGTTGGTCTCAGCAGGTTTCCCTGCAGCTATCCCTGGGTTTGAGCTCACGTCAGGTCTAGATAGAGGTCATATCAATGTGCTAACACCAGACACATGTGTCCACAGGCAGAAAACAGACACCCCAAATGGAATTCTATTGCACCAGCCTGTTCAGATCACTGGCTGGACGTTCAGATGTGCTTGATGAATGCGGGCCATTGAACGGCATTGTAAAATACAGAGGATGAATCACTAAGCCATTTTAAATTTCACTTAACATTAGCTAGTTGAAAAATACACAGAGCAAAAAAATACACGACAAGCTCAGTAAGTAATTTACAATATTTATTAGGAGGAACTACTTTGTGCGGCGAATGAGCCACACTTGCTCCTATGGACCAGCTGTTATTCAATTGAATTCAATCCAATTTGCAAATTATATATGGGGGTGTGAATACATACATTACTTTTCAGTTTGAACAAACAAAGTATTTACAACAAAAGTGATTATTCATAAGTAGTTTTGTAGATGCATTAACTAAAAATTCAGCTAAATTCCAGGTTGGAAGGTGACAAATATGAACGCCTAGCGGGTGAATACTTTTGCAACCAGTGTCCAGCTCAGACAGAGGTACGCAAGAGCGCACAAAGAGCTTACTCTAGTGTAGAGTTTGGACTCGCCATTGGGAATCAATACTCTGATCAATACTCTGACTTCACACACACAAGGTGCTACGTCGCCAACAGCACAGATTCAAGTTGTTTTAGTTTTTGCTCTTTGCAGATTTAGAAAGCCGTCCAAAAAACAGAGTTTAAATGAGAACTCGTGTTACTCATTTATTTTTCCTCTTAGCGGATTTATTCCTCACGTACTTCGTCAATGCGTAAGCCTTTTACAGCCACTGCCCAAGGCTGCATCTATCAAAGCAGTCAAGCCACCACAGCCAATTGATTCTCTAATCGAATATCATTATTACCAGCAATTAGCCTACACTATGACTTCAGTTAAAAAATCGCTAATTAACAAATGTGGGCTTCAGTGTGCGCAGAGAAAAACACAAGTTGTGTTTGTGGAATGTGCAGCATGGGGAAGCTGCACGCCAGTGTGTAACGGCCAATCTCTGCACGGTGAGACGTTTAAGGAGCTCCAATTAATCACTTCACTGTCGTCATTTTTATGTAGCAATCACTGTGGCAACATCCACCTGTTTGTATTTGTTGCTCACTCAGCAGATGGCCCACCCAAGGCGTGGTGTGGGCTAATTACTGTTGATTTGTACACAAATGCCAACAAGTTGTTTTTTTTTCCAGTCCTGACAAGCTCTCGATTGTTGAAAGATAGTATTTAGGTATGTGCTGCATCAGATTCTCCTTTAATAAGACACAGAACAGTCTTAATCTAGATTTATTCAATACTTGATCAAATTACTGGGATAATTCCCAGTCATTTTCCTTTTTCCTCACAGGAAGCAGTTTGCTTCCTTTTCATAGTATGTTAAAACATTTAAGTTTTTGGTTTATTATAATGAATTGCGATTTCAATTTCAAACTTGTACAGGCACAAATACCACCGTCTAAACCCATAATGTCTTAATTTAATACAGTATATCTATAATCAGTCTAATCTGATCCATAAAAATATTATTTGGTATTTTCATGAATAAAAACATTTTCGGGGGAGGGTGGGGGGTTGATCCAATCATTCAAATTCAAATTCGGAACAGGCCTTGGAGGTTAAAACCTGTAGCTATTCCCAGATACTCCTCCCATCTGGTGTTCGTATTTGTACCATATCCCTTAAGTGTCTGATAAGCATTTTTACTAGCTATTAGATCCAATTAGAATAAATTTGACATGATTTATTGTAAATGGTCTGTATTAGCAACAGTATTGTTGCAGTTCTTTTTTTTATTTATTTTTTTGGTTTGTTTATTAGTTAATATTTTAGTTTAATTTCTGCAACATTTTCTGCCTTATCTTTTTTTTTACTTATATCAGCTTTCTCTATGAAATCTCAGATTTGAGAACCTCCCAGTATTGACACTGACATTTCCCTACAATAATACTAGTATCTGCATCAGTATCAATACTGACTTTATTATTGATAGATACTGATATTTGTCACCTTAACTCACAATATTTGATAAGTGCAAAATTTGAAAAAAAAAAAAAAAGTTTGTTTAATTTAAATGCTCTTTAGATGAGAACCAAAAATGATTATTTACCAAAATGCTGGAAACACTGTTTTGCCCATGGCAGCACTACTGCTTAGAATAAAATAAATAAAATACATTTTGTGAGCTGTATTAATAACTTTAGAAGCATTAATTAGTACATTTTAAAAACATTATTATGTTTGTTATCTTGTCTGCATCACCAATTACTGAACAATTCATAAATAGCTTTTAATGATTACAAAGCTGGCATATGTTTTTTTTTTTAAAGTCAGAATAAAGATGTAATAATAAAAACATTTTTAATTGTAAACCATCTCTTTGAATTAAACGTGCCATATTGGCATTTCTGTTAACTAAAGTGTGTTTATGATCCCGTTTATCACTAAAGCAGATGTTGTTGAATCAGCCAGACATTAATTTAAAGTGCATTTTAACAAACACGTGATACAAAGCAATAAACAGCTCCTCCCTTTAAATGGGTTTGGATGTACTGGAATGTGTTTTCATTTTGTTCCGCTCAGCAGATCGACATTTAGCCAATGGGATAGATGCAAGGGTGCCACCAACGAGGGGTCACAAGGGAAATACCCCCCCTGTAAATGTGCTGTCTGACCCAGCCAGACAATTTTTATATGCATGATCTGTGTTTAATAAAAATCTTCTGAACTACTCAAGTTTTAATGAAACTCTCAGAAAGTAATCACTGGATGAAAGCCTATAACTGATTAAATATGGAGTCTGTCTAATTCAGAATGGCCACTACAGCTGATTGACTTTATCAAACACAAAAATGGTATAACTCAAACATTGTTTGCAAATATCAAGCTAAATCAAGCTCATCTGCTCACAACAGACTCATGTTCAGGCTGCTGTTTAATACACCTTATTTACATTATATTATTATAGTTTAGCGTACATCTTAGATACTTGTATACTGTTTCCTTTTTATACTTTATATTATTGCTAATTTGGGTGTAACTGGGACCTTGAGTACACAATTTTGTTCCCCCTCATGTACAACATGTGATGCAAATGACAATAAAGTCTCCTTGAACCTTAATTTATGTGTAGAAGCAGATGAGTCATTATCAACATACCGTATTTTCTGGCGTACATGTCGCACCGCCCTATAAGTAGCAGCAGTCCAAATATGTCTAATAAAGTGGAAAAGACCATTAATATGTCGCTTTGCTGTATACATCGCATATATTATGTGTCACTGCTGACGCATCGCATTTGTTACATGTCACCACTGACAACCCAGAAATGTGGGCCAGTGGTGTGCCAAAAATAGATGGGCTGCCAAATGGTGGCCGCTGGAACGTGCACGGGAGGACTTTAACAAGAATTTAACAAGATTAACACTTAAAAACAATTATTTGTTTGCTTGAAATTATAGTAAAGGTGTGTTTCAGTCTAACTTTTGCTTAATGAGTGCACTTTAATTGTCAAACCAGCTGTATTTCAAAACCCGATCCGCGGCTGCGGGAGCACGCCGAGGGATGACTCGCTGTTCATTTCTTCGAAATTTAACAATATAAACGCCTAAAAACAATTATTTATTTGCTCGACTTTATAGTAAAGGTGTGTCTCAGTCTAATGTTTGCTTAATAAAAGGACTTTAACGGTCAAATCAGCTATATTTCAAAAGGATTCGCTGCCTCAGTGCTCCGGGAGCGTGCTGCGGGAGGAAAAAAGAAGGAGGAACGCTGCTCGTTTCTTCGAAATTTAACAAGAAAAGCATCTAAAACAATTATTTGTTTGCTCAAAATTATAGCAAAGGTGTGTCTCAGTTGAACTTTTACTTAATAAATGCACTTTAATGGTCAAATTAGCTGCATTTTGCCGGGGCGGTGCAGCTTTCATTCATTCAGCCTTTATTTAGACGGTAAATCCCATTGAATCTCAAGGACTCATTTACAAGTGAGACCTGATTTCAACAAAGAATGATGACAACAATGGACAACAGCGATAACAATAAACAGTTATAAAAAGTCATACAGATTTTATTTTTATTTTTTTACAAACAAGATGGCAAAAAGAGTAAAAACAGCTAGATCATAAGGCGAATGTAGAAAACTAAAAACAGGAACATGTCTGCATTAGTCCTTGCTGGGAGTCGAACAGATTTTTAAAGACTCTTAGAGAGGTCGAGAGCTTCAGATCTTTTTGTAAGATATTCCAGGAAACAGAAGCGGAGTAGGAAAAGGCCCTTTTGTCAAGCTGCCCAGCTGGTTTGACGGTCGGTCCAAGCAGCGACCAGAACAAAGGTGGGGAGACTAGGGCAAGCTTATTGTGTCATTAATAGCTGGTGAATATTCTCAGTCATCCAGGACATGGTAAATTCAAAAAAGTTCAAGACAAAAACAATAAAATATAAAATAAAGTATAATAAATAAAGTCCACTCGTTTTTGTCTTGAAATTTTTTTAATTTGTCATTATAGCCACATTTACCTATTACATGATGCAATGGCATGCCTTAATGCTACTACTACTCTGCTGCCATCTAGTGACTGAAAGTTGTACTCTTCTTTTCTTTTGTTTTTCAGTCAGAATAAATGAAAATGATCATATCTCAGACAAAAATTGGTTTATAAATATGGGAAATAATCCATAAATATGTCGCTTCGGCCTAAAGTCTCAGGGCATGTAAGTTATGCAAAAAATTGTGACTTATAGGCTGAAAAATATGGTATACAAGTCACTTTGGCATATAAGTTGCATTTATTATGCATCACCTCTGATCCGTCTCATTTATTGTGCGTTTATTAAATGGTCAAAACAACTTTATTTCACATAGGTGGCATGGCACCATCCATCCATCCATCGCAGCCAGAGATCTCCAGTGGTCCTCTGCCTGCACCAGCTGAGTGAAGTAAGCGTGCACGAGAGGACTCACTGTTGCAGTTCTTTGAAATTTAAAGCGTCAGTCAAAAATTTTGTTATGAATATATAAAAAAAGTATCTAAGTCGCTTTGGCATATAAGTCACAGGACTGACACATCTATGCAAAAAACTGACTTATACGCTGAAAAATATGGCATACTTGAACTGTTAACAGATCATGTTGCTTCTTTGCTTAAAACTTTGCATCCCTTTAAGGAATGCAATTTCTAGTTATGAATATTAATTTAAGAGGAGAGAGGAAAAGCTTTAAAGAGTTGAAAACTGACTTCAACTGCAAATTAAAGTAAAGTGGACCTATGGGGGAGTGGTGGCGCAGAGGTTAGAGAGGTGGGCTTGTGATCCGAAGTTCGCCAGTTCACGCCCCGGCCCCGACAACATCAAAATTGTGGGTGGGGTAGGTGAAACACCCACACTTGCCCCCACCCTCATTCGCCCCACTCTGGGCCCATGAGCAAGGCCCTTAACCCCCACCATGTGCTCCCTAAACAGGTCTCTCTTGAAAATGAGTTCTCGTGGCTCAATGAGACTAACCTGTATAAATAAAGGCTAAATGAAAAAAAAAAAAAAACATTGAATCATACCCAAACTCCCATTTTGCTGTACTTTTGTTCCACCCAAACAGCCTCTAAAAGTCCTGACAAGACTAAATAAATAGAACTCTTGAAATTATGCTGTGGTTTTTAGTTTGGCTGTGCCACCTCAACATTTTCCAGTGTCCCCAAAGATGATGGACTTGCTCATTTCATTTGTACATGTGGATCTATAAAGCAAAAAATAAAAACGTCAGCTCCTGACTAAACTCATGTATGATATTGAAATTAAACAAAATATAGCATGTAAGAACCTGAATCAACTTAAGCTATAAAAGGTAAATCATCAAAACTTCTGCAATAATATTCAGCTAGGTGATTATGGGACTACAAGCTTATTATGACTCAGCAATTCCTCCACACACAACACTAAGGAATTAATAATAAACAAAGCTATGGCCTTGTCACTAATGAACCCAATTTCTTATATTAAAAATCCAACTGAAATGCAGTGACTAAGCAATAAAGTCAAGTAAAATACACCTTTAGGGTGTTTTTAACTTGATAATTCAAATTTAACAGCAAAAATTACCCTATTAGCACATTTCCTGGCATGAAACACATTCTTACAATTAAAACAAATATTGTTTTTTTTTGTTTGTTTTTTCCCCATCAGGGTACATTATTGAGGATATGAAGGACTGACATCAGAACTACTTACAACAACCCTTCCTAATAGTCACTTTTTTAGCTTACCCTTGGGAAATCATTTCTGTTGACAGGCAGCAGACTCAAGTTACCATATTTTCCAGGCTATAAGGCGCACTGAAAATCCTTAAATTTTCTCAAAAATCAACAGTGAGACTTATAATCAGGTGTGCCTTGTGTATCAATTCTGGTTGTACTTACTGACCTAGATTTTATGTGGTTATTGTGAATGAGTTGAATAATGTTTGACTTATCTGACTGTTTTGTTTTGCTTAATGCGCCTTATAGTCCGAAAAATAGGGTACATTTTCAGCAACTCTTAATTTCATGAAAGTCCATGCCCAATAATCCAGGTATACAATCCAACAATTTTCAGTCAGTTCATCTGGACAGTTTCTTTTTTTTTGTGCTGAAACGTTTCACCTTCCATCCAGAAGGCTTCATCAGTCAAGGAAACACAACACAAACTGATTCTTCCCCCAACAGCTTACTCCAAAGTGGAACAAACCAGTTATGTTGGTGCTAAGATGGTGTCTTTGGCACGTCCCCTGCCCCGGTGCTGGCCCTCTCCCTCATTGACAGTCGTGTCAAACTGGTTCAAAACCAAGAAAGTCCATGCTCAATAATCCAGGTATACAATCCAACAATTTTCAGTCAGGTCATCTGGACAGTTTCTTTTTTTTTTGTGTGCTGAAACGTTTCACCTTCCATCCAGAAGGCTTCATCAGTCAAGGAAACACACAAGACAAAACAGATTCTTCCCCCAACAACTCTTAATTTCATTTTACACATTATAGGTGCAGACATGTTTTTGTCTTTTGGTGGCTACCAACATCAACATTAATACAAATAAGAATTAAAAAACTAAACTGTAGTATTAATTGATATTTATAAACTTTTGTTTTTGACAACCTTTACATCTACAACGACAAAACAAATGTAAGAGCTGAAGCTTGTCAGTGCACTCTGTATTTTTTAGGAAAGTCAAATGTCAACTGAGTGAGAAGGTGGGGGGCTTTTAGCTCCATGATGGAGGTCGGGGATGGTGGCTGAGAGCAGTCATGGTCGGCGGGTGTCGGTTGAGGTCTTTGTTAAAACCCATTCTCCATGTAACTGCAGGGGGGGGAGGACAGACAGAGACGGAGGCCAGTCGAGAAGACGAAGAGAAAATCAATGGAGCTGCTGGAGACCATCCTCTCACTCTGCACGGCGCTTACACTCACACAGCTCTCGTGGCTTTCTCCGGCTCTTTATACCTCAGCTTGACCCCTTCTTGCATGTCTCTATCTTGCTTGAAATTGTTCTTTTACTTTTCCAACAGCAAGGCTTTAGGACAAATAATTACGGTATTTGGATTCAGAAATCTGTAACTAAGACTGAATGAGATAACTAATGAAGAAAGTTAAAGAAATATGACTGATAATGAAGTCAAATCATCTTTAATAATGTCTGCCTGCAGTTACCCTGTTTTTTATGTTTAACAAGAAGCTCAAAAAGAACACTTCTGTTAATGCATCTCTTTCACAAAGCAGATATTTCACAAAGATACATTTAGTCTCTAATCCACCACAAAGGGGAACGGGAGAAACAGGGCTGTTTGGCCTCCATTTGCCTCCGATGTAAAGGCCTCTGAGCTTGGGGACAAACACTTTTCTCCTCAATAAACAAGGTGTGGGCCACTGAGCACTGCTCCTTGTTAAAGCGCTTGCCGAATGCAACTGACCGCCGCTTATCTGACTGAATATCAATAACACTACATGCTCTGCTTCCTCAAATTTGTAGCCAATTATCTGTCTGGCTTGGTGAGGACAGAAGAAGAAAAACACCTCACATCTTAAAGGTTTGATTCAACTTTGCCCCTTGAAATGATAACTCTAGAGAATAATACACACAGGTGAAGGGTACAATTAGTATCAGTGTCTCTGGCTGACAAAACCTCACTTTGTCTGCTTGATAGAATGTGTTCTCGGTGTGAGAAAGGAGAACCTGGGATCAATATGTTATTTAGAAAATAGACCACAAATTATTAGCTGTAATCCTCCAAATATTTTAGCAAGAAAAGAACCATAGATCCAAAGTTTTGTGTGTAAGCTGAAATATCAGACAAGCAAATGGCCTAGGGTGGGTTTAGACTTGGTTAAGTCATGAAAGCCTATTGCTGCCTTATAGAATGTGAAATTTAAGAATAATTTGGGAGCAATTACACTTTAAATTACACAACTACTTTAAACAAGAGAGACATTCAGTGTGAAACAAATTATAAATTAAACCAACAATTAAATAAATAAATAAAAATCTCTTTGGATATAGCTCCACAAATTTGGCACATCCAGACACTGAAACTGGTGACCATTCTTTGTCCCAGCTCTTTCAGTTTGGATGGGTGTTGCTTGTGAACAGTCTTTTAACCAGTCATTATGTAGACAATACCATCCACATAGTGAAGCATGGTGGTGGCATTATCATGCTATGAGATATACTTTTCTATCAACAGTGAATGGGAAACCAGACAGAGTGGAAGGAAAAAAATAGATGGAGTAAAATATGAACAAATTTAAGGGAAACCTGTTTGAGTCATCCACAAGTTTGAGAATAAGATGACATTTCACCTTGAAGCAGGACAATGATCCTAAACACACTGCTTACGCAAAACTACTGTGGTTTAGGAACAAATGGTGAAATGTACCAGAATGGTACATTCTCGCCTTCCGGACCGAAGGCGAAACGTTTCAGCACACACACAAAAAAAAGAAACTGTCCAGATGACCTGACTGAAAAATGTTGGATTGTATACCTGGATTATTGAGCATGGACTTTGTTGTACCAGAATGGTCTAGCCAGGGCTCAAAACCCAAACCTGAAGCCAGGTGAGAATCTGATTAAATCAGTGGATTTTTACCTCAGCAAATACACACATTTTAGTGGCAAGATGTGCCAAGCTTGTAGAGATGTCCTTCCATCCATTCAACCTTCCATTATGTTCTGTTTGTTCTAAAGTCAGGTTGCAGTGGCAGACACCTCTTTCCACAGCCGCCTCTTACAGCTCTTCTGGAAGGATTCCAAGGGGTTCCCAGACCAACCAAAAGAAAGACTCTCCAGCATGTCCTGGGACTTCCCAAGGGTCTCCTCCCAGTCAACATGCCCAAAGAATCTCCCGAAGAAGGCACCCAGGGAGCATCCTTACCAGATGCTGAAGCTCCTCTCAATGTGGAGGAGCAGTGGTTCTGTTCTGAGTTGTTCCTGGATAACTGAACTTCTCTCCCTATCTCTAAGGGACAGTCCAGCTACCCTGCAAAATAAACTCATTACAACTGGCTGTATCCACAATCTCATTTTTCGGTCACTACCCAGAGTTCATGGCCATAGGTGAAGGTAGGAACATAGACCGACTGATAAACAGAGAGCTTTGTCTTACAGCTCAGTTCCTTCTTCAACACAATGGACCAGAATAGAGTCCGCACTATGGCCTCAAATTTGGAGGTACTGATTCTCATCCTTGCTGCTTAGCAGTCAACAGTTAAATACTACAGTGAGAGCTGAAGACAATGTTACAATGATACCAACAGGACAACATCATCTGCATGTAGCAGAGATGGAATCCTGAGGCCACCAAAATGGACTCCTTCTGAACCCTGGCTGAACCCTGGGATTGAGATGGTCCAAGATAATTCCTTCCACCTCCTGACTACATCACCAGTTGAGGTCAAAAGCATTCACCTTCACTGAACACAGAATTCGTAAAGCCCATCCTCAGCTTCCTGATGGTTTACCTGAATCCACTCAGAGTTAATCCAGAGTCTCTATCCAAGGCCTCGATGAACTCCTCCCACATCCTAGCTTTTACCTCAGCAACAACCAAGGCTGCAGCCCACTTAGCTCTGCAGTACTCCTCAGCTGTCTCCGGAGTCCCACTAGCCAGCAAGGCCTGATAGGACTCTTTCTTTAGTTTGACAGCCTCCTTAACCCAGAGTATCCATCACCATGTTTGAGGATGGCTATCATGGGAAGCACAGACAACTTTGCAACCACAGCTCAAGGCAGTCTCCTCATCAATTGAGGCAATGTCACCTGCTTCAGCTGGGATGTGGTTAAAGCTCTCCCAGAGGTGTGAATTGAAGATCTTTCTGGCAGGTTCTTCTGCTAGGCATTCCCAGCAAATCCTCACTACACATATGGGTCTACTGGGTCTGTCCAGCATCTTCCCCCACCATCTGATCCAACTCACTACCAGGTGTTGATCAGTTGACAGCTCAGATCCTCTTGTCACCCAAGTGTCCAAAACAAATGGCCATAAATCAGATAACACAACCTCAATCATCTATCTATGACCTAGCGTGTCCTGGTGCTCATTGTACTTATGGACACCTTGAACATGGCATTTGTGATGAACAAACCTTGAAAAGCAAAGTCCAACAACAGAACACTTCTCAGGTTGAGATCAAAGAAGCTGTTCCTCCCAATCATGCCCTGCGGGTCATACTGTCATTAACCACGTGGGCGTTGAAGTCTGCAGCAGAATAGAGTCCCCAGCTGGCACATCTTCCAGCAACCAAACTAAGGACTCCAAAAAGGCTGGATACTCTAAACTGTTGTTTGGCGCATAGGCACAAACAACCGTCAGAGCCTGTCCCCCAACCTGAAGGCACAGGGACGCTACCCTCTTATCTACTGGGGAAACTCCAACAGACAGGGGTCTAAGAGTAAACTGCAAAAACTGTGTTGTTTTTTTTTGTTTGTTTTTTTGGGCCATTTAATGATAATTTCAAAAGTGTGACTTTTTTTAAAGCACATAATTGTGTATTTTTATGAAAATGCTGTAACAATGTCATGCTGCTAAAAAAAAAACAAGTGCTTTTAGAAGAGTTATAGAGATTAGCTCATTAGGCTAAATCAGCTAATTACATGGAGATTTTGCTACTGTTTCTCCAGCTAATTAATTTGAATGACTACCACCACTGTGTTCAGGAAATTAGCCTTCCCAGAACAGATGAGGTAAAATAAAATTTAAAAAATGCTACATTAGGCACTTTTGGTGCACCTGAGAGGCTGAAGTTAGAAATTCTTCTTCCATTATTGCACGGTAGGCAAGAAAAAACAAACTCCTAATTTTCAGCTTCTCAAAAAAGAACGACAAATAAAAAGCTGTGTATATAACACTCAAATTGAGGACAGAAAAGCATGACAGCTGCAAACCTTAACTCTGGTTGCACTTATCGAGGAGACTCTAAACATCTATAGTTATTAACCACCACCTAGAATTAAAGCATTTATCTATCAAAGCACAACACTTGTTCCATCTTGAGATGCACTGCATAGTTGAAAGAGTTTTACTTCATCACTAAAAAATATTCACACAATCTTGCTGAGATGGATCAGAAATTAGTAGTTTAGCATTTTTCTTAAGTCATGTTTCAACTTCTGAAACAGGTAGTGGAATAATGACTCTCATTGACTTTCTTTTCATGAGGATTATTCCATAAGGCCAACTTTTTGACCAATCAACCTCCACGTCAGTCTGTCTCAATGACAGGCAGCTTTCTATAGAAAGACAAAGACAGGGCCTTTTGTTGTCTGTGATGACAAAAAAAAAAGCAAATTTGGAGTTTAATGATTAAAAATAACATTCACTTTAAAATGCAGCATATCAAAAAAATATGTAAATGTGATCTAACAATCAAAGTGGAATTTTATGTTTCAATCACCTCTACAATGAACAAAAGGACTATGGCTGCTGCCAGGGCTTCATTTGTTAGAAAGATGGAACCTGAGGCCATCTCCTTGGTTTTCATTTTCTACTTATTGTTTTTCAAATCACTTGTCTTCTCTCTCGAAAATGTGAACATTGCTGCCCTCAAAAAAGTGTTGTCCATAAGGACATGATATGCTGGCTCTTGCATTTGTTTGTGTAGCTGTTTTGTTTCTCCATTATAAAGGTCTGAATGTGCCTCACTGCAGTGTTTTGGGGGTTCATTCATGTCTGTGTTAATTGGTTTGAAATACATTGGAAAAATGTGTTAAAAAAAAGAAGTTTAAGATGCTCCAGCCACATATGAAATAACAATGGATTTTTCCATTTGTTAGTTTTTCTGTTATATGACTAAGTTGATTGTGCTCTTAATTTCCTTAACATAAGTCAATTGGTGGGTATCCACAGGTTGGAAGTGCATCTTTGATGTGTCTGTGTTCCTTAACCTCCCCTTTTGTTCTTCTGGGGACCTGTTTGACCCAATGTTCTAGAGTTCTGATGACTGAGTTTACGTTCCAGAGAGTGGTGAAAATCAAGTGTTTTGGCTTCTTGTAGACATAACTAGTGAGGCTTCCATCTCTCTCAATTGGTACTAAACATTCGTTAAACCACACCACGGTAATAAGAATTCATTCTGTCTGACTTCAAGTGTTTTATAAATGGGACTTTAATCTTTAATTTTCAAATGAAGTGCCTTTGCACTTTTTCCATATCAGACACTACAGTTGCAGTTTTCAGCAAGTGCTGCAGGAAAAGTATTTATTTAGAGTTTGAAAACATTTGTGGTTAGATGTAGAGCACAAGTTATTAAATGGTAGTATGCAGCCTAGATCTGGACAAAAATGACATATTTTACGGAAACCGATTACATTTCAATTCTATATACAGTAGTCCCTCGATACTTTGCTGTTCGACTTTTGTGGACTCACTCTTTCGCAGGTTTTCAACGTAAGATTGTACACGACACAGAATTGGCTGATTGATGGAAGGTGACAATCAGAGTATTGCGCTGAGGGATGGACTGGCCCTCGGGAGCATCGGGACAGTTCCAGCTGGCATGGCCTGCTCAGTGGTCGCCGAGGGGTCCCATCCTTTCTCTTTCTTAGGATGTGTGCCACAGCAGAGCAGAGACACACAAAAGGCAGGTGCGCAACCTGTTGTGTGTCTCTGCTCTACTGGGGCGGCGTGGCTGAGTGGTTAGAGCAGTCATCTTCCAATGCAAGAGTTGGGGGTTCGAATCCCCCAGCAGTCACATGCTGAAGTGTCCCTGGGCAAGACACTGAACCCCTCATAGACTCTGATGTGTGTCCCATCAGCGTATGAATGTGATCTAAAAGCACTGATTAGTCTCATTAGAATGATTTGTTCAGTTAGCTTTGTAGAGATCTTGTAGAGAGCTGTATGAATGGGTAAAAGAGGCACAGATTGTAGTGTAAAGTGCTTTGAGTATCTTGAAATAAGATAGAAAGGCGCTATATAAGTGCAGTCCATTTACAATTTACTGTGGCAGACAGCCTCAGAAAGAGAAAGGAGGGAGCGAGATGGGGTCTGTCTTTTCCCATCGCTGCTGTGGGAGCTTCAGGGAGGCAGATACCTGACTGAGCAGCATGAATTGTTTATTTAAAATAATCAAGCGCAAACCAAACCAAGCCTTTAGTCCCCCTCAGCAATCACTGAGCAGGCCAGGCCACCGGGAAATGTCCCAGTACTCCCGATGGCTAGTCCGCCCCTGGGGGCTCAGTAACTGTAACATCAGTCTATCTGCTTTATTTTGAGGTGCTCTTTTAGAGATGTAGAGAGTTTAGAACATTGTTAAGAACATTGCAAGAGTGTGGGAAGGGTTTATAAAGCCTTAAAATATATAAATACTATAATAAATATAATGTTCCAACTTCGTGGATATTCACTTATTGCGCAGGTGACTGGAACGTAACACTCGTGATAAGTGAGGGACTATGTCTACGGTGTGTTTTATCACAGTCACATGAATATATTTTAACTGGCACAGCGTTTTTAGATTTTAGGGCAATCATTGTAAACCATTACTATGGTTTTTGGAAGAGGTAAGCAGATTGTCTCTATGGGAAAAAATCAAGATGAACAAAAAAGAAGTCTGTTGCAGAATGCCAGATGTGGCTGACTTATGAAACTAATTTTTCAAAATTTATTGCCTGAAAAAAAATCTTCTGTAGTTGGTTTCAAAGGTTTTTTTTCTTAAACAGTCGCTAATTTGTTGCTGTTTCTGAGGTCATTTTAATTTGATTCTAATTTTTCAAAGTACTACATTTTTTGTCCCTGGAGACCATTTCCTGCATTTAATGAGTACCAACTACTGAAAATGAATTTTGGCATATTGTGCCAAACAACATCATCTCAGTTAGTGGTTGCACCTGTGCATGGACCAATTATGCTCATTCACATCAAAAACAAATGACTCATAATGAGAGCGTCGCCATCCTATTATGTCACGAAAAAAAAAAAAAAAACAATGATTGAATGTGTTCAAAGTTAACTTGAGTCCGCTGCTTAAAAGTGCAGTGTGGGAAATTTGTTCAGAATAGATTTCAAGCTTTCAAAGAGGGTAAAAACACAACTGCAACAAAAAAGTGCAATGACATTTCGGTGATTCTGTGTTCATTATAGTTCGTTTTTGACCCTGTGTCTCGGTGAGCCAGGTGTAACCATACAACTCCCACTCTGACGGCATTGGAAGTGTCTAACCTTGAAGGCACTCAAGCTGTAAATTGACAGTGAAAACACTGCTGGCTTTTAAGCCGAACCTTGTCGCGGATATTGAGTCTATTCTGCACAGTCGTTTAAACTTCTGTGAAAAACTCCAGGAGCACAGAGTGAACTCAAGAACTGCACTGGAAATCAGAAGTAAAAGAACAAGTGAGTGGAAAAAAAATGCTGTAATGAGTGGAAAGACATGTGCAGTGAAAGAGCTGCAGCGCAAGATGAATGTGAGACCTAAAAAAGAAGAAAGAAGTGCTTTAGAGGATCAGTAAAGATATTAAAGTTAACTATACATTCAAATTCTATTCAAAACGTAGAACATTACATTTAACAATGCACTCAGTTTTTTATTGTTTTAGATTTACTACAAGATTTAAAAAAAAAAAAAATCTTCAGGGATTTATATATGTATTTTATTCTTAGACTTCCCAAAATCAGAGTTTGGGACAGAGAACAGAGAATCCCTAACAACTGTTCCTCAAAAATGGCAAAACGTTGGTCAAAAGCCTCAACACCTTCACACAAAGGAGGTAAAATAAAATACAAAAAATACAAAAGCCAGACAGTTAAGACGATGGTGAAGATTTTTAGTCATCCAGGCCATAGTAAATTCAAAAAAGTTCAAGACAAAAACAACTGGACTTTATTTGTAACAGAAATTACAAAGTTCTGTCGTTTTTGTCTTGAACATTTTTGAACAGAGTTAGAGAACCAGACGTTACGTGATATTTTCTTTTTCCTTATTTTTTCATCTTTCTCAATTTGTTTCTGTCAATATAGTTTCAAAATAAAACCAATGGGTGGGCAAGCACATGGAAAATGGTGGCACAGATCTCAACCTCATTTGTCACACCTTGGACCCTTGTGCAAGGCCCTTAAACTCCCATCTGCTCCCCAGGTGCCTTAGATGGCAGCCCCTCTGCTCCACACATATGAGCTGCAATAGCTCAGTTTTTGCTTTAGGAAGAACATCCAGCATTAAAACAAATGTCAATTCATCATACAAGGTTGCACAATGAAAAAGCAAAACTTGATTTAAGTGGGGAAACACTTTTTCAGAATACCGATTACAAAAATTAAAGCCTGTAAGCATTTATATAGTCAGCTATTTTTTTTCAGCTCTATGGATAACTAATGCACTTCTTTATCGTTGACGGATTTTGTACATACATATGTATTCAAATGCTCTTTGAAATACATTACCAAAAGGTCCATAGTAGTTTTATTTCGTTGACTATGAGAGTAATGGCAAAACCAACACTTTGTACATCATTAGGCATTCAATTGTAAAGCCCTTTTACGTATCACACTGTTAGAACTTGGTTTTAAATTCTTAATAGCAACCTGTGTGAAACACTGAAATTTGTTCTACATCATTTTTGATCATGAGAATGTCAAATTAGATGCTTGTAATATGTCTACCTTGAACAAGCACAGACCACCAGACATTTTCTTGATGTATTTTTTGCACAATTAAACATTTTGTCTGTAACTGCTGAAACTGTATCGTCTAAACTCAGCTTGAAACCACACTTAGCATTTCTAGTCTAAAGCTGCTCATCTATTTTGCCGGAAGAATTTTCAGGCATCTAACAGAATCCATCATCCTCGGTACCAGTTCCCCATCCATCACAGTGGTGCTTTTCAAGAAACGGTATCACCTTTTTGTGCTTCGAAACATCATCTTTCTACAGAGCTGCTTTCTTTGCTGAGGCTGAACGTTGTGGTGAGGACGTGTTTTATTCTTATTTTAGGGCAGTTATGTAAGTGTGATGGGGTTGCTGCACAGGAGAACTGGGCCCAACCGTCCAGAGTCAGTCAAATCCAGTCAAATGTTTCTGAAGGCCTTCTGCTGTCAAATGAAGGAGCTTAGTTGCTTTTGAGCAATCTTGTAAGCCTTCATCCTACATTCTTGTTCATAGATTTATTGAATAAAATGCAAAAATAAAGACAGAACAAACTGTAAACACTTAGGTGTTTTAAAAGTCTTTACCTTCCACGTCACCACTTGCTCTTGTCAAGGGCTGCCCCCCCCCCCCCCCCCCCTTTTGCTCTGTCCTGTCTGTGAAACTGCTCCACTGAGGAAGTCTGCTGACTTGTCAGAGGGACCCGTTTGAATAAGCATTATGTCATCATTTCAGGACCCTTGGATTTTCTCTGGCACTGTCCTAGGTCGACCTAGGCACTCCTTGAGATTGTTTACAGATTTCACCAGAGGGAACTGACTGATTTTACCATTCTTATCAGAACTCCTACAGTGCCTCTGGAGTGTCCTTGGACACGCTCACCGCTCTTGACGGATCCACTCTCCTGCGGAATGTCTGCGTCACTTTGTGCTTATGTGCAGAGTGTTTTTTTTTTTCTATTTCAGGCTATCTCTCCTCAGCCAAGGAGTGAAAGTTTGTTACGATTTTTTTTTGCCTCCAAATCCTATACATCTGTCACTTTCATTAGTTTTTGACTGTCTAAATAGGTCTCGCTTGTAAATGAGTCTTCGAGGCTCAATGTGATTTATCTGTATATTATATACTGTGTATAATGCATAATACATATATAATGATTGAATGAATTCTGTTTTTGTCAACATTAAGTATTTGATATTAAGATCAAATTTCATGTCACACTTACCTTTGAATTTCTAGTCTTACGCTAAAATTTTCTACGTTAATTCCAGGGGAATATTGTGCCCCCTGGACTCAGTACTGTGATATAAAACACAGACAAAATGGTTGGACTTTCCAGATTTAAAAAATTTAGAATATGAAGGGTCCACTTAAACTAAGGGGTATAACTTGAATTTGCAAGATAAAGAATATATATATTAAAAAAAAACAAGAATATTCATAAGTTGTTTTTATTTTGCACAAAACCCAGTGCTATATTGAAATTGAAATAGTTCAGTGTTACATGTGTTTTAATTGTAAATTATCTTTAACCCTAAAAATGTATCTGTTAAAAATATTTTATTGCCCTGAAGACTATCATGTCTAGTTTAAAGTATTATGTTTTATGGTAGAAATTACAAAATAAATAATGTCAACTCTGTTGCAGACTTGATATAGACTGTACAGTGGTGTTAAAAAGTGTGTGAACCCTTTACAATTTTCTATTTTTCTGCATAAATATATCCTAAAACATCATCAGATTTTCACACAAGTTCTAAAAATAGATACATTTAAAGAGAACCCAGTTAAACAATTCATCCATCCATCCATCCAATATCTTACGAGACAAAAATATTACACTTGGTCATTTATTTATTGAGGAAAATGATCCAATATTAAATATTTGTAAGTGGTAAAAGTATGTGAACCTTTGCTTTCAGTATCTGGAGTGTATAAGATTCCTGTGTTTCTTTGGCACACAGCTGCAAACCATGTCTAATCAACCAACACTCCACACCTGCTGTTGATTGGGAAGGACTGCTCTGCTGAGCATTAAAGCTCCTGTCAGACATTCTACTGGGACATTATTTACTTACTGGTAATTGATGGACAGCCAGCTAACCTGTTTCCAAACAGTACGTTGCTAACCTCTTCTGATCTCCTTCAGTGACTTCCAAGTCCTGTTCCTTCAAGTCTTCCCAAAAACCTTGCTCCTCGTGGCTCACCTGTGGATCAATATTGTTCCTTCAAACCACCAACCAAGCATCCAAATATCTACAACACTTAACCTGCTACAACCTGCTCCTCTCTCCTCCGATACTTACCTCCTCTGGATATTCAGCTCATTCACGGAAATCCAGGACCTCGTCTCCTCTTTCTCCCTGGCTTCATCTATGACAACAACTGTATGAAAGATTAATCTACTGTTTCCCAAACCATCGCTGCTAACTGAAAAAGCTGTTAAAGATGCTCACCTTGCCCCTTTTTCCCTTCCAGCCCCGAAGCTGTTGCACTTGTAAATAAAACCACTTACCTTTTGTATGTCTGGCTCTGTCTTCTCAGTCTGCTAACTTGGGGTCAGTCATAACTAAACAGGATTCTGTGACAGTCCTGCACACCGGCTTGGAGGAATTTTAGCCCATTCCTCCGTACAGAACAGCTTCAAATCTGGATGTTGGTTGTTTCCTCACATTAACTGCTGCTTCAGGTCCTTCCACAACATCTGGATTGGACTAAGGTCAGGACTTTGACTTTGTCATTCCAAAACATGAACTTTATTCTTCTTGAACCATTCTTTGGTAGAACCACTTGTGTGCTGAGAGTCATTGTGTTGCTGCATGACCCACCTTCTCTTGAGATTCACTTCATGGACAGATGTCCTGACATTTTCTTTTAGCATTATCTGATATAATTCAAAATTAATTGTTTCATCAATGATCCGTCCTGTCCCAGATGCAGCAAAACAGGCCCTAACCATGATACTACCACCATCACCATGTTTCACAGATGGGATAAGGTTCTTATGCAGGAACGCAGTGTGTTCCTTTCTCCAAACATAACTCCTTTCATGTAAACAAACGTTCTATTTTGATCTCCTCCATCCACTTAACATTCTTCCAACAGCCTTCTGGCTTGTCCACGTGATCTTTATCAAACTGCAGATGAGCAGCAATGTTATTTTTGGAGAGCAGTGGCTTCTCCTTCAACCCTGCCATGCACACCATTGTTGTTCAGTGTTCTCCAGATGGTGGACTCATGAACATTATCATTAATGTGAGAGAGGCCTTCATTTGTTAGAAGTTACCCTAGGGTCCTCTGTGACCTTGCCGACTATTCCATGCCTTGCTCTTGGAGTGATCTTCATTGGGCCACCACTCCTGGGGAGGGAAACAATGGTCTTGAATTTCCTTCATTTGGACACAATCTGTCTGACTGTAGATTGGTGGACTCCAAACTTTTTACAGATGTTTTGTAACATTTTCTAGCCTGATGAGCATCAACAACTCTTTTTCTGAGCTCCTCAGAAACCTCCTTTGTTCCTGCCATGATCCACTTGCACAAACATGTTGTGAAGAGCAGACTTTGATATATACTATTCTTTAGATCAAACAGGTTTACTCACACCTGATCATCATCCATTGATTGAAAACACCT
The DNA here is from genome assembly GCF_014905685.2 of Nematolebias whitei. Lineage (NCBI taxonomy): Eukaryota > Metazoa > Chordata > Actinopteri > Cyprinodontiformes > Rivulidae > Nematolebias > Nematolebias whitei. The sequence goes on along the minus strand of NC_056519.1, from coordinate 20,322,752 downwards.
GACTCTAATTTCACCTTCAAACTAACTGATAATCCTAGAGGTTCACATACTTTAACCATCACTAATATGTAATATTGAATTATTTTCCTCAATAAATAAAAAAAGTATAATATTTTTGTCTCATTTCTTTAACTGGGTTCTCTTTATCTACTTTTAAAACTTGTGTGAAAATCTGATATTTTAGGTCATTTATGCAGAGTTATAGAAGGTTCAGAAACGTTCAAGCACCATTGTATGGGAATATTGATGTTGCATCCACATGCACTAAAGGAATTAGAAACAGCTGGTGTACTATTGAGTTCTTCAAGGGATAATCTGTGTTACATTGGAATTATTGAGCCTGTTGCAATTTCAAATTGAAATGCACATGACTTGCATGCCCTACAAAATGGAAAAAGTGGAAGAAAACATCTTAACGTGTAAGAAATTTGGCATAATGCACATTTTTTGACCCATTTTGTCACATAACTGGCATATTTCCTTATGAATTTGGCACAGCCAAAGTGACACAGAAAGCTACATAAATGGAGAACTCTTTAAAAAGGGAACTCCTTGGTCTTCGTTTACTGAAACATTATTTGAGCTCTGACTCTTCATCGCTCTCTGATAGACTCAAAATAATCTAAACATTCTTCTCTGGTGTCTGTATTATCCATTGTAGCATGACTGATTACAGGCAGGTGTTCCTGTTTGTCACCACTTACTATTACTGCACATGCCATCTCCTCTGTGGTCCCCACTACTCTCACCCACCTGGAGAAGAAGGACTCCTATGTCCGTATGCTCTTTGTGGACTTCACATATGCCTTCAACACCACTATTCCCCAGACCCTGATTGACAAACTACTCAAACTAGAGCTAAGCTCTTCCCTTTGCAACTGGGTCCTGGACTTCTTAACCAACAGAATGCAGTCTGTGAGGATCCACAACTTCTCCTCCTCCACCATAACCCACAGCACTGGCTCCCCTCAGAGCTGTGTGTTGAGACCTCTACTACTGTTCACTCTGCTCACATATGATTGTGCACCTACCCATCCAGGCTGTCATACTGTAAAGTTTGCAGATGATACAGTGGTGGTTGGATGCATCAACAACAATGATGAGTCCAGCTACAGGCAGGAGGTGGAACACCTGTAGAGCTGGTGCAGGAAGAACAAACTTCAAATCAATGTGAAGAAGATTTTTGTGGATTTCAGAATGAGCAAACACACCTGCAAACACTCGCCCCAAACATAGGAGAATATGTGGTGGAAGTGGTCTCCAGCTACAAGTACTTGGGTGCACACCTGAATGACAAACCTCAGCTGGGGCAACAACACTACCAGCCTGATCAAGAAAGCTCAGACATCTACACCTCCGGGATGCCATACCGGGACCCCACTCACTCAGCACACACACTTTTTGACCCAATCCCCTCAGGAAGGAGGTTGAGGAGCATTAGGTGTAGAACCACTAGACTGAGGAACAGCTTCTACCCTGAGGCTGTTAGACTCACGAATCTCTAATCAGAATAATCACTGTAAGAGAAAAAATAAATCACTGTAATTCCACTTTAACTGGTGATGTGTGACTTATCTGTACTGCTGATTATCCATACTGCTGATATCATGCTGCTGATTATCTCATACTGCTGTATTCATTCATAACCATCTACTCACTACAGACTTATGTTCGGGCTGCTGTTTAAATATACCGTATTATTTTACATTATTAGTGTTTAGCATATATCTGAGTGTATCTTAGATTTTTATACACTGTTTCTTTTTACAGTTTATATTTTTGCTATTTTTGTGGTGTAACTGAGACCCATCCATCCATTATCTTTACCCACTTATTCCATTTTGGGTCACGGGGTCGCCGGTGCCCATGTCCAGCAATCACTGTGCGAGGGGCGGGGTACACCCTGGACGGGTCGCAAGTCCATCACAGGGACACATAGAGACAAACGAGACAAACAACCATTCACTCTCTTGCTCACACCTAGGGACAATTTAGAGTTACCAATCAGCCTAACAGGCATGTTTTTGGTCTGTGGGAGGAAACTGAAGTACCCAGAGAAAACCAACGCATGCACAGAGAGAACATGCAAACTCCACCCAGAAAGGCCCCTGGATCGGGGTTTGAACCAAGGACCTGCTCGCTGAGAGGCAGCAGCTCTACCAGTTGCGCCACTGTGCTGCCCGTAACTGAGACCTTGATTATACAATTTCGTTCCACCTCATGCGCCACGTATGATGCGAATGACAAAATAGAACCTTGAACATGCATTTATATCAACCACAGCAACACTAATTTATTTTTTTCAAGAGGTTATGGTATCTTTCTCAAAATTCATTCATATTTATTACAAAACATTGTCACCAGCACTTTAAGAGCCAAAGGGCTCTATAGTTAGAAAAGAGAAATAGAACAGAGCTAATCAGTGGGATTGTTTCTAGGATGATACACATCTAGTCCTCAGCTTGTAAGTTTTGCAAGAAAGTTTCAGCAGTATTTTTATTTTGTCCAGACTTTAAAATGTGTGCCATCTTGTTTTCTGGACAATGACAGAAAAAATATTAGTCTATTGCAACTAAATGACTGAAAATTTGGTAATGGTCATATTAAAGCTCTGTTCTTACGGTGCTAAAAAAAAAAAACCTTTATGTACTACTCTAGTCTAGGCTTCATTTTGTTCTTAAAAAGTACAATGTGAAAATAATACAATGTAATAACACCTTCAATGCTGAAAGGAATATTTTATCTTGAACTTTAGCTGATCTGAAGGCGTAATTGACCACTCAGACAAAAGTGAGCTACTGTAAGAGATGAAAAATGCAGAACGAGGTAATTGACACAAAGAAATGTAGATGGACAGTCTAGACAAAGACAAGACAAAAAAGAATGTGCATTAAAAGTGAAAGGTAAATGGAGTATCAATGGTAGACATGCATTACAGACATGCAGAGGATAAATATGGTAGACAGGGGTAGAGCTTTAATTTTAATTCTCTCAGACTCATTCACAGGTGTGGGTGGGTGGAAGAGGAAGCAGAGAATGGAAGAGGGAGAGAAAATTTCAAAAGTCTGGGTTTTCACACCGTTAATTTAGCCGTGCAGCGCTGCATCGCACCATTCTCTCACTCTTCCTTGCTCCTGTCGGAAACATGCTAATTAGGGATGCCGGCTGACGTGAGCGAGGTTTAAAGGGTAATTAGCATAAAAATCCTACATGCTGTATTTTTACTTTCTCTAATCAACACCCTCACACGTACACGTTTTTCTGATGTGAGAAAAAGTGGCTTGACGCAATTAAAAATGAAAATTAGCATCCAGATGGAGGGAGGGAGACAAAAAAAAAAGTGTTTTTCCTCTTGAATCTTGTTCTTTGTCTTGTCATTACAGTTTATTTTCAGACTAAAAAAAAAGTAATAATTTTTACAAATATAAGACTATCGGAGCAAGATAAATGTGTTTTCTGTTTAGCAGCAGTCTTGTTCTCACACACCGTCTGACAATCTTATCTTTGCTTCCCAAAGAAAAAAACGCTGGAGAAGATTTGACTCTAATAAAGTCTCTCAAGTAGCTTAGAGAAAATGCAACCATTGCTGCTGAGAGGAGAAAGATGGACTAATGTGTCTCCATAATGCTGCTAATTTATCGAACAAATGCTCAGGAGGAGCAACTTGACCTCAGAACGCCTTCGCTGAGCACCATATTGCTCCACACCTGGATTGCCCGGGAGGGACAGGAGACCTCTTCAGCTGAGAAAGGGAGGCCGAGCTGCCCACGATGCCTTAAGGGATCCATATGCTCTGCTGACACAAGCCAATAGCTCCAATGATCACCATTGGTTTGTAGAAAGACCAAACTGGGTCAGTGTTGTCATACAAAAACAAGAGTTCTGAATTTTATCTAGATTTAAAATAAACAAAGCTTCTACAAGAAATGTTTGCCATGTGGCTTTTTCATAAAAAAAATTAAGATTCTTAAATCTCTGGAGAAATAAAGTATTACTATCATATTGTGTTAAGTATAGTTAATGAAAAAGCATATTGAAAGCTGTAAAGTTGCATTGCTCAGAAAAGTTAAATTAAATAAAAGCTGGCAAAGTTTGAAATTTTCTACATGTTCAATCAAAGCTCCCCCACTCCTACGTGGAATTTCTCCATCTTAGCGGTCCACTGTATTTTAAAAAGCACATTAATTGAGAAAAGGACAGTTTCTGCCAAGAAGCAAGCTGCCTGATGCCTGTCCTCTAAATCCTCAAATAAACAAAGATGTTGATGTTTATTTCTTTTTGGAGAAACTAAACTGAGCATTTAAGGTTAGATGAAGAATCAACATGGAACAGGTCTAAACAACAAATATCTGTTAAAGAAAGGTCTTTGAATGACTTCAGTTTGGGGAAACACATTTTGATTTTTTTCAATTAATTTTTTTCATTTTAAAATACTTTGTTAATCCCAAACGGAAATTAATTGTTGTTGTAGCTCATCATCCTGGTTTCATTAAAGTTGTCATAGATGCTGATGGCTGTGGGCAGGAAGGATCTCTTGTAGAAGTTCATCCCACAGCAGATCCGTAGAAACTGGCTGCAGATGCCCATCTGACCACCCAGACCCAGCAGACCTCTCGGTCCTCTTGGGCAGCAGGACTGCTTGAATGCCATGCAGAATTCCTCCCTGAGCTATGGCCATTTCTCCTAGCGGCCTGCTGAGCACCTCGTGGCCGCAGGTGCCAGGGGACGATCTCGGTCCTCCTACTTTCAAGAGCCGTATTTCCCACTACCTCCAAGATCTATGCGGTCAGGCACTGGAGCATCACCTCCAGGTAGACAGGAATGCATACATGGCACCTCCTTTTCAAAAAAAATGTTTAATTTGGGGCTGTAGTTGAGGTACTTTTTGAGCTTTTAAGATGTTAGTTGACGAAAACCACCTTTTTGCTATTGTCACACATCATAACAAATATTCAAAAGTAAAACAGGTTTCAGTAAAAATCATTCCAGCCATACAGCATCTGGTACCAGAGGAAGTAATCATCCAAAAAAGTGATTTACATCCAGAAAAAAGTGTAATTAAAGTTTTCAAAAGTAAAATCTCAGAATGAAAGTAAGAGAGCTACTCCAACATACAGCCACCTTGAGCGACGCAATTCAAGAACTTTAATAATAAGGATCAAACCAGATCAAACCAGCAAATCAATGTCTATCTAAAATGTAGTCCAAGTCAATTTCTGCTGTCTTAAAACAACATTAAAACCTTAATAATAATTAATACAAATTTAGTTTTAAAAACCTTTATATCACAGTTAGTTCAAAACTCTGTGGTTACACACAAATAAATAGCTTTAATAGCTATAGCTGTAGCACTTCTGTTGCAGATTAGGATCACTTTGGGCTTGAAAGATGATTTTGGCCAGATTATCCTTCTAATTTTAAATATTTATTGCAAGAACAGCTATGAAATTTGAAAAGTGTAGTTGTTTAAACAGGTCCACATTGCAAAGTCATAACGCCTAATAAAAATATTCATGTAAGAAACTAAATCCATAAAATATTCTATCCATCCATCCATCCATCCATTATCTTTTAAACGCATCGCCCTTTTTGGGTCGCGGGGGTCACTGGTGCCCAAGTCCAGCTATCATATCACTGTACGAGAGGCAGGGGGACACCCTGGACAGGCCGCTAGTCCATCACAGGGACACAGAGACAAATGAGACAAACAACCATTCACTCTCTCACTCACACCTCGAGATAATTTACAGTTACCAATCAGACTAATATGCAAGTTTTTGGTCTGTAGGAGGAAACTGGAGTACTTGGAGAAAACCCACACATACATGGAGAGAACATGCAAACTCCACCCAGAAAGACCCCCACACTGGTTTTTGAAGCAGAGCAACCTGCTCGCTGAGAGACAGCAGTTCTACCAGTTGTGCCACCATGCTGCCCCCATAATATAATTATTCTTAATAATGGTTATTACGTCCTCAACTTCAAAATTTGTACAGAGATTTTTGTAAATGGCTGCCAACTACCATGTGTCTTTTCACTTACCAAAACAGTCAAGGTGACTGAAAAATAAAACAGTGGCGTGTGAAAAAGCCATTTGGATTTTAGACGTCTATCAACTCTGATGTACTGATGTATTATTACATTCATGTTTGTTGAGTAAAGTATGCAGGTAAAAGGACATTTAGTTGAAACGGTAAACTTACCGGCCTAGAAGAAGTTCTGCAAAAGCTGCATGTATTGTAATGCCAAGTTTCAAGTATATGCCAATCATTGTTTCTTTTATTATAAATATCCATCCATCCATCCATTGTCTTTACGCGCTTCTTCCATTTTGGGTCGCGGGGGTCGCCTGTGCCCATGTCCAGCAATCACTGTGCGAGGGGCGGGGTACACCCTGGACGGGTCGCAAGTCCATCACAGGGCCACATAGAGACAAACGAGACAAACAACCATTTACTCTCTCGCTCACACCTAGGGACAATTTAGAGTTACCAATCAGCCTAACATGCATGTTTTTGGGCTGTGGGAGGAAACCGTAGTACCCGGAGAAAACCCACGCATGCACGGAGAGAACATGCAAACTCCACCCAGAAAGGCCCCTGGACCATGGTTTGAACCAAGGACCTGCTTGCTGAGAGGCAACAGCTCTACCAGTTGCGCCACCGTGCTGCCCCTATTGTAAATATGTGAACACAATTTTTTTTCTTGTTTTGAATATACTACAAGCCTAAATTCAATTCAGTCGTTAGTAATAAAAAAAAAGGTGCTACGTGTTGTCATCATTGTATGTTTCTATACAATGATGAAATTAGTTCTCTGCATTTAACCCATTCACGAGATACACCAAGGTGGAGCAGTGAGCAGCTATGTGGGTGCCCAGTGGGCAGTTAGAGATTGGGTGTCTTGCTCAAAGACACCATAACATATGGATATGGCAGGGAGTTGAACCTACAATTTTCTGGTTCCAAGTCGGCTGCCCTATCTCTGTATCATCTTGGCCCCTTGATTGGCTTGTTTTTTTTTTATAGCAAAGACTGTAATTAACATTTCCTGTAAATGTTATGGAGTAAACCACATCAACTTGAGTCATGTGATTGGTCATGTTGCAGCCATAAAACTTGCATACAACTACTCCTATTACCAAAATTGTGGAAAAAGCATTAAAACCAACGAATTAAAAAGATTCTATTGAGCACCAGTCCTGATTCAACTTCTGCGGCTTTCACAACTGTGACAAAAATCCCCTATTGCACCCATTGTTTTCCAGTTTACTCTTGTACATTCTGGATTGGTCTTCCATAATGGAAGTGAACGTTGTTGAATGTAAAGGAGCTGGCCGTTGGTATCCTGACTCCACTGAAGGTGCTGAAGATAACAGTGTGCAGCAGTTGCCAAGACAATTATCACCTCCTGTATCAGCATTGGAAGCGTTAGACCCGCCCAGACCATCCCCAAAGTGATGTCATTGTTACCAAGGAGACTAAACCCATGGACCAGAAGCCTTGCCAACGCCCAGCAGGGGAGTGAGGAGGCTGCTTGTACTTTTACCAAACCTCTCACCCATTTTCCAAATGCCACTGTCTTCTTCCCTCATCATCCTCAGTCTCACTGCCCCCTACCATCTCCCTCAGAGCTAACTGCCATCTGTGCTCTGAGAAATCTTCCCTAGTCATCTCCTTTGCAGTTATTTTTTTTACTTTAGTGGATGGCAAGCATCTAAAACTTTTTCATCTTTGAATTCCCCAAATGAGCCCACATTAGTCCACAGATCCCCTCACCTCCATCCTCCATGGTAAGAGTCCCTCCAAGGCAGCCATATGGCAAAATCTTTAGTTGATTTAGTATTGAATTTCAGAAATGAGTACACTGAACTGTACGTAAAGAGATGAAAACTGTAATTACTCAGCCTTATATTCTCCAACTTGAGTCATTTCTGCTAAATTGAGTTTTAGAGAAGTTTGCTTGGCTTTAGGGACCTCTCGGGAAGCATTCCTAGGACCTCTGGGGTCCCAGACCTCCACTTAGAAACCCACTGCAGCTGTGTAACAAGAGCAAGAACATGAGAGAGGTGTAACTTAAAACTAATGCTCTTTTCCTCCTAAGGGCTGAATGTAATAATAGGCCCTCTGGTTCTTCTTTGCAGCTGTCAAAAAGATCAAGTTATAGCCCAGTTACCGAACGTGTGTTTGCAGAGGTGAGCATTTCTGTGTGCATTAATGCAGAATATGCTTAACATACTTAATTCCCCATCTGCGTAAGTTCATGTATCTGATTCAGCAATTCAGTAAGCCTCTGACTGCATGACCCAAGGGTAGTATTAACAAATAAAACCGTATCTTGATTCTAATAGATTATACTGGAGCAGAACTCATGTGCATAGTGATTTAGTAAAGTTTGTATGTTTTCCACTTATTTATAAGCCCTGATCTTGAATTTAACCTCTGATTTTCTAAAATGTGACGAAATCAGTCTCATTCATACTGTCAATTTCTGCTACAAAGTTTTCTTTGACCAACATGCTCATTAGGACAAGCAGTCAGTCCTGGCATATAGGATATGATTTTACATATTTACAATTCTTGAATAATCATTTCCATTTATTAGCAATGCACCAACTTGCTGATGTAAAAACCACCTTGCTATAATCATATCATTTTGGTAGCTTCACCAAAATGAAAAATAACTGACAATGACATACTACCAATAAAAAAAAAGAAACAATAAATTTCAAGTAATACAAGTATGTTAAAAAATGAGCTAATTAGCAAAATAAAATAAATTGGCATATTTTACTGAAGGTTTAATGATTAGTAATCAAGACGTTTAAAGGTCAAGTGCCTATTTTGTACTGCCACTGAAATCTGCAACCAAATTAGAATAAACTACACTATAATGAGAAAAAAAAAGTTAAAAAAAATGTATATGTCTTAACTGTACTGGAAAATTGACTAATATAAATAGGTTACATGGATTTATTGCAGTTCATTGTTGCCAAAACTTAGTTCAACATCAGACATTTACATAAAAACCATCAATATCTGGTTCATCGTGAAGCTTTATAAAACAAGAATCAATATAAAGATGAAGGGGATTGTTGGTCCAGAGGTTAGAGAAGGTAGGCCTGTGATCGGAAGGTCGCCGGACCGACTCCCTGGACCGTCAACATCAAAATGTGGGAGGAGAAGGTGAAACACCCACACCTGTCTCCACCCTTATTTGCCCCACTCTGAGCCCTTGAGCAAGGCCATTAATCCCTACCATCTGCTCCCCTGGGCGCCCTAGATGGCAGCTTTCTGCTCCACACAGAAGGCTGTGGTAGCTTGGTGGTCTGTGGTTGCATCAGCATTGGATTCTAGCATAAAATCAATTGCCAAGTCTTTGTGCGTAATAGTTCGCTGTGACAGTCCCTGAAAAAGGGAGCAGCGGAATGAAGAAAAAGAATATGAAAATGTGTGTATGCAAAAAATTAGGACCAAACAGATGACAGGTTGATGGAAAGTTCTAAATTCACTCTCTGTCCTTCATAAATGTCAGTTACACATTTATTAAAGTGTATATGACTGTGGAAACGTTAAAGTAGCACATGCAGAAAATGCAATAAAATTACTGTGATTTTCAGCCTCTGATAATTATGAATAGCATTGTTTATAGAAATGTTGTGCCTTTAATTTGGTCAGCATGATGTTTTAGTGGTTCGCACAGTTGCCTCACAGCAAGAAAATCCTGGGCTCAATCCCCAGTTTGGACCATGGGTCTTTTCTGTGTGGAGTTTGCACGTTCTCTTTGTGTTTGTGTGGGTTTTCTCTGGACACTTTGGTTTCCTCCGGCATTCCAAAACATGAATGTTAGGATGCCTTTAGGCTAAGGTCACCCTTGTAAACAACATCAGAGTCCTTAATTAGATTTGCCTTGTTTAATAAAGGTAAATAAATAATTTATTTTGTGCAAAAAACATAAAAGACCTTCCAAGCTTGAGAGCTAAAGACCTGACCTAAGACTTTGTGGATTTTAATTTACATTACATAATAATTACAAAGGGTGGCTGATAAATAAAGGTTGAATGAATCATGTGATTGCCTGCATGCATTTGTTTGTAAGGGTGTGAGTGTGTTGTCTGTTATAAAAACATCATGAACCCCTGGACAGACTTTAAAAATCATTGGCTGTACATCTACAGCCGACTAAGTCTTACAGTAAACCTAATTCGAAAAGGCCACTACCCTGCCTTAGTACACACAAAAAAAAGTTAAAACCAAGAATTTTTAAGTTAAAATTTAGTGAGTAACAACTGATGGAAGTAGTTGAACTTCATCTCTAAAACATTGGGAATCACTGAAATTTTAGCTTAAAATATGAATTTTTACTTTGAATACTCTACAAAAAATAAAAACTAGCCACATTGAGTAGTGCAATGAGAGGAATCTGAAAAAATAGTACTTATGAACACACTGAGACAAAATTGAAATGTAACAATGCATACCTTCATTCTTTGGTCTAAAAACCTCAGAGTTTCCCTTTTTTCCAATTCTTTTGGCTTTTCCCTCTTCAGGGGTCTCCACAGTGAGTCATCCTCCTCTATCTCACTCTGTTCTCTGCATCCTCTGTCTTCATTCCAACTATCACCATGTCCTCTCTAACTGCATCCATATGTCTCCTCTGTCTTTTTCCTGGCAGCTGCATTTCTAACATTTTTCTACCAATATACCCACTGTCCCTCCTGGACATGTCCAAACCATCTCAGTCTGGTCTCTCTAACTTTTTTTCCCAGTTGTTCAACCTGTGCAGTACCTCTGTTGATCTCATTCCTATTCTTATCCATCCTTGTTCAAGTTCAAGTTTCTTTATTGTCATTCACATCACATGTGGTAGGTACATGAGGTGGAACGAAATTGTGTTCTCAAGCTCCCATTTACACCAAAAAATAGCAAAAATATAAAGTATAAAAAGAAACAGTATACAAGTATCTAGGATATACACCAAGATACCTGCTAAACGAAAGCTAAACAATACAATAAAAGATCTAAGATATACATAAAACACTAATAATGTAAAAGAATAGGGCATATGAAACAGCAGCCCAAACATGAGTCTGTAATGAGTAGATGGGTATGAATGAACAGCAGCATGAGATAGTCAGCAGCATGAGATCAGCAACATGGATAATCACAGATTGTCACTCCTAAGGAAAACCTCAACATCTTCATTTCTGCCACTACCAGTTCTTTCTCCTGTCTTTTTGTCCATGTCTGTCTCCAGACCATACAACATAGCTGGTCTCACCACTGTCTTGTAAACTTTTCTTATGACCTTTGAGACACCCTTTTGTCACTCCTGAACCTTTTCTTCATCCTCTCATCCTGCCTGGACTCTCTTTTTCACCTCTTTACCATTTTCCTGGACAGTGGACCCCAAGTCCTTGAAGTCCTGCACCTTTGTGACCTCTGCTCCTTCTAGCCTCACTCTTGCACCAGCCTACCTCTCATTCACACACATGTACTCTGTCTTACTACGGCTGACTTTCATTCCTCTTCTTTCAAGTTCAGACCTCCACCTCTTCAAGTTCTTTTCCACCTGTTCTCTGTTCTCACCACAGATTACAATGCCATCTGCTGCTGGTCCTGACTATGTGTCCCCCTCCACCCCGAGACAATGTGCTGATGAGTTGGCCCCGGTCTTCACAGGAATCTTCAACTCTTCTCTGGAGTCATGCCACGTCCCAGCCTGTTTCAAGGCCTCCATCATCATTCCTCTACATTAGAAGCCACGTGCCACAGGACTAAACGACCACAGGCCTGTGGTTCTTACGTCTGTAGTCATGAAAACTTTTGAACCTCTGGTTTTATCCCACCACAATCCATCAGCAACCCCCTTCTGGACCCTCTGTAGTTTGCCTACAGAGCCAACAGGTCTGTAGATGACGCCATAAACCTGGCCCTCCACTTCACCCTGCAGCACCTGGACTCCCCAGGAACCAATGCTAGGATCCTGTTTGTGGACTTCAGCTCTGCATTCAACACCATCCTTCCTGCTTTGCTCCAAGACAAGCTCTCTCTGCTCCATGTACCTGACTCCACCTGCAGGTGGATCACAGACTTCCTAACAGATCAGAGTCAGTGCGTGCGGCAGGGGAAAGTTGTCTCGGACACTCAAACTTTAAGCACAGGATCTCCACAGGGCTGTGTACTTTCCCCTCTGCTCCTCTCCCTGTACACCAACTGTTGCACCGCCAGCCATGACTCTGTAAAATTTATTAAGTTTATGGATGACATCACCCTCATCAGGCTCATCTTGGATGGTGATGAGTCTGCCTACAGGAGGGAGGTGGACCGGCTGGTGACCTAGTGCAGCGACAACAACCTGGAGCTTAATGCCCAGAAGACAGAGGAGATGATTTTGGATTTCAGGAAAGCCACAGCTTCTCTGCCCCCCTCGCCCTTAACGATATCCCCATCATCATTGTGGACTGTTATCGGTTTCTCAACACTACCATCACCCAGGACCTCAAATGGGAGCTGAACATCAGCTCCCTCATCAAGAAGGCTCAGCAGAGGATGTACTTCCTGCGACAGCTGAGGAAAACCAAGCTGCCGGCCAAGCTGATGGTGCAGTTCTCCATGGCCATCATCAAGTCCATCCTCAGCTCTTCCATCAGTGTGGTACCCCTGGGCCACTGCCAGGGACAGACACAGACTGCAGCGCATTGCGCGTTCTGCTGAGAAGGTGCTGTAGCCCCCCATCTCTCCATGACCTGTACGTTTCCAGGACTGTGGGGCGAGCAGGTTGGATTACAGCTGACCATTCTCACCCTGCATATGAACTCTTTGAACCACTCCCCTCGGGCAGGAGGCTTTGGTCCATTCGGACCAGAACCTCCCGCCATAAGAACAGTTTCTTTCCCTCTGCCGTTGGACTCTTGAACACTCATAATCCTGTTACTGTATAACTCTGCTTTGGTCACTTTATCACTGTATTTTAACTGCACTACTCCATTTGCACATTTTTTTCTGAATATTGTATTGTATTGTATTGTATTGGTTGGTGTACATATGTTTTCTTTTATCTTTTATGTTTTATTCGCACCTTTATGCCAAAGCAAGTTCCTAGTCTGTGAATCCTGTTCATTGACAATGGCAATAATAAACTGAATCTGAATCTGCAAACATCACAGTCCATGGGGATTCCAGCCTGACCTCATCTGTTAGTCGGTCCATCACCAGAGCAAACAAGAAGGGGATCAGAGCCGATCCTTGAAGCTATCTGTCACTCCTACAGCACATCTCACCATTGTCCTACTATCCTCATACATGTCATGTACCATCTAACATACTTCTCTGCCACTCCAGATGTCATCATGCAATACCACACCTCCTCCCTAGGTACCATGGGCATCAGAAGCATCAGTAATGTGGGGGGGGGACACTAGTGTGTGTGTGCGCACGTGCGTGTGTATGTGTGCGTGCACGCACACCAGTGTACAAAAAAGCAACATTTCATCTAGATTTCCTTACTTTAATTCCTTTTAAAGCATGTCTCTCACTAAGTTTGTGTAATTTCAGCTGTGCGTTTTAAAGACATTTCAACTTTAATGCACTTTAACACACAGCCTCTGATCGGCACTATTTGTGTTTGTGGAGAAATAAAAAACAATATCACCACTGGACATTTTTACTTGTGTTTCTTCTTATTATTCTTATTGTCCTCAAGCTTCTCATGAAGCTTGAGGACAATAAGGTATGGGGTTTTAAATATATTTCAACTTTAATGCACCTTAACATACAGCGTCTCTTACACCTGCAGCGTCTTACAGCGTCACAGTTACTGCTAAGCTAAGATGGTACAGACATAGCACTCCCCTCAAGCATCCTCATAACATGAATATATATTTATGTTCAACCCCCCGATCAACAACTGCCAGCACTAAGCTCGCTAAACTAGTGAGCGATCAACACAGAGGTGTCTCCATCTCCTCCACCTGTGAATGTTTTCTGCCAAGGCAGGAGGAGATGCACAGAAACATTGCAAGCAGCAGGCTGCTGTGTTTACAATTGTTTACATGCTACTGGAAGCTGGAGAGTTGGAGGTAACCAGGAAAACCTGGAGTGGGTTTTTAGTGGTTCGAGTATTCTCCTATTAATCAAGTGGAATGGATTAATTCACGAAGAAAGAGAAACGGTGCCAACAGAACTAAAGTCCCATAGTAAAAGTGGGGGGATCCAACTGAACGTTTTTTTAATGTGTGTGTGTGTGTGTGTGTGGGGGGGGGCATATCCCCTTTACATAATGGTTGCGGCGCCTATGCTCGGCACTATGTCATATGCTTTTTCTAAATCCACAAAAACACAATGAAGTTATTTCTGACCCTCCTGTACTTCTCCATCAGCATCTTCAAAGCAAAGATGGTGTCTGTGGTGCTCTTTCTTGACATTAAACCATACTGCTGCTCACAAAAACTAATCTCTTGTCTAAGTCTAGCTTCCACAACTCCCTCTCAAACCTTTATCATGTGGCTCATCAACTTGATTCCCTTGTAGATGCTACAACTCTGTACTCTACTCTTATTCTTAAAATGGGCACCAGTCTCAATACTCAGTCAATACTCTTCAGTCCGCTCATGGCCATATTTCTTCTTGGCTAACCTCTTTCTTTAAATAGCTTCCTGCACTTCATTATTCCACCACCAGGTTTCTTTATCATCTTTTCTCTGTCCAGAAGAATCATCAAGTACCTTCCTACCTGTCTCTCTAATTACAGTTGCTGTAGTACCTCAGTCATCTGGTAGCTCTTTTTTTTTTTACCATCCTGAGCCTTTAACAGCTCCTCTCTGAATTTCTCACAACATTCTTCCTTCTTCATCTTCCACTATTTGGTATTCTTCTCTGAGTTTACTTTTTTTATCTTCTTCACAACAACAGTCATTCTACACGCAACCATCCGATGCTGTCTGGCCATGCTCTCCCCTGCCACAACCTTACAGTCACCTATCTCCCTAAGGTTTCCTCTTCTACACCGAATGTAATTGATCTGTGTACTCCTTCCTCCACTTTTGTAGGTCACTGTATGTTCCTCCCTCTTTTGGAAATAGGTGTTGACTATAGCCATTTCCATCCATCCATCCATCCATCCATCCATCCATCCATCCATCCATCCATCCATCCATCCATCCATCCATCCATCCATCCATTTTCTTTACCCGCTTATTCCTTTTTGGGTCACGGGGGTCGCTGGTGCCCATGTCCAGCAATCACTGTGCGAGGGGCGGGGTACACCCTGGACGGATCGCAAGTCCATCACAGGGCCACACAGAGACAAACGAGACAAACAACCATTCACTCTCTCACTCACACCTAGGGACAATTTATAGTTACCAATCAGCCTAACATGCATGTTTTTGGTCTGTGGGAGGAAACCGGTGTACCCGGAGAAAACCCACGCATGCACGGAGAGAACATGCAAACTCCACCCAGAAAGGCCCCTGGACCGGGGTTTGAACCAGGGACCTGCTCGCTGAGAGGCAGCAGCTCTACCAGTTGCGCCACCGTGCTGCCCCCCATTTCCATCCTCTTGGCAAAATCCACCACCATCTGTCCATCCTGCTTTTTTATCCTTGACACCAAACCTATCCATCACTTCCTTATTCTCTCTGTTTCCTTCACCAACATGTCTATTCGGGTCTGCGCTGATCACCACTCTCTCCTCTTTGGGAATACTCTCTATCACTTGATCAGTGAGCAGTGGATGCTGAGGAAACTGCTCCAGATCCTGAACAACACGTCACACCCCCTGCATGACACACTGGACTCTTACCACAGCACCTTCAGTCGTAGACTGAAACCACCGAGGTGTTCCACAGAACAACACAGGAAGTCCTTCTTCCCTGTGGCTATCAAATGTTTCAACCCCTCCCCTTTTCTACACATAGGGCAATAAAATTAATCTTGCACTACAATAAACACTTTAATGTTTCTGTCTGCACCTGACCTGTTTTATACCCTAATTGTTTGTATTTGTTTACCTGTTATTTTTATACTCTCTTTTATTTTTATATTCTCTGTTATTTTTATGTTCTCTGTTATATATATATATATATATATATATATATA
>NC_056519.1:20269975-20306252 GCF_014905685.2 Nematolebias whitei | reverse complement strand
ATAGTGTAAGTCCTTGTGTATGTTCCTTTGTATTGAAACTCTGGCACAACAATTTCAAGGTTCAAAGTCCTTTATTGTCATTCGCATGAGATGTGATACATGAGGTGGAGTGAAATTGTGTACTTAAAGTCCCAGTTACATCAAAAATAGCAAATATATAAAGTATAAAAACAAATATTAAACGAGGATCTAAGATATATGCTAAACACTAATAATGTAAAATAATACATTATATCAAACAGCAGCCTGAACATGAGTCTGTAGTGAGCAGATGGGTATGAATCCAGCAGTCCATAGGCAAGAGATCAGCAGCATGGATAATCAGCAGCACAGATGAGTCACATATCACCAATTAAAGTAGCATTACAGTGATTTTAATTTTTCCTTATAGGGATTTTCCTGGTTATGGATGATTTATTTCAGCATGACGGCTCAGAGGTTAGCACTGCTGCCGCACAGCAAGAAAGTCCTGGGTTCAATCCCCAGTTGGACCTGGGGTCTTTCTGTGTGGAGTTTGCATGTTCTTCTTGTGCTTGCGTGGGTTTTCTCTGGGTACTCTGGTTTTCTCCCACAGACCAAAACATGTATGTTAGGCTGCCTTCAGGCACATGCCTACCTTGCAGAGATCTGTGAGCTCAATGGGATTTTCCTGGTTAAATAAAGGTTATTAAAATAATAAAATGAGTCTAACAGCTTCAGAGTAGAAGCTGTTCCTCAGTCTACTGGTTCTACACTTAATGCTCCTAAACCTCCTGCCTGAGGGGAGCGGGGCAAAAAGTTTGTGTGCTGGGTGAGTGGGGTCCTTCATGATGCAAGTGGCCCTCTTCCTGTATCTGGAGGTGTAGATGTCTATGATGATGGGGAAGCTGACCCCATTAGTCTTCTGTGCAGCCTTCGCCACTCTCTGCAGAGCTTTCCTTTCTGCAGCTGTACCGTCCCTGGACCATACATTGATGCTGGAGCACAAGATGCTCTCCACTGCACACCTGTAGAAGGAGGTGAGTACTGAGCTTCCCAGACCAGCTCGCCTCAGCCGCCTGAGGAAGTAGAGTTGCTGCGGGACTCCTGCAGGACCAATAAAGTTCTATCATTTTAATTCATCCAGATCCTTCCAAAATGTATCTTTCTCTTCTACCTCACATCCAACCAGTGGAGCATAACCACTAGCATCAGACACACCTTCTACCTTCAGGCACATCATCCTTTTGGACACTCTTTTCACCTCTACTGCATTATTTGCTAACTCCTCCATCAGGACCACTCCTACGTCATTTCTCTTTCCATTCACACCATGGTAAAACAGTTTAAACCCTGCTCCAATGATGCAAGCCTTACTGCCCTTCCACTTGGTCTCTTGGACACATAAAACATCTACCTTCCTTCTCTGCATCATGTCAGCCAGATCTCTACCTTTGCCTGTCATTGTCCCTGCATTTGGGATGCATCACAAACAATGATGAGTCCAGCTACAGGCAAGAGGTGGAACACCTGGAGAGCTGGTGCAGAGAGAATAACCTTCACATCAATGTGAAGAAGGCAAATGAGATGATTGTGGACTTCAGAAGGAACAAAAACACCTACACCCCCCTGAACATAAGAGGATCTGCGGTGGAAGTGGTCTCCAGCTACAAGTACTTGGGTGTACACATGAATGACAACCTCAGCTGGAGCAACAACACCACCAGCCTGATCAAGAAAGCTCATCAGAGACTCTACTTCCTCAGACGGCTGAGGCGAGCTGGTCTGGGAAGCTCAGTCCTCACCTCCTTCTACAGGTGTGCAGTGGAGAGCATCCTGTGCTCGAGCATCAATGTGTGGCATGGAGGCTGCACAGCTGCAGAAAGAAAAGCTTTGCAGAGAGTGGTGAAGGCTGCACAGAAATCTGTTGGAATCAGTCTCCCCACCATCACAGACATCTACACCTCCAGATGCAGGAAGAGGGCCACCTGCATCATGAAGGACCCCACCCACCCAGCACACACACTTTTTGCCCCACTCCCCTCAGGAAGGAGGTTAAGGAGCATTAAGTGTAGAACCACTAGACTGAGGAACAGCTTCTACCCTGAGGCTGTTAGACTCATGAATCTCTAACTAGAATAATCACTGTGAAAAACCATATCATGTTGCTGCTGATCTGTTTCATGTTGCTGCTGATCTGTTTCAATGTTGATGTGTTCATGCATGCACATCCGCTCACACAGACTCATGTTCATGTTTGTGCTGATGTTCAATGTTTTATGAGTGCTTAGTGTATATTTAGTTGATGTTTTTCTTAGTTCATATCTTAGATGTTATTACTGTTTTTCTTATACATTTTATTGTTGGATGTAACTGGGACCCCGTGTACATAATTTCGCTCCACCACATGTACCACATGAGGTGCGAATGACAATAAAGAAACTCTGACTCTGACTCTGATTTAGAATTGCCACCCTCAGTCCTACATTCTTGACTTTCCTCTTCTCCCTCTGTCTCCTGACATGTTTCCCTCCTCGTGGTCTTTGACTAACAGTAGCACAATTTCCACCATTACCCTCTTTGTCAACAGCACCCGTGGCGGTTGTTGTTAACCCGAGCCTCGACCTAGCCGTTAAAATCAATCTTATCTAGTACAAATGTGTAAAGGTGTGCATGTGAACCAGAACATCACTTGACCACCAAGCGGACACAGTACAAACACTACAGACTGAATGTCATCTAGTGCACTACGTTCAGATTAGAACAATAACATTTCTTATGTATCTTAAGGACAGAGCACCTCATTTAAGTGTTGTCACTTTCATTTTTTCTCTGATTTCTTCTGTAGTAGCCAGTTAAAAAGGCACTAATGCCTTTTAGCTTGTTAGTGTAAGATTGTGGTGAGCTCAGACAGACTGAAATGGACATATGGAAGGAGTCTGGCAGCAGACTCTCAACCCTGATGCCAGCTAATCAAAATCCTTCATACACACCCATGAGTATGCGCACACACAAATCAGCCACCCTTAGATTCTGCTTTTTAGAGGCTGTGAGATGCCCCTTTTCTATTTCCTGCTGTACGGTTAACTCTAAACCTGCCCCATACAAGCACTGTGGGAATTTTGGAACCTCCTCGGTTTCCCATAATTTCTTTCCATCCAGGGGGAGCTATCCAGGATCAAGTCTGGACCACAACTGCTCACCCACAGAGAGGCGGGATTGGACAGCAGTAAAAGGCAAAAGCTGCAAGCACAAAGCTTTATTTAAAAAAAAAAGGGCCAACACTGATCTGTTTCCTCATGCCAGTCTTTGTCTCTTTCTTCTGCCTTACATGGGTTTGTGTCTGCTATTTGTGGGCAGCATTTGATGCTGGCCTAATTTTATTTTTTGAAAATCCCATATTATAGTTTCAGTAAAATTATTATTTTAGAGAAGCCAGATAGGGGGAAAAAAAAAAAAAAAAAAAACTAGTCCTTTTTGTTATAATAAACATAACATGTTTACTCTTTTTTCATATAATGATAATGTTTTCTTTTTTTCATATAATGATAATGTTTTCTTTAAGTGTATAAAATCTGCATATTTGTACTATCCATTAAAGTTAATCTATTATAAATATATGAATACAGAATGTGAAAAAGAACTTCAACATTCTAGTCTTTTAGTTACTTTTTTCCTAAATAGTACTATAAAGAGCATTTAGCTTTAGTTTTTGACACCTGTAGAAAATAAAGAGTATCAATATCCTGATGCATGCTCAATAATTCAAGTAAAAAAATCTAAAAAAAAGTTAAGTCTGGTCCTCTGGACATTGGAAAAAAACAAAACAAAGTAAAACAACAACAAAAACAAAACAAAAAAAAATGTAGAAACATTTCTTCTTTCATCCAAAAGACTTCTTCAGTCTGAGGTGCTGTATTCAGCTCAGTCTTATATTATATAAATGATGACTATATACATTTTGCTTTGTTTTGTTTTTTTGAATGTCCAGAGGACCAGACTTAACTTTTTTAGATTTTTCTACTTGGATTATTGAGCATGCATCAGGATATTTTGAACCACTTTGGCCAGGATTGCCTCAAACTAGTTAGTTTGAGAAAACAGCAAGGAAAAGGGCAGAGTACAGCAACCACTTGCGATTCAACCTCAGATCTCGACAAAGTGGCATCATTCCCAAGGGCCTGGAACTAAAATCTTGGGTCAGCGGGCATTGGGCAAGCAAGGTCCTTCAGAAGGCACAGACCCAGCTGCTGAATGGACGGATGAGGCAGACCAATTTTACTATCAGGCCTTGAAGGCCAAAGAAGAGCACATTAAACAGAAACTAACAACGTGTCTAGATCAGACCACACTTCAGCAAGTGATGGACTGTACAGATCAGGCACGCTTAGCACAGCATGTCAAGTCCAAGACACGACAACAAAACAAGTTTAACTTACTAATAACTCATCATCACCATCACAATTCCAATAACAACACATTCAGTGTAAGACAAAACTCCAGTAGTCAATTACATGCCAGGGAGATAGAAAAGTGGGTGAACAAGTTATCGGACAGACAGCTCACCCAGCCAGAGACAGAGATTCTTGCCAGGGGGCTGAACTTTGCGGTTGCACCAAGTAGAATTCCTCTGGTGGAGATTATCACAGCCACAGAATCAGCCATCCGCAACAACAAAATTAAAGAGGCTGAAGCAGAACAGCTCAGAATCAAAGTTTCAGCCTGTCAATGCCAAACCACCACCTTTCAACATCAGTAGAGAGGAGAGGGACGCACTCACCACTCTTAGCAAGGACAAAAACATCATCATTCTCCCAGCAGACAAAGGAAGGTGCACAGCGATTTTGAACCAGAAAGACTATCATGAGAAAGTTATGACACTCCTTAGTGACTTAACCACTTATGAACCTCTGAAAAGAGATCCAGGAAGTGGTTACAAGAAGAAGTTGATAGATTGCCTGAACATTTTGGAGCAGGACAAGGCTATTGACCGTTTTCTGTACCACAGACTGTACCCAGGGGAGGCCACACCTAGTCTGTATGGTTTACCTAAAATCCACCAACAAGGTGTACCTTTAAGACCAATTGTTAGCATGATTAACTCTGTCACCTACAATGTTTCCAAATATCTGGCATCTGTACTCATCCCTTTAGTTGGCAGCTCAGAACACCACATACAGAACACCATGGACTTTGCGGATAAGTTGAGGGATGTCATCATGGAGACTAATGAAACAATGGTCTCTTTTGATGTCACATCACTCTTTACGTGTATTCCTGTTGATGATCCAGTAGTGGTGATCAGTTTAAAG
Source organism: Nematolebias whitei (assembly GCF_014905685.2). NCBI lineage: Eukaryota > Metazoa > Chordata > Actinopteri > Cyprinodontiformes > Rivulidae > Nematolebias > Nematolebias whitei. The sequence continues at coordinate 20,300,982 of NC_056519.1, read as the reverse complement.
TTAAAATCAGACACCACTCTGAGCAGCAGGACCACGGTTTCCACAGAACAACTGTGTCATCTCTTGAAACAGTGCCTGAAGTCAACCTACTTCACATATGGGGAGCAATATTATAGGCAGAAACATGGGTGTGCTATGGGGTCTCCAGTTTCTCCTATTGTTGCCAAGCTGTACATGGAGGAGGTACAAAAGAGAGCCTTGGCGTCCTTTTCAGCGACACCACCAAGTCATTGGTTCAGGTATGTTGATGACACCTGGGTTAAAATTAAATCTCAGGAAGTCTAACATTTCACTGATCACATCAACTCTGTGGATAAATACATAAAGTTCACACGAGAAGATGTAAAAAATGGCTTGGACTGTGAGGTCTCAGTTTCAGAAAGAGGATATTTGCAAACTGAGGTGTACCACAAACCCACCCACACAGACCAGTATTTGCAGTTTGACTCCCATCACCCTTTGGAGCACAAGTAAAGAGTCATCAGGACTCTGTACCACAGAGCAGACAGCGTCCCCACTAACTCAGGAGCCAGGCAGAAGGAGAAATCCCACACAAGACAGGCTCTGGAGCAATGTGGATATCCTAACTGGGCCTTCCTGAAAACAGAGAAGAAACCCAAACAGGACTCCAGTCAGACATCAGGTGAAAAGGAGGAACCCAGACCCAGACCAGTGGTCATTCAGTATGTTGAGGGTGTATCAGAGAAACTGAGACGTTTATTTTCAGAACACAACATCCCAGAGCTTTTAAACCCCAAAATACATTACGGCAAAGGCTGGTTCATCCCAAAGATCTAGTCCCCCGGCACAAACAGAGTAATATTGTGTATGCTCTTCAGTGTCAGGAGGGCTGTGATCAGTCTTACATTGGGGAAACTAAACAGCCACTGGCCAAAAGGATGGACCAGCACAGAAGAGCAACACCATCATGCCAGGATTCTGTGGTCTACACTCATCTCCAGGCCAGCGGTCACGTTCAGGGATGAAGATGTTCACATCCTGGCTAGAGAGGAACGATGGTTTGAGAGAGGAGTAAAGGAGGCCATCTTTGTGAAAAGAAATCGTCCATCATTAAACAGGGGTGGAGGCCTCCGGGTTCAACTGTCCCCCTCTTACAATGCTGTTATTGCTAGTATCACTCAGCCCTCTGTGAATAGTAAACATTCATCAGTGTGCTAATGATCCATCATTAGGCTGATGGTCCTTCTTGATCATGTGAGCAGCTGGTTTTGGTTGTCAGCAGCAAACTGGTTGATCCACTCTGAGAAGGTGCTATTTATAAGACTGAGCTGAATACAGCACCTCAGACTGAGGAAGTCTTTCGGATGAGAGACGAAACGTTTCTACATTCTTTAATTTTTTTTGTTGTTGTTGTTTTGCTTTGTTTTGTTTTTTTGAATGTCCAGAGGACCAGATTGAACTTTTTTAGAAAGAGTATCAATGTTCTTTAGAAAGTCAAAGATCTGTGTACACACATTGGTTACGACACAAAATCTCCCCATTTTTTATGTTTTATCATTCCGTAAATCTAGACTCATAAATATTGTAGGATTAACAGTCCTCAGATCGTTTAATTTTTATGAGTAATTTTATTTTGAAGGGGCACCTCTGGCTTCTGGTTCTGAAGCCAGAAATTATTAATTTATTCAATCAGACTCAAGTTTAATGCTCTAGTGAATTCTTTTCGTATTTAAAAAAAAATGTCATATATATTAAAGACGCTTTGAGTCAAAGTACAATTTTGTGAGATTTATTATCAATTTTGGTGAATATAAGTGATCAAACGGTGAATACAGCTGCAAAATGAATGATGGCTTACTTTGACAACACAAGGTTATCGAGTTATCTTTTAAACTTTAATATGGTAAATTATGAGGTTCAAAAAAACATGGTAAATTATCATCTATAAAGTTAGCTAAATAAAGTGTTTTGGCTAGATGTGATTTGTCAGTTTAGGAGAACTTAATTCTAATTAATAATGATGACATTTTTATACAGGACAACTTCTTATCTGGGACATCTGACACCTGCAGAGAAAATCTGAGCAGCTTTTTCCTACCGATTGGAAGGTGATCTGTAATTTAACCGCCTGAAGGGTTACCAGGACTCTTGAGATGACTTATGCGCCAAGGTGGGATTTCCCTTGACACTGGAAATCAGCTGAAATCTATAGTCGAAAGTTGGCTCCCGAGTGGGGTCAGTTGATGAGCTCCCGGAGGGCTGCGTTTTCTCCTTCTGGTGGCAAAGATCTTCTGGCAATAAAATATCCAATTGTTTGACCTTACTTCTTCAAAACTTCTTCCAAACTGCTCTAAGCCAAATGTCAGGAAATAAATTTCTTTGACTTAGAGGGCGTTACATGGTGATGGCCAAGCCAATCACAACAGAAGGGTGGACCTTCTTTCAAGTTACTTGTTGAACTTTAATGACCTTCATAAAAATATTAAATGGCTAATTTACTCTGCTTTGGTAAATTCTCAATATAACAGAATAATCAAACTTCTAAGCAGTTTTTTTACTCATCCATAAATGTTTTCATTAGAACTTATGCATACAGTTGTAACTTCTGAACACCAGTTTCATATCAACTTCCTTTATGCATGATTACTGAGTATTGAGCTTAGAAAGTAAGTGAACTTAGCCATTTTTACAGCAAAACATTCAACTGTGTTCAGGATAACTCAGAAATTTAACTTGCTAAAGAAATTATTTCTACTATGAGATGGAAAGAAGAGTCCTTGAAAACAATGGGGTCTTTCTCACACTCTAGGACTGGAGGATGAATCCTCCCATTTCGGAAGAGATAAGCGTACGCTTTACATGTTATATTTCACAGGACAGATGGAAAAGTTCTCATACAAAAGGGCCTTTCAGCTTTGCTGAAATCCTAACACCAGGTGTGCAATTAGTTACAATAACAGGTTTTTGTTATTCATCTTATATGATAACATGTGGTTCCTTACTGTCCAGCTTTGTGAATGGAGAGTCAGTCTTACTTCCAAAGTATCAAAAGAATAAAAGTTAATGATAGAAAAACCTTGATGCGTCCCTACAATATCACACTTTTTAAATGACTACAAACCCATTTTGAAACTATTAAAATAAAAATAAAATTAGAACGCTCAGTCAGTGGACACACAATCTTTGTAGGATTCCAGTATTTTCGGAATTAACCACTTTCTCACAGTCATTGAGTGGCAGGGTGGAGCCACCCCTACTCAGCTGTGCCTAATCCTAGTTGACAATTCTTTGGGGTATTTAAGGATCTTGGAACCAGTTCATCTCTCATGGAACATTAAGCTCCCCACCAGTAACTAAGTGACAGTCTAAAGTGTGCTTTGAAAAAATAAAAGACTAACCTGGTTCTCCTTGTGCTTCCTAGGCCTGATTCTTGTGCCCTCGTAGTGTGGAACACATGCATGTCTCTCTGGGTTCGCATGACTTCAAATCTCTGGAACCTGCCCTCCAGCCACACCAACCCTTCTTTTGTCTACCTGTGAAATCAACATCTCTGGCTCAGTATTATGGTAAATTCCACACTGCAACCCTTAACCTATCTTCTGACTCACCTCCACTCATCTTCTATGACTCGTCTTCTTTGTGATAGATTATTGAAATCTATCACCCTCCTTTCCAATTCAACAACAAACAGAAGTAAGGCTGAACTCCTCCTGGAATTAATCCTAATTTATTCAAATCATCATCAGCTACTTACCTGTCTCCCATTCCCTTACAGAAATATCTCCTCAAGGACATTGGAAATAAAACCCCTTTTCATTTAATGAATGTGAAAGTTACATTTTCATTAGTTTGCTTTACTGTGGGTCTAAAAATATACTGTAATCATGTTAGGATTATACATTGCTTTAAATTCAAGGACTGACATTTTCTAGTTTTATCGTCAAAGTCTGTTTAATATTGACAGTTTTGAATTAATGTGCATTAAGAGGACAATCTGTTTACAATAAAATTGCCAAAGGCCATTGACACTGGGTGATGACCCCAGTAAGTTGTAGAAAATTAACCAGAACATGGATAACCTTTTTGTCTTGTCGAGGTCTCTAGGTGCATATTAAAATCACTAGGTTCTTAGTTATATGCTACAGAAGGCAGCAGGCCACGGAGGATTTGAAGAATGTACAAACTTCCACAGCAAGGTCATGATGTCTAACCGTTGCTATGGTGGCACATCAGGATCCTGGCTGGAGTGTGGAGGCGGTGATTTTATGACATGAGGACTGCAGGCATCAGCATGGCTCGGTCATTAAAAATCTGAAATTGGACAGGTCACATAGGCCTTATGCCTAAACTAGAACGATGAACAAGACAAGATCATTGAAACAACTTGTGTGATACTCATAGCAATATTCGACTAGATTAGCGCAATTCTCTAATGTGTAACTGTATTCTGGCAAAGTCTGAGAGGCCTATTAAGGCTGGGGCAGGTTGTACAGGACATGGACAGCGCAATGTTGTCAACTGAGGTGGTTCAAGATTTTGTCAAGATAATGTACAGTAACTACAAACACTTGTATCTTCATATTTTAGTGTGGATCTGAAAGCGGCTATGAACTATTGACTCAATGGGCATGCAATGATTGGAGCAGAAAAGCTAAATGAGAAAGCCAGTTTTAGAAGGTTCAAGGTTCTTGTCAAATGTGTCACATGTGGTATATGAGGTGGAAATAAATTGTGTACTCAAGATCCCAGTTAAACCCCAAAATAGGAAAAATGTATACAAATAAACAGTTTATAAGGATCTAAGATATACACCAAGATTTACTCTAAACACTAATAATCTGAAATCATATGGTATAGTAAACAGCCCGAACATGAGAACAAGAACAAGTTGTAATGAGCCTTAAAAAGTGTTGCTTGTCACTAATAGCTAAACCAGGTGTGGGTATCGAGACACGTGATATTCCGTTGGACTGACCAAGTATATTAGCATGCAGAACCTGAATATGTGGCACTTGAAATATTAGGGCCTATGATCGTTTGCAGTCCACGCAGTCCTTAGCATCATTGATGGAGTTCACTGGTATTAAAATGGCATCAATTGTTCTATACATTGTGCAGCTTGGATTAGATCTATTAAAACTTTTAAATTATCCAGAACTAGAGGAATCTGGTGACAGAATCCCATGAGACAAATTATCCACTCAAAAAACAGCAGTCGTAATCAGGCCTTAGGCAAGAACTTGTCCTCCTCCTTCATCCTCAGGATGTTTGCACATATTTGTGATTGACTATCAGTTTAAAAGCCAGCAGGTGTACTATGAGTTTCAGTGTAGTGTTCAGTTAGGAGTACGCTTTATTCTCAGCATTGTGCCCCATCATGAGTCCATCCAACTGTTGTCTAATCCTTCTTCTACCCAGAGAACAGCAGCAGATGGGTTTGTTCCTTTGTTAATAAGCCATGCTCCTGGACATGATGTGAAGCTGCAAAAAACTGCTTTAAAACACTTTTGTTTCCATTGACACAAATCTGATGCGACTCAACCTGCAGATATCCCATCATCCAGCTGTCATTGTCTGCGAATACAATCCTCTCTTGTCATATTGTGCAAAGTGGGAGGCAGAGAGGAGTGGACATCCCATGGGGCTTTGTGAAGGTTAGAGAGCAGCAGGGGCCGAGGGCCAGCAACAGTTCAGGGAAACACGGCTTTACATAAAATACCCAAATGCCTTTAAACACACAGAATAAACAGCTATATTCAGATGTATCTGAATTAATGACCTGGACATGTTGAGATGTAGCTCAACATGAGATGTCAATGTCTAAAACAGGGATATCCATGCCGAATTTGAAAGATGATGTGCTATTATATGAAAAATGGAATATGAAAGATCACAAATGCCTAATATGAACACACTGAGCACCATGTTAAAACTCCACATGATGCTGTCAGCCCCCAGTGGCTGAGTGATGCAATGATTTTTTATTTAATTTTTTTCAAACATTGTAGTGTTTGCTGATCCAACATAAAACCCACTGAGGCTCCATTTAACAGCATTTTAATTGTATTTTATAATTAAAAGTTTTCCTTTTCATATTACTATTGATCCTGTAGTTTGTTGTGAAAACTGGAAAGTACTTCCCAACAACAATATAGTTTATGTAACACATAAAATCAGAATAATGCACCAAAGTGTCAATAAATAAAATAAATGAAAAACCTGAGAACAATTTTTTATTTAAAAAGTCATTCCGTTAAAAATACAATGCATTTTAAAATTTGATAATACATTTACAGTTTCTACAAATTCTAGTGGAAAATAAAATGATTATAATGCAATTAAAATATATATATTCCATCTTGTTTATGTACTGTTGCACGGGATACAAACTGATTTTCCGCCTAATTTGCATACTGTGAAAAATAAAATGTTACAGGTCTTCTATCCAAGAAACTGCCGGTATTATCTCAAAAGTACACACCATAATCCCTTTTAACAAGGAGGTATATGAAAGACACATAAAAATATTGAAAACTGAACAACTATGTTTGATTTCTAAATCAAACAAAGAGCTAAAGATTAGTGCTACACTACAAAAAGATTATTGCAATATAAATGTGAATAAAATTAATATTTGCCCATTACTGTTCTGACTGTAGTAAATCATATAAACTGTTATATTTGAAATGCTTTGCATTTGCAATCTATTGGCCAATAATAAATTAGGCCAATCTAATAAACTTGATGCATAAATGTGACATATAATAGCGGGCAAAAAGTTAAACCACAGAGTGTTTTGAATAGCAATGACAACGGAGCAGAAATGAGGAATTGATTAAATGTGGTTTCATCATAACTAATAATAAAAATGCTATCATGTATATATATATATTTTAATAGAGTGGCTCAAAAGTCAATGTGTAAAAAAATATATATATAACTAAATTCCTATATTGTTTTTACAATGTAAAATAACCAAGTAATCCATGTTAGACAAACTTTTTTTTTAATCTGTCTTGTGAGCAGGTCATTAGATTAATATTTGCTAGATTAAAATTGTATTATATAAGCCACAGTGACATCTAAAATTAAAATTTAAAATTAAAACTCTTAATCTCAATTAGCCTTCACTTAAAAACATCCAAAATAAATGTAATACTAGTAGTATTAGTAGTCATCTAAAAAGCATGTAAAAAAAATCAAACTTCATGAGCAATAATCCAGGTAATAAATCACACAAAGTTAAGTCAGGTCATCTGGATGGTTTCTTTGTGTTTAAACGTTTCATTTCATCCAAGAGACTTTTTAAGTCTGAGGAGCCACAACAAATTCAGTCTTTTAAGTAGCGCACTCACTAGTGGACCAACCATTTTGATGGTGATAAACTGGTTTCTGGAGTCCACCCTCTCCCCCGCTGACTCATCTGAGGCCATGGCCAAAGTGATTCAAAACATCAAGCATCATCATTTCTTGTGGCTCCTCGGATGGAAGAAGTCTCTTGGATGAGAGATGAAACGTTTCAACACAAAGAAACAGTCCAAAGGACCTGACTTAACTTTGTTGGATCTATTATCTAGAATAGTGAACATGAACTTTGATGTTTTGAAACACTTTGACCATGGCTGCCTGAGACAAGTCAGCATGGGAGAGGGAGGACTCTAGAAACCAGCTTATCACCATCAAACTATCATCAGCACCATCAAACACCATCAGCACAAAAGGAAACTGTCCAGATGACCTGACTGAACATTGTTGGATTTTATATCTGGATTATTGAGCATGGACTTTGTTGGAATAGTGAGGTTTTAAAACAACGTGGACAAACAACATATGTATCACTATATCTTGCCCAGAAATGGAAACAGGGGCACACTCTAGGAGCCTGACCTGAGGGGGAAGCTAACCAGCAAGCACCTGTTGGTTGAGCCTCTGCTTGTGAGGCCAAGCCCAAGAACGAGACTGGATGCTGCCTCCACATGGGCCCACGACCTGCAAGAAGGACATTCAAAGTCAGGTGATGTGCAAGCCAGATGGAAAGTGAAGAGGAGTCCATGGGCATTCAAATTCCTAGTGGCATAAACTAGCTTTAGGGACATAGAATGTTGCCTTACTGGCATTACTGGCAGATAAGAACACAAAGCTTGTGTGTGAGTTTGAACAGTACTAACTAGATATAGTTTGGGTGACCTCTATGCACATATTGGGTTCTGCAACCCAACTCCTGAAAAGAGCTGAATTTGAGTTGCTCAAGAAGAGAGGCATCAGGCAGGTGTGTGGATACTCAAATGCCTCTTTCTTAGTGCCTTGGTGTTGGTGTATTTATTTATTTATTCATTTACCCTTTATTTATCCAGGTAGTCTCATTGAGCCACGAGAACTCATTTTCAAGAGAGACCTGTTTAGGTAGCAGATGGTGGGGGTTAAGGGCCTTGCTCGGGGGCCCAGATTGGGGCGAATGAGGGTGGAGAGAGGTGTGGGTATTCCACCTTTTCCACCCACATTTTGATGTTGATGGTACTGGGAGTTGAACCTGCGACTTTCCGATCACAGGCCCATCTTCTAACCTCTACGCCACCACTCCCCCACAGTTTTCCTCAGTGAATGAGAGGGTTGCTTCTCTGAAGATTCGAGTTTTAGGAGGGAAGATTCTGACTGTGTTTATGCACCAAGCAGCAGTTTAGTTTACGAAGCCTCCTTGGAATCTCTGGATTTTGTTCTGGGAGGGGTGCCATTATGGGATTTTGTCTTTACCCTGTGTAACTTCAGTGTCAATGTATGCAATGATGGAGTTATCTGGAAGGGTATGAATGGGATGCAGAGTCTCTGATCTGAACCTGATCAGTGTTCCTTTATTGGACGTTTATGATAGGCATGACCTGTCCATAATGGACCATGTTCAGGCATAGGGTGGTACAAATGTGCACTTGGTACCAGACCACTTTAGGTCAAAGGTTGATCCATTTTGTAATTGCATAATCAGATCTGCAACCTTCATGTCTTGGACACACAGGTAAAGAGAGGGATAGAGCTGTCAACTGACCCTCACCTGGTGGTAAGATGGATCTGGTGGTAGGGAAAGCTGCTGGACAAACCCAATACACCTAACCAGATAGTTTGAATTAATTTGTAACGTCTTGAAGAGCCCCTAGTCCATGAGCTCTTGAACGCACACCTCAGAGAATTTTTCACAAGTCCCAGGAAGGAAAGGTCTGGGATATGTAATCTGAATGGGTTGTGTTCAGGGCCTCAATTATATGGGTGAAGCTCCCAGAACCTGTGGCCTTAAAGGCATTGTGGCAGCAACTGCTGGTGGACACCAGCTGTGATAGTGGCTGTCAAGCTGACAAAGTAGGCCTTTGGGGCTTAGCTCGCCCAGAGGACTCTTGAAACAGCTGACTGGTAATGTTGCTAAACCAACTAGCTGGGGAACTTAACATAGATAATTTCAAAGTTACTAATGCATATATCAGTCAGAATTTTCTAATGCATTATGGTCTAGTTATATTTATGCCTACTTATGTCATCTTTGCTGAAGAGCATGGAGTTTCAGCAAGGTGTTCTGAAAACCAAAAAGACTTGTTGTCTCAGAGTATTTAAAGGCAAGTTCTTTTATTTACAAACGCGAAAAGGGTTTAGATCGGAATAATCTGCATAAGGGAAGAGGGTAAAATATCTTGTAATCTTGGATGAATTTATTTGGTTCTAAAAAATAATAGAGCATAGTCTTGCTTTACAGTGGTGGTTTCTCTTTGAGGTTGGGAGGAGGAGACGTGGAGGATTCCAGTATTTCCAGGCATAGGTAACAGATCTCCAGGAGGTGAGTATGTGTCCAGAAAGCAAACAACAAGATGATCCAGGAAGAGCCAATGAATTCAAGATGTCCCCACTTATCTTACAGGTCGAGAGGGTGAGGCTCAGCGGTGGACACTAGTGGTAGATCTTTGAATAGCTGGAGGCTGAAAAAATAACATGAACAACAATCTTAAAGTTAGACATAATCTTAAACTCAGGGAACTATATTGTCTGGCTGTAGATAGACTTCATCGCTGGTGAACCAATGCTCAAGCGTCAGTATGTGGTCTGGCATCAGTCTTTACGCTGCTCTGCCTCATCAAGGTGGCTGCTGCATCTGTGAAATAGGGGACACATGTTGCATGTGACTGTAGACAATTGGTTAGAAACAGGGAGAGGAGAACCAGGATCTGGACTCTTCCCAACTTCTGGTTCATTGAAATGCACTTGTCTAAATGGTGTTTATAATTATCTGTTTCAGCTGTGCTCTGCAGCCTGGTACAATTGCACGTTGAGGACATTTCGATAACACAATGTAAAATACCAGTTAAACAAATGTATAATTACCTTTGTATATAAAAATAAATATAAGCAGGTGTAAAGAACCAAAAGACTAGAGTTCAATGTCATCAATAAATACCGGACAAAGCTGTGAGTATATTTAGGGACAGTGTTTAATTTTACATATGTGCATTAGTAATGGAAAAATGGGAAATTCATTCTCATTTATTCAATTCATTTTTCTGCTCCAGTTAATCAACATGGTGGAGGATACCTGCATTCTGACCTTACAGTTGAAATTATAAGTCAACATGGTTATCCTTTAGATTTATTTATTTTGGATTTAGAATGACTGAAACAGACACTGGAGATAAATCAATTTGTAATCTGCCCTGCCTCTCACCCAGTGACTGCTGTATATGGGCACCAGTGACCCCCGTGACCCGAAAAGGAAGAATCAGGTTAAAGATCATGTATGGGTTGATAGAATGCCCTTCTGTTAGTTGTACAAACCCAATGTCTTCTTATTTGAATTTTTGGCAAATTTAAAATCTTTGCATGACTAATTTTCTCTAATTTTTAGAGTGGGACATTCTCTCTCATAATAATCTTGGATACCTTAAACCTGTCTAGATTTGTCTAAATTTAAATTCTAAATTCTAGAGCTGCATTTTGAGGTGCACATGAGCTCTCCTTGAAAAGATCAAGGATGCAGAATTGAATATCCATGTCCAACCACGCTAATGATACATTTGTTCTTCTTAACATGATTCTGAGTACTAATGGCCCCAAAATGGCAGAATGATCAGACTCGAGACTCAGGTAAAACAAAAAGTGATATTTATTTACAGTGCAGGAAAAAAAACTGGTGGCTGGGCTGCGGAGGGAACCAGGAGATTGGATGAGTAATTGATTCCAAAGAGATAGTCCAGTGAATAATTATTCTGTTTAGGAAATCCTTCCTTACAGTTGGTTCGGTTGCAGATGGTGTCGGATGGAGGAGTCCAATGTTGGGCCTTGAGTGGGTAATGCCGGTGTGCAGGTTCGGAGGACCAGAGCAGCCAAGGAGCCAGGAGGGAGCCGAGGAAACAGGATGAGGCAGAACTGGCAGACGGACAGAGAATCACAAGGTTAGTCAGAATTCACTAAAGTACACATGAAGGCTTTTGCTGATTTACCAAAGGCAATCAATGCTCAGGCATTGGCTGAATGTCTGGCACGGGTTTAAATAGTGCAGCAGGTACTGGTCTGGAATCAGGTGCAGGTGTGATCCATTAGGTGCTTGTTGACTGCGTAGGGAGGATGTAGAGGTAGAAAGAACTAGGAATCCCACACTTCTTCTTTCGTCTGCTCTCTTCTTCAGGGATCACCAAACCAAACTAACTCACATGATGACTTGGCAAATATGTTTATGCCGGATGCGGGAGAGCAGATGGTAGGGGTTAAGAGCCTTGCTAAGGGGCCAAGAGTGGGGCAAATGTGGGTGGAGGCAGATGTGGGTGTTTCACCTTTTCCATTTACATTTTGATGTTGTTGGTCTGGGTAGTTGAACTGGGGACCTTTCGATCACAGGCCCACCTTCTCTTACCTCTGCACCACCACTCCCCTCCTTAGGCCTAACTTAAGGCCAATGACCAATATGGGCTCAAATTGGGTTCATGTGGACAATAAAATACTATGTATGGCCAAGAAAACAGTTGCAGTTTTCCAAGCAGTGATCATAAAAAAATACCATGATTTTCAAAATTTGGCTACACACAAATTTGGCTCTAACAATCAAAACTTAGCAAGACTTCATTGTAAACAAAGTTCATGCTCAATCATCCAGGTACCAAATCCAATAATTCTCAGTCATGTCATATGGACAGTTTTTTTTTAATAGAGACGTTTCAACCTCTATCCGGAGGGCTTCATCAGTCTGAGGAGTTCCAGTCAACTGTTTCCCCACCAAGCAGTAAACTCCTTAAGTGGACCAACCAGTTTGCTCGAGCTAATATTCTTGCAAGGTTGAATCTTTAAAAGTCACAACCCAGCCAGATACCTCCTTTACTTTTCAAAACAAACATTGTCTGATGCAGCTCGTTCATCCTAGATGTTGCCTTTGTACTTTTTCTCCCATCTCACTCCGTTGTCTTCGGCAGAAAGGTGCTGTAATTTTAATGAGATTAGAGCTTTATCGGGGCGCACATAAGGTGACAGTCTCTTTATTATCCACTCAGAATAAACCTAATTTAATGACGCTGATTTGAAGTCTGTTAGAAGCTCAGAGCCTGGCAACACGGTGCAGCGAGTGTGGGTGGAAGGTCTGTGTGTAGGTGGATGTGTAACGATGACAATTTTATTGAATATTTTTATTTTTGTAAAATAGATTGTTATGCTGGAAGATGCGTGCTGTAAAAAATAATCATGAAAATATGTTTTGTTTTACTCTGTCAATAAAGTTTATGCGAGGATTATGTATTTTTATTCTTTTCTGTGATCCTTGGTTTGTGCATTTTCAGTCTCTTGTGGATTCTCTCCAGTTTTTTTTTCCATTGAGAGTATTCTGCCCCTGCCCCGCCCACTCTCACCTGATTCCTGTTGTCCCGTCACGTGTTTTGTTGTTTTAGCTGTTAGTCAGTCTATATATGCTTCTCGGCTTGTGTTCTTTCCCACTGGTTCACAGTCTGTTTAGGTTGCCCTTGTGATTCCTAAGTTTAGTTGATACTCCACTCCCTCGTCAGCATTTCCTTTTATTTGTAAAATATCTAAACTTACTCCCAAGTTCCTCGAGTCATCTGTCTGCACTTTGGGTTCAGTTTCCAACACTAACTATGACAGTTTAACAAACAATGGCGTGACTGGGTGTGGCCATTTCAAGGATTATTTTCATCTCCTTCCTTTAATAAAGGCGGGCAATTATTTAGTTGGCTTTTTGTGCCTATTCATTTGCCTGTTAGGAAAATATCTAATGAACTTGGGAACAAATTTTATTGAAACGCTCAAAGTAATAATTGTATCTACAACTACAATTGTGACAAATGAGTTACCAGATAGAAGAACGAAGCCAACTCAAAGTCAACCGTAGCAAACTCAAAAAGGGATTGAACTTGATTGATTTTACCGATTGAGATAAATTTAGGTGTGCTAATAAATTAACTGGATAATTTTGCGAATCTTCACATTTAAAATTGTCATTTGGGTTTGATCATTCATGAGAATGATCAGAAATGTATATGATAAATTGAGAATTAATCTGAAATCCAAAACACTGAAGGTAATACCTTAAAAATAATCTTCAATGTGTTTGGAAAAAATGTAACTTAGCTCAATATTTTATAAAAAATAAGCATATTTAACACAAGTACCATTGAGCTTAGCTATGCTACGGCTCAATCCCTTGACATAGCACATTGATTAATGCAGGGGTGTTGCTCACAAACCAGCTTGTTTAAAACTTTGACATTAACCTTTGAACTCAACCCTGTCCAACAACACATTGTCTCATGAACCACTGGACATAATTTATTGCAGAAAGTAATCATTGTATATCTACAACTGATTCAACTTTGTGTGTAAACTCTACAGCATTTCAACCATCGCAAACATCAAAATGGAAATTGTCATAGTCTGCCATTTGTGGTTTGTTGTTTTGAACCAGTTAGACATGACTGTTGACGAGGAAGAGGGCCGGCAACAGAGGAGGGGGCGTGCCAACGACACCATCTAGCACCAACATAACTGGTTTGTTCCACTTTGGAGTAAGCTGTTTGCGGGAAGAATCAGTTTTGTGTTGTGTGTTTCCTTGACTGATGAAGCCGTCCGGATGGAAGGTGAAATGTTTCAGCAAAAAAAAGAAACTGTCCAGATGACCTGACTGAAAAATGTTGGACTCCCTCATTAAGTTCCAGTTTTCTTCACCTATTGTTCCTCCCAGTTGTTTGTCATATGTCTCGTTAGTGTTGGTGTATTTAACTCAGTGTGTTCTGTTGTCTGGTATCTGGTCTTTTCCTCATGAAGACTCCTGGCTCCTGTTTCATGTCCTGCAGTAAGCCCTGTTTTTTAATCTCCCTTCATGACCTTGTGTAATTAATGTAAGTTTGTGCTGCCACTTCAGCCCTTTTGTTTATTTTTTCATTGAATACTTTTTATTTGCTCTAAACCTGAGTTGTCTGAGTCCTTTCTGCATCTCTGGGTTCAAACCACTACCAGATCCTTACAGGCAAGAACCCAATCAGTTTTATAGAAAGTAAACTAAAACCTGAGCTAAAAGACATAGGCATTGCATCCATTATATGTAAAGAGGATGTTTCACTCTAAAATAAATTAAAAAAAAAACTCATTTGGACCCCCCTATATTTACATGAAATATTAGTTCACCTAGCGCTGTTTGTATTTCTTTGTGAATGAATCCATTCCACTTGATTAATAAGAGAAGACTCAATCAACTAGTTTGAAGTGGAACAAAAGTTCACTCCGGGTTTTCCTGGTTACCTGCAACAACTCACCACACCACATGCAGTGTTTCCCCTAGCCTAGATCACCTGACGGTGCAGGGGGAGGAGGGGGAGACATCACTGTGTTGTGCACTAGATTAGTGCTATAGTGCCGGCAGTTGTTGACCTGGGTGTGAGGGTAGTATGAGCGACAGAAGCAGAGTGCTACGTCTGTAGCATCTTAGCTAGAGCATCTGCATTGTTTGCTGCTAGTTAGCGGTATATTAGTGCCGGCAGTTGTTGACCTGGGTGTGTGTGTGGGGGGGATAGGATAGGATGAGTGAGAAAAGCAGAGCATGCTCTATTCACACAAAGAGAGCTGTTGGTCAGGTTACTTCTTGTTGTGCCGTGCTCTCTAAAATAGCAATTGAATCAAGCGTTACTTATGTAGGTAAACGTAGATGTTTAGGAACCTGTTAAATTACACCAGAATGCAGGAAAGGCCATCTACTTTATTCAGCTTTATTAAATATTTTTCTGGGGGAGAACCCCCAGACACCCCTCCCACCTCCGCCTTCAGTGTATCCCCTCCACATTACAAAGGCTTCTGATGCTAATGTGAGTACAACACATACTTTGACAGCTGACAGATCACACAAAGATCATTATTTTTAACTTTAGCGGCAAGAGATATGCATTTGGTCAGAAATGCTAGTTTACAAAATATAATGAATTCCCAATTACCGCTTTAGTAACTAAAAGGGAATATGTTTTCAGAATTGGATTCATGAACTGCACATGCCTCCTTGTAAGTTATGTGCCAGCATCAATGTGCAGGAAGGCACGTTATCACCCTGTTTGGGCGGGTGGGGATGGCTATATCAGAGCTTAATTAGTTGCACTGTCACAGCAGGTTGGTGTGCCAGTAGCTTGATGGTCACAGCCCCAGGTTACTCAGCTGTAAATCAGACCGTTTTTAATAGGTGTTGCAGCAGTCTCCAGGGCCAAGTGTATGTTTGTGTCTGAGCATGCTCCTGCGCGTGTGAACTGTGCTGGAGCCCAAGACGATGGCTCTCCAGCATTTTATCAGCCGTTTGGTAATGATGGCGTGGGATGGAATCGACGCAGGCCTTTAATGGTGGCTGGTAATTTGTGTTAATGTTTACAGCCTGAGCCCTGTGAGAATTTCAACAAGGAAGTTTATGCTTTCAAACGCAGCAAAGGTCACAGCCAGCTTTATTTTGTCAATCATACGGGATCAATGTACCTAATGTTCCCGCTGTAACTTTGTTTTCTGCCTGCTTAGAAAATCAAAACCATATTTATAATGGTCATTTTTTTCCCCTTTTTCCTCCTTCAACTACCCGGCAATAGGCATGCAACAGACAGATGAAAGCGGCGACCGTACAAATCTTTATTCATGTTCCATCATTTAAATTCCCAGCTTTGTCCCTTTGTAGTGATTTCAAAGCCTTGTCTTCTAAAATATGTTACTGCGAAAAAAGAAAGAGCAACAATTTGGTTCTGTTCGGATGTATTATCTCCAGCGAGCAGAGTGTAGCCCCGGCAATCAAAGAGGCGCTTTCTGCAACTGACACAAGAGCAAGAGATGCAGAGCGGGGAAATAATTAGATGACAGAGATTTACAAACATCAATAAAATGAAAGGGATACTGTATACATCGGATCAGAACACACTGAAGAAAACAAGAGGAGACCTGCTTATTTAAGAAATTTCATGCATCCAATCAAAGCTGAGCAGACCAGTAATGTACTGATCAGTAGTAGCTCAACTGCAATTGGCTTCAGGCTTGAAGGAATCTGTGGCTTTAGTTATCCAGTCGACTGACTGTATTTTTCTATTTATTCAACTAGAACAAATGACCTTAATGCATTCATGTCTTGCTTTCTGTTTATTCAAGACATACGAGGCATCTCTTCTTTCAGAGCTCGCACAGAGTTCTCGCCTCTTCGGCCCATCCACTGATACATGGCTGAATCTGTGTACTCTAAACGATGTGCATTTGTGTATAACCAGATGAAAAAATACATAAAAAATGAAACTTTAGAAAGTAGTCACTGAATGCACATCTATAACCTTTTAGCTTAGGGAATCAACCCAATCCAAGAGGTCGCCACAGCCAGCTGACCATAGAAAACACAGACATAGCTATTATTTTAAGTATCAATTTTACGGATACGGAGATACATTTGGGTGTACTTGTAGCTGAGTATTATCACAAACACATTTTGAATACTACACATTGTGCAATACCTTTGCCTAAAACTTTGGCATTAATTGTTAGAATTGCTAAAATACCTCATGAAACATGGAACAGATATGAATGAAAATAAAGAATCATTGTTTGTGTATCTACGTGTGACTAATTCTATGTTTGTGTATCTACGTGTGACTAATTCTATGTTTGTGTATCTACGTGTGACTAATTCTAGATGGTCACCACAACCAATTGACTTGACCCAACAAACTATCTTATAAATTGCTTCAGCTTACAAATAGAGCTAAACTTTAATAAGGTAGTTGCTTAGAGTCATTCATTATTCTATATATATACTGTATATAGTGTATACAGTAGTCCCTCGCTACTTCGTGGTTCGCAATATCATGGATTTTCAAAGTAAGATTGGACATGACACAGTTCGCTGATTGATGGATGAGCCATTGGTTGTTTATTTAAAATACATTATTTTAAATGATTTTGCACCCTGTGTGAAGCCCACAAGTGTAGGGGAAAGCTCCCTCCTGCAGCGTATATATACGTATATAGCTTTGTCATTCATGTTCGGGCTACTATTGTTTTACTTTGTTAACTTTTAGCACATCTCTTAAAGCTTTTAGCGTATCGTTTAGCATTCATTTAGTGTATACCTTAGTGTATATCTTAGATCCTTATATACTGCTTCTTTTAATACTTAATATTTTTGCTATTTATGGGTGTACCTGGGAACGTGAGTACACAATTTTGTTCCACCTCATGTAGCACGTGATGCAAATGACAATAAATAACCTTGAACTTGAACTTAAGCTTACTCCGACAGTGAACACATTATGTGACATCACTTGATGTCATTTTCAAGGTTTGATCAAAATGACTATACCTTTGTCATGAATCTACTTAAGATCGTCTCAGTTTTAAAACTCTGGCATGACATGTAGCAGGCAATATGCATTATTTCAAGGAATTATTGGCATTTAATAGTTAGGTGCTTTAAGATCAAACAGTTTTGAGGACTTTTTCCTCACTCTGGCGTAATAATGAAGACCTCTATTTGCTTCTGCACTGCCTTTGATTGCACAGCACTCAGCCAACAGTTAATGCAGCAATGTCATGCACAAACACAACACTGACCGTCAATAAGTATAATTTGTAGTTGAAGCTTTGCTGTATATCTTTTTTTATTTTAAATGCAGAGTTTGAAAGAATGCAAAAGTCATTTGTATGAAAAAGTTTTAGGAGCCAAGATTCCTATGATGTACAAATCTACTACATGCTCTAAGAAGACCATGTCATATCAGACAACAGCCACTGTTAAGTAGTTTCTGCTTCAGCAATGTGAATCCAGTTTTAATGTGCAAAAAGTGCATTTAATTTGCTTGCCTAAGCTGTGTACATTTATTTATGGACCCGATCACATACGCTTAGATCACTGGAATCTCTATTGAGTTAAAATGTTCTTCTCTGAAACAAAGGCTACTAAAATTTTAAAATGTATTTGATGCATTTATAAGGATTACAAACAGCCACAGTTCCAGTAGTGTGGGAAAGAAAAAAGGCTAAATTAAAGAATTAAAAAAGCTGAATTTTCCTCTTTTAGTTAACAACCAACACTATGAAGAGTACTGTTGTGTCTGCAAGGCTTCCTTGTGCTTCAACCAAGCACCCGCTATGCACTCAAAAGTAAAACTGCTCCTTAATATGTAGAGTCTAGCCTACTGTGCAAAAGAGTCCTTTTCTAATAACTCACATGGCCCCTCCAGTTCACATGTTGTTGACAACAATTAATGACTTTAAACAAGGAAGACAAAAAATACTTGTCCTAAGGTGGTCTGAAGTTTCAGGTTCAATCTGCACCACTCTGAAAATTAATGTGCATATCCATACAAAAATTGTGTGTGTGTGTGTGTGTGTGGGGGGGGGGGGGGGTCTGATTTTTGCAAATGCTTTCAAGAGTAGAAATGTATACAAAGTAATTTTGGTGGCTAAAAATTTTGGATTACGTAGTAGTGCGCAAGCCCACTTTGTACAATTTTAAAAAAAGAGTTGCTGTTTTTAATATGTTTCATTTTATCTTGATCATTTCATCAAACTCTGAGTGCTGAAATAGGTAATAACTGAAAATATACTATAAAAAAAACAATCAATATACTAAAAGGAGTTCAAGTATCTCAGGGTTTTGTTCACGAGTGAGGGAAAAATGGAGCGTGACTGACAGATGGATTGATGCAATGTCTGCAGTATTGCGGATTCTGTGCCGGTCTGTTGTGGTGAAGAGGGAGCTGAGCTGTAAGGTGAAGCATTCTGTTTACCAGTCGGTCTACGTTTCTACCCTCATCTATGGCCACACGATCTAGGTAGTGACAGAAAGAACGAGATTGCGGATACAGGCGGTTGAATTGACCTTCCTCCACAGGGTATATCGACTCTCCCTTAGAGACAGAGTGAGAAGTTCAGTTCGGAAGAGACTCTGAGTAGAACTACTGCTCCTCCACATCGAGAGGAGCCAGTTGAGGCAGTTCGTACATCTGGCAAGGATGTCCTTGCCGCCTTCCTAGGGAGGTGCTTCAGGCATGTCTGACTTGAAGGAGACCATGGGGAAGATCCAGGACATGCTGGAGAGACTGTCTCTCAGCTGGCCTGAGAATGCCTTGGGGTACTCCCAGAAGATGGATGGATGGGTGAAAATATACTATGCAAACAGTAGTCTGTCATGGCCAGATTTTAAACAAAGATTTGATGAGATCTGTTACAGCTTAAAATATACCTGTGCGCACACACGCACACAGGTCATTAAATGGTCACCCAACTTTCAAAGTGTTGGTGCGTGATGGACAAAAAATACAAATATTTTGGAAGTATCTTCCCAAGCTAAGAATGTTTTCTCGATATTTTTCATGTGGATGTTCTTGCTACCTTGACCTTTGACGTCACGTGTGCCGCAGAATGGTAGCAGTGATGGGAGCTCCACTTCAACTCAACCTTTCTTTATTCTTGTTGTTTTTATTTTAACTTATTTTGTGCCTACAACGCACACCCACGGTACGGGTATGACCGCGACACACTTGTGGAGTTTTGTGTGTTGCTGCCTTGCCATCATGCCATCATGTCATCCTGCCATTGTGGTTCAGTTTCTGGCCCTCCTCCAGCCTTGGGCTCTGGCCTGTCATGGCGGCTGTCTCCACGACCCTCCATCTGCCTGCACAGACCGAACTCTATGGACCCATTCGGTTCTGCAGGGAAACTTTGATTGTTCTCTGTCTTTTCAACTTTGGCGCTTTGTTTTTTTTAGTATTTTAGTAGTATATTTTTTATGTTTTTTAGTATGTAGTAGTATTTCCAATTTTTTTTAATTATGTTAGTAGTATTTTTTTAGTATGTTTTTAGTATTTGTGCTCCATGATTTGATATATCTTGTTGTTTTCTTTATTTGGCGAGTCGAGACAATTCTTCTCGTCCTAGGGATTTCATTACATTGTTGACCTTGTGTTGATTTTGCGCATGACAAATAAACCTAACCACCTAATGGTGTGGCAGTAATATTTTAGCAATTTTGTCAGAATTGTGTGGAAAGTTTTATGTACAGAAGTGTGGGAAATGTAGTGCAAAATGGGCTTCATGTTAATAAATTGATATTATGTGAATATTCGGGATTTCGTCAATTTAACAGAACTCTTGACCTGGCTTGTGTTTGTTATACTCTTCAAGTCTTTGAACTTTCTGATTAAAATCAAGAAAACTTCACTTTCACTTTACAGTTACAAAACCTTAAGAAAAACCTGTCAACGCAAAGAAAATAAAGCTGCATGTTTGTTTAAGACTACTTATAATAACACATTCTGCATTTAATACACGACTAAATCAAATACCTAACTGTTGTCATGGTTACCACTGTTCTTCTTTTAGCATTTCGATGAAAATGCAGTATACAAGTCCTGGAAAGTTTAATTAGTGTCTTTAACTTTCTTAAAGTATTCTTACAGTATCACAGAAGCCAATCTAAAAATACGTACAATCTTTTGTAAATAAGTTGGATAAATGGAGACATTTAAAAATAGAACGCATGATAGTCTGAAATAAATGTAAGCTTTAATGGTTTATACCACAGAAAATCCAAAGACAAGCCATAGCAGGTGCAGGCTCCTCTGTACAACACCTTCAAGTGACTACATCCCACAAACCAAACAGCAGCCTCTGAGAAAACCTTTCTTCCGTCTTTTTTGGGGGGTGGAGGGGGAGTGGGGGGAGAAGAAAGAAAAATCACATTACAATTCAAATGTGTTCATTTAAAGAGGCCTTTTAAAAACATCTCCGAGGCATATGCAGCACATAGCCGTTCTCGACTGTGGCAGGAAATGATAAATAATAAAAGGAGCCTTACTTCATTAGAGGGTGACATTATTTTGAGAACAGATATTGCGCTACGAGACAGAGTGTACAATAACACAATAACAACCGCCACCTCCCACCTCAGCCTCTTGCTGTTGACAGGCCAGGATTGGATATGTTGTAGTGTGCACAGGAGTGATCACTGTACACAACACTATACTGCACTTGCAATAACACAAAAACATATTTCCCAGTGAAGGCCATAATTATACCCCCCACCACACATACACCGCCACCTCCAGCGTAATTTAATACGCCGAGTGCATATTCAATTCTGATCTGGGTTTCTCGGTGTGCTGCGAGGTGCTCAGCACGATTGTCTCTGAAATGGGATTATGATAACCTGCCACCGCTTTAATTCCATAAGATATTAAAGGTGGTGGTGGAGCAGGGGAGAGGAGTGCATCAAAAATAGTCGTGACAATTTGTGATGTGGGCCCCGGCATTGCCATAGCAATGTTAAAGGCAAGTTTCATTCAGGGCAGAAGAGAATAACGCAAGTCTACTCCAACCCCTCAACATACTTTTGTTTCTTGACCTTTGACATACCCTTTAAATATCCATTACAGACACAGTGAGGGGAGTGCTGGAGGATGGAGGGGGCTAGATCAGGGACAGTCAGGGTGGAGGGTCCTACATTACTCAGTTCTGCTCACTATGGACCACCAGTGAAGGAAGGTGGTCTCCTGGCATAATTTCTTTGCAGACTCTTTAATGGATGGGCTCAAACAATCATTGTAAGATAATCGAAAGGTAGACACCTTTCTTTCAAATACATGAACCAAAACTTAAGTTGTCTTGTGCCATTTGGAAGTAAAACATTAAATGTGGACCACCAACACCTTCTTTACGGATGGAGCATTATACAACTACCTTTTTGTCTTTTGGGTCTACTCTGCTTTAAGTTATGACTGATTCTGAACAGGTGGAGGCATCTTCATGCTTTTTCCATTTGGTCCCCTGGCAAAAGATTTGTTTAGAAGTCTACAAGTCTATTTTGATACTTGTCTGAAGCAACAATATTCATACAGTTATGTTAGTTTACATAAGACATGTAATGTATCTCAAACAGGATTTGCATATTTTTTTTTTAAATCCCAAAAATTAGCATAAAAAAATGACTGTATTACTTGGATCAGTCTGCTTTGCTGCTTTTATCTAAATCAGAACTGCCATTTGAATTTTTGTTCGTCTTTGATGGACTTATGTGGATAACAATGGGCTCTCTCATATTTTCTAAAGATCAGACTATCAGTAATAATGCATAGCATTTTTATTTTACTCAAATGCATCGAATTTTCCGAAAATTTAATTTTTTTCAAATTTCTAAAATCAATAGGGTGGTGCCTGGGGATGCATCCTTCAACAAATGCGAGAAGGATGTGATTGCCTTCAACTCTCTTCTGGCCAGGAGGCTAATTTTGTGCAATTGGAAGGACCCATACCACCCAGCATACGTACTTTGTACATTGGGTAAGTGAGGTGATGCACCATATCCACCCGGACAAAATAAGATATACCATGAAGGGGTCTATCAAAAGATTTTGGGATATTTGGCAGCCTTTTATGTTGTATGTTGAAAATGTGTCAGTACTGATTTATTTTTTTTATTTTTTTTATTTTATGTATGTTTGACTGATCCGGTGCGGGAGCAGAGTGGGACGTGTTTATATGTTCTTCGTGTTTTCTTTTTATTTTCTGTTTGTATATAAAAATAAAAATAAAAAGACGCCGCTTAAAGTAAAAACTTGTAAAAACAATTAAACAAGAGCTTGAAAAAAATTTGATTGTACCACAATGAAGCCACAAAATATTGAAATCTTAGTCATAAGCTTTAATGTTTAGCCCTACGACTGAGCACCCAAAAAGTTATATTCATTGTCTTTGTGCCTTCTCATTCAAATAGTTCAAATTATAAATCCTTGGTGGATTGACTAACTTTATCCTTACTAGTAATAAAAAGGAAAACAGATTGCTCACTTTCTTTCTCTCTTTAAAAAAAAAACGTTTGCAATAAGCCAAGTCAAAACTGAGCCACAGATATTAGGCAAAGCTAAAGAACATCTAAGGTAGATTTGTCTTTATTTTTGTTTCTTCACTAAGAATTATTGCATTCCAAGATGACAATATCATGTATAAAAGCACGCCAATCCAAGACGTGTCTGGTTCAACTGAATTTATGAACAGCCAGAGGCAGGTAGGACATAAACATTTTTGCAAAAGGCCTGTTTGGGTCATTTACAACATTTTAACCAGCATGTTTCTATTTTTGTCCGATTCTTAATACATTTCTTGCACACAGTGAGTGTATGTGGGGGGCTGCGGTAGCTGAGTGGTCAGCACTGTGGTCCCACAATCCTGGCGTTGCTGGCTCAAGCCCAGGTTGCATCATGAAGGGCATCCAGCGTAAAACAAATGGCCAAATCTTTCTTGCTAGTTTGATCAATGTGGTGACCCTTGAAGAAGGGAGCAGCCAAAAGAAACTTACTTGCACAATATGTATTTGTGACATATTGACATTTTTTTCAATTATATTTAGGTCAAGGGAGAGCAAAAACCTAAGCTACCTTTTGTATTATCCGAGTGTACAAGTAACCTTTTTTCCAATGTTTTAAAACGTTTTGTAAGTATTCGGTATTGCTTCCAAGCCAATGCCATGTGGAAGCCATGACAGTTAGCAATTAAAAAGAAAAGGTAATAATAGAGGCCAAAGAACAAAAAATGAAACAGTCTAGAGATCCGGGCTTAACTTTGTTGGATTTTTTTACCTGGATTACTGAGCATGAATCAGGATGTTTTGAACCACTTTGGTCATGACTTCCTAGAACGAGTCAGCGGGTGAGAGGGCGGACCCCAGAAACCATCTAAGCACCATCAAACTGGTTGACCCATTATGTGAGGGTGCTATTTATAAGAGTGAGTTTTTGCAGCTCCTCTGACTGATGAAGTCTTTTGGATGAAAGCCAAAACTTTTAAAAAACAAACAACAACAACAAAAAAACGTCCAAAGGACCTGACTTAACTTTGTTTGATTTTCTACTTGAACTATTGCACGAGTCCAAAGGTAATATTAGGGTTATTTTGACATTTTTAATTAATATTATATTTTTGCAAAGTGCTCACAATTTTGACCTTGAGATAAAAGAAAATTAAGAATTTGGGATTCATGCTAATGACTTAAAAATTGCAATCCAAAACTAGTTTTCTGTAAAGACAACATCTAGACAGATAACCAACAGTTTGATTTGTTTTAAATTCCGTTCACTCCTCACAAATTTTGTTTTACTTTTATCCTTTTCTTTTCTGCAAAATAGCATAGTATTCATTCTGTTTGTGACAGTGTATTATGTGGTTGTTATAAAAAGCTTTTCCTCAACTCCTGTCATACAACCTGCAACATACACTCCAGAAAGTCCTTTTGAGTTTACAAAATGAAAATGTGATTTTGTATAAGACATGAGAAGATGAAGGCGAAAAAATACGAGCAGGTGTCTTCCCAGATTTACCATGAGCTATGCAACAGCGTGCAATTTCACTTCAAAACGGAACTTGTAGATGTCACTGGCTATTTTTTGCCTTCAAACACAACATGCTGCTCTCTTCCTCAGTGGCGTAGTTTCAAAGATGAGGGCCTTGTGTGTGGAACACCATGTCTCAGTGCAACCAGCTTGGAACTGAAGAAAAAAAAAAACACATGGATCATGACAGACACTATGATCCACATCAGTAAGGGTTACACTGAGCCAGCACAAAGTGTGCACAAGGTGTTTCATGTTTGGCTCAGGGTAGTCTCAGAAATTTGAGATCTTTAATAAGAAGCCTTTGTAGGCTTTTCATAGTCTATTCATCTATAGGTCACAGATGACGAAAGTCTCAACAACTACAAATTTGTTTAAACTTGGAATAATATATTTCATATTGTACATATTAGCTATCCATCGTTCTTTTAGCTTATCAAATGAGATATAGTAATGGTAACAGGGCTAAGACAAAATCCCTGATTTATCATTCCCCAGTGACACTTTTCAGCTCTTCCTGGAAATCCCAAGGCATTCCCAAGTCACAGAGATGCACACTTTCTAGCAAGGTATAGGTCTGTCCCAAGGTTTCTTCACAGCAGGACATGCCCAGAAAATCTTCAAAAGGAAGTGAGATCATGAGGCGTACCAATCAATCCCCGAACTACGACCATTTCAATGCAGAGGAGTGGCGGCTCTATATGAGCTCCGTCTGGATGACACCATTCAACCTACTTCATATGTTTTTAATACAAATATATTTTTTACTAAAGTCTTTTGTAAATGTGGCTTTATGTAGGCAGATAATGCAGTGCTCTTAATAATATACTATACAAAGGAAAATATTTTCAGCCAGTTTTGTTGGGATCTCCTTCCTTTGTTTACAATCTACATCTTATGGCCAAATGTGAAGGTTGGAACATAAATGAACCAAGAACTTGAGGAAGAAACCTCCAGCAGAACCAGGATCAGTACAAGCAGGCATCTGCTTTAATCGGCTGGGTTTGAGAGGTCAGGAAGGAGAGACAAATGAAAAGACAAATGAATACAGAATGGCAGGCCCAGATGTAGGTGTATGTGTACCCCCATTGGAAGAAAGACAAAAACCACATGAATATAGAAAAAAAATTACAAATACAAAACAGGTTGAGCAGAGGAAGTAAAGACAAAGTGGCAAAGGCAAAGTGAAGAAATGTGGTCAGTTTGTTCTCCAGCAGTGTAAACCTATAGCAACATAACTAAGGGATAGCTCAGGAAACCCAAGCCAACCCTATAAGATATATCAAAAAGGAAAGCTTTAAGCCTAATCTTAAAACTGGACAATGTGTCAGCCTCTCGGACAGAAACTGGAAATTTGTTCCACAAGTGAGGAGCCTGATAACTGAAAGTTCTGCCTCCCATTCTGCTTTGAGAAACTCTAAGACGCATAAGTAAACTTGCTGTCTGAGAGCGAAGTGCTCTGTTAGGAACATTTGGAACAATAAGATCTGTAATATAATTTAGAGCTAGCTTATTGAGAGCTTTGTGTTGGAAATAAGATTTTGAATTATATTCTGAATTTTAATGCAAACTCAAAGGTAATTAAAAAATGGTCGGACAGAACAGAATTTTGAGGATGTATTAATAAGTCCATTGTTTCGCTTACACGAGTGAGGTAGACACAGGACACGTGCCACGCCCTCACTGCAGCCTTTCTCCTCCAAGGGGTATGAAACTAATCCTGAGGCTCAGGTATTACCTGTAGCTGTTTTTTAGGACAGTTTAGTTTAAGGCTGTGTTGAGATGATTCACCCAGATTGTTAACAACCTCCCATCCGTGCACCACACCCAGAATCTCACCTCGTGCCTCACCCGACCTAGCAGCAGGAGTAGGGACGTTCGACAGACGAGGAAGCGCACGTTAACGGTTGCTCATCTTGTAATTTAGCGTTGCAATTGTTATCCGATCTGGCTTTGTTTAGAATCTAGGTATAAGATTCTTGGATGTTGTTTTATAATCAAAGCTACAAAACCTTTAAAAACCTCCCGTGCTTCTGTTGTTTCACTGAACCAAGTTTTCCACTTCCATGAACAAAGGGGTGTTGAAATAAGAATCCAGAATTTTACGTTTTGCTTTACTTTAATCAATGATTTTGCAAGGGAAACAGTGGTATGTACAATCCAATCACAGTGATTATATTTGATTACAAAGAGGATACATAGTGATTAATACTCAGACTTTAGTTATATTCCAGATGTTGACCTTTCCTGGGCAAGGTAGTTCTCTGTCCCTGTGGGGAGCTGGAGGATAGCTGGAGGCTTGCTCTGTTCAGCCTCAGATATTTTTCTGCTGGCCGGCCACGCCCTAGGAGTCACCAGGTCGTCTTGACTCGCTCAAGCGTTTCAAAACCTCCACAGTCCCCCTATACTCATTACCTACCCCAGTATGTCATCTGTCCCCACATTAACCAGCCTTTGACAATTCCAAGCAATATTTAAAATATAATTGATCTTTCTGCTTACAAGCTTGAAAGCTACCGCTCAGTACTGAAATACATTTTTATAAAGGACAATATTTGTGAGACGTCTCTTTACTATTTGCCTTTTGGTGGAATTCCTGAAAATTCCAGCTCAGTAAGGAGCAGATTTCCCTACTCACACCTGAATGGGGCCGTCCCTGGTCCCTCAGCTGGTCAGAATTTGAAGAAAAAGGTTCTGGTAATGGTCCGGGCTGAAGGAGGAAATGACTCCAACCGAATCCTTTCCAATGGACCTACACTCGTTCTTCCTCAGCTGGAACTGTCCAAGACTTGTCTTTACATCCACACACATTGGTAGTCCAAACAGCCCCGGTTTCACAGAATCATCTATATTTATAGGGCAAGTGCTGGGTAACACCCCCAAAACATCATGCCACCGTTCAATCCCACCTTTTGGGGTGGATTTGATACAGGATCTTCATGCATGTCTAGGGAGATAGTTACCTCATCCTTATACTGTACATATTAAAATTTGGGTGTAACCTCACTCTGTCCGGTTCTTGCCCGGACTTGTCTGAGTCAACTTTTGTGTTGCTTGGAGCTGCTTTAAGGTTAGCCATTGTGAAACTCTCTTTCTTTGCATAACTCATCCTTGCACATTATTTTTGTAAAACACTTCAGAGAAGACAGTTTTCCTTAATCTCAAATTCACAACATCATGAAATGATCAAAATACATTTTCAAAATCACAACAGATTATAATATCAACTCGATTATTTACTTGATTTTGTTTATAAATCAACAATTCATTTTTATTTATCTGAAAGCTGACAATTTCATTAGGAAAAAGTCTTCTCCACTCTCCTGCTCATTGCTTCCTCTGCCCGTGTGTGTGTGTGTGTAAGTGTAACTGCATGGGTGTGTTTGTACGTATGAGTGTGTGTGTGCTCGAGTGTGTATGTACTTGTGTGTATGTGTAGTGTGAGAGTGTGTGAGTATCTGTGTGTCTTTCTCCAACATCTGCCTCTCATTACCAAAGGCCTGAACAAGAGCATGCCCGGACATGTAACAAAAGCATGCCTGGACCTGTCTGAGAGCAGACTGATTCCATTGTAGCGGCTTTATTGACACCATGTAAACTGTGAGTAAATCCCTGATCCATGAGTCTACTAATCACAGAAAGATAATAATTATTATTATTATAATCATAGTTATTGTTGTTATACATACATATATATATATATATGTGTGTGTGTGTGTGTGTATGTGTATATGTATGTATATATGTGTGTGTGTGTATGTGTATATGTATGTATATATGTGTGTGTGTGTATGTGTATATGTATGTGTATATGTGTGTGTGTATATGTATGTATGTATGTATGTGTGTATGTATGTATGTATGTATGTATGTATGTATGTGTATATGTATGTATGTATGTGTATATGTATGTATGTATGTGTATATGTATGTATATATATGTGTATGTATATATATATATATATATATATATATATATATATATATATATATATATATATATATATATATATATATATATATATATATGAAAACCGGATTCAAAAAAAGTTGGGAAACTAAACAAATTGTGAATAAAAACTGAATGCAATGATGTGGAGAGGGCAAATGTCAATATTTTATTCGTAACATAACAGATGACAGATCAAAAGTTTAATCTGAATAAATGTAACATTTTAAAGGAAAAATATGTTGATTCAAAATTTCACAGTGTCAAGAAATCCCAAAAAAGCTGGGACGAGTAGCAACAAGTGGCTGGAAAAAGGAAATTGAGCATATAATGAACAGCTGGAAGACCAATTAACACTAATTAGGTCAATTGACAACATGCTTGGGTATAAAAAGAGCTTCTCAGAGTGTCAGTGTCTCTCAGAAGCCAAGGTGGTAAGAGGATCACCAATTCCACCATTTTTGTGCAGAAAGATGGTGCAACAATACCAGAATGGTGTTACCCAGCGTAAAATAACAAAGACTTTTAAGTTATCATCATCAACCGTGCATAACATCATCAAAAGATTCAGAGAATCTGGAACAATCGCTGTGCGTAATGTTCAAGGCCGTAAAATTCTACTGGATGCTCGTAATCTCCGAGCCCTTAAACGTCACTTCACCTCAAAAGGGAAAGCCACTGTCAAGGAAATAACAGAATGGGCTCAGGAATATTTCAAGAAAGCATTGTCAGTGAACACAATCCACCGTGCCATCCGCTGTTGCCAGCTGAAACTCTACAGTGCAAAGAGGAAGCCATTTCTAAGCAAGCTCCACAAGCTCAGATGTTTGCACTGGGCCAGGGGTCATTTAAAATGTAGTGTGGCAAAAGGGAAGACTGTTCTGTGGTTAGATGAATCACAATTTTAAGTTCTTTGTGGAACACTGGGACGCCATGTCATCCGGACAAGAGAGGACAAGGATAGCCCAAGTTGTTATCAACGCTCTGTTCAGAAGCTTGCATCACTGATGGTATGGGGTTGCATGAGTGCTTGTGGCATGGGCAGCTTGCATGTCTGGAAAGGCACCATTAATGCAGAGAACTATGTTCAGTTTCTAGAACAACATATGCTCCCATCTAGACATAATCTCTTTCAGGGAAGACCCTTCATTTTTCAACACGAAAATGCCAGACCACATTCTGCAGCAATCACAACATTATGGCTAAGTAGGAGAAGGATCCGGGTACTTAAATGGCCAGCCTGCAGTCCAGAGCTTTCACCTATAGAGAACATTTGACGCATCATAAAGAGGAAGGTGCGACAAATATGGCCCAAGACGATTGAACAGTTAGAGGCCTGTGATAGACATGAATGGGAGAGCATTCCTATTTCTAAACTTGAAACTGGTCTGCTCTGTCCCCAGACATCTGTTGAGTCAGAGTCAGAGATCCTTTATTGTCAATCGCACCTCATGTGGTACATGTGGTGGAGCGAAATTATGTACACAGGGTCCCAGTTACATCCAACAATAAAATGTATAAGAAAAACAGTAATAACATCTAAGATATGAACTAAGAAAAAAAACATCAACTAAATATACACTAAGCACTCATAACATAAAACACTGAACATCAGCACAAACATGAACATGAGTCTGTGAGCAGATGTGAACGCATGAACACATCAACATTGAAACAGATCAGCAGGAACATGAAACAGATCAACAGCAACATGATATGGTTTTTCACAGTGATTAACCTGGTTAGAGATTCATGAGTCTAACAGCCTCAGGGTAGAAGCTGTTCCTCAGTCTAGTGGTTCTACACTTAATGCTCCTTAACCTCCTTCCTGAGGGGAGTGGGGCAAAAAGTGTGTGTGCTGGGTGAGTGGGGTCCTTCATGATGCAGGTGGCCCTCTTCCTGCATCTAGAGGTGTAGATGTCTGTGATGGTGGGGCGACGGACTCCAACAGACTTCTGTGCAGCCTTCACCACTCTCTGCAAAGCTTTTCTTTCTGCAGCTGTGCAGCCTCCATGCCACACGTTGATGCTGGAGCACAGGATGCTCTCCACTGCACACCTGTAAAAGGAGGTGAGGACTGAGCTTCCCAGACCAGCTCGCCTCAGCCGTCTGAGGAAGTAGAGTCTCTGATGAGCTTTCTTGATCAGGCTGGTGGTGTTGTTGCTCCAGCTGAGGTTGTCATTCATGTGTACACCCAAGTACTTGTAGCTGGAGACCACTTCCACCGCAGATCCTCTTATGTTCAG
>NC_056519.1:20256314-20264975 GCF_014905685.2 Nematolebias whitei | reverse complement strand
CCCCCGTGACCCAAAATGTAATAAGCAGGTAAAGATAATGGATGGATGGATGGATATATATACATACATTTTTTTTAATTTTTTTTTTATTGTTTTTAGTCATTGCTACAGTGGACCTAATAGCCAATTAATGAAAAAAATTGATGTGTTTTCTAGTTGAAAAAAAGCTGTGATGCTACTTTCTTGTTTTCTTTGAGGTTGTCTTCATTTTTCTCTCCATCAAAATCAAAAGCAGGTTTGTTTCAAACAAGTCCAGTTATTGCAAAGCCACACAGAGGTCGCAGAGACATCGGCCAGCCATCATAGAAGATTAAAACCCATCTCTGTCCTTTATTTTTTGTCATCATGACAGCTACATCACAAGGTGTGGGGGTGTGGGGTGGTGTGGGTTAGGAAATGGCGCTTGTTTTGTCTTCTTCAGAGATCCGATTTAGGAGTTGGCACGACTTCCATTCCGCTGAGTCCTCCCCCTCACAAGGCCTTTTCTCTACATTTGATGTCTGTGTCAGTTTCTTTCGGTCTCTCTGTCTCTCTAATTTAATAATCTGCTTTGAACTTTATTGTGCAAAGGCCTCACTTTGTTGGCTGAGCAGGCAGATGAGACAACAGGCAGGGGGTAGGATTGGTTGTGGCAGGGTGTGGGGGGTAAACTCATCTTGCCTTGTTCTTTATATTCAGTGAAAAGAGGAGTGAAGAAAAGTATTTCTTTGGTTTCTGTAGCTTAGCGTCTCTCTAGATGGTGTCAAATATTAAACACATAAATTACACATTAAAAGCGCTCAACCATAACTTATCTGAAAAAAGGTTTGTTATATTTTCTCCAAATGTTTCTCAAGCTTTTTGTCCTTAACTTTGGACCAAATCAGCACAACGTTTGAACATGAACAACCAATAGCCCCCTAAATTCTTCAGTTAGTCCAAATATTTTATTGGCCTGACTCTGTTAAAACTGCCATTGTTGTGTATATATGTATCATGTGAAGATTAGTTTGAACACTTGTGCAGAAAGTATGACAGGACAACTCTTTTCTTGACAGAACTACAAAACCTAATAATTAACAGTCAATAATAAAAACATGTAATGCTGTTAGTAAAATAATTACCTGATAAGAAGAAAATACTGCAATTAGATAAATATTAAACAACATCTGTATCAAAAACAAAATTCTTAACATGAAAAAACTAGGGTTGTAATGATACATGTTTCTACTGAAAGCTTATGGTACAATTCTTTTAGTTTGCTACAGTTGATGTTTCTACATCCACAAAATAAGAGTATGGTACAGATAACAGCTCACTCCAGTAACGTCACAGGGGTGTCACACTCTTATAAAAGGGGACCATAATAAAAAAATGTGATTCAAACAATGGCCAATTTCAATAAGTACATTAACTCAAGTCAAATACCTAACATCTCTTCTTGGATTGAGGTTTATTTGAGGTCCTGAGTTGCTCTTGTCACAAAAGGCTGATGCTAGTGAACCCAGTGGTGCAGGCAAGCAGGCGAGGACTCAGAATGATGTAAAATAAATAATTTATTAACAGAACAAAAAGAGCTGACAGGGCAGCAAAACAAACATAGGATGAACAGGGGGTTACTCACAATACAGATGGGCCATCATCAGTAAACAAATAACAATGCATAACAATGCCAGGAGAAGGACTAACACAGAGACACAAATATATATACAGGAAACATCAATTACACCAATTGATGACACCTGTGAGTAATCACAGATGCCGGAGAAAGAGACAGAGGCTGCAAGACATGAACACAACAAAAGATGGAGCTAGATACTAAAGAAGTGCAAACCCTATAACGAGAAACACAGGATCAGGGGGAACACAGACATAAACATGACACCAGGGACAAAATCATAACTCTCACAGCTCTTTCCACATCAAAATCAATATTATTGAAAATTTCAAAAACTTTTTTTTATTCCAAAGCTGACCAACTCTGGAAACTTTAAAGATGAAGCTGTCACAAGGACTGAATACCCAGATCGAAAGGACTGAATTTGAACAACTCAAAACACACAAGGGTCAATTCAAGGCTTTGATTTAAAGTGAATAAATAACCAGGAAGTACCAGGAACCCTGGGGAGCAAGGAGAAGGGTCGGATCCAAGGTACTGCAGTAATGGGTTGATCAGAATCTTCTTGGTTTTTACTGGTAGAAGGATGGTAGATGGATTGGTTCCAATAATCCTGTACAACATGAGAAGCTCCAGTAAACCCAGAAGGGTGTGTGGTTGGAGGGTGAGGAGAACAGCTGAGGAGGGCATGAGGAAGGTTCTAGTTTCACAGGGGAGTCCAGGAACAGGCAGGTCTCAGGTGGCACACTGGAAAAATCACAAAGGCAAGAGGTAACCGATCTGAAGTCTAGAGAATCACAAAAGGCTAGAAGCATGAGCAAGGCAGGGTAATGCTCCAACATCAAAGGAAAGTCATCAGATGCCTTTTATACGCCTGGAGCTTCATCAAGGATATTGCTTGCAGGTGTGGTTATATGGCACCATCTAATGACCTCAGAATAGATGTGGAACAGGAACACCCACAGAAGTAGAGGAGGCTACTCTAATACACCTCATGTGTGCACTACACATAGCTAACTATAGGGACACTAGAAAAAGAAAAGGGCAGGTAGACAATGGGGGTGTGTGTGTGTGGGGGGGGGGGGGGGGGGGGTAAATGCTCATGTTCTGTGCACCTTATTTAATGTAAAACTTGACTTTGTTAAAATGGCATTATTCGAATATAAACTTGTTGACGTTTTAGCTGACAAAATAACTTTTAATAACAACGTACAAAATATAGTTTTCCACATCTCCTCCAAGGCTTCTGCTATTGCTCTTCAAAATGATTTTTGGACATCCAGGGCTATTGAGAAACAGTGCTTTACAACACACCCAACTGGAAGATGAAAAGCCATGATCTACAGTCTCCCCTGTTCAAGGATTCAAGTTTCTTTATTTGTCATTCGCACCCCATGTGGTACATGTTGTTGAACGAAATTATGTACACAGGTTCCCAGTTACATCCAACAATAAAATGTAAAAGAAAAACAATGATCACATCTAAGATATGAACTAAGAAAAACAAAAACTAAATATGCACTAGTAGCATAAAAACATTACGTCGAACAGTAGCGCAAACGTCTGTGTGAGCAGATGAGCACACATGAACACATCAACATGAAACAGATCAGCAGCAGCATGATGTAATTTTTTCACATTGATTATACCGTTTAGAGATTCATGAGTCTAACAGCCTCAGGGTAGAAGTTGTTCCTCAGTCTAGTGGTTCTGCACTTAATGCTCCTTAACCTCCTTATGAGGGGAGCCGGGCAAAAAGTGTATGTGCTGGGTGAGTGGGGTCCATCATGATGCAGATGGCCCTCTTCCTGCATCTAGAGGTGTAAGGATCTTTACCTGTTGATGTTTACTTAACTTCTCTGGCAGAGCAATTTGAGAAGATGGTGTTTTGATGGAATATAAACGAGTAGTCACAACAGTCAACTCTAGAAAATTAGGGAGTGCAAAGCAAACTTCCACTCTACAAAATTTTTTACTAAATATTGTCTCCAAAAAAAGGTATATACAGAAAGAATTGTGATCTTTATGTACCAATATACAGTAATTGCTGAAACACTTTGTTTTATGATGTAATAGTAATAAAATTGTGTTAGCAGCCTTTTAAATGCCCAAGGGTCACACAAAACAAGGGAACACAACAAGTCTTTCAAAGTAGATGACGATGCTGTAAACTGAGATATTAACAGTAGGAATGTTCAATATATTAAAATGTTCTCTGTGGAGAGAGAGTTTTCTACATATACTCTGTTTTCCTCATGCATTTCAACGCATGCTTATACAAGTAACTGGAGATTGTTATTTAATTAAATGTATTTGTTTTAGCCCTGTACAAAAAGTTTAGAAATTATTCATAACATTACATTTACAGAAATATTAAAACAAGTCAATCTTAAAGGTTACCATTGGTTTTTACTAGTTACTTTCTAAAATTGGAAGCTGCAAATAGCTCATTCATATAACCAGAAATACATTTAAAACTACAATTTACATTCAACCTTTATTTACACAGGTCAGTCTCAATGAGTCACAAGGACCCATTTACAAGAGAGACCTCTTTTAGACAATGTAGATGAACATATGCTGTCATATATTCATAAATTAAACGGATTCTTTCATTTTTCTGGACTGAATAATGATGTGCATTGAATTTAATTAAATGTGGACGGAAATGTGTTTATCTTTGACTCACCAACGACAGTGGGTCATTTATTTAAAAACGATTTAAACACATCACACATTTACATTAATTTGTCAAACATGAAAATAACAACATGGCTTAGTTAGCTTTACAATCAGGAAAACCATACGGCCATGATTTTCCGTTGCTTCCAGCTGTACAACAGACATTTCTGAAAATACCTGGAATGATTTCTAGCAAAAAAGAAGAGCTTAAAGATGGAAAATGAAGTTTATCTTGAGAGAGATGGGTGAGGGAATTTGTCTGTTATAACCAGAACAACACGCTCCTTTGGACCAGCTTAACCCAACGGTACACTTTGGTTGAGATCTACTCTTTACCTTTGCAGATGATAGTTTCAGCGTTGGTGTAGAGCTTTCCTTTCAACTCTTCCAGCGTCTCCGTAAGAACAGCTAAACCTCAGGAGTTGTGAGGTCATCCCAGAACAGACATTTCATAATTCCCCTGATCTTCTCTCGTCAGCTTAGTTATTCTTCCTCCAGCATCTTGAATTCCAGCCTTCTGAACTCTGGAACTGCTGTCAACTAGGAAGTGGTGCACCTTTTAAAAAGGGTCACTTCCGGTTCATTTGAGGACTTTCTGATTGGTCGATGGACCAACAGAGGTGTGTTTTTGTGATGTAAGGTGTTATTAAAAATTCAAGGAAAAAGATTAGATTGTTTAAGAACAGACAGAAGATATTATGAAGAACTCAGACTTCGTGGAGTCAATTCTCTAGTATCTTCCTGAAAAAGTTAAACATGACATTTCTTTTTCAGTAAACTTGCAGTTGACCGAAACTTGAACTTTGACCAACTTACACAACTTGCTCATTTCAGACAGACGATCAAGAAATTGAATCATTACTCTGTAACATATTCTAACTTGATTTCCACTTTGAATGAGGATTAAAAATCGTTATTACTGTTTCACAGTTGATTTAAAAATGAGTAGTTCACTTCAACATTTAAAAATGGTTTGAACTAACACACTTCGATTATCAAAACATTTGTAAAATAGTAATGATAATAGAAAAAGAGAGTGTTCTTTCAATTGATCAGTGCAGGACACTTAGAAAGTCTTCTGGGTGGACTTAAATCAATGAAATACAGTTCTTGTCCCAGGAAGGCCCCTCAAGGCCAGATTTGACCTGAGGCCTAGTTCACTACAACAACAACAACAAAAAATAGGCAGATGAGGTGCACACAATGAAATAATCATATAAAAGCATATACAATGAAAAGTAAATAAAAGAAGTGATATAAAATTAAATAAAAAAACATGCTACATTAGAATATGATGCAAACTACTAAAAACAAGAACATGTTTAAATTATTTTTTGCATTGAACTTATAAATTGTTCAAAATCCCTCAGAGAGCTCAAAGTTGACAGCTTCAGATCTTTTTGCAAGGTGTTCCATGTTACAGGAATGGAGTAAGAGAAGGCCCCTTAGCCAAATTCAGTCCACACTGAGAGGATGCTGCAGGTAATAATGACTTGAGTGTGCACGCTGTGTCTGCACTCACATAGTGACATGTAGGTATATGAAGGTAGTTGATCAAGGAGTGATTTAAAGATGACAATGTACCAGTGTGAGAGTATGTGTGAACTTAATGATGATCAGTTAACCAGTGAATACAGGGTGCAATGATGAGTACGGTAGTTACAGCCAGTTATGAATCTTAGTGCACCATGCTAGACAGCATCCAACATCTGCAGGGTGCTTGTAGGAGCATTCACGTAAATAATGTCGCTAGTGGGGGGAAGGAAAGTAGCAGCTGCAAGACGTTTCCTATTCAGAGATAGACTAGATCTATTTCTGAAAAATAAACCCAATTTTACTTTCAATTTCTTTACCAAGTTTTCAATATGAGACATAAAAGAGAGATGTGGACTGACCAAGATTCCCAAGTATTTGTAAGAGTCGACAAACTCAATAGGGAAACCATTCGTAGATACGCAAGAAAGGACTGCTGGTACCGACTTCCTACTCTAAAATTACAACAAAAAAAAAACCCAGTCTTTTCTACCATTTAGATTCTAGTTTGGTTTAACTTTTTTGACTTAAACTCTGACCTTTTTCTCTTCCCATTTTTCTATCTAATAATTGTAACACTTAAAACCCCTTCAAGTGCAGAATTTGCTTTGGTAGGCATCAAGCCCCTCAAGCTGTCAGTGTCGGCATCTTGCTTAGGGATCACCCACCCTGTATTTCTGTCTCCTCTTCCACCTGCTGTTATATCTGTTAATCTGGCTGTTCAACCTATTTCACAGTTGGATTTCCAACATATCACCCTGATTGAGGAAGGAGAACGAACGTGGCACCCATTACAGGGAAATCTGCAGAATCTCCGCTCTGACAAAACAATCTGTACACTCTCACATCACCTTTCATTTACCTCGAGGCATCACTCTCGCCGCGTGTTGAATCGCTGTGCCTGTTCGGATTAGTTCTGCTTACAAGGTGACTGCTCCATGGAAGGCATGCTGCAGAACAATCAAAATGTTTTAATGAACCCATGAAGTAGTGTTTTAATAATTTTTGATTATTTTGAGTCTTGGAAGTTTTAGAAAATTAAATGTTTGCTTTGGATTCATTTTTTTTTTCTAAATTATAAATGGTATGTTGTATGTAGAGTAGATACTTTAGCTGAAAACTCGCAAACTATGAAGTGTGGTCATTGCTGTTTGTAATCTGTTGGGTAGGGCTCAGGAAATAAAACTACGGGCTCGGTCCGGGCCAGATTTATTAGGCCCGAATGCAACTCTTATTCACTCTCTCACTCACACCTAGAGACAATTACCAATCATCCTAACATGCATGTTTTGTGTACCCACACATGCTTGGAGAGAACATGCAAACTCCACCCAGAAAGGCCCCAGACTGGGGTTTGAACCAACAACATTCTCACTGAGAAGCCACATCTCTACCAACTGTGCCACAACGTTGCCCTTATTTTACAAACTTTACATTACAGGGATACTTGTAGCACAGACAGAAAAGCAAGAGTTGGTTGATTTCCACATGTATCTTCATGATTCCCAGGATTGTCCATTCAGCTGTCAACTCTGGTTCTGATGGTTTGTCCAGGATGTGATTGTCTCTGCTGCAATTTAGCTTTCTTGTTCTTTTTGATAAAACACTGGCCCAAAATAAACTTTGTTGTGGTTAAGCAGTTGTATTAATAAGAATCAGCACTGATAATAAATGCACAAGTATGAGTACAGTATGTGTTTTGGTTTTAATCTGTATGACTTGTGGATATAGTGCAAAATGAAGGCTGCCATTGCTTGTGAGTGTATGTTAGCAAACATTTCTCCATAAATTGGCTGAAATTTAAGGAAACGTTCAAAGTAATCACTGGATGTACAGCTACAGCTGATTAACATTTGGAGTCAACCAGATTTAAGATGGCCACTGTCAGACAAATACACGAGGGGTACATGAAGACCAAGCTTGTTCATTTTTAACAGTTTATTATAAAAACCAAATGTCAATCAGAAAATCCTAGGAAAGAGACAGATCCAGGAGAATCTATATAACTTCAGATTATCGAAGTGCTCATTTGAAAAAAGGTTATCAGTAAGCTATATTGCCACTAATCTCGTCATAATTGGAAGGCTGTATCATGCAGAGGGTAGCATGAACTGTGAACAGATATGCACTATAAAGGACAATTCAGTCACATTTAAAAGGACATTTCAGAGCCTATCCGTATTTTTCAGTATTTTTCTTTCTACAGCTGTTGCCCCAGCTAATCAACATTAGCAAATGCAGTAGGAGATATAACTCGAGTGTTGAATTAAAATCAGGTGTTGCCTTAGCTGATGGTCATCCCTGATACATGCTCTGAGGTAAACATCCATCCATCTTCCATTATCATTATCTACTTCTTCCTTTTCAGGTCATGGGGGTTACTGGTGCCCATGTGGCAGCACAGCGACTCAGTGGTCAGCACTGTTGCCTCACAGCAAGAAGGATCTGGGTTAAATCTCTGGTTGGACCTGTGGTCTTTCTGTATGGAGTTTGCATGTTCTTCTTGTGCTTGCGTAGGTTTTCTCCCACAGACTAAAAACATGCATGTTACGCTGCCTTCAGGCCGAGGCTTCCCTGGCAAAAGAGATCTGTGATCTCAATGGGATTTGCCTTGTTAAATAAAGTTAATAAAATAATAAATAAAAATAAACATATCCAGCAGTCACTGTGTAAATCATGGCACACCCTGGACAGGTCTCCAGCCCATCACAGGGACGCATAGAGACAAATAACCATTCTCTCTCTCTCTCTCTCTCTCTCTCTCTCTCTCTCTCTCTCTCTCTCTCTCTCTCTCTCTCTCTCTCTCTCTCTCTCTCTCTCTCTCTCTCTCTCTCTCTCTCTCTCTCTCT
>NC_056519.1:20249050-20256304 GCF_014905685.2 Nematolebias whitei | reverse complement strand
TCTCTCTCTCTCTCTTTTACACACACACCTAGGCACAATTTAGAGTTACCAGTTAGCCTAACGTATGTTTTTGGTCTATGGGAGGAAACTGGAGTACCCAGAGAAAGTCCACGCATGCACGGCGAGACCATGCAAACTCCACCCAGAAAGGTCTTCGGCTGGAATTCGATCTGGCAATCTTCTCATTGAAAGGCAGCAGCTCTACAAACTGTACCACTGTGAGGTGAACATAAATTATAAAACAATGTCATGTCATATGGCAGGAAATGTAAATCCCTTCAAGGAATGCTACTTTCATTTGAATTTATAAGGCATCATTTAAAATAATTTGTACATCTCTCTTGTGCTAATTCTGAGTGTTTTGAGTTTGTTTATTCTTTACTTTAATCCCAGCTTATAATAGAGCTGTCAACTTCACATCAGTTTTAGCTCAGTCTCAACTTTACTGTTTAAATTTATACAAACTATTAAATCGACTTCAAATCTCTCATAAGTTATTTTAGCTAAGGTTTATATTTTTTATTTAAAATGACTAGTGAAAGTTGTTTTCCAGGTTTTTTTTTTCAAAGCAAACTGGGATCGATGTGCCTTTCACATATCACATGTAAATGCACCTTGTCCCAAGCATGTCCTACTCTCCTGGAGCATTTCTGACAAGAATGTTACAGTCAAACAAACTACCATTTGTTGGATTCAGTTTATTTCCTTGTGTTGTGTCTTAAAGTTTAATGTTTTCCTCTCTTGTGATCAAAATGTTAGGACTGTTTTTGGAATCATACGATATGGCTGAAGATGAAATTGAATCAAAAAGGATGAATAGGGGTACTGATGATGGCTGCTGAACTCCTGCACTGGACTTACCAAGCTATTTCAAGCTCCGCCTTTAACCTTTCCATGCAGGTGCTGAGATTCCTAACCTTTATTCCGTGCAGTTCCCTGCTGCCTTTGAGTGCTTCTGATAGTTACAGAGTGGAGCTCTCAGCATGTGTACGCTGAAAATGCACTTTGTGTACGAGTGTGCACTTGTACATTTCAAGTGCACGGCCTTCTGTGTGTTGATTCTGTGGACGGTGCAGAGCCACTCGGGCCTCATGTGGGAAACTCGATTTGACACAAACATAGTGAAGATTACCTGTGTCCAGACAGTTATTGCCTTACAGACAATAAGAACGGCCATCACTCACTTTTAAAGGTCAATGTGCTGAAACAAGGGGCTTTGCCAAGCCAGAAATAACCTTACAAAAGAGCCACAGGAGACAGAGAGGAGGAGGGGGGTAGAGGTGAGGAGAGGAAGCGATACAGAGATGGTGGGTGGCTAACCCTAACACAGCAGGCGCCTATCAGCCTACTGACCCCTCATCTTGCTCTACCTCTCTCTGTTTTAACCAATGTCTCTACATCACTGTCACATCAAAGGTTTTTCTTCTTCCTCCTTTCATTATCATTATCATGTTTCATTATCTACATTAGTTTGGATGCTACATACCTCATCAACGTATACATTGCAAGTGAAAATTAATAATAATGTTATGTATTTTCACCATTGTATGTTCCCATACAATGGTGAAATTGGCTCTCTACTTTTAACCCATCCACCACCAGGTGGAGCAGTTGGCAACTATGGAAAGTGCCCGAGGAGCAACTGGGGATAGGGTGTCCTGCTCAGAGACACCACAAGATGTGTCAATGACTGGGGATCGAACCCAGGACTTTGGGTCCCGAGTCGGCTGCCCTGCTCCTACACCATCTCGGCCCCCTATTAATCCATACATCTCAGATAAATAAGCTATGGCAGATGAAATCACCGCACCAGAGACAGCATCATTGATAGTTTTAACTATCATAATGGATGCCAATATAGGACAGGTGTACCTAATTTTAGTGTTTGCACCTTAAAATTCATGTCGACTTTGTCATCCAGGACCTGTCAATCCTAATAATTTACTCCAAATATACTATACTGTAAATGGACTGTAGTTATATAGCGCCTTTCAATCTTACCAAGATACTCAAAACGCTTTACACCACAATCTGTGTCCTCATTTACCCATTCAAACAGCACTCTACTATATCTATACAAAGATTAACCAGTGCTTTATCATGTTCATACACTGATGAGACACAAATCGGAGGCAATGAGGGGTTCAGTGTCTTGCCCAGGGACACTTCAGCATGTGACTGCTGGTAGAATTGGACCCCTAACTCTCCCACTGGAGGACAACTGCTCTAACCACTCAGCCACAGCCGCCTCAGCTACAAGGCAACTGGACTGTCATTCTTGGTTCTTAAAGGGATTTCGCCTTATGTTTTCTGAAAGGCTCTGAGTTTTGGTTTATAATTGGGAGTTGTCTACCTAAAGCCATTGGTACTATCACAATAAAATTGTTACATAAATCATGGACCTACCTGTTCATCTCATGAGTAGTTGTTCACATGTTTCAAAGTGGTTATGAAACTGCTAAAGCCAGTTTTTCACGGGGCTTTGACTGTTAGAAACTAGTTGGTGAATGTCATTCATAAGGGATCTTATTTTCCTAGTAGGTTGTAGGTTGCTTAAATATGGAACATGTTCAAAAGATTTCTGCACACATACATATCTTTCGGTTTATTTTTAGTAAAGTTTGAGAACCACAGCTGCATTTTGATACCTGTGCAGGAGCTCTTGACAGAAAACATGGGAGGCTACAATCCTGAACGTCCAGCCATACAAACTTATTTTCAAAAGCACATTTAGTAGATTAAAGATGTGAGTTGAACAGTTGGACATGTTAGTAGGATCTGAGGCCATCCTTTCATTGTTCAAAGTTGTTTTCTTTAGTTCTAAAATCAAATTTAACACTTATGTCAAACTATCATTCTTCTGTCTCTACAATACAAGAAAAAGTTGAGATGCATTCTGTTAAACTCTAACAATATTGATAACGACACGTGGTTGTGTTACTGCAGATGTTTGAACTTTTGCTTTCTACTGGGCAAGAACTGATATACTTAAACAAAACCAATTAAATCCCATCAAAATGCACTTTGGCAAAGAGTGCAATCACTTAAGTATTAAGACAAATCTACCAAGTATATTGTTTTTATATACATACAACTGACTGCTAAAAATCAATTTTTTTTAGGTTATAGGCCTGTTTTTGTGTTTTTTGCTTTACTTATCCAATTTTTTTACAAAAGACCATCAGGTTACTAAAATAAAACTTTCCACATGATATTACATGTTTCAAATGTGGAACATGATGTTTCACTTCACTAAAGGTGAAAAATCAGTCATCTGCACACAAAGACCAAGGAATCACAGAGGGGAGGGCTTTGCCTTGAAGAAAATCCAGTAGTATCATGTCATCTACCTTCCTATGATTGGAAAGCAGTCTTGTTTGCATTTTAACAACTTTTCACTTATGAGTTATTGATCTGTGATGTTCACATCTGAAGCCAGTGGGATGCTTCAGGAAGAAAAGGTTGGGTGACAGGGTGCCTCCTTTTACTTTATCTTGAGACAAAATCTGTCTTGCTATCCACATGACATGAAATATACTGTAGAATCACATTCATGGTATCCAAGACTGGTAACCAAGTTGCTGGGATTGGCACATTTCTTGCAATCAAACACTAAATGCATGTACTTATAATAAAACTGACTGATGCACACTTTATAGAGTAAATGTGTTTTCCTTAGGGCTATTGTAACTAATTCTAAAGCAAAGCAGTAAGGAGGGCAATTTGTAACTTATCACGTACAAGTAATTAAATCACAAATTTTATTTTTAGATGCAGCAGAAACTGATATAATTTTGATTATGTACTGTATTTCTGCCAAAATTGTTAGGTTGCACAAAATGTTGCACACTCACACTTCAATACCACTTTGCAGTACAAATATTGAGCATTTCCTCCAAATGTTCTATATTTATGATGTCTTTGAGACGCGTTAAGCTAATTAAAGCTGATTAACTAACCATGACCAACCAAGGGTTTAACAGTAGATAGTAAACAATTTATTGTGAGATGATATGCGTTGTCAACACTTGCTGTTTATACATCGGACAGCTGCACAAAGCATGCACATTTACTTTAATATATACAGAAACATACTCAAGTTTGATTTTAAGCTAAAAACAGTTCCTTTATGCTCATTGCCTGAAACTTCTTGGCACATTAATTTATATGTGATTTGCAAATGTGAAATATTTGGCACATACTAACTGGAACCCATCCTATTTCAGTACACAAATGTTCTAAAAATTGAATAATTTAATATCACTAAACTGTAATAGTGTAGGGCTGCAGGGTGGTACAGTTTCTAGAGCTGCCACCTTACAGTGAGTAGGTTGCCCTAGTTCAAATCCCGGTCCGGGGGCCTTTCTGGGTGGAGTTTGCATGTTCTCTCCGTGCATGCGTGGGTTTTCTCCGGGTACTCCAGTTTCCTCCCACAGACAAAAAACATGCGTGTTGGGCTGATTGGTAAA
Organism: Nematolebias whitei; assembly: GCF_014905685.2. Lineage (NCBI taxonomy): Eukaryota > Metazoa > Chordata > Actinopteri > Cyprinodontiformes > Rivulidae > Nematolebias > Nematolebias whitei. The sequence goes on along the minus strand of NC_056519.1, from coordinate 20,251,835 downwards.
TCTAAATTGTCCCTAGGTGTGAGTGAGAGAGTGAATGGTTATTTGTCTCGTTTGTCTCTATGTATCCCTGTGATGGACTGGAGACCTGTCCATGGTGTTCCCTGCCTCTCACATAGTGATAGCTGGACATGGGTACAAGTAACCCCCCACGACCCAAAAAGAAGAAGCTGGTAAAGATAATGGATGGATAGATGTAATAATGTAAATAATTTGTCAAATTGCCAACAACATAACTGAATACGGCATGTAAAACAATATCCAACACCCAAGTCATACAGAGGAAAAAAATAAACAAATAAAATAAAGTAACATTTTACATCCATCCATCCATCCATTATCTTTACCCGCTTATTACATTTTGGGTCACGGGGGTCGCTGGTGCCCATGTCCTGCAATCACTGTGTGAGGGGCGGGGTACACTCTGGATGGGTCGCAAGTCCATCACAGGGCCACATAGAGACAAACGAGACAAACAAACATTCACTCTCTCACTCACACCTAGGGACAATTTAGAGTTACCAATCAGCCTAACATGCATGTTTTTGGTCTGTGGGAGGAAACCGGAGTACCCGGAGAAAACCCACGCATGCACGGAGAGAACATGCAAACTCCACCCAGAAAGGCCCCTGGACCGTTGGAGCACCTCAGTGGTCTCAGTCTACGACTGAAGGTGCTGCAGTAAGAGTCCAGTGTGCCATGCAGGGGGTGTGACATGTTCAGGATCTGGAGCAGTTTCCTCAGCATCCTCTGCTCAGACATCTCTGTCAGAGACTGCAGGTCCACTCCCAGAACTGAGCCAGCTCTCTTGATGAGTTTATTGAGTCCCTTGGCATCAACTTTCTTCACCCTGCTGCCTCAGCACACCACAGCGTAGAAGAAGATACTGGAGACCACCAAGTGGTAAAACATCTAAAGTATGGTCCTGCAGATGTTAAAAGACCTGTCTCCTCAGAAGAACAAGGTGACTCTGCCCATTTTTGTAGAGAGCATTGGTGTTGGCTGTTCAGTTCAGTTTATTGTCTAGGTGGACCCAAAGGTACTTGTAGCAGTCCAAAGTGTCCACCTTAGTACCCTTGATGTTGACAGAGTTTGCGGGGGCTGATCTTCTTCCTGTAGTCCACCTGTCCTCCATTTTTAGTGTACATTAAGCTCAAAGAGTTTATTAAATAAACCAGAATACTACACTTTAGTGTGAAGTAAAATTCTCCCACAGTTGGCTCGTCTCACATTAGAAACAGAAGTGTGTACCAAAATACCCAGCTCTCTGCACCTCCCACATACATGCACACGCAAACACAGAAAATCAATACGTCTTTCTGCAAGCTGATGTTGTGTCTTGAATGTGAATAAACAGTCGTACATTTTAGTCGAGGATCGATCGGGGCAGACAGATGAATGGCTCACAAAGACACCTCTGAGCGGGACAGAAAGACAGGTGTGTGTCTGTGCATGTGTGCAACAACGTGAGCGAGTTCTCCGTCTTTCTGTCTTTTACTGTTGCTCAGTGGCTCCCTCCTTCCTGCGTCCAACTGCTCTTTCGCTTTAAAAGGATCGATAGGTTTGATGGATTAGTGGCAGGTACCACACACTGAAGACACATGCTATCAAACAACAACACTTCCTATTCAGACACATTTCAATCACTCTGCCACTCAACTTTTTTTTTTCTCACACTAAGGCCAAATGCTTTACACTCTGAAATTTAACGGTTGAGTTTTACTTCCTCACAGTTGTACAGACCTACCTACCAATGGCTCAAAGGTTGAAGACCTGACAGTTGAGGGTGTTTTGTGATGCGTGTCAGTCAGCGAAGAGCGCAGACTGTTCAGACACTGTCTCCTAAGTTAATACATCATTTTAGCTGCTAATTTCCAAGGTTGGGTCACTGAGGTGCAGAGGTAAAAACAAAAATGTTACAAGCTTTTTCCTAAATCCACAGAACACATGTGCACTGGAAAAACAAACTCATGATCCTCTAGGAAATTTACAAGGGTGAAGATGCCGTCCACGGTTCCCTAACCAGGCCAACTGCCAGACTGCCCTTTCTCACTTAGAGGATTGAGCACAAGGTCTGAACTTCCTTTCCAACATTGTGGAGCAGATTTTACTTGAAAGGTCGTAAGGTGGTCATCTTTGAAAAGTGAGACCTATGGCCCAGCATGCCACTTCAAAGACAAAACTGAAAGAGTTAAGTATGTTTTTTTTTTTCATTTACCCTTTATTTATCCAGGTAGTCTCATTGAGCCACGAGAACTCATTTTCAAGAGAGACCTGTTTAGGAAGCAGATGGGTGTTAAGGGCCTTGCTCATGGGCTCAGAGTGGGGCGAATGAGGGTGGGTGCAGGTGTGGGTGCTTCACCTACCCCACCCACATTTTTGATGTTGTCGATACCGGGGCTTGAACCGGTGATCTTCCGATCACAAGCCCACCTTCTCTAACTTTTGCACCACCACTCCCCATCTGAGCAATGTGGGGATGATATCCCCACATTGCTCAGATCCTTACACTGTATAGGACAAACAAACAAACAAACAAACAAACAAAAAAACTCACTTTATACAGTATCATGCTGCCATAAAGCTATTTACCTTGGTGACCTCTGCTTTGAATGTTCAGGCTCTTGCCTTTGTAGCAATGGCCATGGGAACCATATTAGCAAGTTCTTCCACCATTCCTTTATGTTCCCAGTCCATGACCACAGCTCCTGGTACAAACCAAACAGCCTGGAGTTCCTGTTTACTCAGATGTCAAATGATTGACCATAACCTTCTTGAGACAAATATA
>NC_056519.1:20242144-20248650 GCF_014905685.2 Nematolebias whitei | reverse complement strand
ACTAGCCTTATTGCATATGTCACTTTACCTATACCAATATCAAGGACTTCATACATATACGTGTACATTCACTTCATATGCTGCTTTGCCACTTACTACAAATGTCAATGTCAGGACCTTCACTTGATTTCATTTTATTTTATAGATATACTTTTTAAAATATTTTTTATACCGCCATACTACAATTTAAGACAGTATCATACTTTTATTATTTCATTTTATGCTTATGTTTACTAAATGTTTTAATGTTAAATGGTTACTGTTGCACCAGGGGTTTGAGTATGTCCTGTACATATTGCAGTTTTTACAATAAAGTGACTTTGACTTTGACTTGACTTGAGTACGTTTAAGTAAAATACATCATCAAAGTAAACACTTTGCTTTTTTTTTTTTTTTGCTTATGACTTTGTATTTTTTTCTCTGTCAAACCTTAAACTAAGAAATAAGAATATATGTTGTTACTCTCTTCTGACTTCTCTTCTGGAAAACTATTTAAAATGACTGAAGTCGCCAAAAAACTATTTCTTATATGATGAGAAGCAAGAATGGCAAACTGGTATATTAAGCAGTTGACGACTTGCCATTAAATTCAGTTTGAATAATCTTTTTTGTGTTTTCTCCATCTTTATTTGTTGTAATAATTAAACATTTACCAGCCACAATGTAAGCCATTATGTCATTAGTATTTAAACCATAAAGCTTAGCATCCCTACCCCTCAAAAAAATCTTAATTCTTTTTGTCACTTTTTATGTATGTACTGTATAGGGTTGATGTTATTTTTCGTATTTTATACATTTTACTTTTGAAACAAAATATGAGCACTTGGAAAGCATAATATATATTACTGACAACAACTGATCATTTATATTTGTCAATATTTATCTGTCTGCTCTGCTTCCAGTTTAGAATGGAATTAAAATACTAGCTATTTTTAAATCGATCAATTTTTTTAAAACATCATACAGTTTTTACCAGCAAATTCTTTGTACTGAAACATATTTATCCACCCCCTCACAAAACAAGCTGCTGATATTGGTTTGACTCACAGCAGGTGCTCATGTCGCTGCTTAATGCCTGTTAAGGCTGTCACTTTGATCCTGGCAGCTCAGGGCGCCTGTGGCTCCGTCGTACTAAAACCTTTATTAGCCATATGCTGGGGACATGAGAAATGAGTCAACCAGCATATAGATCGGCAGAAAAAAGAAAATCAAATTACCAAGAATCAAAGCAACCACAAATGACCAAAAATATTAAATTAAATAAAAATGCACAAGTATACTGTACTTCAGCACCTCCAAATCTGTGGCTATGGTCCTCAGTTGGAAAAGGGTGGATTGCTGTCTTTGGGTCCAGGGTGAGGTTCTGCCTGAAGTGAGTTTTGTTCACGAGTGAGGGAAGAATGGAGCGTGAGATTGACAGACGGACTGGTGCAACGTCTGCAGTACTGTGGGCTCTGTGCCGGTCTGTCGAAGTGAAGAGGGAGCTGAGCTGTAATGTGAAGCACTCTGTTAACCAATCGGTTCCTACCCTCACCTATGGTCATGAACTCTGCGTAGTGACCAAAAAAATGCGAAACCGCAGATACAGCTGGTTGAAATGAGTTTCCTCCGCATGGTACACGTATATGGACTCTCCCTTTAGGTAGGACATTGGGGAGAAGAAAATGATCATCCATCATCTTCCGCTTGTTCCAAAGTCGGGTCGTGGGGGCAGCAGCTTGAGCAGGGAGGTCCAGACATCTCTTCACACATCCACTTCTTCCAGCTCTTCTGGGAGGATTCCAAGATGTTCCCAGGCCAACTGAGAGACTAGTCTCTCCAGCATGTCCTGGGTCTTCCCCAGGGTCTCCGCCCAGTCGCACATGCCTGAAGCACCTCCCTAGGGAGGCGCCCATGGAGCATCTTTGCCTGATGCCTGAACCACCTCAACTGGCTCCTTTCAATGTGGAGGAGCAGCAGTTCTACGCTGTCTCTCCCAGATAACTGAACTTCTCACCCTATCTCTAAGGAAGTGGGTTTTTTTCTACTACATGTGCTCACATTTCATTTTTCATGCATCATTTAAAAAAGGAGAAAAACAAACAACAATGTGTTTAGAGTTTGTGGCTAAAGGTTAACTCTACACACCTCGAGGGTGTCTCACTTGTCAGTGTAATACTGTGTACAATATATTTTGTCCCTTTTTATTTTAATTATGCTTCTTAAAAAGTTCTACATTATTAGATTATTAATATTGTTACTTATTTACTTTTATTTTTTATTTTTTTACTTTTTTGAGGGGGGGGGGTATTGTACATCAGTTATCAAGGTTTTTGCAAAAAGTGCTTCAGAAAAAGGCAAAAATTCATCACATTTGTTAAATACTTAATTAAGCTATGGATTTTCTCCTGTTGTAGTTCCAAATGTCTCTGAACAGTTCAATCATTTGCATATAACCTTAACCCTAACATTTGCTTTGATGCTCTCACTGCTCACTTTCCTCCCAAAGAATCTACGTATTTTTCTTGACTCTAGTTTTTCGTTGTTTCTTTTCACAATAAGAAAGAAGAATGTTACCGTTTTGTTTTCTACCAGGTGTCCTGGATTCCATTCTATTTCCTGCAACTTTATTTACATCTGGGGGAATTTATTTATGGACTCAACATCAATTGCACGCCAAGAATGCCCAAAGTGCACTCGTAAATTAACAACTCATAATAGTTGGCAACAAAACGTGTTTCTCAAGGTCAAGGTCAAGGTTCTTTATTGTCATTCGCATCACGTGGTACATGAGGTGGAATGAAACTGTGTGCACAAATTGTATTCTGCCTATTTTGCTAATTTATTACAAATTATGCTCTAGAGTACTGGTAGTAAATGATACATATTTAGTACATTTTTCTCTGTTATTTACACAAAATAGAAAAAGAAAATTGCATTTTTTGACAACATACATAAGGAGTAACAAATATATGAAGATGTGCTGTCTAATCTACCAAAGTATTTTTCCATGGAAAGTTAAAGGCACAACATTTTTGTTGTTTGTTTTTATAGAGTTGTGTGGAATGATAAAGAGCAAATAAATCTATCATGGAAAGCTTTTTTAGATAACTTTCTGTAGTTTTGTTTACAGGAAGCGTTTAATTTTGAAAGGACTGATGCAATAACAGTCGATCAAAGTCAGGCTAAGACCAAAGTGGACTGATGCCTTCTTAAAAAAAGTTTCAGCGTAAAACAACTAAGAGGTTCATGAAAATGCAACTTTATAAATCTTTACACGATCATGCATTTTGTGCAGTGTTGGAGAAAGTACTCAAACTCTGTACTTAAGTAAAAGTACAAATAAACAGACAAAAATGTACTCTAGTAAAAGTAGAAGTACCACATTAACATTTTTACTTAAGTAAAAGTAAATAAGTACTTGCTTTTAAAATACTTAAAGTATTAAAAGTAAAAGTACTTGCTGAATGTATTACCGAATGCAATGGTCTACATATCTTTAAGTCTGCCTACCATATGTATATTTTCTGTTATACATTAATAGTGTTGTTCCATTTTAATTTTAATTTTAATTCCATTCCATTTTAATGAACAATGCTGCAGATAATACATGGTTTTTTTTTGTGTTTACTCTGTGACACAGTTCACACTTGGACTTGTGATTCTGTGCATCAGAATTTCAGGGATGACCTGCAGAGTTAAATGTCACTAATCAAAATAAGAAAGAGGAATGATTTTACCTTTGAAAGTTTTTATTTAACACAAATCAAAACCAATGTGTCATTTTAACTGCAGTAAACACATTTAAGTAAAAGTTGTCTGCCTGAACAAAAGGAGCATTAGACACAACTAACAAAGGAACAGACTCTGATCATTTCCACTGATATTTCAACTCCAGTTTGTCATCAACTCTAGTTAAAATACTGTCTATTAAACCTTGTAATGGATCAATATTGAACAATATTTTAACTTTCTGACACCATTTTTAAAACTTGGACCCGAGTGTTGAGCCATTTGGAGACATCTCTTGTCTCCTAACATCCATGAACTGACACATTTTAATATTGCAGCAAGAATTTCTTGTTCAAGTTCAGAAGAAGTTGGTTTTCAAAGATTTTTGAGTTTTGTAGAGGACATTTGCAAACTGAGGTGTACCGCAAACCCACCCACACAGACCAGTATTTGCAGTTTGACTCCCATCACCCTTTGGAGCACAAGTTAGGAGTCATCAGGACTCTGTACCACAGAGCAGACAGCATCCCCACTAACTCAGGAGCGAGGCAGAAGGAGAAATCCCACACAAAACAGGCTCTAGAGCAATGTGGATATCCTAACTGGGCCTTCCTGAAAGCAGAGAAGAAACCCAAACAGGACTCCAGTCAGCCAACAGGGGAAAAGGAGGAACCCAGACCCAGACCAGTGGTCATTCCATATGTTGAGGGGGTATCAGAGAAACTGAGACGTTTATTTTCTAAACATAACGTCCCAGTGGCTTTTAAACCCCAAAATACATTACGGCAAAGACTGGTTCACCCCAAAGATCCAGTCCCCCGGCACAAACAGAGTAATGTTGTGTATGCTGTTCAGTGTCAGGAGGGCTGTGATCAGTCTTACATCGGGGAAACTAAACAGCCACTGGCCAAAAGGATGGACCAGCACAGAAGATCAACATCATCAGGCCAGGACTCTGCGGTCTACACTCATCTCCAGGCCAGCGGTCACTCTTTCAGGGATGAAGATGTTCACATCCTGGACAGAGAGGAACGATGGTTTTAGAGAGGAGTAAAGGAGGCCATCTTTGTGAAAAGAAATCGTCCATCATTAAACAGGGGTGGAGGCCTCCGGGTTCAACTGTCCCCCTCTTACAATGCTGTGATTGCTAGTATCACTCAGCCCTCTGTGAACAGTAAACAGCCATCAGGTGCTAATGATCCATTGTTAGGCTGATGGTCCTTCTTGAGCATGTGATCAGCTGGTTTTGGTTGTCAGCAGCAAAACTGGTTGATCCACTCTGAGAAGGTGCTATTTAAGAGACTGAGCTGAAAACAGCACCTCAGACTGAGGAAGTCTCTCGGATGAGAGACGGAACGTTTCTACATTTTTTTGTTGATTTGCTTTGTTTTGGTTTTTTTTTTTTGAATGTCCAGAGGACCAGATTTAACTTTTTTAGATTTTTGAGTTCAGTCTGGCTCTTTTGGGAGAGAGAATCTGTCCTGCTGTACTGAGCAGTCTTTCAATAAGGCCATGGATGGAGCATATCTTCTGGGTGACTCTTTTGCAGTGGAATACATTTTGGGTGCGTTACTGGTGCTGCGGGTGCACCCAGCTCATTGACATATACTAGAATATATGTTATTGGCCCAGCTCTTCTTGAAGGCAGGCCTAACATTACCTGCCCACTTTGCAGTGATTCAATAGACCCACTCCCCTCTCACCATTGGTTACTTTCAAAGTAACAAACAAATCAAAAAGCCGCAACATGAATGTAACTTGTAATGCAACGCTTTATAGAAATGTAGTGTAGTAGAAAGTACAGATACTTCATGTAAAATGTAGTGGAGTAAAAGTATAAAGTACCCATATTTAACTCTACTTAAGTAAAGTACAGATACATGAAAATGTACTTCAGTACTGTAACAAAGTGTTTTTACTTAGTTACATCCTACCACTGATTTTGTGTTACATTTCTTGCAGACAAAATAATACAAGAAATGTTCCAGGCTGTACCAGAATGCCTGCTACTGGTAACAGTCATACAAAGTAGATTTCTGTTATTTTTATTTTTGTAAATAACCGTGTAATGCAAAATGATGACAACGTAAAGTTTTAGAAAGAACACTTGCTAGTAAAACATTCTGGAACTGGAGTTGTTGCTTCATGAGGACAATTTGGTCTTAGTGCCACTCAAGCTAACTCTTAGCTCATCCATCTGATCAGAACTCTCAAGTTCAAGTAGGTTTTATTATCATTCGCATCACATGTGGTACATGGGGTGGAACGAAAGTGTGTACACAGGGTCCCAGTTACATCCAAAAATAGCAAAAATAAAAACGTGAAAAAAAAAACAGTAATAAGATCTAAGATATGAACTAAGAAATACACTAAACACTAATAATACAAAACAATACATGAAACAACAGCAGCACGACAGTAAAGGACCTCAGTTTGGAGAAATTAAATTTTCTGGCGTATGTCACAGGTTTTGCATAGATTTGTCAGTCTTGCAACTTATACGCCAAAGTGACTTATATACATTTTTTTTTCTTATTCATAACACAATTCTTGACTGACACTTTAAATTTCGAAGAACTGCAACAGCGAGTCCTCCCGTGCGCGCTCGCTTCACTCAGCTGGTGCAGGCAGAGGAACGCTGGAGAGCTAGTGGAACTGGCCGTGATGGATGGATGGATGGCACTGCGCTGCCCAAGCAAAATGAAGCTGTTTTGATCATTAAATAAACGGGACAGGTCAGCGGTGACACATACTAAATGCGACTTTATAAGCCAAAACGACTTGTATATATATAT
>NC_056519.1:20237661-20242044 GCF_014905685.2 Nematolebias whitei | reverse complement strand
TTTTTCCTTTTCATGATGATTTTTTTGACTCATGTAACTTATACTCCGGAGCAAGTTATACGACGGAAAATAAGGTATGTGGAAAATATCAATGAGACTTGTATGGTATTATTTAATTGGAATAACTATAGTATGGTTAGGCAATGTCAAATTTCCCAGTAAAACATTGCTTGTTCAGAATGTTTACAATGTTGAGAAATTTTTTTTTTTTTGTGAAGTTGTGAATAATGTTTCTTCTTGCTATTACCTTAAAAATAAGGAATATAAGTATTTTTGCTACTCTCAGTCACAAATGCAGGTTATAAAACTGTCTGGACTATGCGAAACCATATTATGATTGTTTCATTTAATCAGTCTTCTGTTTAATTATGAAATCAAATACCCATAAAACAATCAACAACAGGTAAGATATTAATTGTTCCTAACCTTTCCACAGAACCCTCTTGAAAAGATTTGAACTCACTTTAAGTGAAGGTTTGTCCTCACACGCATCATATTATGTACAAAGTGCTCCAGATTGCTTGAATATTGGCTCGTTATCATGTACGCTGGATTAGGGAAACATACACATGAGGATGGGCTGAACGATGGAGAAATGCCAAACAGAAATCAGAAAGAAAAAAAAAAGACGGAAGAACAAAAGACGATAATAGAAGTCCCTCAGTGTTGCTAATGGGCAGCTGATTAGAGAGCAGAAGCTCCAAAACAGGTAATTTTTCTTCCTATCGTCAGCTCCAATAGTCAAGCTCACACTTATCTCCATAATGGCTCCAACTATAATTAATGAGCCTTTGGAGAGTACAGTGACTTGAACTGCACACATGCAGGTGCGCACACACACAAACATCACACCATCTATTCACAGGGGAGCGATGGCAGACTGGTTACTACTGGAGAAACTGCTCTGCTGCTTCATTTCCTTTATGTCCTTCTTTCAATAGCACAAAACGTCCGTCCAAGGACAGGCAGCAGCTTGGACAGTGCAGGCCTCTGACTTGTGATCTGGCAACAGATGGAAGGAGCACATTAGGTCTTCTCAGCCGTCAGTCAGTCTGAGTGTGGCAGCAGGTTTTAAGCAGCAGTGTGCCTTGACAATGCCACCATGTTGTGTGAGAAAGGATGAGATGGTTTCCAGGCATCCTTTGAATTTCCTCCGTGGCAGATATCAAAGGCCAGAGGCATCAAGCATCTCGCTATGTAATGACAGGTTTTATACTGAAAGCTCTAATGAAAGAAAAAAAAAAAAGTGGAGGGGAGCTGTGCAACAGGAACAGTTGAGTTCAAGAGCGCTAGACTTGCACAAAAGGCCTATGTGAGAGAATAATTTATTTCAAGGGCATGCTTGATATCCCACGTATAAAAAACAATATTTGAGCTCAGCTAATGTGCATTTTTAACTAAAATCAACTTGTTTTTATCGCCTGACACCAAATAGCAATAGGCAGGCTCCTGTGTGTGTGTTAGCAAAACATGTGATGGACCATCAGATCCATTGGGGCAGCTGTAGCTGAGTGGTTAGAGCAGTCGTCCTCCAATGCGAGCGTTGGGGGTTCGAATCCACCAGCAGTCACATGCTGAAGTGTCCCTGGGCAAGACATTGAATCCCTCATAGCCTCTGATGTGTGTCCCATCAGTGCATGAATGTGATAAAGCTCTGATTAGTCTCATTAGAATGATTTGTTCAATTAGCTTTGTAGAGATCTAGTAGAGTGCTGTATGAATGGGTAAATGAGACACAGATTGTAGTGTAAAGTGCTTTGAGTATCTTGAAATAAGATAGAAAGACGCTATATAAGTACAGTCCATTATGACTGGATTCATTTTAATAACTCTTAATGAAAGTAATAGTATATATATATATATATACACACGTGTGTGTATGTGTGTGTGTGTGTGTGTGTGGGGGGGGGGGGGGGGGGGGTGTCTACAACTGATTACCATTAGGAGTAAACCCAGTAACAGGGGGCCTCTAGAGCTAATTAACATAATTTAGCAAAAGTGCCTTCATCGTCATTTTTATAGATATTTAGCTTAAATTTGGTGTGGCAGTAGCTGAGTCTGGTCTCCAACACACTAAATGCTAAAAGATTGGGAAAGATCTCTATTTGAGACTTGACCAAAAATTAATGGAGTCAGAGATTTTTTTATTGTCGTTCGCACCACATGTGATACATGTTGTGGAGCAACATTATGTACACAGGGTCCCAGTTACAGCCACAAATAAAATGTAACAGAAAAACAATGATAACTTCTAAGACATGAACTAAGAAAAACATCAACTAAATATACACTAAGTGACACAGTCTGTCTTGTATTTCTGTGTTTTCCCCTTTTCTGCTTTTTGTGTTTATTTCATTCTGCTCCTTGTGTGATTCTGTCTAGTTTCTGTCACTCTCGTTCACTCTTCAGTCTGCCTCTCCAGTCTTGATCATTCTCACCTGTCCCCAATCAGCTACCTGCCCAGCTGCACTCATCATCTCTCTCTCCCTCAGTCGTACTTAAATCTCTCCTCTTCACTACACAAACATCTGGTCATTGTTCTGTTCTGCACAGACTTCTCAGTCCTCCTCCTCCTCCTCTGCCTGTCCTGTTTCCATCAGTCTGTCCATCTGATGATTTTGCTCTGTATTTAGCTGGAGTACGTTTTAGTGCTGCCCTGTCAGCAATTTGTTTTTGTTGTTTAAATAAATCATTTTATTTAAACTCCTGCCTTTGCTTGCCTGCAAATGGGTCTCAAACACGAGGATTGTGACACTAAGCACTAATAGCATAAAAACTTTGTCGAACAGCAGCATGAGTCTGTGTAAGCAGATGAGCATGAGTACATCAACATGAAACAGATCAGCAGCAACATGATGTGATTTTTTTTTTTTTCACAGTGATTATTCTGGTTAGAGATTCATGAGTCTAACAGGCTCGGGGTAGAAGCTGTTCCTCAGTCTAGTGGTTCTACATTTAGGTTGCATTCACACCAGCCGTTTAGTCCGCTTTAATCGAACTCTAGCTCGTTTTCCTAGAAAGTCCGGTTCGTTTAGGGAGGTGTGAACGCGCCATCGAACTCTGTCACGGAACAAAAAGGTGAACTCTGGCTCGGGCTAAAACCTATGTCTCGGTCCGGTAGAAGCGAACTCCAGCGCGGTTCGAGTACAGTGTGAATGTAAACAGACCGGGCCCCGCTCCGCAGGGTAAACAAACACGCATTTCTCTGACCTTATATGGAGCCGTCAGCTCTCTTGTGTGAAAAACAATATTTTCCATGGTCTTCTGTCTCATATTCTGCTCATGCTAAGTCCATTTTTGAAAAATGACAAAATATAACTCCTAAAACTGCTAAAACTTGATGCCACTTCGTTTTTATTTTTATTTACAGAAGAAGAAGAAGACGTGTCTTCAGAGGTTTTTGTGTCATTTCTTTCAGTAGTTCTTGGTGCAGCGCCCCCACAGGCAAGTGGGGGAATAGGTTGGTTCAACAGGTTGACTCGACTGCACAGTGCAGTGTGAATGCAAACGCACCAGCTCAAATGTAAACAAAAGGTCATGAATATTGGTCCCGAACCAAGTCTACCGGACTATCTGGTGTGAAAACGACCTTAATGCTCCTCAACCTCCTTCCTGAGGGGAGCGGGGCAAAAAGTGTGTGTGCTGGGTGAGTGGGGTCCTTCATGATGCAGGTGGCCCTCTTCCTGCATCTGGAGGTGTAGATGTCTGTGATGGTGGGAAGGCTGACTCCAACAGACTTCTGTGCAGCCTTCACCACTCCACCTCCTTATAGAAATATGTTATGAACCACTCGACAGATTTAAATGAAGTTTTCAGAAAGTAATCACCGGAGACACAACTATACCTGTTTAGTTTTTTGGGGACAACCCATTTCAAGATGGTTTTCCTAAACAAGCTTAAAAAACAAACAGGCTACAATTCAAAACACATTAGAGTAGTTGAAAACAACAAAGTCCATGCTCAATAATCCAGGTATACAATCCAACATTTTTCAGTCAGATGACCTGACTGAAAAATGTTGGACCTTAGAGTAGTGGCTTCCAACCCAGGTCCTCGAGGAACACTATCCTGCATGTTTTAGTTGTTTCCCTGCCCCAACACACCTGATTCCGCGAATGGATAATTACCAAGCTTCTATAGAGCTTGATCAATAATGTTGGAGATTGTGCCTAATCTGTTCAAGGTTAACTAAAATGACTATAACAACAAAAAAGGTTGAATCATGTCATCTGGACTTCGTTTTTTTTTGTTAAAAAGAAACATTTCGCCCCTCATCCAAGAGGCTTCGTCAGTCTGAGGCCTAGCCATCTGGTATTACCCAGAAGCCACCCTGACTCTTGTGTTTCAAGCCTGCCTCAGATACCCCTGAAGTCTGGCCTTTTC
>NC_056519.1:20157584-20237261 GCF_014905685.2 Nematolebias whitei | reverse complement strand
AGTCAGGGTGGCTTCTGGGTAATACCAGATGGCTAGGCCTCAGACTGACGAAGCCTCTTGGATGAGGGGCGAAACGTTTCTTTTTAACAAAAAAACAAAGTCCAGATGACATGATTCAACCTTTTTTGTTGTTATATACCTGGATGACTGAGAAAACAAACTTTGTGTAAAATGACTATAATTAATTTTCTCAACAAGTGATTTTAGTCGAAAACTCAAAGGTGGTGAGTGATACGCGTTCCTTCAAGGATCGCAAAATTTTTCTTTTCAACTCAGCTTTTCGAAACCGTACTAATCTTTCATATCAGCAGCGTAGCTAGAAAGTACACATAAAAGAAAGTTTTGACAGAGCGAGAGAAGAGGAAGAAAACTTGACATTGCATGTTCAGTGCTGAGCCAAATCATTTCAAAAACAAATTTGAAAAGAATCACGGAAATATTAGGAGGTGACTGAAACAAATTGCTCTATATAAGAAGGTGTAACAACAGCAGGCCCCCACACATTACCTCATGTATTTTCAGCTACCAGAACTAATGTAGCATCCCTTCAGAACTAGGGCTCCGCGGGTACATTGATGAGTAAACCTTTGCAACAGCGGCTGCACTGCTGTGTGCAAGATTGGAAAGGATAGGGAGGACAGAGTTCTTGTTCAAACATGGAGCCTCATACTGTTACACTTTGTTATACTCACTAGAGCAAACCTGCTGCTTTGACACTTGGCTTAGTGTTTATAGCAGAGACCCCACAGTTCCTCTGTATCCAGCGATGGCAAGTTTGGAAGAGAAAAGGTGACACGTAGGAGGTGATCAAGTCTGCTTTCTGACTCGAAGTGAAATGGCTTGTGGAGTTCTTTTCCTCTGCAGGTATAATTGATTGTGTGTATGTGCGTGTGTTGTCAATTGAAAAATATGTCACTCAGAACAAAGTTATTCCTTTCATAAATCTGATACTGTTTTCTCTGCATGTAGAACAAGGTTGTTTAGAATCAAGAAACTTGCATTTATGTGGAAACAGCCTCTTGTCCAGCACAATTTGTCTGAACAAAAACACCTTTGTCTGGACTGTTTTATGAGAGCAAGACTTGTCATGTTTAAAAAAAAAAAAAAAAAAAAACTTTAATAAAATCTGCTAACTTTGAAACATTGTATATTTCTAAAATAAATCCACCATATTACCAAATGGTATTTATTAAATTAAAGTTAACCAATCATGCTGTACAAATGTTGTCTGCATTGCTGCGGTAGTGTAACGTACATATGGCATTATCATTTGTACCATGCACTCATTGCTTCTTTTTGTGTATATCAATTTATTACTATTGTTTGTACGTGCATTGCTTAAATACAATGTTTAGAAAGTTATGTGGTTGCAAACTGAATTCATATTGGGGGATCTCTAAATTAATTCTCCAAACATGATGTGGGTTTAGTTTGAACTTTACTTTAAGATAAGGGGTACTGATGTCAAATTGTCACATTGAGACCTGCTGGAATAGATCCAAGAGATGACTGAAAATAATAAAATACAGAAAATGGTGTGTGAGACCATAGCTAGATGCTGACAAAAGTCTGACATTTGGATTTTATCATGGGGTAGTAGACGGACTTCAACAAGATGATGTTGGTGAATGCTACAAATATGCAAAAAGAGAAACTCCACACCAACAAAAACAATGAAACAGTTTTTTGCATAATTTGCATGCCCTGTCCGTGCATGCGTGGGTTTTCTCCGGGTACTCCGGTTTCCTCCCACAGACCAAAAACATGCATGTTAGGCTGATTGGTAACTCTAAATTGTCCCTAGGTGTGAGTGAGAGAGTGAATATTTGTTTGTCTCGTTTGTCTCTATGTGTCCCTGTGATGGACTTGCGACCCGTCCAGGGTGTACCCCGCCCCTCGCACAGTGACTGCTGGACATGGGCACCAGCGACCCCCGTGACCCAAAATGGAATAAGCGGGTACAGATAATGGATGGATGGATGGATGCATGCCCTGTGACTTATAGGCCGAAGTGACATATTTATGGATTATCTTCCTATATTTATAAACCATTTTTTAGCTGAGATATGACTGTTTTCATGCATTCTGACTGAAAAAAAATTAAGCAGTACCACTTTCAGCCACTTGATGGAAGCAGAGTTGCAATAGAAGTGTGGCATGCTGTAGCATCATGTCACAGGTAAACCTGGCTATAATGACAACTACAAAAAAGTTCAAAACAAAAACAACTGGACTTTATTTATTATACTTTATACTTTATTGTTTATTTCTTGAAATGTTTTGAATTTGTCATGTCCTGGATGACTGAGAATCTTCACCAGCTTTTAATGATATGATCGGCTTGCCATAGTCTCCCCACCTTCATTCTGCTTGTTGCTTGGAACCGTCAAACCAGCTGCACCACCCCAGCAAATTGCAGCTGATTTGACCATTAAAGCGAATTTATTAAGCAAACATTAGACTGAAACACACATTTACTATAATTTCAAGCAAACAAATAATTGTTTTTAGGCATTTATCTTGTTAAATTTGCACATCGACTCATCGTGTGCACGGGTTTACTTCCGCGTATCGGGTTTTCAAATACATCTGGCTTGACCGTCAAAGTGCATTTATTAAGCAAACGTTAGACTGAGACAAACATTTACTATAATTTCAAGCAAACAAACAATTATTTTTACGTGTTAATCTTGTTAAATCCTTGTTAAAGTCCTCCCATGCACGCACGGCCGCCATTTGGCAGCCAATCAATTTTTGGCACAACACCAGCCCACATGTCCGGGTTCAGCCCACATTTTCAGGTTGTCAGCAGTGACGCGTTACAAACGCGATGTGTCAGCAGTGATATATAATAGATGCGACGTATACGGCGAAACAACATATTTATGGATTTTTCCACTTTATTACACAAATATGGACTGATGCAACTTATAGGGCGGATCGACGTGTACTTGAGCCTGACCAATAAGGAAATTTTAATACTGTAAAGAGAAGGCTAATGCAGATAACTGATATAATGGCTGAATTTTTTTTTTTACCTTCCTCCACCCCAAGAATCCAAGTAAACAGCTACTTTTAAACCTGTTTTAACACTTGAAGTCTTGAAACAGTCTTCCTTACATGCATTCACATTTTCTAACATCCACTATTCAACATAAATTTATCAAGTATGTTACAAAAATATAAATTAAACAAAGAAACACCCTTCCCTGTTCATTGTTGTCAGTCACATATGGTGAAGGTCTAATTAGTATAGAGTAACTTTTTTTTCTTTGCAGAGACGTAACGATTTCAGACAAACAATGCATTTCATTGAGGACCAAAAAGATAACCTTACTAACACTGATATATATTTTACATCTACTTTAGATTCATTGTTCTAGCTAAAGTTTTAAAAAGGAAATAGCCTAGCTAGGTTATCTAAACTTTAGCTTGCTAATTAGAGAAGCACGTAGCTAATGACAAGCAGGTTGGAGGATTGAAGATAATTTATTATAGTTATATTTTTAATTTTACAGGTCAGTTACAATAAACTTACCATGCTTTATTCAGCAAAATACGCTACAAAGTATTGCTCCCTGCTTCGGCTGTGCTGAAAGTGAAACTTAAAGTGAACAGCAATGACTTGAAAGTACTCTGCATGTGCCTTCTACTGGATACATTGTACAATTACACATTTTGCGAGCAATGGCATGGCTTGTTCCCATTGTTTATATTGGCGCGTAATGGGAAAATTATCACAAATACCAGTATGTCCCCAAACGCCTATGTCGGACTAAAATATCGGCCCTACCAATATATCGGTCCGGCTCTACACTGTACTATGCTGTAACTCCCTCAAGTGCATCAAGAATGTTTCATTTATAACATGTACATCAGAGGTCTTGATTTCGACAACATACACTTTATTTCCTCATGTTCTCACCCACATAAAAAACAATTTCTAAATATACCAACACAAAGTATAGACAAAAAAACATGGAAGTGTGATAGTAGCATGGAAACCAAAAGTAGGCTGGTAAAATGTTCACAGTACCCAACATTTTAGAGTATGTGTTTTTAAATTGCGAATCTTCACCTGCTTTACTGTGATGTTAATTTGTTGACCTTTGACCAACTCATGGACTACTTAGTTATTCTCTAACTAAACTTTGCATTGTACAAAATAACCTGAGCACAGATTTATACACTGTGTAGAGTTCATGTATAAAGACAGTAGGAGGATTCACGGTATTTTACGGTGCACTGCAAAAGTCGTCAAAGTTGTCAAATCCCATGACATTATTTATGGTGGGGTATTGTATAATTTAAGTATTTTTGATAAAACATTGAATCAGTTTTACAGTAGCAGACTGTTCTTTAGTCCCAGGTGGAACGAGAGTAAAATGTTTTGGTCAGATGAGGAGAAGATGAAGGCACATGAATGAGATTCCATTTTTATGTTCTCTTTGAACCTGGGTTTCTTTGATTAAACAAGTCATAAAATGTTTTATTTTCCCTTTTCGAGCATGATCAAAAGCGGAAAGTCCAGAACCCTCATGCATGAAATCATCTGTGCATCTGTAATCAACCACCTGTCTGATTTTGAAAATCCAGATGATGGAAATCTTTTTCTTTAGTCCAACCAGAAGTTGGTTCCTGGTCGACTTAGTCACAGCTCAGGTGCGAAGTGCACCAAATATGAAACAGAGTTATCCACTTTAATTACCTCACAAAGAGCTACCTTTCCATTTATAGACGACGCTGACACAGCTGGGTCCTGACGGATGCCAGGGCACAAATAACATGTCCACAGACATATAATCACTTTTCACATGAACGCCACAATACATGTAAATGTATTCAAAGTTACACCTGTCATGTGAGTTAATGTGGAAGAATAAGTTTGTGGCGCATAGAGTAAAAAATACATACAATTGGAATAATGAATTTTCTTGACTTTTCATTAACCCAGATGTGAGAGGGCTGGGTAAGGTAAATGAAGGCCAGCAAGCAAATCCACAGTCAGAATAAATAAATAAATATATCAAGGTCAAAATTAAAGGAAAAAGAAGAATAGGTTAAGTTTTAACAATGTTTGGTGTTATTTTAATAATTTTCTTATACAGAAAATATATATCTAGAAATGAAGATTTAGTTTATACTTATCCAAATGATTAGGATGATCAAAACTGCTGATTAACACAAAGTTTGATAGCATTTTATTGACACTTCTATTAACGACTGTTACCCTTATTTTACTGACAACCAAGTTTGGCACTTTCCATTCAAACTTAACATCGTTTTTCAATTTAAATAACATCTTGAAGCACATATATATATATATATATATATACTCTATTATTTTTATGAATTTTTATTCATTCGACCTTTATTTATACAGGTAAATCCAATTGCGCCTCAGGGACTCATTTACAAGAGAGACCTTCCCTTGTGAACAGAAGAAAAGTAGGACGGATCAAGTTTTTGCATTTTCATCTGAATAAAACCCCCAAAATGCGTATTTTACTTTAATTATTCATGTGAACCTGCGTTTGTAGCACATAAACATTGCTGATTAAATAGTTCAGTGCTTTTAAATTAGGTTATTTGGAAAGATCATGAAGAAATAATATCTTACCAGTCAGAGACAGATCTTTGAACAACCTCTGCTCAGAAAAGTACCGTTTAATTGTGACCAACTGACACGCTAACAACGTGTATAAGAAGGTAAAAGACAAATGTGGATTGCTGACATCTTGAATCAGCTCCAACATAAAAATTAAATAAAAAAATTGTGGTTTACATTAATGCTTTCATTATAAACCTGTAAATCGCTGTCAACTTTACATTGTATGATTATTCTGGTAAAAATATTAAATATTTCATGCAAGCAAGTGCTGCAGTAAGGTTGTGCGGATATTGCACTAAATTAAAAAAAGAGCTTTTTGAAACTATGAAAAACTGACGTTGTTGTAAAGGTTTATAAGAAAGCATTTGCATGAACTGCTATGATTTTTTTTATATTTGAGTTGTTTTAAAACGGCAGCAATGCAATATTCTTACAATGCATATTGTGTGATCTAAGTTATAATTCTGAATGGTCAGCTGTCTGCTGATGGACAACATCAATTAAAACCAAAATAATCAAACAATTACTGGTTAAACATGTATGTGGCACAGCTACAATATGATCACCACAGTGTTGAGATGTGGGACTAATTAAACTCATCATACTTTAGGGGGTGTTTTAAAACACCCCAAAAATAACTTTGTTCCATTTGAAACATATTGACTAGTACAAGCACTGAAATGGCCGTGTACCACAGAATCACACTTAAATGAGTACTTGCCAGAAATGTCTAACCCCTTTGCACCATTGTTATGAGAAACCATGTTTTAAGCTGATAACAAAATGTGCACAGATCCAGGAAATGATCAAATACATGATGTAGAACCTTCGTGTTTTCTCATCATTACCGAAGCGGAACGACAGACTTTCTGCTGCGGCACAATCAGAAATAAACTTCATTACAGTTTGCCCAATACATCATTATCCTAAATATAATATGTCGAGCAAACAATGCTTGCGTTTGTCTTGTTTGTGTGTCTAATGATGCCTCCTGTTTTGCACAAAGGAGCTTTCCAAAGCTTCCCCTGTAGATTTGTTGTTTGAGGCCGAGGTTGGGCGAGACAGCTCTGGACTGAATGTTTACATAAATGAGCCAATTTAGCTGTGTTTCAGAGAACCAGCCTGTCTGCCAGACTGACTGGCTGCTTTTACCACAAACTGACATGGATGGATGCTGACAGAAACAATAAATCCCGTCGCAAAGTACAGAATCTAACAGTCCACTGGGCCATGTTGACATATTACCAAGAGACAATAAACAGACAAAAAATGCTGAACAATAGATTTGTTTTAAAAATTACATGGCATACCAAAAAAGATTAATCTAAGTTTTAAAAAAAACAAATGGAATACAATGGGGTTAAGAATCCCTGTCCATCCTGGTAGTTAGCGTCACTGTCAACTTGGCCAGACATGAAAGAAAAGGAAAGAGGCAGCGTACCTGCAAACCAGGCCAAGACAGACCAAAGGCCAAGGTAGAAAAAGAGGCAGAAATATGACCAAAATGTGGGAGCAAGGTTAGATGAACCAACACACAGTGACTGTGCCAGTGCAGTGCCAGTAAATTGCTGTGTGCTGGAGAGCTTAGGGAGGCATCAGAGCGCCTGGCCAGCATCCTGCGCTGAGCTGCAGAACCAAAGCCGACTCAGTGAGGATGCTTGAACCAAGTCAGCTGGATCAGCTGCTAATACAGAACCTGGGGCCAGGGAATTACTGAATAAGCACAGAGCCCTGTGCAACAGCAAGTGCCATACTCTCATAAATACATGCACCAAAGGCAAGACAATGGACCTGTGCACTGTCCTTACCTTTGTTAAAACCAATGATAATTTAATAGCATTCCTTAAAGGAATGCATATCCCCTGCTGTCTTGCATCCCAATGTTTTAAACAGAGATTGTGCTTGTTTTGTTAGAAGTGTTCTATATATTGGTTATGACTCACCTATAGGGGAAGCTGACTGGGTTCTTATTTTTGTTTGCTAAAGTTGGTTAGCCGGCAGGGCTTTAACAGACTACTCGAGTAATCAGCACAGCGATTCCTAGGACATCTCTAGAGTTTTTAAATTTTACGTCGAGTACTCGTAGTGACGTCATTACCTCGCCGTTTCGTCATTGCATCACGTATCATGTGATCCGCACCGAGTGCAGGCTATTTATGGATTCCTCCAAGCAGACGGATGGTGCAGAGCAGGCCCAGTCTTGGCCAACAGGTACAAATGCATCAATAGTATGGAAATATTTCACTAAAGCTGAATCTTCCGGTTCAACTACCGTAAGGAAACAGAAAATGAATCAACTTCCTGAATGTTTGGAGCTCATTGCGAACCGGTGTTACACCATATTCTTTGACCACGGTAAATTGTGACCGTAGGGGGCGGTGTTGCATGTACTGTTGCAGGTCACAGAGTATGGTGAGACACCGGGTCCAATCAACCGAACCAGAACCAGCTTCCTCTGACCTTGTTTCACAAACAAAAAAACAAAAATATTAATCTCTAAAACTAAACCTAATGCACACCACAGCTGGCGGTGGTGCGGGGTGGTCGACCGCCCCACTGTTTTTAGTTTCGCTTTTTACATGCCACACGTTTCTTTCACTTTTGCAGCTTAATAATAATATCTAATAGTTTTAGTTTTTCCTGTGACTTATTTACAGTATGATAAATGGTAGGAGTATAATATATGCTCCCGATGTTTTGTTGGTCTTTCTTTTTTTTGGAAATAATAAATTACTTTTTTTGTGGTTTTATTTATTTTTGCATCTTGAGATCCTATGGCATCATCAACTACTCAAATTCTACTTGAGTTTTATTATGTTAACGTCGAGTTTTAAAATTATGTAGTCGTTCAACCCAATTAGCTGGTAGTAGCAATTTTGAATCATGTTAACTCCGAGAGTTGATTAAGTGTAGAAAGTGCTACAGTATGATTAAAGTTAGGATTGCAACAGTATGTCTTTATCAGAGTTCAGTGCATCTATTCATCCATTTATTAGCTATTAGCTTTACTCGCTTCTTTCTTGTCGGATCACGGGGGTCACTTGTGCCCATATCCAGCAGTCACTGTGTGAGAGGTAGGGGGAGACACCTTGGACAGGGCTCCTGTCTAGTAAGTAGTAGTTTATTTTATTATATATATATGTGTATGTGTGTGTGTGTGTGTGTGTGTGTGTGTGTGTGTGTGTGCATGCGTGCGTGCGTGTGTGTTTATATATATATATATACTGTTGCAGATCACGGAGTATACGGTATGCATGTATAAAGATGTTATAAACCTTTCCCACACTCTTGCAATATTCTAAACAATGTTTTTAATATCTAAACGCTCTAAAAGAGCACAGCATGTCATGATTTCAGCTCTCTTCCACGGCTGCACTCTGCACTCTTGGCCACACCCACTTCTCCACTGCAGAACAGAGATCGACAGAGGAGGAGGGAGGAGGTGCTGCAAGAGGAATTTTCTCCTGCAGTGTGGGCAACACCGGTGCAGCAGGTCCATCCACCATATGTACCAAATGTGGTGCGAATGACAAATAAAGAAACTCAGACTCTGTATTGACATTAAAATGCAGCTATGTGGTCCATCAGTACAGTTTTGGGAAAAGGATGAGCGACATGATGAAATAGAGCCACATCATGTAATCTTACATCAAATGATTACTTACAGTACAGCTGCCAGAGACCACCTGTGGTGTAAACCCTAATAATAAAAGATAAGACTTTACAACTAAGTAATTACGAAGTAAATGCTAGCTTTCCAACCAACTGCTGCATTTGTTTGCTCAACCTTTTGGGATCTAGATGTAGAGGATTTACAGCTTTTATTGTCACAGTTGTGGTGAAAACTACAGGTTACTAAATCCTGAGTTGACACCTCTTTTGGGGCTTTTGCACTGCTCTTACTCAGCCCCAACTCTACTCAGCCCTCCACGGAAAAATCGTTATTCCACAAGTACTTTTTAGCTGATTCAGGACCTTGTTTTGTCCTTGCTTCTCTGGTGGGACCGTATAAGCCGAGTCGGGACTGAAACGTGAAAGCAGGGCACTGACTGGTCAGGGGGAGGAGTCACTGGATCTCAGAAACGTTTCACTGATCCGCCATTTGCAATTTCTCGGAATGTGGAGCAGCGGCTGGATCTATTTTTTAAGATTTTTAAAACAATAAAAACAACAACATGTTTAATGCTGAAGTTCAGGCGTTTTTTGTGTTTGGTGACTGATGACAAAATTCTGGAAAGCCGAGTCACCGTCGAGGATCATACGAGCTGCCGACCCGTTGAAGCACGTGAGACCGGACCCTGAGCCCCGGCCTCGCGTGCTCACAAAGGCCTGATTCCGAGCCTTGGCAGGCGGGAGGACCGGGACAGCGGGTAGAAACTTTTCTTTTTTTTTTACATTTCATGTATAAAAAAAAAATAAGTTTTTTTTTTTTTTTTAAATCAGTGAAGAATAAAAATAAATAAACGGCGCTGACTTTATCATGAAATCCTGTTTTCACTTTGACTTTATAATATAACCTGTTGGGCAGAACGGTGGTGTAACCGGTAGAGCTGCTGCCTCTCAGCGAGCAGGTTCAAATCCCGGTCCGGGGGCCTTTCTGAGTGGAGTTTGCATGTTCTCTCCGTGCATGAGTGAGTTTTCTGCAGGTACTCCGGTTTCCTCCCACACAGACCAAAAACATGCATGTTAGGCTGATTGGTAACTCAAAATTGTCTCTAGTTGTGAGTGAGAGAGTGAATGTTTGTTTGTCTCATTTGTCTCTATGTGTCCCTGTGATGGATTTGTGACCTGTCCAGAGCCCCGCCCCTTACACAGTGATTGTTGGACATGGGCACCGGCGACCCCCGTGACCCAAAATGGAAGAAGCATGTAAAACATAATGAATGGATGAATATAACCTCTTAATTAAAGTTAACTCAGCAGAAAAATCATAAAAAGACAAAATTATTGGATCTCTCAGGAATATTTCCCCCAGACATGTTTAAAGAAGAGATACAGCCTTTAGTTCAACTTTATTCTAACCCACAAATCACTTAACAAGAATTAAACTTTAAATCACTGTTTGATTGTTCCTATCTCTTCAAATGAGGATTGCCAACTTTTTTTCTTATTTTATAGACAAAGTCAGTAAGGTGAGAAATAACACTGATCATCACTTAAATCACTAAAATAAAATCTGTATACAAGAAACAAAATCACATATAAAAAATGAGCGCAAATACATCAAATGATGAAGAAAAATATGGAATTTCAACTATAAATGTTTTTGTCGAATCTGCTTCATCAGTTTATATAGCGCCAAGTCACAGCAGAAGTCATCTCAGGGCACTGAACAGAAATATTCACAAATAAAATAAGTTAACAGAAACATTCTTATTTAAAAATAATAATTTAACATTATTTATCTGAGGAGCAGACTGCTTTGAGTTTAACACATCGCAGACCTTTCACTTGGTGAACTACAGTTCATTAAAAGGTCATTAGCAGGATTTTGGACTCTGGGACACGCCTCCAGAAGTGCGGTGCAAATCCAGGCTGATCTGAGCAGAGTAGGAGCGACGGAAAAGTGGCATTTGTCTGATTCGAGCCTGTTTTTCTCTCAAAGAAGTATTGTTTCTCTATCAATATATCAGTTTAATACAAAGTGGATGGAGATAAAACCACCCTCTTCAGCGAACACTACTTCCCAACATGCTCATATTTGACAAGACTAATTCCCGCAAGGAGCTTGTGGGAATCCAAGGAGTTATTTTTGTAGTGATTCTTAACCTCCTGCCTTTTACTCCATGTGTCTTTTCTTCCATCTGAGCTGTACGAGAGGCTATGTGCAAAAGCTTTTTGATTGTGTTCTCTTTATCCGTGGTTTCCAGCCACAAAGGAGCACACAAATCAATAATATGTTTAACATACTCACTCAGCTTTTTAAAGCCTGCAGCGAACAAGCCCCTCACCATCGACCCCCTAACCCCACCTGCTGGCGTAGATCAAAAGACTTGCACCCCCTCATCACATGACCGCTTTATAAGACACTCACAGGAGGTCCTCCTCTCAACAGGCCGCCACCCACTTCCTGCTCAGCTGCTGCTTGCTGAGGTGAACCATCGCCATGGGCAACGGAGCAAAAGAGAAGGAGGAGGACCGGGGAGAAAGGAGTTGTGAATAGATGTGAGAAGAGGGCATGAAATCGATGAGGCCATGCAACAGCTTTGTGGCTCCTGTGCCCACACACTGAGATAAAGATGCAGACGAACACACACACACTCAAAGTAGAGAGCGAGACCTGGTATTTACAATTGCCAACAATCTTGTCCATATTACAAGAACGAGCGAGAATGATACGTGCGTTCTTCCCGCACAAGTTAAATGTTTCATCTATTTTTAGACGGCACAAATTCATCTTCTCCACCTCCGCCGACATGGATATGAGTTTTAACTTTAATTCTCCCATAATTAAAGCAGAGCGTCGGCATTCCGTGCAGGAGGTTTCAAGAGTTCCGTTTTTTTCACTGAGGCACCGTCGCAAAAGGTCTTGTGCTCCTTTTAAATGTCACTCTGCTAAAACAGGGTCGCATTAAGGCGGCAGGATGACTGTGATATTTAACACGCAGAGAAATTAGAGTGGCTGTGAGAACACAATGCTTTTCAACCTCGCAGCCAAGGATGTATTTATAAAGACTCATCTGTGGCGGCGGCTAATACCCGACTGAATAAAAATGTCTGGAAAAGTCACCAAACAGGCCCTTGACAGATAAGCTCATCATAAGTTTCAGGAATCAGTCTGTGCCGGAGATGAATTTAAACTGATTCAATGAAGGTTGAACCACTTTGTTTTACCGTTTTTTTGTTATTGACAAAGAAAAAAAGTCGCTATGTTACACAGTAATATGTAATAATCATTAACTTAAAGTTTGCAGAGGACGGAGTGACATGGAGGAAGATGACTTGCGGTGGTGACCCCTGAAGAGGGAAAAGCTGAAAGAAGATTAATATTAACTTAAAATTTGTATGGTGGCTGTGGTAGCTTGGTGGTCAGTGCTGAGGTTGCAGGTTTGAGCCCAGGTTGTCAGGGACGGCATCTGGTGGAAAACATTTGCCAAATCTTTCATGCGAGCTCACTCGCTGTGGCAATCCCAGAAGAAGGAAGTAGCTGAAAGAAACTTACTATTAAATTTTAGTTAGATGGATGGATAGATGGTGCCACTTTACCCAAGCGAAATGAAGCTGTTTTCACCATTAAATAAACACATAATAAACGTGACAGGTTTGCAGTGACACATAATATATGCAATTTATACGCCAAAGTGACTTATACGCCGGAAAATACGGTAGTTCAGTCAGGTCATCTGGACAGTTTCTTTTTTTTTCATTTTTGTTGAAATATTTTGACCTTAATCCAAAGAACTTCATTTGTCTGAGGAGCCACAACAAACTGAGTCCCACAAGCAGCACTCACATAGTGGACCAACCAGTTGGCTGGTGTTGCTTTGTTTAATGATGGACGATTTCTTTTCACAAAGATGGCCTCCTTTACTCCTCTCTCAAACCATCGTTCCTCTCTGTCCAGGATGTGAACATCTTCATCCTTGAAAGAGTGACCGCTGGCCTGGAGATGAGTGTAGACCGCAGAGCCCTGGTCTGATGATGTTGATCTTCTGTGCTGGGCCATCCTTTTGGCCAGTGGCTGTTTAGTTTCCCCGATGTAAGACTGATCACAGCCCTCCTGACACTGAACAGCATACACAATATTACTCTGTTTGTGCCGGGGGACTGGATCTTTGGGATGAACCAGTCTTTGCCGTAATCGCAGTATTTTGGGGTTTAAAAGCCACTGGGACGTTATGTTTAGAAAATAAACGTCTCAGTTTCTCTGATACTCCCTCAACATACAGAATGACCACTGGTCTTGGTCTGGGTTCCTCCTTTTCACCTGATGGCTGACTGGAGTCCTGTTTGGGTTTCTTCTCTGCTTTCAGGAAGGCCCAGTTAGGATATCCATATTGCTTTAGAGCCTGTCTTGTGTAGGATTTCTCCTTCTGCCTGGCTCCTGAGTTAGTGGGGATGCTGTCTGCTCTGTGATACAGAGTCCTGATGACTCCTAACTTGTGCTCCAAAGGGTGATGGGAGTCAAACTGCAAATACTGGTCTGTGTGGGTGGGTTTGCGGTACACCTCGGTTTGCAAATGTCCTCTATCAGAGACTGAGACCTCACAGTCCAAGAAAGCCAACCTGCCATTTTTTACATCTTCTCGTGTGAACTTGATGTATTTATCCACAGAGTTGATGTGGTCAGTAAAATGTTGGACTTCCTGAGATTTAATTTTAACCCAGGTGTCGTCAACATACCTGAACCAATGACTTGGTGGTGTCCCTGAAAAGGACGTCAAGGCTCTCTTTTCTACCTCCTCCATGTACAGGTTGGCAACAATAGGAGAAACTGGAGACCCCATAGCACACCCATGTTTCTGCCTATAATATTGCTCCCCATATGTGAAGTAGGTTGACTTCAGGCACAGTTTCAAGAGTTGACACAGTTGTTCTGTGGAATGTGTGGTCCTGCTGCTCAGAGTGGTGTCTGATTTTAATTTTAAACTGACCACCTCTACTGCATCATCAACAGGAATGCACGTAAAGAGTGATGTGACATCAAAAGAGACCATTGTTTCATCAGTCTCCATGATGACATCCCTCACCTTATCCACAAAGTCCATGGTGTTCTGTATGTGGTGTTCTGAGCTGCCAACTAAAGGGATGAGTACAGACGCCAGATATTTGGAAACATTGTAAGTGACAGAGTTAACCATGCTAACAATAGGTCTTAAAGGTACACCTTGTTTGTGGATTTTAGGTAAACCATGTCAAAAAGGGGCTGTCAAAAAGGTTTCTGAACCATTAAGATACCAAATTTTGTACACTTTAAGATGGCTTTTTTCCTCAAATTTCACTTTATTTAAATTAAAAGCTTTCAGTCTCCTCACCTTTACTGTATGTCCAACACTATAAATCCTTTGCACTGCACACTTACAAGACATATTTTACAACTAAATTAGCTAAAGACTGTTTAACTGGAATTTAAATTAATGAGGCAGTAGGCTAAATAATAGTGGGGGGGGGGGGGGTTATCTCTTCTTTTAAAAATTATTTTATTCATTTCAACTCCTCTAGCTGTTTAATTACATATCTCTATTGCTGGCAAGTCCCTGGTTTGGTAGCTTTTAAATGTGCATTTATTATTGGGAGTCTTTAACCATCACTACAATTCTGCTGCAGAAATGCTCAGCCATGACAATGGCTTGTTTTGAGTGTTGCATGTGAACATATTAGGTTAAAATGTAATTAAATTTTGGGTCAAAAGCAAACGCTTTGCCAATTTAGTGGCCCATCAGTAACATCCTCATCTCTATTTTGCAATATAGGAAGTACTTTTTGATTTACAGCAATTTATACTTTATTTATGCAAAAATCAAGTATTTAGTCAAGATATGTAAAATAATTCACCGTTGCACATATAAGTTCATGCTATGTGTCATGGCTTAAAATGGATGCAAATTCAATACGTTCGATGTGATTTATGTGTGCCATTCCTTTAAGTACCATATTTAATTTGAACATCAGTAGGAGCTAAAGGCAGTGATAGAAGCATTCTGGTAGGTTCATAACAAAAGTTCCTGCAACAAATGAGCAAATAGATTTTTTTTTTATGCTCAAAACAAGGATAAATTCAGAAATGCCAAATGCAGATAAAAATGTGTCCTATAGGTTAAAACTTGCATACAAAAATGTTTAAGTTCAGTCTAAAGCAGGGGTGTCCAAAGTACGGCCCGTGGGCCATTTGAGGCACTTGGAGTGATTTTGTGTGGCCCACAACTGCAGTTTAAGAATGGTATTATTTTGGTCAGCAGGCTTAGGAGATTGACGCAGACTTTCTGCAAATTTGTTGATAATCCTTTTTTATATATAATATTTAGGTTTAACAGCAAAACAGATGAAAAAAATCTCAAAATTAGCAATTTTAAGCAAAATACAAACTTTTGACAGTAATGACATTTTTTATTTTCACTTCATGGTACAAAGCACCACAAACCTTTACAGATTCCTATCAAAAAGGAGGCTTTTGGATAATTACTCATAAAACTTGGCTAAATATAACAAAAGTGGAATCATCTGCATACGAGTTGATCAACTTTATCAAACCTTCTATGAATCTGTTGTAGCGACTGACAGCTGGATGATTTTTCAGAACTTCGATCAGCCTTTTGGGCCGATGGACCCCCTTTTAAAAGGACTCTTACTCAAATTACGGTTTTGTTGCTGAGAACAAACCAAAATGAACTTTCCAAACACAAGATACCAACAAACACAGACACAACAAATCAAATAAATTCTATCATTTTAAATATATATATATATATATATATATATATATATATATATATATATATAAGTTTAGTGTTTATGAGGCTTTTAATTTTTTGGATCTACAACAATTTAAAACACTTTCTCCACTGCAATTACCATATTTTCCAGCGGACACGTTGCTCCGCCATTTAAGTTGCATCAGTCCATATTTGTCTAATAAATTGGGAAAATCCATAAATATGTTTCTTCGCTGTATACGTTGCATCTATTATGCGTCACCGCTGACAACCTGGAAATGTGGGCCAAACCCGGAAGTGTGGACCAGTGTTGTGCCAAAAGCCGATGGGCTGCCAAATGGTGGCTGCGGGAGCGTGCACGGGAGGACTTTAACAAGAATTTAACAAGATTAACACTTAAAAACAATTATTTATTTGCTCAAAATTATAGTAAAGGTGTGTCTCAATCTAACTTTTGCTTAAGAAATACACTTTGACGGTCAAGTCAGCTGTATTTCAAAATCCGATTTGCAGAAGCGGTGGGTACGCGCAGAGGGATGAGCCTCTACATTTCTTCAAAATGTAACAAGATTAACACTTAGAAACAATTTCTCGTTTGCTCGAAATTATAGTAAATGTGTATCTCAGTGTAACGTTTGCTTAATAAATACACTTTGATGGTCAAATCCACTGTATTTCAAAAGCCAATACGCGGAAGTAAACGCGTGCACGTGACAAGTCGCTGTGCAAATTTATCAAGACAGGCACCTAAAAACAATTATTTGTTTGCTCGAAATTATATCAAAGGTGTGTCTCAGTCTAACATTTGCTTAATAAATGCACTTTAATGGTCAAATCAGCGGCATTTCGGCTGGGGCAGTGCAGCTGTTTTGACGGCTCCAAGCAGCGAGCAGAATGAAGGTGGGGAGATGATGGCAGGCCGATTGAATCATTAATATCTGCTTAAGATTCTCAGTCATCCAGGACATGGTCAATAAAAAATAAAAAAAATAAAAATAAAGACAAAAACAATAAAGTACCAATACAGTAAATAAAGTCCAGTTGTTATTGTCTTGAACTATTTTGAATTTGTCATTTTAGCCACGTTTACCTATTATATGATGCAACAGCATGCCATACTGATACTACTACTCTGCTGCCATCAAGTGACTGAAAGTGGTACTGCTAAAAAAAAAAATCTGTCAGAATGAATGAAAATGGTTATATCTCAGCCAAAAAATGGTTTATAAATATGGGGAAAAAAAATCCATAAATACAATGCTCCGGCCTATAAGTCGTAGGGCATGTAAATTATGAAAAAAAAAATACTGTGGCTTATACGCTGGAAAATATGGTACTAAACTTTTGTTCTGTTTCCCAAAATATTATCAACGTTGTTGTTGAGAGATAAATTCACATTTTTGTGGCGCATGAGTCCTTTCATCTTGATTGTTTTTGTTTTGGTACAGATATGAAAAAGTTTGGACACCCCTGACCTAAAGTCACAGAGTATGAGACAAGAAACAAGTTGAAGTCATTAACGAAACTATACATTTCTAACCTGCTTGATTTTTCCCCATCCCATTCTACTAAATGCTGTGGCCAGCCAGTCAGAACAACAGCCACTACGTGGTCAGGGCACCCCAGCGGCCACTCAGTGGTGGATGGGTTTTACCTCTTCAGCCATGCAGTTTCAGCTCAAGCCTCTGCGGTGTGGAAGGGAGATGAGCACAACTGCACAAGAGCCTCCATTACGGCTCCAGCACAAGAGGCATGCTCCATTATGGCTTTCACATAAGGGCCTTCATTCGGGCTCTTAGTCATTCTAATGAGCTGTGCTTTGCAGCTCCGTAGAGCCTCTGACTTGGTCGGTGCCGAGGCCTCATGTAACAGCTCCCACGCGAATTCCAGCAGCCCCTAATGCAGAGGAGCGCTCAATGAGGATTGTGATTTTTTTTTCCTGTAATTGTGAAGCTTCAGAGGGCTCTTATGCAGAGCTTTAATGGCACCTAATGGAATCTCATCACAGAACATGAGAGAAAAAAAGGACAAAGGGAAAACACTGACTAATGTCTTCACGTACTTTAGCTGTAATATTTGCCTTTAATTCTGCAAAAGCAATTACTTCTTTGAATGATGTATCAAATACTAAAATGTGCATAGTTGTTTCCATGTGGATATTTATTTCCATTTAGTCATTAAATGTGCACAGAGTTCCTGGATTCTGTATTATTGCGTGCGTTATGGTGTTGGAACTACTAACTGAATGCAATAATTCAACCAGTGTAGCAATACATTTTAACATCAAAGTAAGGATGCACCAGTTGATTGGCTTGTGACAAAGCTTGGCCAGTTTTAAACTTTATCAATGGCTGGAAGAACAGGTAATTTAAAATGTGCTTTTCCCAGTCAGTTGAAGGCTCTTGGTGGCTCAGCATGTCTGCAGCAAAAATGCATGCATTACAAAGCACATCTTATGTTTTTTTTTTTTTTTAACTTCAAAAAATCCAATAAAAACCAGTTATAATATGTATATGTTAACAATTATTGCAACAAAGTACAATGATCCTAAATACATGTTGATTTTCCATAAAGGTACAGAACAGCTGCTCCCTGTTTAATATCACCATTTAGCAATTTCAATGATTTTATTTTTTGCAGATAATGGCTGAGATTTATAATGTTTTATTCAGCCATGTGGATGGAAGATGATATATTTCTCCTTTATTTATACAGGTTAATCCCAATAAAGCTTACGTTAACACTCACACCCCCCTCCTAAAAAAAATATATAAAAAAATCTACGGTTGTATGAAATTTACCATCATTTTTTCCTTTGTTTTCCAAATTTCATATTTTCCCATTTTATTTTTTCAAAATGCCATGTTCCATAAACAAACTGGAGGTTTTTTTTTGTTTGTTTGTTTGTTTTTTTACCAAAGTATGATTTGGTATATTATTGATTTATTTAATTTTTACCAGTTTGGTGTTTCATGTATATGATAAAGTATTAATTTCAACAAACCAATAGAAAAATATTCAAGAACGGAATTAAACTTGACAGTCTGCGAAAATTCTAGCGTAAGCGTTTCAGTTCCACATAACCTCCAATGATTTGTTTAAGCATTTTAAAATGTGCTAGAAATGTATGTTTTTATTTAAAATATTTCTTATTAAATTCCCTCGCACGTTATATGATGCATATAAGTGAAGAAACAGTGCTTCACAAATTAACTTAAAACTCACATTTTATAGATTAAATATTGGCAGCGCGCTGGCACGCTTATCTTACAGGAGAAGCTGAAACAGGATACTGGGCCAGAATGAGACAAGGCAAGATTTTAACAATACTTTTAGGAATAAAGCTTGCGACACACTCCAGCCTTTCTTTTGTCTGATTTCTCACGAGTCTGTAGATCTCAGAACAGCGCTTCAGCTATTCATGACCTTTTAACTTCTCAATTAATCTGCGTGACATTTGAACTCAAGGGGGTAAAACTCTTTTTTTTTTTTTTTTTACAAGAGGCTAAATCTAAAAACATGATGAAAATAACTGAGCTCAGAGGGATTCAAGATGGGTTGCAGACATAATAAGGCTGGCTACTTTGTAAGAAAAAAAATGTTAGGGTGCGCTCAGTTCGGTTCGGTAGGTGGGGCACTCGGTTCTGTTGACAGGGCGGGGCGCTCTGCTTGTGTAATAGGGGAAGCACTGCAGAGGTTTATTTCAGGAGCAGCAGGATACATTTAGCAGCAGACGGACAAAAAAATACTCTCTACCACTGTAAATTAACTTTTTTTTTAACTCTCCCCAATCAAGGAAATGCATTCAGACAAAAAAACTAAAACAAACTTGGGTTTTCTGTCATGCCTGAAAGCATTCAGTGTGTGACAGAGAGGAAAAAGAATAGAGACTATAATATTGTGTGAAGCGAAAGAAGACGTCAAGAGGATCCAAAGGTTGACACACTGACAGCTGTCTGTGATTCACTTGTAAGTCCCTGTGAGAACACACACACCTCAAAAGCATGCTGGCATCACACGTGCTTAAGGGGGTGGGGGAATGACAGCACAGTGCGCTGAATTTACATTAATAAGACTTCTTGTTGTTGTTTTTTTGTCATTTAGACAAGAGATCTTTGAAGCATTTATTTAATTATTATCTTATTTATTCATTTACTCAGTCAGTCATGTTTTTTTGTTTCCCTATGGCTGAGAAGCAGTGTTATTTCATTGAGCTACCAGATGGTTGAGAGTTTAATTAACTTCAAAAGCAATAAATGGTGAGCTAGCCAAAAGTACTAATACACACAGAAAAGCACACATTATTAGATGCTTTTGCAAAAGTCCTGTGCAAGCACAAAAACATGTCACCCACAGCCAGTTATTAGTTCACATAGCACAGAATTCTGACAAAATAAGTGGTCATTATGGGCTGTTTATGCACATTTCCATCCTTATTATGGATGTGCTTTCTGAGCTTCCCACGCTAAAAAGCCAATACAGTGAAGGGGCTCTTTGGGGTGGCGATGGTGGGTTTACCAGACTATACGCCACACCCTGCTGATTGGATTATACTGGCCCCTTGGGGACAATAAAATACCTTATCTTCATCTCTTCCCACATTGTGAATATACTGCTGAACACAACCATTTTTCCTCTATAATGACATTATTTTGATTGATGAAGCAACAGTAGAGACCCATCAGCTCAGATTAGGCATGGTAATCAGATGGCACCGGTTTATAGTAATATGAACGGCAGAGGGCAAAAAGCCTTTAAC
Organism: Nematolebias whitei; assembly: GCF_014905685.2. Taxonomy (NCBI): domain Eukaryota; kingdom Metazoa; phylum Chordata; class Actinopteri; order Cyprinodontiformes; family Rivulidae; genus Nematolebias; species Nematolebias whitei. The sequence goes on along the minus strand of NC_056519.1, from coordinate 20,216,518 downwards.
CCAGATTTGAAGGGGTCAGACAGCTTTTACAAGTTCTGATACATTTTACAATTTTTATTTTTTTTTTGCATCTATTCACACATGGTGCTGATCAAAAAGATGATAAAATTCAAAATTGTATTGAAAATAATAATTTAAAGCTTTCTCTGGTAATTCCCACCTTATCATGGTGGAGGAGTTTGTGTGCCTGAATGATCCTAGGAGCAATGCTGTTGGGGGCAATTGTAATGGCCCCGGTAGGATCTCCCAAGGCAGATTGATCCTAGGTGACACACCAGAAATAAAGCGATTCCAAAAACTCTTATGGACAGAAAGCAGCAAGAAGCTCAGTGTTCCTTGCCCAGATGTGGGTTATCTGGGCCAGACCTGAGAGAGGGGTTTGTTGGGGAGCGCCTGGTGACTGGGTCTCTACCCATGTTGCGTGGTCGGGCTCAGCCTGAACAAGCAGCATGGGTTTGTGCTTGATGGGCGAGCCAGGTCGGTCTGAGGCTTTTGATATAATTTTACGAATCGTACAACACAAATAAAACTAAATTAGAATGCACAATATAAAATTGTGTTAATCTATTTGTATAGGAGAAGGTAGTAAGTTTACTATGGTGAGAGGATGAGGAAAGAAAAAAGAATGCAGCTCTTCAACAGACTGTGAACAGAAAGTAGTGCTGCAGCTGGCACATTGCAATAATTGTGCATGTCGGCTCGGGCTTCTATGGTACGATTTTACGAATCATATAGCACATAGCAAACTAAATAAGAATGCACAATATACAATTGTGTTAATCTACTTGTTGAGGAGGATGCAGGTCCAACTGGCCAATTGAAAGAGGTAAAAAAAAAATGTCCAGTTAAGCTCAGATGGATCACCGGCCGAGCTCATCTCGGCACCCTGCTGTCATCTGTGGTGAAGGAGGTAGCAGCATCTACAAAAGCCCAAGCAAGCATTGAGTTAAATTAAAATAGCCTTGTTTTATAATTTTTGCTCTAAAAATATTTTTGTTCATCTGTACAATAGCCTATCTTTAGAGTTGATTTTTTGAGGTTATTTGTTTTGTATGTTAATATCCATTTGGTGAAACAAGAAGTCTTGTATCTTCCTTTTTTTTTAAAATATGTTTTGAACATATTGTGTCAAACTGATTTGCTTACAAAAGCAGTAAAAAATTAATTAAAAGCAGAAAAAGCTTAATTTAAAAAAATGTAGGTTTTTTTCGGGTTTGGGCCTGTAATTATAGTTAAATGATCGGGTTGGGTTGGATTTGGGAAAAAACCTATGGGCCCGGGTCGAGACGGATTTTTTTGGCCCGAATACAACTCTAGTCCACCACCTGCAGGAAGGGTGATGCGAGTTGGGTCCATGACACCGTGGGCAGTAGCTGATTGCAGGGGCCTTGGCACTCTGATCCTGGCTTACCAAAACTGGCTCTTGGGATATGGAACATAACCTCTCTGGTGGAGAAGGAGCTTACGCTTGTACATGCCATTGAGAAGTACAAACTAGATATACTTGGGCTCACCTCGACACACACCATGGGCTCCAGAACCAATCTCCTTGAGAGGGAGCAAACCTTTATCCACTCTGGATTTGCCTGTGGTGAGAAGCGTCAAGCTGGTGTGGGTCTACCCTTAGTCCCCTGGCTTGGTACATGTGTGTCACAGTTTTCACTGGTAGATGAGAGGATAGCTTCCCTGTGCCTAAGGGTGAGAGGAGGGGCTCTGATGGATTTTGTGCCAACATGCCAAATGGCAGAGTATCCAGCAACCTTGGAGTCCTTAGCGGAGGTGCTGGTAAGGGCTCCAGCTGGGGATTTAGTTTTTCTGCTTGGGGACTTCAATGCCGATGTGAGAAACAATAGTGTGAACTGGAGGGCGTGATTGGAAAGAACGTCCTCTCTGATCAGAACCCGAGCAGCATTCTGTTATTGTACTTCTGTGTTAATCAAGATTTGTCTATCATGAAAACCATGTTTGAACATAAGGTTGCCCATAAATTAATTCAACCTTTATTTAGACACATAAATCACAATGAGCCTAGAAGACTCATTTACAAGTGAGATCTGTTTAGACAGACATAAAAAGTAATGAAACTGGACACATGTAGGAATTGGAGGCAAAAAAATTCCTATCAGACTCTTTCTTCTTGGCTGAGAAGAAAAACTCTGATATTAAATTAAAAAAAAACTTGCACAAACAGCACATAGTGACAAAGACATTCCGCAGAGGGGGGAGATGATGAGAGCAGTGAGCAATGTCCATGGATGCTCTCAAGGGCACTAAGAGTTTGACACTAGGATGTCCTTGGTCATAGATTGATGATTGACTTTGTAGTTGTGCCGTCTGATTTGTGGCTGTTTGTTTTGGACACTTGGGTGAAGAGAAGAGCTGAGCTGTCAACGGATCATCACCACCTGGTAGTGAGATGAATCATATGAGGGGGAAGATGCTGGACAGACTAAGTAGATCCAAATGTGTAACTAGGGTTTGCTGGGAACACCTGACAAAAGAACATGCCAGAAAGATCTTCAACTCACACTTATGGGAAAGCTTGAAGCACATACCAGGTGAGGCAGGGGACATTGAGTCTGAGTGGGCCATGGTCCATGCCTCAATTGTTGAGGTGTCAGTCTTGAACTATAGCCGCAAGGTTGTCAGTGCTTCCTGTGGTGGTCATCCTTGAAGTCGATGGTGGTCACCCCTGGTTAGGGAGGCTGCCAAGCTGAAGAAGGAGTCTAGTCGGGCCTTGTTGGTTGGACTCTGGAGACCGCTGAGGAGTACTGCACGGCCAAGTGGGTCGCAACGTTGGCTGTTGCTGAGGCAAAAGCTCAATTGTGGGAGGAGTTTGTTGAGACCTTGCATATAGAGTCTAGATCGACTCCAAGGAAATTCTGGCAAACCATCAGGTAGCTGAGGAGAGGAAAGCACTGCTTTACTAACACTGTGTTCAGTGAATGTGGGGTGCTGTTGACGTAATCCAGTGATGTCATCAGGAGGTGAGAGGAACTCTCTGATCTTCTCAATCCCACTGGAACATCTTCCATGGAGGAAGTTGAGTTGTGGGACAGGGCTCCAGGGCTGTTCAGTTCCTATACAAGCGGTGAGAGAGTTTTGTTTGCATTAACTGCAGTAAGTCGTACCCCATCAGGGTTAGAGTTGGAGTTCTCCAAGGCTGCCAGATGTCACTGATTTTGTTCATAACTTTCATGGACAGAAATTCTCCATGCAGCCAAGGGGTGTAGTGAGTCCAGTTTGGTGGATTAAGGATTCTTCCTCTGATATTTGCAGATCATGTGGTACTGGTGGCATGACTGTGCTGAAATCTTCAACTTTCCTGGAGTGGTTTGCAGCCAAGTGTGAAGCGGCTTGGATGAGAATCAGCATTTCAAATCTGAGGCCCTGGTCCTCAGTCTAAAAGGGTGGATTGCTCTCTTTGAGTTGAGGGTGAGGTTCTGTCTCAAGTGGAAGAATTCAAGTTTATTTGGGTTTTGTTCACGAGTGAGGGGAGAATGGAGCATAAGATTGACATACGGATTGGTCTGGTGTCTGCAGTACTGCTCACTCTGTGCTAGTCTGTTTTGGTAAAGATGGAGCTGAGCTGTAAGTCAAAGCTCTCTGTTTATTTGTAGGTCTATGGTCCTATTCTCACCTACGACCATAACATTTGTGTAGTGACTGAAAGAACAAGGATTCAAGCATTTTTATTTTCATACAAGCTCACATTTGCATGTTTATGGTATGAAATTTGGTCTCAGGTCCCAGATGAAGAAGCCTAACAATTAACAAATAAATAAATACAGAATAGTTTAAATATATATATATATATATATATATATATATATATACACACACACACACGTGTGTGTGTGTGTCAGTGCGCGCATAAATAAATTAAGTTTAAAAAAAGTAAGATGTAAGAACAAGATTGCAGATGCAGTTGAAACAAGTTTCTTCCACAAGGTCTCTGGACTCTCCCTTAGAGACAGGGTAAGAAGTTCAGATATCCGAGAGAGACTTGGAGTAGAGCTACTGCTCCTCCACATCGAGAGGTGCCAGTTGATGTGGTTCGAGCATCTGATAAGGATGCTCACCAGGTGTCTTTCTAGGAAGGTGCTTCGGGCATGTCCAACTGGGAGGAGACCCTAGGGAAGACCCGAGACATGCTAGAGAGACTGTCTCTCAGTTGGTCTGGGAACACCTTGGAATCCTCTCAGAAGTGCTAGAAGTGGTGACTGTGGAAAGAGATGTCTGGGCCTCCCTGCTCAAGATGCTGCCCACACGACCCAACATTGTAACATGTGGAAAATGATGGATGGACGGACGGACGGACAGACAGACGCATGGATGGATAATCCTTTAAAGCACCTAGTATCCATTCACAAAGCCCTACAATTGGCCACTTAATCAGCTAAGGTTCCTTTATATTTTTTAAATTTTATTTCATGTAACTGAATTTATTTTTTAAAGATGTCTTCCTGCTTATAAAAGCAAAAACGTATTACACATCAATAAGCAAAAGAATGAACTGGAAAATTTTTAACTTGGCTTTTGCTAAGGTATGCTGACACTCTATGAAAACAATGCATTTTTAGTACTCGCCAAATAAATTTTCCCATTTATTTTCCATGTGCCCAACATGCTGACTTGTACCATCACCATGCTCTATACATCTGCCTGGCTCTACTTTCTACAATTGCATTGCAATGAAGCGACATGCTAGAAGATCAGCACAGAATCAAAGCCACAGACTATTTCACTTGCGCACTAAAGGCTGACCCATACTTGGTCGTACTTCACTCCGTAGAGAACGCGCGTACCCGAGGCAGACTAAACGGGGTCTCTAAGTGAATGTCCACAAGCCATGTCTGTACAAAGATCAATTTTTACGTACGCGGACTCGGTGTCGCACAATAAACTGCCCGGCGACGGACTGTTTTGTGTGCAACACAAATGCATTAAATTTCCCTTCTTCATCCCTGGTCTAGTTGAATGACTTTTCTCTTCTTTTGTTTTTTGCCAAGAGGCAAGCAATCTATTCCTCCTCATCCGTTGATGCCACGACTGAAATTGTGAGAAATGAAGGAATTTGTCACAAGAGAATTAAAATCAGGTCCAGCGTAACTGCGGGAGGGTCTGATGTGTGGGCTGCAGAGCCAGCACTCCCTGTTTTATTTTTTTTTAGATTTTTTTGTTAACAACATATAAACACAGAACACCGCTGCCCTGCTCATGGGCTGCCAGCTGCCTCTACCCCTGGGCCACTGGCAACTCTCGTTTTTTTTTTTTTTTTTTTTGTGACCTGTCAATCAATCCAGTAAGCATGTCTGCAAATGACTAATCGACAACCTCAATTTATCCCAAAGATAGACGTCCCTTGTCTGCAGTGCTGGGCTGCAGCCCATCAGGGTGTATGCTCGAGCAATTGGGGATTAGGTTCTTGCTCAGAGACACCACGACATGTGGGAATGGCTGGGAGTTGAACTGCAACTTTCTGTTCCCAGGTCAGCTGCCCTACCTTTACCCAATCTCGAGCCCATTGAAATGGCCATGATGGGTTTGGATTGACTGGAAAATTGTTCATTGAGATTAGATAAAACAATATATAGTTATTAGTAATGTGATATTAATGGTAAAATACCTCTTGTAGGTACAACTCTAGACAGTTACATGGTGGAAACTTGATGTCTCTTCAATTACATTTTGACATTTGAAAGTGAAGATTAACCACCAAACCGCTAAAGTACAAAACAAACAAAAAAAATCAATGGCAAAACTTTCATATCAACATCCACATTAGAAGTAGAAAATGAAGTAATAATAAAGGCAGAATTGTTTCAAACATTGGCAGCACGGTGGCACAATTGGTAGAACTGTTGCCTCTTAACGAGCAAGTTACCCTGGTTCAAATCCCGGTCCAGGTAACTTTCTAGGTGGAGTTAGCATGTTCTCTCCGTGCATGCGTGGGTTTTTGCCGGGTTCTCCGGTTTCCTCCTACAGATGAAAAAAAACATGCATGTTAGGCTGATTGGTAACTCTAAATTGTCCCTAGGTGTGAGTAAATGGTTGTTAGTCTCATTTATCTCTATGTGGCTCTGTGATGGACTTGCGACCTGTTCAGGGTGTACCCGTCTCTTGTACAGTGATAGCTGGACATGGGCACCAGTGACCCCCACGACCCGAAAAGGAAGAAGCGGGTAAAGATAATGAATGGATGGATGGTTTCAAACATTATAAACTTGCAAGAAACAAAGAAAAACATTCGAAAAAAAAAACTAAAATTGGCAGTGTGCTCCAGTCAGCCTCTCTTTACACTATCAAATCAAGTCCCCACTGAACTGAAACAGTTGGTCCATTAAAATCCTTTCAACAAAAGTTTCCTCACTTATTTTGACTCATGCTGTAGGGTGGGAAACCAAATGGCTGCAAAGTGTTTCATATCCAAAATAAATACTTTAGGTCCCTGTTGTCTTTAGAACAATGCCAAAAAATTCTGTCTGTGTTCACCAGTCAATTTTTGAAGACCAAATATGAAAGATGCAAACAAATCTGAACTTAACTAAAGGAAGTTTTAATTTATTTAATTTTATATAGAAGATTATGACATTTTGAGCATTCCCCATTAGATTAGCAAGTATATGTGCTTAAACAGCCTCGGTGAATATAATGTGTATATAACATACCTATTTACTCACGGTCGTCCATTGTTTGCAGGGTAAACAGGACAATGAGAATCTTCAGAAAGCCTGTGGATCAATGTCTTTCCTGTTGAAAATGTCACATCAGTCTGTTCATTAATCTTTTGCTGCCAAACAAAACAAAGAGCTTTGTTAGTTATTGGACCATAAACCATCGCTTTGATAAATAATCCCTTCACTCACAACAAAAGGAAAATTGCTTACTGTACAATTTTCTCAACCTGAAATAGATCCCCCTGTGTCTACCCTTACATTTTTATTAAGATGTATAGAGACCAAGACACAGAAAGTTCCAAGGGTGCATTTTTGTGTTGATAATAATAAATGTCTGCAAGTTTTTTTTATATAATCTTTACAATGTATCTAACAAAATTTCAACATAAATAACCTTTAAATGTGCCACTTAGGTGTTTTAAAATGTTTGGGTGACATTTTGCAACACTGGCAGTTTTACTTGGATGTGCAACATTCAGGTACATGTAGCCACAGGAAATTAAGAGTTTGCATCCTTTATAAAATTGGGGTTTCTGCCATAAGTATTTTTCAAATGAGTACTAAAAGACAAACGTGTTTTCCTATGAATGTCCTACAAATTGTCAGGTATGTGCATCTGGCAGTCTGGCCGTTGCTCAACAGAATCCCTTCAGCTGCTACGCTCTATACGACCTATAGAACGTAACTGAACTGCAGTAAATTAGGAAAATCTTCAGTAAGAAAGCAATAATGATGCAGCTACATTCTCAGTAGTGGTTAAATAGTTTATTTTATTTCTCCTTGCACATTCCCTCCATTCCTCCACATTCGTTCAGTATATCTCACCATGGCACAACTCTCTTGAAGCTCATCTGGATGCAGCTACAGCAGTGATTCTCAAACTGGGGAGCACAACCCCTAACTGCATCATCCAAGTCATTTTGGGCATGATCACTCCTATGTTTATTTTAATGTAAATTTTTTGTCCCAAAAATGCAAACAGAACTAATCTTTAGACACTGTAGCCATTCAATTTGTTTTAATACACCATAGGAAATGGGCTAAATGTTAAGCAATGAGAATGTGGATCCACTCCTTACTGGTCTACCGTTGCATAACTTGGATAGAAATAAGGAATGAAGAGGGGATAAATATGTGGTTATCTGTAAATCAAAGTCGAACTGTCAAAATGATGTTGGCTGAGGTGGGAAAATCACCTCTCACAGCTAGATCTGACCAGGACATTTATAATATGGATCGGCTGATATGCCAGTGGTTGTTCCCAATTGTTTAACCCACTAGAGCACCACTGTCTGAGTGGGTACAACAAAAATGGAAATAAAAAGCCGCTTCAAATAAAACAGACAGAAAACACTGCATCTTACTGTTGAAATTCCAATAAATGGCAAAAGATTCAGTTTTATAAACATTATTATCTGTTGAAAAATGTATCTTTGGTCATGAAAGCCACTCAAAGATTAAAAAAAGGAAAATGTGATTTATATTCCAAAACAGAAAAATAATTTGTGCAAAAATCAATATACTATTAAGCCAAAACATTAAGCCACTAATACTATGATCAAATAAACTCAGCCCTTACAAATAAAAATACACAATATTTATGCAAAAATAACTGTGCTTTTGATTTTAGCACAGATTGAAAAGTGGTGTTCTTTTTAAAGGGTTACACTAAAAATAGACTCATTTGGCACTTTTATTACTGTGATAATGTGGTATAATGTGATCATCGCAATAGTTTTTTTTTTTTAATACTGGTAAAATAAAGGTTATAAAAATAATACTAATAAAAATAAGTCCTTGTTCACTGACCTTTTTAACAAAAAAGTAATTGGACTCTTGTTCAATTTTTATCTATTTTTAAATTATACAAGGGTGATGGGACAGTCCCTTTTTTATTTTTCTAGAAAAGTGCAAGTATTTATTTATTTTGCTCTTTATTTTGTTAAAGAATTAATTTTAAAAACTTCAAATGGCAATCTGGATACAAAATTTTATACAAGTCATTTATTGACAAAGACATTTTAAAATATTTTGTGTAAATCTAGATTTTATATTGCATTTCATTTCTCCCAGTCTCAGTCAAAATTGATTCAGTTTTATTTTAGTTAAACTGAGATATGTGTTTGTACTCATAATACATGTTGAAAGTTAGATGCTTAAGTAATACATCAATAACACTGCTCCACACTGGTTTGTCGTCATTATCTGCATCGTTTTTTGTCTATATTCTGATTTACCTCATATTGTATTTTGCTTTGTGTGTTACCTGTTGTTTTGTCTGTACAGCACTTTGGTTGGCTTTGTAGCTGTTTTAAGTGCTTTATATATAAAGTGCTATGGTATGGTAATAATAAATACCTGTAAAACAGCCATTATGGTGTTGGCTACGGCAGCTATCTTGAAGTTAGTTGACTCCAAATGTTAATTGTAGATGTATATTCAATGATTTTCTGAGAGCATACCTAAATTCAGTGGTTAATCAAGTATTTTTGTAATGGACAGTGTTGATTTTAGTCTTTAGTATTTAATAGACATTTTTGTATTTACTAATGCTTATAAGCTGTGGTGGTCATTGTTAACTGTACTGACTCCAAAAGTTAACCAATTATACATCCAAGGATTATTTCTGAAAGATTAATTTAAAAAGTAGCTATATGTGTTTATATTGTCATTTGTGGATGCAAACACAAATAGTAGAGCCTAACCAATCTATTGGTATGGACAATGTTTTAGGCCGATATAAGTGTTTTATATCCGTGAAAATCGCCCCATTATGTGTTTATGGTATAAACACTTCTGGCCATCAGGCCAGTGGTACAATTGATAATGCATCTGACTACGGCTCAAATAATTTTAGGTTCAACCCTGGCTGGCTCGTAGCATTTGGGGGCTGAGATGAGGTAGAGGTAGGGCAGCCAACGTGGGACCAGAAAGTCGCAGTTTGACTCCCAGCCATTCCCACATGTTGTGGTGTCTCTGAGCAAGACACCTAATCCCTAACTGCTCCCCGGGCACCTACATACCAGTAGCTGCCCACTGCTCCACCTGGATGTATTGCACGTGTGATGGGTTAAATGCAGAGAACTAATTTTGCCATTGTATGGAAGCATACAATGATGACAATGTTGGACTTCCCTTCTATTCTAATTTTCACCCCTAAAATGCTGGAAACAAACCGTAATTTTACAATGTATCCAGCAGAGGGTGAACGCAGACTACTTTCACTTCATGGCCATTCACTTAAGTTTCACTTTCACTTTTAGCACAGCCGAAGCAGTGAACAATACTGTATAATTATTTTGCTGAACAGAGAATGGTGTTCATTTTAATTGATCTGTAAAATAAAATAAAAATAAAACCCCATCACAAATAAATTCTCTTCGATCCTCAAAGCCGCTTGTCATTAGATACATGCCTCTCAAGTTATTAAGCTAATGTTTAAACACCTAACATAGGCTATTGCCTTGTACATTTTATCCCGAACAATAAATCTAACAGACATAAAATATTTCAGTGTTAGTAACGTTATCTTTGTTGTCCTCAATGAAATGCATTGTTTGTCTGAAATCTTCTCTGCAAAGAAAAAAAATGCTGCTGCGGTCAATACTAATTAGACCTTCACCATACATGACTGTTTAGACAATGAACAGGGAAGGGTGTTTCTTTGTTTAATTTCTATTTTTGTAGGAAACTTGATAACTTTATGGTGAATAGTGGAGGATAAAAAATGTAAACGCACATTATGAAGAATGTTTTATGACAAGCGCGTCACTTGTATACCTACTGTGGGACTAGGCATAGCATGTATCTGATTTAGCTTAGCTTCATGGTTACTAACAGCTGCCCTAAATAAACAAGCCCCACTCCATTAGCAGTTTACTATAATCCTTGGGGGTGGACAAAGCTAAAAAAAAATTCTGCCATTATATTGGTTATCGGCATTAGTCCTCCCCTCTTAATAACGATATTGGAGACAGCCAAAATTTCCATATGTGTTGGGCTCTAACACATAGATGACTCATGATGCAGATGACGCTCTATCATTTTATAAGCATAACATATTTAGAAATAGTTGACTCATTTCTCCAGCTAAACAGTTCTGTAACCCATGTATGACCGCAGTGCTATGCTTACAGTGGAGAAAGTCCATCTTTCTTCAGTAAAGACTGCTGAATGCCACGTGTGTTAATGTTAAAGAAAGCAATTAGCCACAGTTGACATGCCCTGGGGAGTAGATGAGTAATGGTTGGTGGGGCAGGAGTGTCTAGCCCTGATAAATTCTACTGTCCCGATGCCTTATTAGTACAATGACTAACTGGAAAGGAAGGGGCGACTGGGAGCTAAGGTGAGAGACCATAGGGGGTGTCAAAGATAAACCCAGACTGACAGCAGAATGTGGTGGCTAAATGCTAATGTACCAAGTGACATTTCCAACGCCAGCCCAGGTTAGCTTAGATGCTGCTGCTGTGCTGACAGACTGAGCTGCAGAGCCAGGGGTGGGGACAAAAACATCAAATACCAATCCATAGTCTCTCTCATCCCATCTTCATTTTTTTTTTTAAATGAAAGGAAGGTAAAAAATAAGTAAGAAATCCTGGGATGTTGTCATAAGCCTTTAATCACAAGTATGCAGGTACTTATGTCATTGATAAAGAAAGTGACAGGTATAGATGGCCGCATAATAAGACCAAAGAGAAACAAAAGCAGAGAGGAGAAAAGACATTGCTGATATTCAGACGGAGAAAAGCTCCTCCTTTGCCTTCCCATCAACCACTTAGGGAGTTTATTCCGAGTTCAATACCCTGTCCACCAAATCCCCAAGCACTGCTTTTGTTGATAAACCCTCTGCTGCCTCTTCCTCACCTCTCCCTGCGAGGATGATTTTTATCTCTGCCTTCAATTTCCAGGAATTGCCAGACCATTGCAGACAGGGGAAAAACTTCAATGACTTATTTTTGGGGGCTGCTGGTTTGAAGTCAAATGCCTGTTGAGGCAGAGCAAAGTCTCATCTTTCTGGGTGGTCGGACACAGTGTGTTGAAACTGTGTCTAATTGGTGGTATTTATAAAACTGAGTGGTGTGTCAGCCAACGCAAGCTTCCAGACTTATGAATACCACCTTTAATGGAATCTAATTAAGATGGGTGTACTAACAGGAAGTCAGCGAGCAGAAACAAGCACTAGTGTGAACTGTGAATGCACCAGTGTGCTTATCTGAGTTCTCACTGAGCAGTTCAAAGACATAAATGTGTGTTGACAATATATGTGTGTGAGTCTAGAAATACAAATGACAACTGATTTTTTTTTTTTTTTCAGAAATTACTGGACTATAGAAATCATTAGGCACAAACATTCACATTTTCACCTTGAGAAAAACTGCAAACTTAGAAAAAACTGAATGTCTAACAAAGAAGATTTTTTTTATTTATCTTAGCAGACAAAATAAACTACCAGTATATGCTAAATATCTTACAAGGTTGAGTCAGGTCCTCTGGGCAAATTCTTCTTTGTTTAAATATTTTGTCTTTTATTCAAAAGACTTCTAGACTGCAAAAGTATTTTGGATAAAAGACGAAACATGTCAGTAAAGAAGACTTCGTACAGAGGGCCTGACTCAGCCTTATTAGATACGCCAGATATTTTTTCTAACAGTGGATTGAAAGTTTTTCTAATCTGAATTATCAGTTTCATTTAGGGATAAGAATTTTTTTTCTCTGTAAATATGGAAAATTGGCCAATTTAAGAGTTGTGTATTTAGAGAAATATTGTGGTATTAAAAAAAAAACAATTTAAGTTCAAAAATCGATTTTTTTGCAACTCTAAGATTTAGAAAAATAAATAATCTCAGTCTTTAAGTTATTGTAATTCAAGAATTCTTGTTTTTTTTCATTATCAAATAATTCTCAATAGAAAACTACATGGGTCAAATATAGGATATATTTTGTCATTCAACCTTTACAGTGCCTTGCAAAAGTGTTCGGCCCCCTTGAACGTTTCAACCTTTTGTCACATTTCAGGCTTCAAACATAAAGATATACAATTTTAATTTTTTGTGAAGAATCAACAACAAGTGGGACACAATCGTAAAGTGGAATGAAATTTAATGGATGTGTCAAACTTTTTTAACAAATAAAAAACTGAAAAGTGGGGCGTGCAATATTATTGGGCCCCTTTACTTTCAGTGCAGCAAACTCACTCCAGAAGTTCAGTGAGGATCTATGAATGATCCAGTTTTGTCCCAAATGACTGATGATGATAAATAGAATCCACCTGTGTGTAATCAAGTCTCTGTATAAATGCAGCTGCTCTGTGATAGTCTCAGGGTTCTGTTCAAAGCGCAGAGTGCATCATGAAGACCAAGGAACACACCAGGCAGGTCCGAGATACTGTTGTGGAGAAGTTTAAAGCCTGATTTGGATACAAAAAAGATTCCCCAAGCTTTAAACATCCCAAGGAGCACTGTGCAAGCAATCATATTGAAATGGAAGGAGTATCAGACCACTGCAAATCTACCAAGACCCGCCGTCCCTCTAAACTTTCATCTGGAACAAGGAGAAGACTGATCAGAGATGCAGCCAAGAGGCCCATGATCACTCTGGATGAACTGCAGAGATCTACAGCAGAGGTGGGAGAGTCTGTCCATAGGACAACAATCAGTCGTACACTGCACAAATCTGGCCTTTATGGAAGAGTGGCAAGAAGAAAGACATTTCTCAAAGATATCCATAAAAAGTGTTGTTTAAAGTTTGACACAAGCACCTGGGAGACACCAAACATGTGGAAGAAGGTGCTCTAGTCACATGAAACCAAAATCCAACTGTTTGGCCACAATGCAAAACGATATGTTTGGCATAAAAGCAACACAGCTCATCACCCTGAACACACCATCCCCACTGTCAAACATGGTGGTGGCAGCATCATGGTTTGGGCCTGCTTTTCATCAGCAGGGACAGGGAAGATGGTCAGAATTGATGGGAAGATGGATGGGGCCAAATACAGGACCATTTTGGAAGAAAACCTGTTTGAGTCTGCAAGACACCTGAGACTGGGATGGAGATTTATCTTCCAACAAGACAATGATCCAAAACATAAAGACACATCTACAATGGAATGGTTCACAAATAAACGTATCCAGGTGTTGGAATGGCCAAGTCAAAGTCCAGACCTGAATCCAATCGAGAATCTGTGGAAAGAGCTGAAGACTGCTGTTCACAAACGCTCTCCATCCAACCTCACTGAGCTCGAGCTGTTTTGCAGGAAGAATGGGCAAAACTGAGAGAGAGACAAACCCCAAGAGACTTGCAGCTGGAACTGCAGCAAAAGGCGGCGCTACAAAGTATTAACGCACGGGGGCTGAATAATATTGCATGCCCCAATTTTCAGTTTTTTATTTGTTAAAAAAGTTTGACACATCCAATAAATTTCATTTCACTTCATGATTGTGTCCCACTTGTTGTTGATGCTTCACAAAAAAATAAAATTTTATATATTTATGTTTGAAGCCTGAAATGTGGCAAAAGGTTGAAAAGTTCAAGGGGGCCGAATACTTTCGCCAGGCACTGTATTTATACAGGTTAGTCTCATTGAGTTATGAGGACTCATTTTCAAGAGAGACCTTTTGTGATACCTCCACACATTATAACTTAACACTGAGTGCATTTGTTTGCCTTCAAAGGTTATGAAGTGGGCCAGAGCAGGAGAAATTAAACTCTCCATAATAGCACATTAATATCAAACTGTTAACACTGGATTTTAAGACTAATAGAATCAGGCTTACATTGAGCTTAAGGTATGGGGTGGGTTTTGGCATTCATTATAATTCTTAAGATTTGGGAGAGGGGTTATTTTCCAAGATGGTAATTAAAGATAGAAATGTGTGGTTGTTTGAGAGATGGGGTATTTTGTTGGTTGGATATGGATTTTTACCAGGTGTAAAACTCTCATAATGTCAATCCATGGGAGAAATATTGAAATCGTTCGATCTAAAAAGACATTAATTCTGAGTACCTGCTGCATTCAGCATCAACTTTTCTAGCGTAAGAAGTAATGTTACGTGTCAGAAGATTTTTCAGTGATGAAATACTAAAACTCCACTTATTGTTACTCAATGAAACAGCAGTATTCTTGTTACAACTGCACAAAAAGGTACGTTTTATACAATAGTCCATACATTGGATTTTGGATTGTAGTTTAAGCTTTAAAATATTTTATATTTTACACTTAAAGTAGTTTTGATAAATAGGTTTTATTGGAGGTACACATTATAAACTTAGCATTCCCATAAAACAAAGAACGATGTCCCCAAAGCGTCATTAGATTTACAATGTTAGTATACCATGAAAACAAGTGCTCAGTGATAATGTTAAATTCACCACAGAATACGTGAACGTTGTGATGTTCCGGATATAGCTAGTTCAAAACAAGAATGTCTGATAACATCGTGAAAATGTGTTCATCTGTGAAGACCATGTTTCTTTGTGTAAATGTGATCAATGTTACATTAATTATCACAGACTGACATCAGGTTGTACGAAAGAGCCTAAGTATCAGTGTTTGTACTCTTGAAGGAAGATCCCTATATCAAGACATGTTGAACCATACAAAACAGTTTTGTTCTGATGTATAATTCAACTTTCAGTAAGATGTTAGTAAGTAAATAAAGGGCTTTAAATAAAAAATACCAAATACGGGTTGTTAGAGTTTTGTATCTCTGCGGCTGAGATGATGATTTTTGATATATTGCCATTAATCAGATTCATTAAAAGCTACAAGTGCAACAAAAATGATTGATTTAGCTCCTAACCACAACACAATTCAGCCTTTCATCAAAAAAAAGATGCAATTATATGAGTTTGATTCAACACAATATAACAATGATTTTGTGTCAGTAATTGGGACTCCTTATTTACTACCAAATGAAAAACAGGTCTTGTTTTGAAATTATAACACACATAAAACCTGACTCAATTACACAACTCAATAATGAAGTCTGGTGGAAAAAAAAACTGCTAGTGGCAGATATTAACAGTCAATAACTTAGATGTAAACAGCATATATTAAAATTTAAATAAATCAAGACTTTAACATGGTCTTTCTATTGATATTATTGATATTAGTAGATCCACATGGTCATGGTGAAGCACACGTTCAGTGTTTGTTGCAGTTTATGACAGTGCTGCAACAGTTCTCCTCCTGAACACGAGGCGTCTCTAATGAGAAAACTGTGCTGCTAAACAAAATGTTGTGCATTCAAAAATAAACAAATAAATAAATGAGATAGTTGTCCAGTAAAGGAAGTGAAGACAGAGATATTTTCCTAATTTCCTGTGTATTTATTTAATATAAAAGTAAGTAATTTTATTTTGGTTTCTCCCTTTTTCAGGGGTTGCCACAGTGAGCATGAAAGATGTGGCAATTTGTTTTTTGCTGGATGCCCCTTCCTGACACAACTTGGACTTGAACCTGCAAAATCAGGGTTATAAAACTGCAGCACTGACCACTGAGCTACCACAACCCATGTTCATTTCTTTAATATAATAGATTCCTATAGAGGTAGACATAAGGACATTTTCCAGGTTGTCCAATGGACAATCTCTTGAGAAAATCTGATTGTTAGGCAAAATCTTTGCCATACCATACAATTTTATTTATAGCACACTTAAAACGGCAACAAGGTCAACCAAAGTGCTGTACAGCAGAAACAAAACAAGTAAAGCACACAGTAAAATAGACATAGATCCAAATGGAAAAAGGTAATAACAAATGGCTAACACTGTAGAATACAGACAGGTTAAAAACAGATCACACAGTGTCAAAAGCCAGGGAGTAAAAGTGGGTTTTTAAGCGAGACTTAAAAACCGTGAGGGAGGGAGCCTGCCTGACATGCAGTGGTCATTCCACAGTCTTGGACCTGAATCAGAGAAGGCCCTGTCACCTCTGAGCTTGACGGGTTCCTGAAACCAAAAGCAACTGATCTGCTGACCTCAGAGAGCGCTGTGGAATATATGGCTGCAGCTGATCAGCAAGATAAAAGGGGCAGAACTGTTCAGTGATTTAAAAACATACAGGAGTATTGTGAACTGTATTCGAAAGTGAACCAGAAGCTAGTGCAGCGAGGCCAAAACTGGTGTAATGTGCTCTCTTTTGCGTGTACCTATTAAAAATTGGGCTACAGCGTTTCAACAGATAACCTCTTGAGAAAATCTGATTGTTAGGCAAAATCTTTGGTTGTCTGCAAACTTTACAATAAAGAAGGCAAAAAAATCTCCAGAAAAAAATGTAATTTCTTAAGTATATTGCACTATACAACAATTAAAATGTACAAATATTCTCAGTCAGCCATCTTGTTGACTGCTTGGGATTTCCAAGCTACTGAAAGGCCGATTCATTCAGGAGTTGCTTGAGTGGAACTTCCTCATTCTCCTCTTCCTTGTCATCAGACTTTGCAAGAGAGGCACTCGCATTGTATTTACAGCAGAGACTAAAGCAGAAAAAAAAACTTTTAACTTAAGTTTTTATTACATCTAGATGTTATCCAAGCATCCCCCCCCCCCCCCCCACCTCACTTAACACCACACATTTGAGAGCTTTTTCCTGCATACTGGTCACTTCTCTGTCCAGGGAACACCTCAGGGTCCCTCAGGAAGAGCTGAAGAGTGTCGCTGGGGAGAGGGATGTCTAGGTTTCTTTCCAGGACCTGTTGCCTTCACGACCTGACTAGAGATAAGCATGTCATTCCTCTATCTGTTATGGAAGCATGATCCGTAGTGTAGCTCATTTGTGCATGTGCTAAAAGGAATACTTCTGGGTCGCACGGATCACCGTTGAATATGCTAGATTAAGGAAAATGTACTAGTATAATTCCATTTATGAATAAGAACTGTCTTAATTTACTTAGAAAAGTACGTACTCTTTCTCCGCCGGTTTTCATGTTGCTTATTTACACCACTCAAATTTCCGTTCACTGACATATTTACATCATGGTTGAAATGATATGCAGCTTCACCACTGAGCGGTGCTGTTTCACCATGGAAATAATTCATTCTGTATCTTGCAGGTCTAAACAAGTTAAATCTGGTCCTCTGGACATTCAAAAAACAAAGCAAAACAACAAAAAAATGTAGAAACTTTTCGTCTTTCATCTGAAAGACTTCCTCAGTCTGAGGTGCTGTATTCAGCTCAGTCTCTTAAATAGCACCTTCTCAGAGTGGATCAACCAGTTTGCTGCTGACAACCAAAACCAGCTGCTCACATGGTCAAGAAGGACCATCAGCCTAACAATGGGTCATTAGCACCCTGATGGCTATTTGTTATTCACAGGGGGTTGAGTGATACTAGCAATAACAGCATTGTAAGAGGGGGACAGTTGAACACGGAGGCCTCCACCCCTGTTTAATGATGGATGATTTCTTTTCACAAAGATGGCCTCCTTTACTCCTCTCTCAAACCATCGTTCCTCTCTGTCCAGGATGTGAACACCCTTGTCCCTGAACGAGTGACCGCTGGCCTGGAGATGAGTGTAGACAGCAGAGTCCTGGCCTGATGATGTTGCTCTTCTGTGCTGGGCCATCCTTTTGGCCAGTGGCTGTTTAGTTTCCCCGATGTAAGACTGATCACCGCCCTCCTGACACTGAACAGCATACACAACATTACTCTGTTTGTGCCGGGGGACTGGATCTTTGGGATGAACCAGTCTTTGCCGTAATGTATTTTGGAGTTTAAAAGCCACTGAGACATTGTGTTTAGAAACTAAACGTCTCAGTTTCTCTGATACTCCCTCAACATACGGAATGACCACTGGTCTGGGTTCCTCCTTTTCATTTTTTTTTTTTTTCATTTAGCCTTTATTTATACAGGTTAGTCTCAATGAGCCACGAGAACTCATTTTCAAGAGAGACCTGTTTTTTAGGGAGCACATGGTGGGGTTAAGGGCCTTGCTCATGGGCCCAGAGTGGGGCGAATGAGGGTGGGGGCAAGTGTGGGTGTTTCACCTACCCCACCCACAATTTTGATGTTGTCGGGGCCGGGGCGTGAACCGGCGATCTTCGGATCACAAGCCCACCTCTCTAACCTCTGCGCCACCACTCCCTCCACCACTGTTGGCTGACTGGAGTCCTCTTTGGGTTTCTTCTCTGCTTTCAGGTAGGCACAGTTAGGATATCCACATTGCTCTAGAGCCTGTCTGGTGTGGGATTTCTCCTTCTGTCTGGCTCCTGAGTTAGTGGGGAAGCTGTCTGCTCTGTGATACAGAGTCCTGATGACTCCTAACTTGTGCTCCAAAGGGTGATGGGAGTCAAACTGCTTTAAATTTTTCTACCTGGATTATTGAGCATGCATCAGGATATGTATCTTGCAGGGTTTCTCTCATTCAGCCCAGGCTGGGGGTCAGGTTTAATTTCTTGCATATCATCTTAATGAATGATTTGTAATGGAAATACAAGTTGCGTAAATTTAGCTACATGAAGATAGGTGGAGATAGAAAATGTACTTTTCTAAGTAAATTAAGACTGTTTTTATTCATAAACAACGGCGATCCATGTTACCCGGAAGTACACTACGGATCGTGCTTCCGTAACAGATAGGGGAATGACAAAGCAGTAGAATCTGGAGATAAAGCTACTGCTAATCAAAGCAAGTCATAAGCTACAGTAGGTGGCCAGGTCTCTTGCAGTAAATCTGACGCATGCACTTGGGCAGAGCATGATCAGACAACAGAAGGTAGACAGCAATGTGCAGGAGGGAATATTTGCATAAGAATTAGCACACACTTTGCATTGCCTTGTGCAGATGATTTACCAAGTTAAATTCCCAGGGAGGCATAACTATGAAAAATTGTAAATAAAATTTGAATCAGTCAGATTACTAACAGCAAAATTACAAAAAAAAAAAAAAACTGCATGAATACATGTTTAAAATAAATTAGATAGCCAATTGTTTACTTCATACTCTCTAGTTCAGTCTCATGTTTTCACAGAGTGCAGTGTTCTGCCTGGTAAATCCAGTGTCAATCAATCCAAGAGTATGACCCTAGTTAGCAGCAAACACCACTCGCCAATGCAAACACACATACCACATGTGCATGCACACACACCCACATACAAACACAAAGATTACTGTAGTGTTTTTTTTTTAATTAGACAGAGATTTGAGAGAGATTAGTCTTCTCAGGCAACATAATCAGACTTAGTGTTTGGCCCTGAGCATCCTCTGGAACATCAATGATCTGATCCCATCACTGAGCAAACAGCAATGCCAAAATCTTAGTTTTAACCCAGTGCACATTCATCCCACCCTTCTCTTTCTTGGGCTATTCAATTTCTAGTTCTTTCTCCTGTAAACCTTATTTCCTAACAAGTTGTGTTTTTGCTCATTACTGTAAAGAACTAAAATATGCCAGTTAGAAAGCCACTAAAGTGTGTCTTTATGACAAGTCTTCTTGGGGATTTTGGTCCAGACACTGATTTTATCGCAATAGATCATCAAGACAAAACAAAAAAAAAGAGGATTAAAAAAGCAGACACTTCCACACAGTGATATGTATAATGAGTTCTATTTTTTCATGATAAGCAGTGATAAAAAAAAATGCCACTTGTGTGACAGGCCAGGGTGGAAGGAGAGGAAATGGGGAAAAAGAAGTTGGAAGATGGATGAATATGGGTGGAGGGAAGAGAGTATTTTTTTGGTCCTCTCTTTAATGAGGATTCTAATCAACCCAGTGGAGCCTGCCCTGAGACCCCCCAGGTTCATTAGACCAGGAAAACCAGACTGCTGGGGGGGGGGGGGGGGGGGGGGGTTAGGTTGAAAAGTTTTACTGGTGGAAGCAAAGAAGCTTTAAAGAGGCAGGGAAAACAAAAAAAAAGTGAATATAATGTGCACTGAAAAATAGAATTGAGGGGAGGGTTGGCCTGTGGAGATAACAGTGCAGGTCAATGGGCAAGTCACAGCAGTTATCGATCCTCTGATTGGCTGTCTGATGAATTCAACATGACTGCCAAAACCTTTAATGTGAGTGGTGGCATGCATTGTGTGTCTAAATGACTGCTATCTGTGCCAGATGTAGCTCATGTCAACAAAAGTGACATCTGTCCAACTCCCACACAATGCCGATAAGACCACCTTATTGCTGACAAACATACACACTATCCATTTTCTCAGCTAGACAAGTCTGCTGATTTATGTGTGTGTGTGTGGGGGGGGGGGGGGGTGTTGATAGAGTAAATATTTACTGATGTGTGTTCCTTGTAAGGTAAAAGTATTGCAAATTGTTATACTGGCCTTCAGCCCTCTTTTGTGCTTTCACATTGATTGGTCAGCAGGAGTGTCATTAGATGCCATCACTCAGTGTATGCATGCATGTCAGTAATTATTGCACAGGGAATTTTTATTTTTGGTAGGTAAATATATGGGGGGGGGTTCTCTCTTAATAGTGACAGGAGAGGATTATAAAAACCTAAATATAATTTATGCAAAACTAGAACATCACATCTTATATCCATTTGAAAACGTAGGACTTTAAGATTTGTATGGTAATCATTTCTGAAACGTGTCTCTAGTGTTGTATAATATTTTGCTAATCACAAGACAGTTCATAGCTTCCTGAGTTGACCTGAGTTTAATTTGCTCATGACAAATTCCTCCATTTCTCACTATTTCAGTCATGGTATCAACGGAGGAGGAAGAGATCACTGCCTCTTGGCAAAAAACAAACAAAAGAAAAGGCCAGATCAGGGATGAAGAAGGATAATTTAATACTTTGGTGTTGCATAAAAAACAGTCCGTCGCTTGGCAGTTTATTGTGCGACACCGTGTACGCGTATGCGGTTGTAAAAATTGGAGCTTTGCACGGAGGGTACGCTGGGGGGTACGCATGTACCTCTGCGTACGTACGTGCGTACCTCTGCATATGGATGTACATGGCAGTATACTGGGTGCTTTAGACATGGCAAAAAAATGTGATTAACACAAAAAAGTAAACATTTGGGGCTTTGGTTTCTGATGGAAGTCGTGAAAACAGTAGTAGTGGAATGGAGTGAAAGATGAACCAATTGAATGACAGTAAATCTGTTGTAATGAGGCATAGCTACCATTTGTCTTCACAAATGGCAGCTCACCTCTTGTTTTACTGGTCCTTTTGCATACCTGCCCTCCCCTGACCATGAGATTTGGATCATGGCTAAAAGAATGACATCTAAACCAGCTGAAATGAGCTCCGTTTCGAGGTCTACAGTACAAGTACCTTAGCCTTAGACAGACTAGCTGAGAATATTCACTGTTGATCTACATCAAAAGGAGTCAGATGAGGTTGTTTGAGCGTCTGATTAGGATGCATAGTGGTTGCCTTCATTTTATGGTTTTCAGAGTAGGTTTTAAAAGAAGATCTCCTGGGGCAGACCCAGAGCTTGCTAGAAAACCAATACACCTTGGGATCCCTTGGGAAAAGCTGGAAAATGTCACTTGATGGCTGCATGTCTGAGTTTACTTCTTAAATTTGTTAATTTTGTCACCTTATCTTGAATTAATGTTTTGAAATGGACAAATGGATGACACAATCACGTTTAAACAGCTTTAATACAAATATCCAGATATAAATATGTCATTATAGAATAGAATAGAATAGAATAGAATAGAATAGAATAGAATAGAATAGAATAGAATAGAATAGAATAGAATAGAATAGAATAGAATAGAATAGAATAGAATAGAATAGAAACAGCCTTTATTGTCCCATGGATGGGAAATTCAAGTGTAACAACAGCAACAGAAAAAAAAAGATAAAAATATTTCACACAAAAGTTCCCAAATGTTAAAAACAATACAATATATAAAGAAATAAGATAAACAATATCAATAATAATGTTCAATATGTGCAATACAGTATTACAGGCAGAGTGTGTGTTTTAGCAGAGGTCAGCATGTATTTAATCCTTATTGAGTTTGTTGGGAGCAGTGATGGTTGTAGAGTCTAACAGCTGCTGGGAGGAAAGACCTGTGGTAACGCTCCTTTGTGCGTTTAGGATGCAGTAATCTGTCACTGAACAAGCTGTCCAGTTCAGCAACAGCTTCATGCATGGGGTGTGAAACGTTGTCCAGACGTTATTTTAGCTAGAGTTCTTCTGTCTCCCACCACCTGCACTGGGTCGAGGGGGCGTCCAAGCACAGAGCTGGCCTTCTTGATGAGCTTATTTAGCTTCTTCTCAGCTGATGATAAGCTGCTGTTCCAACACACAACACCATAGAAGATGGCTGATGCCACTACCAAGTCAAAGAAGGTCTTCAGGAGCAACCCTTGCACTCCAAAAGACCTCAGTCTCCTTAGTAGGTAGAGTCTGCTCTGACCCTTTCTGTAAAGTGCATCAGTGTTGTGAGACCAGTCCCGTTTATTGTTCATGTGAACACCCGGGTACTTATAAGAGTCCACGATCTCGATGTCCACTCCCTGGATGTTCACCGGGGTCAGTGAGGTGGGTCTGTGCCTGCGGAAATCCACCACCAGCTCCTTAGTTTTAGCAGCGTTGATCAGGAGGTGGTATACTGCTCCGCATCGACTTGAACTTTCTCAACCACATCGTAACAAAGAATGGCTATGGATACCTGTTCCAACATGAACCAACCTTCATTCATCCATCCATTATCTTTTATTGGCTTCTTCCTTTTTGGGTTGCAGGGGTCACTGGTGCCCATGTCCAGCCATCACTGTGCGAGAGGCAGGGGACACCCTGGACAGGTCGCAAGTCCATCACAGGGCCACATAGAGACAAACGAGACAACCATTCACACTCTCACTCACACCTACCAGTTAGCCTAACATGCATGTTTTTGGTCTGTGGGAGGAAACCGGAGTACCTGGAGAAAACCCACACATGCACTGAGAGAACATGCAAACTCCACCCAGAAAGGCCCCCGGCCAGGATTTGACCCAGTGACCTTCTCGTTGAGAGGCAGCAGCTCTACCAACTGTGGCAATGTGTCACCACCCACAGTTAGAATATGTAAATGGAAAACTAAATTGAAAACTTTTAACATTTGAGCTTTAAAAGAATACACTGGAATGAACAGGTAAAAAGCAGACATACTACAAAGGTTGTGGTCACTTGGAGATAAGCTAAGTTAAACACTGAGTGTACAAAGATGGAAACATAGAAGGACTTTGCACAAAGTCACCAAGCACAAACTAACCAATTGTCCTGCCAACAGCTACGATACTGTGACTGCTCCACAAAGACTTCCAAGCCAGACAACAAACATTCATTATACTGGAGACAAACAACTCAAAATCTAATCTAAATAGACACTGCAGCTTAGAGAAGTAAACATGATTCACAGAGGGGCTTAAGTGTTTAGGATGCTGCCGTGCTTTTCTAAGCTTTGAGGGTACTAAAGCACCTCTCTGTGCTGAAAAAACTCCCCAGGTTGTATGCATCTCACTACATTAGAATAGTCACCTGTTTTGTTTAACTAAATTATGGAAAGCAGGATAGCATTATGTCTTGGCAAACAAATACTTTTATTCCCGAATGTGTAACTAAAATAAACAGTATTTAATGGTACTCAACAACGTGCAGGCAGCTAAATCGATACGTTCTTTACACAAAAGTTTACTGCCTAATAAAATTTGTGCATTTATTAAGCTTTTTTTTTAAAATCTTAAACCTCTTGCTAAAGCAATTAGTGCAAAAGTATAATCTTATAACAAATTATCTAGTGTTGACAGCCTAGGGGAACACTGCAATCAAACATTAATTATTCATTGGGTAATTAAGTTCATAGGTGTTTTGGTCTCCCATTCATACCCACTTCTTGTCTTATTCAAACTGTGACAAGTACAGTGTCCAGAGTTTACTCATCACAACTTTACACTGGGTTAAAACATCAAATATAAAACAAGTTAACTACTTCCTGTGAAGTTAATTTTAAAAACACTGGGTAATATGTCAACATCAAACTTGATTTGACTCCACTAACCAAATTCTACATCAGTAGATTAGAAACATTAATAAAATGTTTAAATTTGGGGACTAGAATTTGGGACTGCTAAGCTCAGCCCTCTCTTCCTTCTACAAGTGTGCAGTGGAGAGCATCCTGTGCTCCAGCATCAATGTGTGGCATGGAGGCTGCACAGCTGCAGAAAGAAAAGCTTTGCAGAGAGTGGTGAAGGCTGCACAGAAATCTGTCGGAATCAGCCTCCCCACCATCACAGACATATACACATCCAGATTCAGGAAGAGGGTCACCTGCATCTTGAAGGACCCCACTCACCCAGCACACACACTTTTTGCTCCACTCTCTACAGGCAGGTGGTTGTGGAGCATTAAGTGTAGAACTGGTAAATGGACTGTACTTACATAGTACACTTTTATCTTTTCAAGATACTCAAAGTGCTTTACACTACAATCTGTGCCCTCATTTACCCATTCATACAGCACTCTATTACACTAGACTTAGGAACAGCTTCTACCATGAAGCTGTTAGACTCATAAATCCCTAACCAGAAACATCACAGTAATGTCACTTTAATCGTAGATTTGTCATTTTATCCATGCTACTGATTTCTTACCTTAAGCTGCTATATACATCTGCTCACAGCAGATTCATGTTCAGGCTGCTGTTTAATACACCATGTTATATTACATTATTATTATCTAGCATATATCCTAGATCCTTGTACTGTATACTGTTATACTGAACTTTACAGAATAAAGCTTTGAACAGCTCTCATCACCATTCAAAATAGAATTCACTAATGTTGGATCTATGGCTGCAAATAAAATAAAAATAAAATAGACATACAGTATCATGAGATGCAGAGTAAAGAGACAAGCCTCCGTTCAGGAAATCCATTCAACAGTTTGCAGAAAGCTAGCAGGCGAGCCATGAGTAGCACCATAGTTAACCAACTTTTCATCACACCATTGCTGTGTGGGAATATTTTACACTAGATGCAGCACAATGCAAGACAATAATGTGCATTGTTTGCAAAGCCATTTTACCGAGAGGCGGAATTTCCGTTGTGACCTACAATATATTGAACTTAATCAACCATTTGAAAAAGCACCATTTTAAGGAGTAAAATAACTTTTTTTTTAGCCAAGTGGAAGACAGATGAAAGGAGCTGGCAGAAACCATTTCTGAAGTCATTCCAACAAGGTGAGCTTCCACAACACAGCATGAAAGCTAATGGGATTACCGGGAAGTTGCTTAACTCCATCGTACTCAATGACCAACCATTAACATTTGTAGAAAAAGAAGGCTTTTGTAGTGTAATTTAATATTTTCATCCAAGATATAGTTTACCCTCCAGGAGATATTTATCAGGGACTGCACTATCTGAATTATTCAACCGAGTGTCAACCAAGTTAGCTGAAAAGTTAAAAAGAGTTTCAGCCCTGAGCTTGACTACAGATATGTGGACTTCAGATGTCTACCCACTGTCACTTGTAAGCCTCACTGTGTACTGGGTTGACTCGGATACACATAGATCACTGCCTCAGTGTTAATTTTTTGATAGAATAGTTACACAAACTCTGGCGTTAAACTTAATCCAGGTCACCTTTAGTGCCAAATATCCTGATGGATGCTCAATAATCCAGGTAGAAAAATCCAAAAAAGTTCAATCTGGTCCTCAGGACATTCAACAAAACAACTTTAGTGCCAAACATCCTCTGTACTTGATGTGTGCTGTTTAGATGCACTGTTTAATTGATAGTGTGAGATGTTAACACTTCTTTCACTTTTCTTTTCTTTTTGTTATCAATCAATTCATTCCCTCAATTAAAAAAAAAGTATCATCAGTTTACAAACACATTCTCTGACAACTCTTATTTACACGAGTGAAGGGGGAGCAGGAAGAAGAAAATCTTGTATAGACCTGCCCCCTTTCTTAATAATTACAAAAATGTCATGGCCGTATACATTAAATTAACAAAACAAGTTGCAAACAATATAACAACAACAACAACAACATGCATAACAATATATCATTCTCCCCATTAACAACTTAAAAGTGTATACGAGGTAATCATTCTTTTTTTTATAAAGTGTTTTGAATTGGTTTATTGTAGAGCATTTTTTTAACTCCTCATCCAAACTGTTCCATAATTTTACTCCATGCACCAAAATGCACATTTGTTTTAAAGTAGTACGCACAGTTTTACTTTTTAAATCATACTACCTTCTGTTATTTCTATCACATGAGCTTAAGAAAAAATAATTTTTGTAAAATTAAATGGCAATAATCTCTTTCTAGCTTTAAACATAACCAATAGCATGTTTAAATTAACCAGATCCCTTAGTTTCAATATATTTGACTGAATAAACAATTTATTTGTGTGTTCTCTAGTGTCCACTTTATATAAAACTCTCATAACTTTCTTTTGTATGACAGACAACGGTTTAGTGTTGGTTTTATATGTGTTGCCCAATACCTCTATACAATAAGTCAGATATGGAACAACAAATGAATAATATAATGTCTGTAGTGTTGATAGTTCTAAAACATGTTTTACTTTATTTAGAAGTCCAATACTTTTGCATAGTTTTAGTTTTATATATTTTATATGAGATTTCCAATTAAGTTTATGATCTAAAACAACCCCTAAAATGTTAACTTCATGTACTCGTTCAACTTGATTATCATCTATATACATTATAATAGAATCGTCTATTTTTCTGTTACCAAAAATCATGAATTTTGTTTTATTCCAGTTTATTGATAATTTGTTGTATTTAAACCACTCGTTAAGTCTAGACATCTAACTAGCCATACATTCTATAATGTTTTTAAGTCATTCCCATAACAAAATACATTTTTATCATCTGCGAAGAGGATGGTTTGTAACTTTTTAGACACTTCACAAATGTCATTGATATACAAAATAAAAAGCTTTGGTCCTAGCACTGAACCTTGGGGGACTCCACATTTTATATTTTGAAGATCTGATTTTTCATTTCCTAGCTGTACAAATTGTTTTCGGTTAGACAAATAACTACTCAACCAGTTATGAACTATCCCTCTTATCCCATAATCTTGTAATTTGGAAAGCAATAAAGTGTGGTCGATTGTATCAAAGGCTTTTCTTAAATCAATAAACATCCTCACTGTGTAATGCTTCCTTTCTATTGCTTCGGTAATTTCTTCATTTAGTTCTAATAATGCAAGGGATGTTGCCTTATTTGATCTAAAGCCATATAGACTCTCACTCAACAAGTTTTTCTTTTCAATATAACCATCCAATTTCTGGACAAATATCTGACATTTAAAAACCTTGATTTGTTGTCACTAGATGGACAAGAATGTACTTCATTTATGCTGAACAGATTCACATTGTTTTATTGATAGTGTGAAACTACACGTATTGCACTTTGTTTTGCATTTGACATTTGACAACCTTAATTTGTTGCTGCCAGTATACTTAATCTGTGCTGGTCAGGTTAAGCAGTGCTTTGTAGTTTATATGGAGACGGGTAGTGTTAGAGAACTTGGCGCTTTATGGGTGTCTCACTTGGATTTAATAAATACTGACAGTCAACTTGAAACCCTTACAGTTGCATATTTGTTTTCATGATGGGATTTTTCCTGTTACCAGGATTTTCTGATTTTGTGACTTCCTTTTCTGACCTTATATTTACCTCAAATTGCCTTTTGGGACATACATACATACGTAGATTCATACATTTCACAAATGCCTGTAGAGCGGTGTTGATTACAGCCTCATAAAATCAACAATAATGGTAATAATATTATTAAAGCAAACAGAGTTGTGGTATCGAAATAGTATCAGTATCGACATTCAAGTATCTGTATCAGATACGGAATTGAATAAATGTGGATTGGTGCATCCCTAATTATTATAAATAACACACACACACGCGCACATTTTTTCAACCACCACCCCATTTTCATATATCTCCAGAGATGTTCAATCGGATTCAAGTCTGGACTCTGGCTTTGCCACTCCAGGACATTCACAGAGTAGCATGATGCTGCCATCACCATGCTTCATTGTAGGGATGGTATTGGCCTGGTGGTGAGTAGTGCCTGGTTTCCTACAAACATGGGATTCACACCAAATAGTTCAATCTTTGTCTTATCAGCCCAGATAATTTTTTTCTCATGGTCTGAAAGTCCTTCAGGTGCCTTTTGGTTATCTCCAGATGGGCTGCTATGTGCCTTTTATTAAGGAGTGTCTTTCGTCTGTCCACTCTACCATATATGCCTGATTGGTGGATTCCTGCAGAGATGCTTGTCCTTCTGAAAAGTTCTCCTCTCTCCACAGAGGAATGCTGGGTTCTTGGTCATCTCTATGACTAAGGCCCTTCTCCCTCGATTGCTCAGCTTAGATGGCCGACCAGCTCTAGGAAGAGTCCCGGTGGTTCCAAACGTCTTCCATTTATGAATGATGGAGGCCAGTGTGCTCATCAAAGCAGCAGAAATTTTTATGTATCCTTCCCCAAATTTGTGCCTCAAGACATTCCTGTCTCGGAGGTCTACAGACAATTCCTTTGGTTTCCAGTGTTTGCGCTCTGACGTGCACTGTCAACTGTGGGACCACATAGACAGGTGCATACCTTCCAAAATCAAGTCCAACAAGGATGATCAGTGGAAACAGTATGAACTTGATCTCAATTTTGAGCTTCATGACAAAAGCTGTGTAAACTTACATAAATGTGATTTCTTAGTTCTGTATTTTAAATAAAATTGCAATAATCTCAAAAAATATTTTTTCACATTGTCAGAATGGGATATTGTGTGTAGAATTTGAAGTACTTTGAATATTTTCAGGATGTAAATATACACATATTTATATAGATACCATATTTATGCATATTTGAGATGTTTTCTGAATCTCTTACTTTCTACTATTAACCCAGTAAAAAAGTACATGAGAACATTGTCTCACAGTATTCATTGTCTGCGTAAGCATCAATATTAGCTAAAACAGAAATAAAAAGTCCTCCAAAATCTGACAATTCAAATCTCAAGTCTGCATCACACAGACAGGTACAGAACGGTGTTCTGAAAATAGCCAGCTGGCCCAGATATGTCAGATGGGGTTTAGAAAGACAAAGCATCTTTACAGGAAAGCAACATCAGCATTCATCAAGTTCAATTACATGGAAGAGACATCATACTTAAACAAGACAAGCAAAGTGGAGCTAATTTTTTTTTTCTTTATCATACATTTTTTTTCCTATCTCAATACAAGAGACAGCCTGTTACCAATAACAAAGATCTGAATGATGAAGATTACAAGAATCAAAGCAATAATGAGCTCTAACTGTCCCTCTGTGGCTTTTTTCTTCTAGGTATTCTTTAAACATCAATCACATTCCATCTCAGTCTGACACACTAGTCAAGCGGCATACTGCTGCCATCTAAAGGGATAAGATGATGCTACTGTGGCGGTGCATTGTGCTGTATGTCACAGAACCACAGGGGTCTTCAGAACACGTTCATCCTACATCCTCAGTCTATGTGAAAAACCTGTGCTGTTTGAAACAACTGATCGTAAATTGGATTCAAAGTGCCATTATCATCTGAAGATAAATTGCAATGGGATGAAGAAACTGTGAGGAATTATTTAGACTTCTAAGTTAGCTGTGCATTAAGAAAGAGAAAATTATGACTGCAAATAGTTGTAAATCTCACCCTGGTATCACTGTCAGACCACCTCTGTTATATGAAACTGCTCTGTTTTTTTGTTTTGTTTTGATTTTTCAAATGAGATGGCACACTCAGTTTTTTTCAAAATATTGCATCGACAATCATCATTGTTGGATGGCAACATGATAAACCTTTTCAAACACTTAGTCAGCGTCGGCTCGAAGAGCAGCCACACAGCAGCCAGCAGAGGCAACAAGTAAATTTAGACCAAAACAAAATAATGCAGGAACTGGGTAAAGACAGTCCATATGGAAAGTAGTAACTGAAAAAGTTACATTTTATCTCACAAAACAGTGGAAATGAGACGTTAAATGGTTGCTGGGTTTTGATATTCAGATTGTCTTTGATCTAAATAATGTTCCATTTCAAATTATTTCCCCCTTTTTAATAAGATATTTAGCGTAAACTAAACTCACAGTAAAATAACTGCTGATAATTACAGTAATACTTGGCAGAACGTTTTTCAAAACATCAAAGTTCATGCTCAATCATCCGGGTACAAAATCCAATAATGGTCAGTCAGGTCATCTGAACAGTTTCTTTTTTATGGAAAGACGTTTCACCCTCCATCCAGAGGGCTTCGTCAGTCTGAGGAGTCCCAAGTAAACTGTTTTCCCCACTAAGTGGTACATTCCTTTAGTGGACCAACCAGTTTGCTGGTGATAAGATGGTTTCTGGGGGCTGTCAGAATCAGAATAAACTTTATTGGCATTGCACCAAGATACAACGCAAACATGTACGTACAGTCGTCCGAAAGATGGGCGGAGTGCACAAAGCTGCAACTATAGAAAGCGCGGCCCTCTTATTTTTATTCAGAATAATATTTTGCTTAGATGAGAAAAGGGAAGAAAACATGAGGAGAGACTGTATTAAAAAAATAAAAAGATCTCTCACTCCGTGTCCTAGACAGGGCACGATTTGAGGCATCGAAAAAACCTACCACAGCAAATCAACATAAATACACGGAGGACAGAGAGAAAAAAAATAAAATAAAAAACTCGTCGACTCCTCCCAGGCAGGCAGCCACAGCCAAAGTGGTTCAAGATATCAAAGTTCATGCATAATCATCCAGGTACACAGTCCAATAATGCTTAATCATGTCATCTGGTCAGTTTCTTTTTTGTGTTGTTCAAAACAATTGGTAAATTTATTTTAACCATTTTATACACTCATTTTTGAGTATTGCTAAAACAGAGTTTCTCCTTTTTCATTTTATTGTATATTTCAGTTTATTTTACAAAAAAGCTGATTATAAACCAAGTGTTACCTTAAAAACAAGTGAATGGAACAGACTGATTTGCAAGATTTACGATTCTGCACAACTAAACGTGGGTCATAAATAGCATTATATCAAATTTGTTAGATGATGCTTTTTGCTACATAAAAATTAAACCAGCATTGTTGTTCATGGTATGATAATGTCATGGGCACCGGCGACCCCGTGACCCAAAATGGAAGAAGTGGGTAAAAGATAATGGATGGATGGATGGATTTTAAGGCACTGCCTTATAAGTTGCATTAAAGCTCCAATCTCAGTTAAAACAACTATTAACATGTTTATTTTTAACTACGTATAGCCACAAGAATTTATTTTCTGCCCAACTATTGTAACATGTTAGAGTTGAGCCGCAAATTTATTCAGAGACTCATGAACCCTTAAAGAATTTCTCTGCTGCGTATCTCTTTAGGTTTAAATCTCAAAAACCTGCTGCACAAAAGCACCAACATTAATGCCAATCTGTGCACATAGTTTATAATATCATTTTAACCCGTTTTAATGACAAAGCATGGTGTTTTGTGGGCTCTGTACACACAAAGACAGTTATGACAGTTTAATCATGGTGGATGTACAGTGGAGGTCCTTTAACTAGTGTTGTAGTACTCAAGACCAGTCTTAGTCTTGAGACCAGTCTCAAGATCACTTTTTGATTATCCTGGTCTTGTCTCGGACTCGACCACATTAGGTCTCGGTTTCATCTTGGTCTTGGATATTAAGGACTCTGGATTTTATTTCAAGACCTGTCAAGACCACAACTGTGGAAACATCACTAAATTGCTAGAATATTGTCCAGTTTATTTGTCAACATCTTTGTTTTTATTGGATGCAAAATGTACTGATTCAAATCTAAGCGATAACGTGACTCATTGCTAAATACATGTTTTTGTCACCACTGTCACGCCCACCTCCATTCACTTGCACATAGTTCTGTACCAACAGAACAATACAGACAACAGAACGTAACGTCGCAACCAGGAGTAAAAGTAAGCCGGTACGGTCCGGTACTGCGTACCACTAAAACATTCTGCACCAGTAGGCAGTACCTGGAAGAGAGGGGAGCGGCTGTCTGCTGTAAAGCCTCATTCAGAACCAGTCAGGGCCGCACTTTGGGTCAGAATAGATTTGCTAGCAATAAACAGTCTAAAACACGAATTTAATAACAATCATAATAAACTATATCTAATAATAAACTAATAATATTTTTATAAGACAGATAATCTGAAAAAAATCATCTGCAAGATTTGAGGACTTGATCTTGATTTCGTCTCGCCCTCCCTCGGTCTTGGTCTCAACTTGGTCTCGGGCCACAAAAGTCTTGGTCTTGTCTCGGTCTTGGTACACTCTGGTCTTGGTCTTGACTTGGTCTCGGGTTAGGTGGTCTTGACTACAACACTGCCTTTACCCCTTTAATACCAGCCACTGTTAGGATCATGCCTGCACTGGCATATTGATAGCATGCCTTCCTTTGTGGGTTTACAATATAGACGAAGGCTTTCTTGTCTTGTAACCTCTCCGCCCTTCTACCTACACCCCAGTCCCTCTTAGCTAACGATGTTAATGTACAGCTGAATGTTTTCAGACCAACAGGCTCTTCTCACATGTTCACACCAAATCCTTCATCAGCCTCACTGAACTTTTTGATATGCAGCTGTTTGTGCTGGGTGTTTGTGTTGCTCCCCCATGTCTGCCGCTTCTATTTTTGTTCTAAACTCAGAGGTTACACAGCAGCAGAGACACAGCAAGAGAAAAGAAGGATGATGGGCTGGGAGATCTATGGACAACAGAAAAAGAATACAGTGGGGCGTGAGGAAGTTAAAAAAAAAAGTTTCTAAAAGTCAGACGTGCATACAGGCAGATCACAAAAGAAAGAGCCATAGTTAGCTCTACAGATAACTCCCACAACCAAGAAGAGATGACAGGCATTTTGCACTTTTATCACAGTCTGTGCCTTTTCTTTCCGCTGGTATTTCTGTCTGTATGAGAATGTGCAAGACATCATTAGGAACACGGGACAAAGGACAAAGAAATGCATTCAAGCCATATAAATTAAGAGCTTAGTAAATTAATTTCTTTTGAGTTGTCGCTTCAACTTGTTCTTAAACTTGTCATGTTGTACCAGACAGCAATTTTCATGAATTCATAGTTTCTATTAAAAATCTGCCTGCTGAGGACAGAATGCTGTGAAACATTTTCAAATAGAAATGATTGGATCAGCTAACTGATGTTTAGCTTGTAATTGCCAAGTAGTTTCTGTTTTTCTTCCCATAAAGATAGAGCCTCTGTCCACCTCCGCACAAGCTAACCTCGCTAGTAACGTCTTTTGTTTTCGGAGGTTAGTTTCCCATGAGACAGGAGCAGCTGTAACTTAGAACGCAATGCTAGTATTAGAAGGCCGGTGGTTCAATCCCAGGTTCTCCCAATCAATTGTTATGTTTTGGGCAAAACATTAAATCTTATGTCATTTTCTGAGTGTCTGTGTATGTAAAAAGAAAAAGAAAAATGTGTCATGGCAGAGCAGTGGTTGGATCAAGAAGGTTCTGGGGCCTTTCTGTGGAGTCTTCTCCTAAGAAACATGATTGTTAGAGGAACCAAATACTCATCTTTGACCTTTGGTGTGAGTGTGTCTTCACATAGGCTCTTTCATTAAACTGTTCTATGAAATGGCCACATAGACCCGTTCATCTCTCTTCTCCCTCTGATCATTCATAAATCACAGATGAAGCCGACCACGTCCCGTACTGAGCAGAGTTTTTAGAAATAAAGACAAACCTAAAAAAAAAAATAAAGAAACATTTGAAAAACACAATAGAGCGAGTCCGAGAAAAACGAACTGCGAGGTAGTGAGGGACTACTGTTCATTCCTACTTATGGTTCGTTGACGTACACCATAGTGTTCTATTTCATATAGGCTTCGCCCTTTAAGGCTATTGCTAGTGGGTTTATCCCTTCGCGTGCTGTACAGCACTAAAAATTTTAGTCCGCGCCCACTGGCTGTATGGGCCCTACCCCCGGTACGTATAAATCACAGTGAGACCGGGCAATCGGCTCACATTTTTTCTTCTGCCAGCTAGCTAGCACTGTCAGAAGAACGAAGAAGGAAAAGGTGTCCAGCTTTGACTGGCACAACTTTTGCGAAGGATGCCTGGGTCTCCTCCATGCCGACATCCTGCCGTCTCTGTGAGTGCTTCCTCCCCGAGGAGAAGCAGAGACGAGCAGCCTTGTTCAAGGTAAGTGCCGAGGAGTGTTTTTCTGTGGTGGGCCGCTACGATCTGGACGACGCCATCGCCTTTTCTAACGTGTTTTCCTCGCAGTGAATCAGATGATTCCCTTGAAAAAGGCGATGCAGGCAGCAGCTCCGCTGAGTGTTTTTCCACGGCGGGCCGCTACTCGCTGGACGACGCCATTGCCTTTTCTAATGTGTTTTCCTTGTGGTGAATCGGATGATTCCTCGATAAAGGTGATGCGGGCAGCAGCTCCCCTGAGTGTTTTTCTGTGGCGGGACGCTACGTGTGGGACGATGCCACCGCCTTTCTTTGACGCAGAGTCACGTAGTGAATCAAATGATTCCTCCGAAAAAGGCAATGTTGGCAACAGCCTCGCTGCCCCATCCCTCCTGGAGAGTGTAGTGACGGAAGAAGAGGGGCCGAGTGAATGCTCAGCCACCTCGGGTCTTCCCACGTTGGTGACCACACCGCTCCCAGCTATCGGCACCCTCCTCTCGGAGCTGCCCAACTTACTCCAGGAGGCTGGTAACACAAAGGGACTTTTCGTTCCTCACCTCCCTCCACCCCGATTGAATGATCTGGCAGGAAGGGTTGGCTCCGCTCCGGCTCGTCGCCCTGACCCCATCTGGCCCTGCTGTCCAGCTGTGACGTCACACTGGAACGAGGCTGCAGCTGGGCCCGGCAAGCTGAAGACACCCGTCTCCACCTTCTCCTCCATCTCCAGAGTGGAGGGTTTTACCAATCAGAGATTTTCCTTCGGTTCCCCCCCGGAGCCAAGCCTGGTGGAGGCGCTTTGGGCAAAAGCTTCCAGGATGGACCAGCAACCTGTCCCTCCAGGGAAGCATGACCAGATGGTGACAAAGCTCTCCAACTGAGCTCACCAGTGCTCATTCCAGGCGGCCGCGGCGAGCAACAACGTCGCCCTGCTGGCTTATAGCATCTCAAAGAGGTTGGAGGAAGCAGACCTGCTGGAGGAGACAAAGAGCTCTCTCTGTAAAGCCGCTGACATCATCTTAAACATGTGTGCCACTTCTGTGGTCTGCCTGTCCCGTATTGCCACCTGGATGACCATGATTCAGAGGATCACCTGGCTCCGCCTCTCGCCATCCTTGTCCGAGAGGCTGCAGAGAGACCTGCTGGAGGGCCCTATCACCCCAGAGGGGCTGTTCGGGGCCAACTTCAGGACGATCCTTGAGAAATCGCAGAGGTCCAAGGAGGTCTCAGAGATGGTACACCATCTGGTGACGTCACAGTCCTCCTCCCGCCCCTCCGGCCACTGGAGGGACCGCCTTGGCCAGCAACAGCAGCAGAGGTGCTCCACAGCTGCGGCAGCAACTTCACGCTCCTCTCCTCCGCCGGCCCCTTCCACCAGGGAACAGCTCCTTGAGGGGAATCTGTGTGTTTTTTGATTATATATGCTTTAAAATAAAACAAAAACATATCTGAGAATATTCATCTGATTCCAGCCTGACTGTCAGATCAACTGATCTCACAGCTGCCTCTCTTCACACATTCCCCACACAGAACGAGCCGATAACCTCTAAACAGCGTTTTAAAAGGCCCCACAGTTTGGTAAATATTACAAATCACTCGTCTGCCACATCCTCTAAAAATTGTGTTTTTTTCTAGACTGGAACAAGGCTGGCTCTCAGCCAGAGCCCGTTTTTATTTTCTGCTGTTTCTGCCCACTCACCGCACAGTGGGAGTAGACGTGTTTTTCCTCAACAGCTGCAGCCTCCACTGAAATGGCGTCTCACTCAACAAGCACTCATGCCTCCTCTCAGTGCGCGCTGGCTCACCTCAACTCTAACATGAGACCGCAGCCTGGGATCTTCACAGAGGCACACATACAGCCCTTTTCTGTTGGAGCCCCCCTTGGGTTCCCCCCAGAGAATCTCTGGAGCGGGTGATGGTAGTAAGGGCTTTTAGTCTAGTTGACGTCCACGAGAAACATGACACAACACAAAATGCATGCCCGCTCCCCGAATGTTACTCAGAGTGGCAGGGAGTGTGCTCCCTGGACAAATGGATGGACTGTCTGATCAGCAGGGGTTACATGCTGCAGTTCGCAGCTCAACCCCCACTGTTCAGAGGGATTATAGAGACTGTTCTGTATTCTCCAAAACAGAGCTCATCTCTCTAGTCAGAAGTTCAGGAATTCCTGATGTAAAACGTGATTTCCAGAGTTCCCAATGGAGAGGAAAATACGAGTTTTTTTCCTCCCACTGCTTCCTGGTTCCGAAGAAAACCCGGAGAGATGAGATCCATTCTCGACCTGTCCATGTTCAACAAATCGATCATGGAGAGACAATTCCACATGCTGACACTCAAACAGCTGCTGGAGAACTTCACTAGAATGACTGGTTCACCTCCATAGATCTGAAAGGCGCATATGTTCACATTTCCATCATCCAGAAACACAGGAAATTCCTGCGTTTCTCCTCCAGGGGATTCCATATCAGTACAACAGGCTACCGTTCAGTTATTCCCTCACCCCACACACGTTCTCAAAATGTCTGGAGACGGCTCTGCATTCGTTACACATGGCAGGAAAGAAAGTTCTTTTTTATCTGGACGATCTGATTTTATTAGCTCGGTCCAGATAGGAAGCAGTTGCACAAACCAAAACGCTAGCATTACACCTGCTAAACCTGGTTTTTCTATAAACTGGGAAAAAGTTCCGTTCGCTCATCCCAGATGGTTGTTTATCTGGGAGTGGAGCTAAACTCAACCACAATGAGAGCCCGTTTATCATAGCTGAGAGCCAAAGTTCTATCATCTCAGCTCTGCCATGTAGCGTAGTGACAGCTCTGTCTGTCATGCGACTCCTGGGATGATGTCAGCGATCCACGTTGTGGTTCCGCTGGGCTTACTTCATATGAGATGCCTTCAGAGACGGTTCGCCCGCCTGCGCATAGATCCCTTGCGCCAGAAGAGGTGGATTATCTTGTTGCCCCCACTCCGTGAGAACTGATCTGAATCACTGGGGAAACCCCCTCATTCTGTCCGAGGGAGCTCCCATCAGCAGGCCTATGTCACACGTCTCAGTTTTTACAGACATGTGTATGTCCCAGGCAGTGGGAGCACAGTGGCTGGACCACATGTTGCATCACATAAATGTGCTAGAATGTTTCACGATCTGAAATGTGACTGCATTTTGCCTCCCTGCTGCCAGTTCAGCATGTTCTGATCCACACAGACAACAAAGTGATGGCAGCTTACATAAACCGTCAGGGAGGTGTGCACTCAGCCTAACTATTACGCATTGCGAGACATCTGCTGTGTTAGGCACACAAAAAACCTGATTTCCATCAGAGCAGTGTACATTCCCGGCGTCCTGAACAGGGGAGCGGACATAATGGCGAGGGGTGGTCCCCGCCACAGAGACTGGAGCCTCCACCCCGAGCTGATCTTTCGGATTTGGAGCAGGTTCAGCAGAGCAGCAGTGGATCTGTCCGCCACACGGAAGAACACCCAGTTTCAATTATAGTTCTCACTGAGCCCACAAGATGACCCACCGTTAGGAGTGGACGCCTTTGCTCACAGCCAGCCCGTGGCCAAAAGGGCTCCTTTATGCATTCTCTCCAGTCCTGTTGATATCACGGACCCGGGACCGGGTCTGGGAGGAAGAACTGTCAGTCATCCTCGTAGCTCCCGAGCGAATAAGTGTTCCATTGTTCCCGAATCTGCAGCAACTGATATTGGGTCAGCCGTGGAAACTGCCGTGGAGGGAGGACGCTCTCCTCCAGGCAGGAAGAGCGATCAGGAGTTACCCAGAAATAGGTCAGCACTTTTGGGTATGGCCGCTGAACGGATCCATTTTGAAAAGATGGGCCTCCCACAGGATGTGGTATGTATGATTCAGGGCACACGAGCCGCTTCTACCACAGTGCTGTACACATCAAGTGGACAGTTTTTCAGCGCTAGTGTGCAGAGAAAGGTGTGGAGGCCGTCTCATGTCCACTAGGTGGCGTGCTGTCATTTCTACAGCAACTGATGACAGAAATTTAGCGTTCAGCACAATTAAGACTTATGCTGCAGCTATTTCTTCCTGTCATGAGATTTTTCGGTGACAACAGTTTTTAATCACCCACTGATGAAGCATTTTTCTGAAAGGTGTACGGAGACACAGACCTGT
Source organism: Nematolebias whitei (assembly GCF_014905685.2). Lineage (NCBI taxonomy): Eukaryota > Metazoa > Chordata > Actinopteri > Cyprinodontiformes > Rivulidae > Nematolebias > Nematolebias whitei. The sequence continues at coordinate 20,177,540 of NC_056519.1, read as the reverse complement.
GTCACGTTCACTAGCTCCACAGTGGAACCTAAAGATGGTCCTGTGCGCTCTGATCAAAGCTCTTTTTGAGCCTTTAGATCAGGTTTCACTTACATTTCTGTCATTTAAAACAGCCCTGCTGTTAGCTCTGAAGTCAGCAAAGAGAGTGAGTGATTATCTGCTCTCTCTGTTGCTCCCTCATGTCTCAGAATTCAAGCTGACGGCAGTTCAGCTGTACTGCGTCTTAACCCTGCTCTAAAAAGCATCACAAGCTCATTCAGATTGAGAGTGATAACTTGGATGGGTTTTAACTTCCCTCTCATAATTCTGGAGGAAGCAACATCTCACCTCCTCTGTCCCGTGCGCGCGTTTTCGTGTTACGTGGCGCGCACGGCCGCACTGCGCTGCTCTCAGTGTCTGTTCGTGCATAACAGGGACAGCTCTTCAAGACACTCTCTATCCACTCCGCCCCTCACACTGGTTGTGTGAGGCTATTTCTGAAGCTTACAGTTCATCTTGGATGGACCCTCCAGAGAAATTAAGAGCACATTCCTCCAGAGGGTTTTCATCCTCCACAGATCTATATGGAGGGATGACAGTGGAGGATATTTGTATGGCGGCTGACTGGTCATCACCATGCTCAATTATTTGTTTTTATCTATGTGATGTTTCTACTTTCTCCATGACCCATTCTGTTCTCAGGGTTCTGACAGAATGATTATTATTTGTTTCATGGAGCCTCACTTTTGAGCTCACACCTGCCTGCATGCAGTCGCAGTGTGAAATATTTATTATCGGTCACAAGTTCAGGACTGCTGATTTTATTGTTATTAATCGGTTCATCCTGAGGAGCTGTTGGCCTGCTCTGTTTATCGTTACACCGTTACATTTCCTAACCTCCGTTATTCCTATTCACAGCAGCAGGTCTGCTACCTCAGCCTTGTTCCTCAACAGAGATCTTTTCTCCGGTGCGCTCCTGCGCATGGAGCGTGTAATTACGCAATGCGTAATTACTGCACACAGAAGGCTGAGTGATGAATTTTTTTGTTTGTTTGTGCAAGCAGGTGCTTCATTTTATGTCTGAATGGACCCAGTGAGGTATAGACTACATCTTGCTTCGCCTTTAACCCACTAGCGATAGCCTTAAAGGCCAAAGCCTATACAAAATAGAACGTTGGTTACGTACTGTAACCCCAGATTCTTTGAGTATAGGTGCAGCCCTTTAAGCTCTGGGCCTCACTGGTTCCTAAATGGCTGAAGAAAAAAGCTATTTGGGAGCCGATTGCCCTGTCTCACTGTAATTTATACGGACCGGGGGGTGGGGCCCACACAGCCGGTGGGCGTGGACTAGAGTTTTCAGTGCTGCGCTGTGCGCGATAGGATAAACCCACTAGTGACAGTCTTAAAGGGCTGTGCCTATACTCATATATTCTGGGGTTACAGTACGTAACCAACGTTTCTATTTTTATGTTTCAGATGGGCTCTGAAGTCATTACAAAACACTTCAATGTTGCTTGTTGAAGACATTTAGCTCTCTGTAAAATACCAGGAATTATTATTATTAATATTTTTATATGTTTGAACACAGTCAATAAAAAATCAGGCATACAGGACCAATATATTAAAGTTGATGGCAGAAGCTAAAAGAAATAGCTATGAATGTATTTGGCCCAATTTGACACATGTGCAAAAGCTCCACACTCACTGACGAAGCAGTGAATACATGAGCATAAATATTCGTATAGACATACTCACACATACCGCGGTACACATAACTGGTACGCAGGTACAGATAACTGGTACTCAGGTACACATGCGTAACAAAAATCAGGAATGCGTGGCATCACCTGTGCTACAACATGCCTTTGCATTCTTGAGTTGTCAGGAAGATCTGGAGATTTCCTGGTGGCCGGTCTGATGTGTGAGCTGCAGGGTTGGCGCTCCCCATTTTTATTTTTTTAAAGAGCTTTTTATTAAAAACATTAAAACTCAGAACACCCACCGCTACTGCTGCACCTGGGCCGCCCTGCCTCCGCCCAGGACTGGGGGGCGGCGGCAGCATTTTTTTTTTTTTGGCATGAGTCGGATCCGTGATGCAATCTATGAATCATTCCAGTAGGCATGTAAGCAACTGACCAATCAACAACCTTAATTTTTCCGAAGGTAAATGCCCCTTCTGTGCAGATGCACTCCATCAGTTTTTTTTTCTAGAACTTTATTAACGACACAAAAAAGAACAATGCAAAAAAATCCAAATACAAACTTGTGAAGGGTGACATAACTACATTTCACAAAATAGGGGTTTTTACCAAATAATGAAATAGAAAAAAAATATCAAGAACAAGGAGGCACATCTGTAGCATGTGTATCATCAAGCATGCAGGAAGCTGAAGCAGATGATAGTGGGAATGACACTAAGGAGAACCACAAGGAAGGTGGCACTTATTAAGGCAAAGCTGCATATGGGGTGAGTACCAAACACCATCTCCTGGTACTCACCTGAGGAGCCCACTAAAAAAGTTATGTGCACCCCTGCACATATATATAGTTTCTATGGGCTTATTTCAACAAACGCATAAACAAACCAGCTCTTAACTTACTGAAGTGTAAATAATGTGAGAAGGTAAAAAAAAAAATGCATAGTATGTTTTTTTTCTGATTAGCTGGAAAATGCAAGGGTTCACAAAGGTGGAAACAATCAACTTGAAAGTGGATTAGTGCCACCTACTGAGCTAAGGTGGAACTGGTACTTTTCTTATTTCGGCTTTTCCATCTCTAGGGTCTCCACAGCTAGTCATCCTCCATCTTACTCTGTCCTCTGCATCCTGTCCTCACACAAACTACCTCCATGTCTTCTCTGACTGTATCCATATATCTCCAATTAGTTCGCCAACCACTAAAAGACTAAACGGAGCTAAACAAAGCTAGATAAATGGTAATTATTTAACACGACTTAACCTAAAAATGAGACATTATTATTATTATGAGACACAACAAAAGTGTATAATATACAACATAAAGAAATTATAGTTTAATCAGTTTTATTTTACAACACTAAAATTGAACTCGAGTAAGCAAAACAATTGGTGTCTTACAAACATTAATTTACTCAAAAATTGCTTTATTTTAGTTCAATACTTGCATTAAATGTCAGTTATTTTAATGTTTAATGCCCCAAATCTTTTTTTTATCTTTCTAAAGGATTGTCTGGGTTGTTCTCAAAAGCATCTAAAATGTCACAAAAAGTGTCTAATTTAGTCATATAGCCTATTCAACTCTATCAGCACAGTGGCACCGTTGGTAGAGTTGTTGTCTCTCAGCGAAAAGGTCGTTTGACCAAATCCTGGACGCGGGCCTTTCTGGTTGGAGTTTGCACATTCTCTTTGTGCATGTTTGGCTTTTTTCCAGGTACTCCAGTTTCCTCCCACAGACCAAAAACATGCATGTTAGGCTGATTGGTAACTCTAAATTGTCCCTAGTTGTGCGTGAGAGTGAATGGTTGTTTGACTCGTTTGTCTCTGTGTCCCTGTGATGGACTGAAGACCTGTCCAGGGTGTCCCCTTCCTCTCACACAGTGACTGTGGGATCTGGTCCCCAGTGGTCCACGCAACCCGGAAAGGAAGATGCTGGTAAAGATGATGGATGGATGGATGGATGGATGGATGGATGGATGGATGGATGGATGGATGGACGGACGGACGGACATTCAACTCTTTGCCTCTGTTTACCAGTATAAAGATAATGTGCTTGCATAAGGCAATATTACATCTGATATACATTTAAATTACATATAAAATAATTTAAAATTAGGTTCAATAAGTGAATTAAATTTTAGTAACTGCTTTCCATTAGTTGTTTTTTATCTGGAATTTTGAGGTGCACTGATTTGTGTCTTTGTGAGTCTGCCAAGGTAATAGCGGTTGCCTTTATTTGTCTCGGTTGCATCTTCTTGGCAGAAAAGTCTATTATTTATTGCTGTAAAGCTGCAGTAATTGCCACCAGAGCAAATGTTCCTCATTACATGCTATGGAAGCTGTAATTGGCCATCCCAGGCACAGCGATCAATGTCATCGTTATTACAGGGATTCTAGGCACCCGGGCCCCAGACGGCATGCCCATCGAGGGCCAAAGGGGAGCCGCGAATGGGGGAAGGCAGAACGTTTCCACAGCTTGTTATGGCTGCACAAAGGTCTCTGGACAACGCTTGTTTTGGGTGTCTATCGACAGGTGTTCAAGATGGATCCACTCTCTCTCCATCTGCCTCATTGACAGTTTCCCTCCAAAGAACCCGTCTGTCGGTCTCAGCCCATCTTTCACCCTGCCTCATTAATGGAGATCTTGTTGCCCCATTTGTCATGCTGCCACAGCTGTGTCAAAGGGTCATATTGTGTCCAATCTACAGCAGAAATCCAGTGGTATAACTATTACTGTGAGCGCCTTTTTCTTGGGTTCATATGAAAAAAAAAATTGAACTGGTACTTGTTCAACTTTGAAAGCCCAACTGAACAACATAATTCTTGAAATAGCAATAACGGGAAAAATATATGATGATGTTTGATTTAAATTGCTGCTTTGAAAGTGAATTTTATTGCTGGCAGGAGAACGCCATTAAAATTTACTTTCTGTCATAGCCGGTATTTCATAAAAGCTTCCTCCACATAGATTCACGGTAATAGTTCTTTTACTTATTTTATTTAGTTGCATTTTTGTGAATACATTTATCATACCATTGACCAAGAAATTTCTCAATTTCAATGAAGGACACCTGGTAAATAAACCCTTTAGAAGCTGATTTTTATCTTATATGACAAAACTTTTGTAAATGTTCTAAAAAGGTTGAGTCAGGTCCTCTGGAGGGATTCTCCTTTGATGAAATATTTGGTCTTTTATCCAAAAGATTTCTTCAGTCTAAGGAGCTGGAAGCAAACTCAAGTCTTAAAAGTAGCACCTTCTGATAGTGGATCAACCAATTTGCTGGTGACGTGCTCCAGTGGGTTAATGGGTGTCAAACCACAAGTACTGGTCTGTGTGAGTTGGTTTGCAGTAAACGTCTGTCTCCAAATGTCCTCCATCAGGGACTGAGAACTCACAGTCCAAGAAAACCAACATAACATATTTTACATCTTCTCATGTGGACGTTATATATTTAGCCACATAGTTTATGTGATTAGTGAAATGTTGGACTTCCTGAAATTTGATTTTAACCCAGGTGTCATCAGCGGGTGATGATTTGACTCCCATCACCCTCTGGAGATCAAGTTAGGAGTCATCAGTACTCCGTACCACAGAGCAGACAGTGTCCCCACTAACTCAGGAGCCAGGCAGAAGGAGAAATCCCACACAAGGCAGGCTCTAAAGCAATGTGGATAACCTAACTGGGCCTTCCTGAAAGGAGAGCAGAAACCCAAACAGGACTCCAGTCAGCTATCAGGTGAAAAGGAGGAACCCGGACCCAGACCAGTGGTCATTTCGTATGTTGCGGGAGTATCAGAGAAACTGAGACAATTATTTTATAAACATAACATCCCAGTGGCTTTTAAACTCCAAAATACATTACACCAAAGACTGGTCCATCCAAAGATCCAGTCCCCCGGCACAAACAGAGTAATATTGTGTATGTTGTTCAGTGTCAGGAGGGCTGTGATCTGTCTTACATCGGGGAAACTAAACAGCCACTGGCCTAAAGGATGGCCCAGCACAGAAGATCAACACCATCAGGCCAGGATTCTGCGGTCTACACTCATCTCCAGGCCAGCGGTCACTCTTTCAGGGAAGAAGATGTTCACATCCTTGATAGAGAGAAATGATAGTTTGTGAAAGGAGTGAAGGAAGCCATCTTTGTGAAGAGAACCCATCCATCGTTAAACAAGGGCAGGGGCCTCCGTGTTCAACTATCATCCCCTTACAATGTTGTTATTGCTAGTATTACTCAGCCCTCTTTGAATAGCAAGCGGCCATCAGGGCACTAACAATTGGTCATTAAGCTGATGGTCCTCCTTTTGCATATGAACAGCTAGTTGTGGCTGTCGATCTGGTTGATCTTCTATGAGAAGGTGCTGCTTATGATTGTTTTCACACCTGATAGTCCGGTAGACTCGGTTCGGTTGGGGACCAATATTCATAACATTTTGTTTACATTTGAGCTAGTGCATTTGCATTTACACTGCACTGTGCAGTCGAGCCAACCTGTTGAACCAACTTGTTCCCCCACTCACCTGTGGTGGCGCTGCACCAAGAACTACTGAAAGAAACTACACAAAAACATCTGAAGACACTTTTTCTTCTTCTTCTGGAAATAAAAACAAAAATGGAGTGGCATCAAGTTTTAGCAGTTTTAGGAGTTATATTTTGTCATTTTTCAAAAATGGACTCAGCATGAGCGGAAGATGAGGTAGAAGACCATGGAAAATGTTGTTTTTCACACAAGGCAGCTGACGGCTCCATATAAGGTAAGAGAAATGCGTGTTTGTTTGCCCTGTGCTGTACTCCACTGCTTGCTTGTGGAGCGGGACCCGGTCTGATTACATTCACACTGTACTGGAACCGTGCTGGAGTTCTCTTCTTCTGGACTGAGACCTAGGTTTTAGCCCGGGCCAGAGTTCGCCTTTTTGTTCCGTGACAGAGTTCGATGGTGCGTTCACACCTCCCCAAACGAACCAGACTTTCTAGGAAAATGAGCTAGAGTTCGATTAAAGCGGACTAAACAGGGCTGGTGTGAATGCACCCTATAAAACTGAGTTTGTTGTAGCTCATCAGACTGAAGAAGCCTTTAGGATAAAAAATGAAACATTTCAACCAAGAAGAATATGTCCAAAGGACTTGACTTAACCTTGTTAGATGCCTGGATTAATGAGCATGCATCAGGACATTTATGCTATTTATACAATGGCAACATGATGGGAGTGTTGAGTCATTGCAAGATTTTACAAAAAAATAAAAATGTAATTTTCTCTATACATTATATATTCAATATACTATTTAATACTATTCAATATACCATTTACTCTTAGGGGAAGTTATACCCCTTTTGGAGTTTTGAAAATTATCCTTATCCCAGTAAAGAAATCATGGTTTGTGTCATTGCTTACCATGAGTTAAAAACAACAACAAATAAAATCAGAGTCAAGAACTGATGCAGAGAAGCAAAGCAAGAAGAAAAGTTAGATCAAGTCATCTCATCACAGCAGGACATGAAGCAAGGGCTCAGAATGTGTTCTAAAGATGATAACAGACATTTTTGGTGCATATGAGGTTCAGTTGCATTAATACCATTTACAGACCAAAATGAGTTGTTTTTTTTTTTTCCTACATCTCTTTGGAATTTTATACATGCAAGAAAGCCAATGAATTTTAAATGTACTATTTTATCTGACACATATACAAGGTATGGGTTGAAGTGGTAACATGGTCAGGAGGGACACTGTTCATGGATACATTCCAAATCCCCCATTGGAATCCCAGGAAGACATATCCTTCCAGCTTGTTCTGGAGATGCCATTGGATCTCCTCCCTCTAATACTTACATAAAATCTCCAATGACTTGCCCAATGCCCAATCACCTCAGCTGACCATTGACCATCTTTATTTAGAAAACTAGATGTTGTTTTCCCACCTTTAATTCATTCAATTCAATTCAATTCAATTAAAAAATACTATACCCCAAAGGGAAATTAATTGTTGATCTAGCTCATCCTAGTTTCGTTAGAGTTGTTCTAGATGCTGATGGCTGTGGGCAGGAATGATCTCTTGTAGGGGTCCGTCCCATAGTGGATCTGAAGAAACTGACTGCAGAAGCTGATCCATCCACCCAGACCCAGCAGACCTCTCAGTCCTCTTGGGCAGTAGGACCACCTCAAGGCTGGGCAGCGCTCCTCCCCCAGCAATGGCCACTCCTCCTAGCAGCCTGCTTAGCCTCTCATCGCTACGGACAAAACTGCAGGTGTTGGTGGACGATCTTTTCCACTTAGATGGAAATGCATCCATGGCACCTCCTTTTCAACTAATTTGGGATTTGGGGCTGTAGTTGAGGTAATATTTGAGTTTTTGAGATGTTAATCAGCAGCTCACAGTTGTAGAAAACCACCTTGTTGTTATGGTGTACATCATAACAAACATCCAAAAGTACAAATTCAGTAAAAAGCCTTTCAGACACACAGCATCCAAAACCAGAGGAAGTAATCATCTGAAAAAAGCAATTTACATCCAGAAAAAAGAGTCATTAAATTTTTCCAAAGCAAAATCTCATAATGAATGTAAGAGAGCTACTCCAGCATGCAGCCACATTGAGCGGTACAATTCTGGAACTGTTTCATGTCAGAAACTGGAAGCAGCAGGACCTGATTTATTTTTGGAATCAAGACTTTGCGCACTAGCAATGTGAGTCTTAAAATCCAGCATACTCCCAGCATACATCCAAGGTGTCACATGATGGGTTGTTTTTTTAAGTCCATTATCTTTACCTACTTCTTCATTTCCAGGCTGTAGGTGTTGCTAGTTTCCATGTCCAGCCACTGTGCGTTCACTTTCTACTAATCACTTTCTCACTCACACCTAGGGACAATTTAGAGTTACCAATCAGCATAACATGCATGTTTTTGGTCTGTGGAAGGAAACCAGAGTACCCGGAAAAACCCCACATGCATGGAGAGAACATGCAAACTCCACCCAGAAAGAATTTGGTCAGGCGACCTTTTCACTGAGAGGTGACAACTCTACTAAATGCACCAAACCACCGTGCCCCCATGAAGTATCCAATTACATCTATCCATCCATCCATCCATTATCTTTACCCACTTCTTCCTTTTTGGGTCATGGGGGTCACTGGTGCTCATGTTCAGTCATCACTGTATGAGAGACGGGGGACACCCTGGACAGGTCTCCAGTCCATCACAGGGACACATAGAGACAAACAAGACAAACAATCATTCACTCTCTCACTCACACCTAGGGATAATTTAGAATTACCAATCAGCCTAACATACATGTTTCTGGTCTGTGGGAGGAAATCGGAGTAACTCGAGAAAACCCACACATCCACAGAGAGAACATGCAAACTTCACCCAGAAAGGCCCCCGGACTGGGATTTGAACCACGGTAACCTGCTCGCTAAGAGGCGGCAGCTCTACCAGTTGTGCCACCATGCTGTCCCCAATTACATCTAAACATGCAAAAAATAAATAAATAAATTGAACATACAGCATCTAGATAAGAAAACATGAATCAATAAGAATCAACACCAGCAAAAAGTTATCTGAGATATGTTTTTATTTTTTTAATAAGAGCCATTCAGGTAACGTGGTGGGACTTAAAACTTGTTGAGGGCCCACCCTATGGGGGCGCTGTTCACCCTCTGGCTTCAACTTCCAAGTTCCTATAGAAATTCTAGATTTTTTTTAACAATCAGAGTGGCTGCTTCGCTTTAGCAGCAGCTCGATTTTGAGTTACTCCAGATGATGACATTCCTCATGCTATTTGCAAAGCTTAGCCTAGCTGCCCTACAGTGGAAGGTTGCTTCAACCTCTTGCAACTGGGATTTTGATCTTTCAGTCACATCATAGGTAAGGCTTAGAACATAGATGGACCTCTACATAGAAAACTTCACCTATATTCTGAGCTTGTTTATTTCCAAAACAGACCAAGGTATGCCCATATTAATGAGGACCAAATCCTAATGCTTTGGTTTGTCCCCTGCACCATCTTGCCATCACCTGTGAACAAGAAAACTTATACTTGAATGCCTCTGTTTGTGCAAAGACTCAAGTGAGCTTTCTATCTTATTCTGGTTCATCTTCACCGTTAATATTACCATATTTTTCGGCCTATAAGTCAGTTTTTTGCAAATTTACATGCCCTGCGACTTATAGACCGAAGCAACATATTTATGGATTTTTTTCCCATATTTATAAAACTTTTTTGGCTGAGATATGACCATTTTCATTCATTCTGACATAAAAAAAATTTAATTGAGCAGTACCACTTTCAGCCACATGATGGCAGCAGAGCAGTATTGTTTAGGTGCTTTTCTTGTTAAATTTTGATTAAGGGTGCATTCACACTAGCCCTGTTTAGTCCGCTTTAATCGAACTCTAGCTCGTTTTCCTTGAAAGTCCAGCTCGTTTAGGGAGGTGTGAACGCGCCATCGAACTGTCACGGAACAAAAAGGCGAACTCTGGCCCGGGCTAAAACCTAGGTCTCGGTCCGGTAGAAGCGAACTCCAGCGCGGTTCGAGTGCAGTGTGAATGTAAACACACCGAGCCCCGCTCCTCGGGGTAAACAAACACACATTTCTCTTACCTTATATGGAACCGTCAGCTGCCTTGTGTGAAAAACAATATTCTCCATGGTCTTCTGTCTCATCTTCTGCTCATGCTAAGTCCATTTTTGAAAAATGACAAAATATAACTCCTAAAACTGCTAAAACTTGATGCCACTTCGTTTTTATTTTTATTTACAGAAGTAGAAGAAGACGTGTCTTCAGAGGTTTTTGTGTCATTTCTTTCAGTAGTTCTTGGTGCAGCGCCCCCACAGGCGAGCGGGGGAATAGGTTGGTTCAGCAGGTTGGTTCGACTGCACAGTGCAGTGTGAATGCAAACGCACCAGCTCAAATGTAACAAAATGTTATGAATATTGGTCCCCAACCGAACCGAACCGAGTCTACCGGACTATGGTGTGAAAACGACCTAAATGAGTAGCGTTCCTCCCTCCCTCCTTCCTGTTTGTCATCCCTGTCTGCACGCTCCCGAGAGCACCTCAGCAACGAAACTATTTTTGAAATGCAGCTGGTTTGACCATTAAAGTGCATTTATTAAGCAAATGTTATACTGAAACACACATTTACTATAATTTTGAGCAAATAAACAATTGTTTTTAAGTGTTAATCTTGTTAAATTCTTGTTAAAGTCCTCCCCTGCACGCTCCCGCGGCCGCCATTTGGCAGCCCATCGGTTTTTGGCACAACACCGGTCCACATTTCTGGGTTGTCAGCGGTGACACGTAATTGATGCGACGTATACGGCGAAGCGACATATTTATGCATTTTTCCACTTTATTAGACAAATATGGACTGAGGCAAATTTTAGGGCGGTGCGACGTGTACGGCGGAAAATACGGTGTTCCTCTTACTCTGTTATGGTGGCTTGTGTTTTTTACTTTCATGCTCAAATGAATCAGTGCTAAATTAGTCAATAACACCTACAGCTGTAGAGGCCTTTCATTCTAAGATAATATCATATTCTCCTGATTGTTTCTCATCTTAATGCTTAGCTTTTTTTTATTTGCTTTAATTTCTGGAGAATGTCCTATCTGACCCAGCTTCAGCTTATCCTGGAATCAACGACAAGTATCTGAAAACATCTAACTCAGGCAGCGTCACCAACGCTCTGATTTTAATAGTTTGCAGTTATTTCAGTGATTGGCCTCTGACGATATGAAAGCGCTTCAGCATTTTCTGTAATTAATAGCATCTCCACATGACAGGATGCATGAAAGCTGTAATCAAAGGCATCACCGGAACAGTCGGAGTCGATCGACTTCAGCCCTGGGAAAAAGTGAGACATGGAGGCGCCTTGTTGTTGAGCATAAATACACTAAGTACACTGCTTCTATGGGTTTTATGTAAAACTGATTAAAGAACACGCTGGAAGATAAAGCCTGTTTAATCATGCAATTTGATGACAATTTAAAGGAAAACTCCATCCTTTTCAGTCAGGGGATCTGGAGGCTCGGTGAAATGGTGCAGGTTTACATCCTGTGCCTCCAACAACATGGAACCTGGGCTCAGTGGAGCTGAACCATGATGGTCGGTATTTTTTAACCAACCTGGTAATCAGATTCCTTATTAAAACACAAAATGGAGCAATAGCAGAATCTTCAATCGGGCATGTGTACATGTAGAATAAATTATTTTTATTTGTCAAAGTCCAATGAAAGTAAATGTATTTCTTGTGTCACACTGCCCTCTGCAGGATGAAACCAAGAACGTGAAGATGCACGTCTTTATAATGAGGCAGATACTTTGAAATAAATCAAATTGAGTGTTTTATTTCTGACTATTGTACTTTTTTCATTTCAGCATAAAACTTTTTATATTTTTCTTTTGTCCTGAATGTTGGTAACGTTTGGAACTTAACTAGAATTTGATTTGCCGCTGATCAAACGTTTGTATCTAACACCAAATGTACTTAGCACCCTGTAAGCATCAGTCCAAGTAAATTGGGTGATGACTGTGAAACCTATAGGATGAAAAAGTTTTTAAAAACTAAAGGACAATTTAGTGATGACTTTATTATTAAGAAATGAAAACTTAGAGAAACGTGAGCAAAGTGTTCTCACTGTCGGCGTAAGTTTAAGATGGATTTACAGAACTGCAACTGGTCATCCTAATTAAATGGGCACCAGTGACCCTTGTGACCTGGAAAGGAAGAAGCAGGTAAAGATAATGGATGGATGGTTGTTTATGTGTGTATCCAATTATAGCTGATAGATGCCTACTATTTTACCTCCCAGTTTTAACTAAAATGGACCAGTATCAAAAATGGTCGATTTAGAAATGCTGCTGAAGATTCTCAGTCATCCAGGTCATGATCAATAAAAAAAAAAAAAGTTAAACCGAAACAGCTGGGCTTTTATTCTCAAGCTGAAGGTGTTTAAAATGTCTGGAGTGTGTGGAGCTCCAAGTTTTATCAAACCACATGAGAGGTCTGGTTATAGACTCAGCTGCAGATTGAACTGGAACTACTCGTGCCCCACAATGGAGGTTCGTTGGGCCCTTTGTCTGGCTCACAGCGAGATGTTCGGGTCACCTGCATGATGGTGTGGAGTGGAGTGAAGCTGACCTGGAATCAGCCTTAATCTTGCATTGCACGTTTTTGAACGTTGAAATATGAGACGTCCTCCACTCTATAAAGTTGTTTGTTCTTGTTTGAACAGGAAATAATAATAATAAAAAATAAAAAAAAAACTATAAATCTATTTAGAAACTCAAAATGGTTCTTATACAAAATGCTCATATTTAATTTAAAATAATCTGTCTCAACATTTTAGAATAAAGCAGCATTACTCACCATTACTGCTGCCAAAGGCTCAAGGGCATTGCTTTTGCTTTGTTTGTGTGTGTCATGAACTGGTTGAACTGGTTTGTGAACCAGCAGACGGATTAAAAAAAACGAAATAAAATTAATTGATGCATATCTACAACTGATTAACCTTTAGCGTTAACCCCATTTAAACTGGCCAGCAAGCTTAGAAAACACAAAAGCATACAACTAGTTAAATATCAACTAATTTTACAGATAATGAGCTAAAATCTAGTTTGGTATTAGCAGCGAGTCATTCCCATTACATGCTCTGAGCCCTATACAGTGCATAGGATCTTTGTCTAAAATTGTGTCATTGTGTTTTGGTTCTACCCTGTGTGTCTGTTAGCAAAATATCTCAGATACCATTGTGGGATTTTTAGCGAAGCTCTGAGAGAGAAACAACATGATGCACATCTACAACTGAATCACTTGTGGAGTCAGTCCAATTCAAGATGGCTCCCACGGCTAATTGATTTTAGTCAACACAAAAATGTATATAAGTTATTAACTTTTACAGATATTGAAAAAAAAAAATGGTAGTAGGTGTGATTTATCCCCAACATGACTTGAGATCTTGCACATTTTTATTTTCAGGGTTTGACCAAAACAGATATAATTGATATTTTTGAATATATGATCTTTAGTCCTGGCACCTCTTGCAAAAGATCCGTGATCATAATGGCCTGATTAAATAATGGTTAAAGAGTTTAACACTCTGGAATGAAAGGCAGAGGGTGAAATGCATTCCTTCAAAGAATGTTTTATTAATTTAATCAGTTACAAAAAATGTATGGTTTTGTATGCAGTGCTTAATACAACACGCCACCCTGCACAAATAAATAATATTAATCAAAACTGTTGTTAAAAGTCAAACAGGAGTGTATATCATTAGTTAACTTAATTTAATTAATTTAACTTTTTTTAATTGAGGAACTATTCCAGATGAAACCCCTGTCATCATACCTCTTAATTATTTATGAATGATTTTTAAATGTTAACTTGATATTAAAGGTTGCATGAAAAAAATAAATCAAGATGAAACAGTGCTGTTTTCCTGCAATACGTCGTATCACCACATGATGTCAGTGTTGTGCTGTTGTGTCTCCTCAGTTCCCCTTCTTGTGTTGGACTAACCCTAACTGATGACAAAAGTGAGGTTCCAAACACTACATGTGTAGAAATACATATACAAACTAAAAAAATAAAAATAAAAAAACTACAGAAAATTAAAAGTTTGCAATATATATATTTTAAAGTTAGGGTCTAAAAGCATGAAGTTAACTGTCTTGGCACATTTTAGACGAGCGCCTTGTGACTGTCCCATGTTCAGACCAGCCGATCCATCTTCCTCCCTTCTGATGCATTATTGGTTTGCTTTGTAGGGCCCAGGAAGCACTGGGAGATAAGGAGGAAAAAGGGCACAGGGCCAGGCTTTGCGATCCCTCCGATAGCACCTAATCACATTCATTACATCAATTAAGGCAGGCCAACACAACAGCGGGCTGGAAGTCAGACCTTCATCTCCTGATCGAAACATTGAGCACATCCTTTAGTCGTCAGCCTCCAACCGCCATGTTGCTTCTACTCCCAGCTCCTCAACTGCGAGGTCTCTTGAAATTGTAGTTTTTTGCATGTTTGTGATGTGAAATTGGAACAGTTTGAGGCCTAATTTGGCTAATGTGTTTGCCCTTAGCAGATTTTCTATTCAAATACCCCCTTCAGCTGAAATAATTGCTAGATATGCTTCAGTAAAAATACTAATTTATACTATTTTTGTTGTAAAGAAAATCAGCTGGTTTATTCTATTTAAACAGTCCATATGAGTCCAACAAATGGTTAAATGTGTCTATTCAGCGGCCGACCTGTGGCACACTTAGTTTGAAACCGTTATGAAACGATTTAAAGCAGGCAGTGAATGCACATCCTGCAATCCCCTTTGCATATCTGAGCCTATTCTGTTAGCAAAATACAAACTTTAAGTAGGTGAAATTTAGTATTTTGTATTTATGCCTTCCACAGTGATAGCTGAACGGTGCAAATCGACATCAATTATAATTTAATCTCCCTGGTCAATGCGCTTGATTTCAACATTATGACAAACCACAGAGCTACTAATCTTTAAGCTGGGAAGCTCTGTGAGGCATTCATTCGCGATGATCAACAGAGACAACTCCCTATTCAAGTATAAAGAATAGTAAAGATATAAAAATCTTTAGCGTGAACGTTCCACATCTGTAAGATTTACTGGATCAGCGTAAGCTCTGCAAAGAAATCCTCTTTAAAGGAACCAGTTTCAGACCACATTTAAGAAGACGGTCATTCCCTGGAGGATTATCATTATATTTATGCTAAAAGAAATTTGAAAGCAATATAAAAATGTTTAAAAAAAAATGCATTTTCATGAACCTCTATGAACATTTTGAGATTTTATTCGTGTTAAAACTTTAACTTTGTAGCCACTCTGATTGGACTTCTTGCCAGTCTGGTTCAAATTAGACTTTATTTCTAAAAACATGTTGTTCAAAGCATGATCTAGAACAGGTAAGATATTAACTGCTCATAACGAAATCTCTGAACTCTCCCTCTAATTAAGAGGACAAATCTTAACATAGAGTATCTATATTTTATCTTAGTTTATTTCATTGTAATATCTGCTGCATATAATAATGAAACTGTTTATCTCATGAATACGTTTTAAACTTTTGTTCTTTGTAGCATTTCAGACAAAAAGATAATTAAATTAGGACTTGAGTAGGTGATTTAAATAATAAAAATACAACTACGCACACACGTTCACAATGACATGAATCCTCCAAAAAATAAAAAATAAATAAAAAATACAAAACAATGTTAAGTATTCTGTATTTGCTTCGTAAAAATGATTGCAGAATAAAATAAAATGGCTTCTCTTATGATAGGAAAAGCGCACCCCTGGCTCTTTTCATTCATTTACAGTTTAAAATAAATATGTCACATGTTGACATAAACAAAAGTTCTGAATGAAAAGGAGTCGTTTGAAGGAAAAAATCTAGTCTACCCCTTCTCGCAAAAATCTACTACACCACAAGCAACCAAGTTTCAATCAACCATCCATAGTGACACGTATTTGAACACTAAACAAGCACTGTGTATATATAAAGAAAACAAACAAACAAGAAAATATTTGTTATGATACAGCACTCTGAATGAATATACTTAATTGTACCTTGAAATAAAATTATAATATTTTATTATTTTCTTAAAAATAAATATTGACTCTGGTTTCTTTAGATCAGATCTTTATTTCTATACTTAATTAGTTTTTCCACAATTAAAATAATCTGTTTGTTTCATTTGTCTTAAATTTTAAATTTTTTAAACTTTTAATTTGTATGTAAAACTACAATAAATGTTAAAATTCATTAGATATTTTTAGTTTTATAAAATTGCCCCTATTGTCCACAAAAGTCTCCTCCAACAAATCTAAAGTGGCCCATGGGCCACCAGTTGATAACCACAGTTGTAGCAGGGTGTTGTGGCTCCGGACACATGTAATTTAGTGAATTAAGGTATAAAAAATGGCTCTTTTGATTATAAAAGTTGCCAGACTGTTCCACAGATTTGTTCCATAAACAGAAATACAACTTTCCATTTGTTTGGTTCTGACTTTGTTTTGTTTTTTTAATCTCTGATCCTCTCAAATTATAAATGTCTTTTTTGTTACAAACATACTGGCAACATACTGTTATGTATTTTAAACATAACTTGCAGAATATAATAGTCCACCAAGTTGTGAAATGTCATTCATTTGAAGTTACAGAACAATGGATTTGTTGGATCTCTGTAGCGTTTTACACTTATAATTCTAACAGCTGTTTTTTTTGCAAAATAAAAATAGAAATTGTATACGATTTACAGGCATTCCCCCAAACTTCTGCACAATAGGTCAAAAAGAGAACGATGAGTGAATATCAACAATGCTTAATAATTTAATGAGTCTTTCACTTTATATAACAATGCAATCATCCTTGAGATTTTTATATTTAAATTATTGTGGTTTCCAGTTTACATTTTCATCAAGAGTAACACCCAGGAATTTGATCTCTGTAACATGCTTAATGACAACCCCATCAACATCAATCAACACATCTGGAGGAATCTCTCTATTCATAAATATCATGTTGTTAGTTTTACAACATTCATTGATAATTTATTTACATTCAACCATGTTTTTATGCTACTCAAATCATCTTTAACTGTCTCCAACACATTTGTCAATTTTTCACCAGAATAGAAAAATAGTGGTGTCATCTGCAAAGATAATACTTTGAATATGTCTAGGTACGTGAACTAGATCATTGATGTATAAAATAAAAATAAAACGTTTTGGTCCAATAACTGACCCCTGGGGTACTCCACAGTTTATATAATTTAAATCAGATCTGACATTGTTTTTCTCTACAAACTAAATTTCTGTTTTCTGTTCTCTAAATTAAATGTTACATTTAAAACATTTGCAAACATTCTAACCACATAATGTCAAATACCTGAAGCTGCAGTCTATCATTTAGCTGATTTCACTGGATGAGCTATAGAATGTGTCTTTAACAGTAGCTGCTTTGTTACTGTGCAACAAATCATCTGAAATATCAGGATAAAACTTAGAAATGTCTTTAATTACAGGTTTCAGCTTACTTCTTTTAGTTGCAAACATCTTGAAACCCACAAGAGTCATGTTTTGTAAGCGTGCAACTCGCCTCAGTTTGACTGAAACTAAATAATTATGAAACTTTATAAAATATGATCACATAATTAAGTCATGCTTAAGCATCAAGGGTCGGACAAAGTTTGAGCTCATGGCTCACCGGTGAGAGATCATAAAGTTTCAAACCAGTGGTGTAGTCTTCATTTTTGTACTGGGTATACTGTGCTTAGAAACCTAAGTACACTGGTTAGTACAAGGCAATAGTCAGTTGCTTTTGATTTTTAAACATACTGAACATTTCAAACTTTCTCTGATGCTTATATTTGAATAAATGTACAACAAACTTTGTACAACAGTTGGCTTTGTATTAAAAACATTAGTATTAATTCTACAAAACGCAGCTTGAACCATCTCAATGTGTCTATAAAATGTTCCAAATATGTTGACAATGACACATGCCCTATCATATGTCATGTATCATCGGACACTTTTAACTGGGTATGCTTAAATTCCCAAGGTTTTCTAATGGGTATACTCCATATACCCGCGTATTACATAGACTACACCACTGTTTCAAACCACACAGTAACATGGACCTTCCTGCAGGTGTTGCGTGTGGATGCCTTGCACATGATGCACTCAGCTATGTGTGCCATTTGCGGAATGAAGCATCGTGCCATCAGATATATGAGGGGATTCACAGGTGTGGTGTGATGGACAGGTATGCCTGCAAAACTAAATGACTCGGAACCATCAGGCGCTGCGTACGGCACGTTCCTGTGACACCGGTGACCTCCTGAGCGACTTCCTTATGAAACCTTTCTGCTCTGCTCCTCTGGCGACAGAAAACCTGGTGACATCAGGATGAGCGACAGGCGAAGAGGGGAAGAAATGGCGCCGAAAACTGGTGGGAGATAAAATGGATAGATAAGCATGGGGCATCGGAGGGGAAAAAAATAGGAAAGTGGATAGATTGCGACTGAAGAGAGAGGGGTGGGGTGAGAAGAGTGATGCTATTGATACACCAAGACAGGCGAGGAAGGTGCACTCCATTCTTTTCCCCCTCAAAGTGCTATCGGAAGACATACATTACACTGACAGCACTGTGAGCACAGCAGACGTATAAAACTCCCAGGCTTTATTTCATCTCCCGCAGATATTAATAAGAAAAACACAGGGCAAGGAAATCCACACAGAAAGAGACAAACAGTGGAGAAAGAGCAGCAGAAAGTCAAACAGGAGAGACGTGAGATCCCATAGAGAGGAAACTTGTCGGCATGACAACGAGAAGTCAAGAGCAATCGGACTCGCACCTCGATTTGTCATTGTGATGAAATATGCCGCTGGCCACAATCCCATGCTGCAAGACTGATGTGACATCTCATGCATCTCTTTTCCCTATTCTTTCCCTGCTCTCCCCTTCCGAGCATTCATTTATTTCTCTTCCGACTTCCCTCACATGCTCTCTTTTGCCTTTTTCCTCTCCGAGTCTTGGTGTTATCAGTATCTGACACACAGTGAATCAGGGAGTATCTAGCGGCCCACTATCAGACCTCTCTTCATCTCCCACTGCCCCTCTGTGCTCAGGCCTATCAATCAGAGAGCCACAGCCAGGACTGGTGCCACCATCCTACCACTTCAGCAGCACCGTGATCCAACGGAGCCAATGAAAACAGATTATAAAGGTGCAAATAATACAATCAACTATGGTAGAATTTAGAAGACTGCACTGTATTTGAAGGATTTGGGAGGATATGTGTTTAAATATTGGCAAGTGAGCTAAAGAGAAAAGTGTGCAACATTCAACCAACACTTGAAATCAACGGTTCAAATGGTACGATAGCTACAGTAACATGAAAACAAAAGCCAAATCATGTGCTTTTTTAATGCTTTTTGTTTGTCATGCAATTCACATAAAATGCTCAAGTGCTTATGCTGTGCCACTAGATGGTGAGTGTGTCCACATTAACAACATAAAAATACAGAAAAAGAATATTGCTCACTCAATTAAGTGTTCTGTAGCCAATATTTACCTCAATATACAGTAGTGCCTCATTTATTGTGGGGGATCTGTATGCTGAAGCCCTGCGATAAGTGAAAAACTGCAAAGTAGGAATAGTAGTACAAGTAGTAAGTAGTTGATTATTTTAGTATATATATATATATATATATATATATATATATATATATATATATATATATATATATATATATATA